>NC_139247.1:14243894-15443894 GCF_977018435.1 Lepisma saccharinum | reverse complement strand
GTAACAGTATTTCTACATCATTAATTTCGTCACATATGGCCACTTTGAGTATCATATTACATTCAATTTCGAGCTACGTACATTGAATTATCGACTTATCGTATCCACCGTTATTGGATATTGCAATTCTACATTCATCCCCACCACCACACATGAAACCGTTGTTTTGCAAACAGAATTTGTTTCGAAGGAATGTAGCCAAGTACCAAAGTGATGAGCAATGGCTCTGTGGCCATGGAATGACGTTCTGGTAACTCCGAAGTGAAAAATGATATTTCACCTGAATAGCTATATTTGTTTAGTAAATCTAATTGTTATTTTTTCTGTCAACAAGCTTCAGTATATGTGAATGACAAAACGATAGAGTTCTTTGACAAGGTCTGTGAATCGACTTTTGGTTCGGTCAAATCACTACTCTTATCTGGATTTCCGGACAGAGGCTTGCTATTTCTTTTCAAGTATATGTCGCTGTTGCTCATGCTAAATCGAGAAAGAACTGTTGCTGTTCCTGCATGGGATCGAACTCGGATATACCCACATGGCTGGTACCGCAAAAATTACAGACACTCTAAGGCGAAAAATACTTTGTTGAATAGATTCTCTCGGGCTAGCAACCAGGAGTTCTGGAAGGATTTCCAAACTTTCGAGAGTTAACGTTACTCTCATCCTTAGGGTAGGAGAAGAAAGATTATAGATTGACGTTAGCTCTCGAAAGGTTGAAATTTTTCCCACAACTCACCTAGTTAATAGTCCGAGAAAATCTGTTCATCATTAGTGTCAGACTTACTTCAAAAATTACTTTACATTCCTTTCTACCAAGTATTACCAGGTATTTCTTAAAATGATGATTTGTGTAAACACCAGGACATTTATTGGTTTTCACAGTATATGTGCTGGAAATGAATCAGATAGTTACCAGTCCATCACATTTAATTTGTTTCTAATTACTTTTTGCTACTTTACTGCTTCTAGATATTAATCGTGACGATAAGAGTCTACTATGAACTGACAAAAGACACTAATTAGGAGCAACCAAGAGAATTGTCCACTTTTTACCCTGGATCCCTGCCGTACCCTACCAGGAAGCCTTGCATTCTGAACTTGCCATGCTCATAGACACACTCAAGACTGGACTTAAAAATAATTACCATATTGTTAAAATATAATTGATTTAAATTAATTACTGAATGAGTTAAAATTATTTGGTTACGTCGGCACGCATAGTCATTTTGAACCCTTCAAAGTATACCAAAAAATCATTCTCTTACGTAAAACCTTTACCTTAGAGTTAAAAAGGGTGTAAAGAGCCCCTTGAGAAAGATTAAAACTGCAAGGTTGTAAAAGGTCCCGCGCAGAACAAACACAAAGTATTAAAATGACAAGATTAACCAAAAACTTCCCCAGCAACAGTGAAAGAGGCCTGCTTTTCTCAAAAATCTAAAAGAATGTGATAAAACACTGTCATCTCCGAACTTGGATGATTAACAGTTAGGAAGATCAGGTTTTATTCAATTAGAATATGCCGAACACTTAAAATAACCTTCCAGACACGACAGTCTTTCACATTATGCTGTAATTTTAGGCTAGTTTCTGAAGTATTAGTATTTACCTAATATGAATATAAGTGCGGATTTTTATTTCAATGTGTAACCTACGAGCAAAATGTACACCAACTCAACACTTACCTCTTACTAACAGTTCCCAAGGTTATAAGTGTTTACGTTTCATTGTTGTAACTAATTATATCCTAATTTCGATGTTTTAATTAAAAGTTGTGTTTGTCAGGTGAAAGATGCTATTGTTTTGCAGCACGATGGAACACAATTATTATTTCGCTGCCCTAGTGACATCTTTATAAATAAACTTAGCAAATCTGTTTCGTGTGAAACATCTGAGCTCATTAGGATTATGCAGTTTGTTTTGTGGGAAGACAATGTTTCATTATCACGGGAGATTCCCTTGGGGAAAAAACGAAGAAGCGAAGATTGGAAGACTTGAGCAAAACATTGGATAGCAACTATAAATTGTATGGACATAGTTAGCGAAACACATAACATAAAAATAATGTATGGCTTGCTTAGTGTAATTTCTTGAACCAAGTTGATCATAATATCCAGAGTTATTGGAAAACTCAAAACACGAAAATGCAACGCTATAATTGCTGAAAATGTTGAAATATGAGCTTAGAAGCTTACTATATGATAATATATGCGTACCTGGTATATACTGGGCAATTTATGCATTGAAAGACTGGCACTAAAATCACTACAACTTATGAGCCTCTAGTACAATTATTATAAAACACATTTTTTTTCAGAAGAGGATATAGTGTGTAAAAATGCCAATATGTTTTAACAACGTTTTAAGACCGCTAAATTTCACCTAACTCCTAGCAACTAAGTGATGTATTGACAGTTACTTTATTTAAAAGGATTAATAATAATTTATTCTAGCCTCTGTTCATTAATGTTGATACGCACCCACTTATTGTATCATTTGAAGTGTTTGATATGTTTAATATGTTAATTGTCTATTATGACGTAATTTGTTTTGTTCAATTGGGTAGTCTGTTATGGTTATGGACTAACCTTAAAACTTTTGATTGTGGGTTGTGAGGTGAGAGATATTATGAATGTTGGTGGAGAATGGAAGTGATTTTTGGAAAAGTGAATGTGTTAATTTGTGTAGTCAAGAAGTATTATGATCTTAATACAATTTTGTTTGTAATAAGAAGTTTAATTGTGAGTGCAAGTGTTATATATTAACATTAACTGACATCTAAATATATTTTTGGTGTGCGAGAGTTCAAGGTTTACGTTAACATATCCTTATTTGATTTTCCACTACTTGAGGGCTTCAAAGTAGGCTGATAAGTCTCAGGCTCACCGTTGAGGAACAAACGTAAGTTGATCCATTGAGAATAATCCAGGGAACGTGACAATGTCTACTAGCCTTAATGCTGAAACAAAGGTCGTTCCTTCCTGTTAATCATATACAGATATCAAGAATTAGAAGAATTGTACAACAATGTATAAACAATAGTCTTTCTGGGAGAGTATATTTACTATCAATATCTCACGTACAAATCTAATAGACAGTTTAATTCCATTAATTTCAGACATCTTTCATTAGTGTGCATAGAAATTTCTAGTGGTTGGTCTCATCGACGTATTATCAAAAATAAATTGACACGTGTTAATTCAATAAACCTGAGGCTTTTCACATTGACAATTCCGAGTGTTGAAGATTCCGGATTCGAGCCCCTGCATGGGCATAGTTGTTCCCTTGGAGTGTCCCTTCATCAATTACATGTAATTATCATTTTTCCTTGTCACGATTATCCTCAAGAGGCAGAAAAGCGACGTAATATAAGATAAAGAAAATTCCTATAAATATGGTCTGCAAGACTCTAATGTTAGAAGATTTCCTTGACAGTAAATAATTCACTTACCTTAGACCTTTAAAACCGTTTCAATTTCAGAGAAAAATCAACATAATATATGTTCTTTGTTTATGAATGCAGAGTTTTACAGTACAAATGTATATTTATTGAAAAAAAAAACAACTTTGTTTCAGGATGATCACGTGACAACTAATTTGAGATAAAAAATAGAGTGAATAGAATAAATGAAATTTTGGGAAAGTATTTAAGATATTGGGGTTTAAAACTACATTTCCGTATAGGCTATATCAGAGCAATATACTAAAAATTAAACAATGTCCATTTATGTCTAAACATCTTTGTAATTCTTAATTATATTTATATTTGAAGTGCTTCTTTTACATATTTAAATTCTGGCATTACAAAAAAAACACTAGTTTGCAAATAGTTGTAAAGTCTACGTCTCACTTTTCTTTTACTTTTTATTATCAAATACGTTAAAGTGAAAAGGTGATGTGTTGCATATGACATTTTCACCATATGTACAACGTAATTTTATGTTAGTCTATTATTTTTCGATTGATTGTCAATATTTTCATGGTTTTTTATATGTAATATGAGCAAGTAAACTATTTTATTACACTTAAATAACTTTATAATGTATTTTAAAACAGGTGACGGAGGAACAGTGTGGGAGGGAGACCAGCAGTCGGTAGGTAAGTCAAGGCCCTCACGGGCTGTAGAGCTATGGGTTATTATTATTATTAATGTATTTTAAATTATTTTTTGTCTAATGTAAATACTGTACCGAGAGTTTTAACACAAGAAGAGTGACAGAAGGAATCAGACCGTTTTTAGACAGCATAACTTGATATTGTTGATAGCGTTGTTTTCTTTTCATAGAAATAAATATAACGCTTTTTATGTTATGTTTTAAATGTTTAAAACCGTTTTAATCAAGAACAGAAAACATATTTTAAATAAAAAACGTTTAAAACAAATAACAAGAAGACTTATTTTCTATTGATAAGATATATTTTACAAATATCCAATCAGTGGAGGCACGCAATTGTTCGTATTCCACTTTGAACTGTAGGTCCAGTCCCGATTAGCCTTTCTGTGCATAAAGTTGACATAACAACAGACTCAAACAAACAAATAAATATTCAAGGAAGGATGGTAAAACTAAACACGTGACTAACTTGTTGGTTGCCAGGCTCAACACTATTTTCGCATTAGGTACTCCGTTTTACAACTATCACATTTTTTGGTGAATGCATTAAAATAAACTGACAATAACTACAATGTATATTAAGTGAAGAACGAAACTTTTTCATCCACATAGTATTTAATTATAGGGGTGTTTTAAACTCGTGTAAAAGAAACATAGACCTGTGTTTTAAACATTTTAAAACATGATGTTTTAAACATTTTAAAACATGATGTTTTAAACGCTTTTGTTTTAATCATGCCAATCCTGACTATTGCATATTTTTTAGAGCTGAGCGGATACCGATGCCGATGTATCGGTATCGGACGATACCAGTGGTATTTATATCGGAAAGTATCGGTTGGATTTATTTACTGATACAGGCCGATACTTTTCCGGCGTTTTGATAGTTCGCAGTGTTCACAAATATGGCGCACGACACTTTCCCGGATTCGGATTTTTAATTATCCTAAAAGTCATGAAAAATTCGAATTTTCATTGATTTTGAACTAATATTATGTTTAAAAACTGTAGTTCTTTTATTACATAACAGGTATCTTTCATATTCTGATGTAATTTTAAAAATATTTTAAACCCAAATTGTGGTAAATTAATACTTATTGAACAACTTTTAATTGAATCGGTAAGAGTAGATATCGGTATCCGTTTTAAAGTGGTACCGACCCAGATCTAATATTTTTGTTTCAAAACTTCCCTAAACAATGTTAGTAACTGTTAATAATCGTTTATGGAACATTAACTTACCTGTTCCGACTGTGTTTTCAAGGCTGATGTCAACCGTGTTGTCTTTGAGATCCCGGGCACCGGTACCAGGTAGTGTGAGCCTCACCGAATGCGTCCTGAAGAATCTGTTTATCCTTTCTTCCAGGAGGGTCTCCAAGGCGTCTTCCTTCTCCTGTAGGGTTCTAGGGAGCCTAGCGTCAAGGTCATTTTCTTTGATCTCCGGCGCCGTTTCGGGATACGGCGTGTTTCGAACCACGGACAAATAGTCATTCAGCCTGTACGTGGCGCTTCGTGTCAATCTGTCCACGAACAGAAGGACCTTCTTCTGCAAGCATGAGAACGACAGCTTTGCCAAGCATTCCCGGTAGATGCTGGTGAAAATACTCTCTTCCCCTACATCGTCGGCGCTGGTTTGTGTTAAGAATTTCCTGCCGTGTTCCTCGTTCGTTCCTGCGAACGTTGCACCGGTGGAATAACCACTGGCCGTTTCGCTGAGGCAAAACAGCAAGAGGATGCCTAGAAGAATAAAACGTCCCATTGTTGCAACTCAACACTATCTCAACACTGGCACTGTTGAAGTTCAATGTCGCAAGGTGACGCTACGGGACATGCTATAGAACCCACTCGAGAGCTGCAGGACTGTGGTAATACTGACACGGGAAACAACGTACCCGCTGGTTTTATTCAAATCGCTAAGAAAACACGGTCAGTAGGTTCGGATGGTTCCCGAGCCCCCACCCCCTGCGAGATAAAACGCGGGGGAGGGGGATTAGGGGGAGAGAGAGGGAGGGTTGCATAAGGTGAATGATGGTACGGCCGTCGAGAAAGGAAACCACGGCAATAATGAGGATCGCGCAGGTGGGAAAGTGTGTTGGTTAGAAGCGGGGGAGGCGCATTGCAAAGTGTGCTAAGGGACAAGCAGCGTGCTCATCCGATGCCCGAAGGAGGACAGGAGTTATCGCACACACACTCACACACACACACAAGCACGCATGGTTAACGGATCCCGCAGTCACTTCCCTGTTTATGTAGATGATAAAGACAATAAAAACGTGTGCCTCAATCGCGTTCCAATATTCCACGGGAAAAGTGTCTAATCAGTGTTGCCACATCAGTGTTTGTTTTACTACTATTTATATCCCTGTATTTTCAACCATTTTTGTCACTTGCCTCATAACGCCCTGAATATAATTATATTAACCTATGTGCTGCTTACCTTTGGAATTTTGAGTTCTTTCATTTCTATTTTGTCATCTGTTCAGTGTGTCACAGACAAATAGTATCAGAAGGACGAAGTGGATAGACTAAATTGTAGATGCCAACTTGGTAAATATTTGCAAATATTTGACATGCAAGTTGATACAAAATTCGATATGACCACTTCCACTTGAATTCTATTTTCTTTCTACCATTTTTTGAATCGTTTGTTTACTGCCTGTTAGGTTACAGAACGTGTTTTCTCGTTTTGTTTTACGGTACATAATGTGGCTGATTGTAGCTATGTCATTTTTCACAGAATGTGTGTGTTCCTGGCAACCCTGTAACGCATCGCTTCACTGCGGGATATGACGTCACAAATGCAATCAAATGTAGTGTGTGGTTGCCAGCATTCAGGCGGCAAAACGGGCTTTTTTGAACGACTGTAGCGCCGAAACGACGCTCCAACGAGAAAAATGTTACTGAAAAAAGTTGTTTGTTTTGATGTCCTCTATACGTTTCCGTGGTCCGTGGGCGCCATTAAAATGACACCCTGTATATATTATGTGCGTATATGTTACATTAATGAAAAATGTTAAACAACTTAATCGTAGGTACTATACATGTTTATAGCCAGCATACTCGATGCCAGGTTCGAACCCTTGTTAGTCTTGAATGTAATGTTTTGTTTATTGCATTACGCATTTTGTGAGTTCATTGTCCTTGTAGTCAGTGTTAACTGAAGATGTAGAAAATAGACGTAAAATGAACAAAATAGAAATAGAGACGTGGATAGGTGTGGAACTAACAAGTAACAGCAAAGGAAAAAAAACATGGATATGAAACTGAATCTTATCACAAAATTTTGGTATTTTCATTGAATGTCCCTTTTCGCTTAAAATTCGGTCTGAATTTCCCAGCGAAAGGGAAATTTCCCTACGAGTGGCAACACTGAGTGGCTTCTGGATGACTCGGGTAAATCGCGTCTCCCTGGGTGGGACACGACGTCAAGGCTGAAGAGCCCTTGTGCTCGAGTGGGGGCCCAAAGGCGGTCAGCGGTTCCTCCGCCATGTGTTTCTATGTAGGACGGCGTACGACGCTAATACGGAGATGAATTGACGAAATTCTTAAAGGAATTCAGACGCTGGGCACACTTTGCATTATCCCGTCTCGTCTGCTAACTATGCCTCTTTCACTTCCTACTCTCATCTCGTCTTCAAAAGGGAGGTGCGTTGAAGTGCGTCCCAGTGAACCAGACCCGTAGCTAGAATTGATCTCCAGGGGGCTCACGGGTTATCAGGGACTTGGGGGGCTATGTAAATCAAGTCCATTTTCCAAAGTTTAACAGTATTAAATGAAGGCAAATTGTGTGTGGGGGGAGGGGGTCATGAAGTTATATAAAGTTTAGAAATATACAAATACTACATTTTTCCATATCTTTTAAAATATCACTTGAAGTGTTAATTGAATGCCACTGAATTGAATTGAATTGAATTGAATTGAAAAGTCTTTTTATTTACTACAGAGCGAGATTCAGCCTCGGGCTGCTCTACCACCTAACTCTGGTAAATAAAAGTTACAATGCATATATTTATAATACTGAAATCAAATATATAACATAACATGAATGAATTTGACATAAATGAAAAATAATAAAATTAAAAGAGAATACAATGACAGATACATTAACACACACACACACTCAGACACACACACACATACACACGTGTACATACGCAATTTCCAAATCGTCCCTTACTGCACACTCCATACTACTTTTGATGATACAGATATCAGACAAAAATGGACAATAGTCATAGTGACTAGCGTACATTCCACACCTTTCTGAAACAATGAAATTCCCCTTCGTTCCCAAAACTTGGGATCTGTTGAACTTTGACGCAAACATGGAGGGAATTTTCATGATAACGTCAAAGTCACAGATTTCTGTCTAAACGGAAGGTCGCAACAGGGGCAGCGAAGGTACAGCTAAAGAAGCCCCCCTACGAAGAAACTTTCTAAAGTCTAGAGAAGAGCATCTTCTCCTACTTGCCGCTTCTGTTCATGCTCTTTGAACTTATTCTTCACCAAAGTTGTGAGCAAAATAATATCTGCTGTCTACATTTTCACTCTTCACTGCAAACAAATTATACAAAATAGTTTTACTTAATGTCAAGCTGACTGTATTGCCAGGTGAGCTGACCGTCTTGCAGTGAACACGATTGCTGCACGCACAACTAGATTGAGTTTATAGCCCGCTTTATTTACAAATACATGTAGTAGGGCCAGAGGCGCAACCACGAATTCTTGTCTGGGGGGGCAAGTACCAGGATAAACGTACCAATAATAATAATAATAATAATAATAATAATAATGGCATTATTATTATTGTTATTACTACTACTACTACTACTATTATTATTATTACTAGTGGTAGTAGTATCAAAGACGTTATTATCCTCATAAATTACGCAAAGAGGGGGTAGAAGTCGGTACTAAAGGCTTTGTTTGAAACAAACTATTTGAAATATTTTTTCAACACCGTCAATTTCACATTAGTTAATAATGGAAAACAAGCACACAAACTGTATTCTTGAATGGCAGAAAAATAATGACAAATGCATTCCGAAGATAATTATTTTTGTACATATAACAAGTATAACTTTCATTTACAACATATGTTTTACACATATATAACATGGAGCGACATAAAATAAGAAAATACATATGCAACATGCTAACATTAATTGTGTACGTATTCAAAGTTTTATTTATATTGGGGGGGGAATAGGTGGAATAATTCCATGTGGTAAGGAAAGTTCGCCGGGGCGCAACGGGGGAGGGGGAAATTAGAATAGTCGGCTTAGCCGGGAATGAAATGAGAAAAGAAAGGAGAATTCAGCGATAATAGAACGAACTAAGTGATTACGAGACATTTCCTTCTGTAATATGTGTAAATGTCGTTTATAAAAGCAATTGCAAGAATTTTACGTGTCTTGTGGACAAAGGTTTAAGCGCCTTCGATTCGCTGCTAATTAAAAAAAAAATTGAAAAAGAAGTGAAAAAGAGTAAGTAATATATTTGTGTAATAGTTCATTGAAAAATAGAGTAGGTTTTAATTTCATGGGATATGAGCTATACCATGTTGTATGCTATCAATATTTGAACTATAAAATTAAAGGAGAGAGTGGGAACATTTGCCTATTTTATTATATGCTTTATTAACATATTTAGTGCATTGCAGCTTTCAAAGAAGCAGTTCGCGTTACACCTAAGCGTAAATAAAAAAAATTGCTATGGCCAAAAAGCCAATAGTTCAAGCAAGTTCTACGCAGTTCATTTGTTCTTTAAATCATTGATCTTGTTCTATCTTAGTTCATTCGTTCTTTATTTCTTTGTACTTTTTCTTCATTTGAGCGTATATGTACCAGCAAATGGGGAAAAAAAAATATTTGCTAGTTAGAATCATAAACACACTAAGTACTTATTAGTCAAATCAGCTAAGTGATATGTTCTGACTATTACTATGCGTTGAATCGCAAATTATAAAATAACATTAAAATATCTGTAAAAAAAATTAATTATTAGGCAAGAGATGTATTATAAATGTTCCGACGATTGAGATAGCATTCTGTAATCCTGATCTTGTTAAAAATAAAATGAGTTCGTTCTAACGAAGAAATGCAGTGCGAGCACTGGAAGTGGAAAGAGGGGGGAGGGGAGTCGATGAGCGTGAGAAAATGCTGGATCAGGGGATGCTAGCATGTACGCAACGAGGAGCGAGGAGGCTAAAGCGAGTGACAACGGAGTGGCGTGTTAATGAATGTTAGTGGGGTTATCATGGCACTAGTCGTAGCGGGCTTTGAGTCTAGAAATAGTAATAGTGTCAGTCTTTTGTTTACTTCTGCCGTCGATGAAAGTTACTTCGTAGGAATTCTCGTTAACTTTGCGAAGAATAGTTCCTTTATACTTATAAGAGGACGCAAAAGCTTTTGACACACCTGGAGTTGGAGTGGCATCTAGAATCCATACATGTTGTCCTGGTGAGTACTGCATTTTCCTAGAAGTGCGGTCTACGTACTTTTTCTGCTGTTCGTAACGCTTGTTCAAGTTGTCATGTGCGGTCTTACGTATGGAAGTCAGGAGTTCAAGTTTCTGTGCGTTCGTCTGGGAAACATTGTCGGGGTTCGAAGGAAGGACTGCGTCAGCTAAGATCCTTGGGTTGTAACCAAACAAAGTAAAATACGGGCTCTGGAGGGATCCAGAATGGATTGTAACGTTGTGGCTGAACGCTGCGCTAGCTAAATAGTCACACCATGAAGCCTTCTTTTCTAACACAAAAACTCTCATAACTTTCTTTAAGTAACTAAATGAACTCTCAACTAATCCATTCGTGAAATGGGCACAAGTATCTACATATTTTAGTTGTACGCCTGTAATATTAGCTAATTCTCGTAAGAGTAAACTTGAATTGGGTGTTGAACGATCTAAATAGATCGTTTCCGGGATGCCATGAACTAAAAAGACTTTCTCAACTAGGGCTGTTGCTATGTTTTGTGCATCGTGATTAGCCAAAGGAGCTGTAATTACATACCTTGTACAGCTATCGACTACTGATAGGAAATATTTGTATTTGTGCGTTTTTGAAGAGACTAAAGGACCACATACGTCAATATGAATTCGTTGGAAAGGAATTTGGGCTGGTTGAAATGTTTGCAGCGTATGCGGTTTAGAACCTTGTGGTTTCTTTGAAATCTGACAAGGGATGCAATGTCGAACCTTATCGTACACAAATTTCTTCATATTGGGGAAAAAGTAACGCATAAGCATTAAATTATATGTCTTTTGTGCACCTTGGTGACTTCCATTCATTTTGTGTGCATGAATAAGGTCGAAAACTTGATTTCTTAATGCATGAGGAATACAAAGTCTATCCCTATTACCAGTTTTGATTTTATTAGTCCTGTATAAGACTCCATTTTTGAGTACATAAGAATACGAAAGTTTTTGTAGTTTAGGGTCACTAGCTTTATCTTTGTTTTCTAAAACATTAATAATGTCTCTGAAATAGGGGTCTTTACGTTGTTCTGAACTAATATCAAAATCTGCTGCTTGTGCATGAAATACTTGATGAAAAAAATAAGTCATCATCATCATCATCATCTTTCTTGTCAGGATTAGTCTTTTCTATAGGGTTGTCTCTGGGAATTACAGGTGACTGAGTGTTTACTGTATCATTGGGAAGGACTACTGGATGCTGGGCCATAAGGGAAGCAGATGGGGTAAAAAGTACAGGCTTAGGGGTGTTAGGTGTCGTAGTGGTGATGTTCAAATTGATATAAGTCTTGGATCGTGGACTTAACTGAACTGTGTTTGAAAGGGTAGCTTTTCCCTCATACACATTTACATTCTCAATTTGGGTAAATATGTCATGTGACAGCTGGTGAGTCTTGTACTTTGATCTTAAAATACTATAATTTGGAGTACGTCCTAAATGACAAAGAGTTATTGTGTTGTCTTTCAACGACATTTCGCACCTCTGCGTTCGTAAAAAGTCATTTCCTAAAAGGGGAGGGACGTTAGTTGAATCTACTATTCTAAATGGGTGCGAATATTTACGCTTTCCAATTATGATAGGAAGAACTACAATTTCAGACACACTCAGTTTCGATCCCGACACACCTTGGATTGTGGATTGTACCTGTATGTTTTTCTTTCAGTAGGGAGAAGGTGGGAAGGATAAATTGAGATTTGGGAACCCACGTCAATAAGTAAATCTACCTGTTTTCCTTGTATGCTACTATTAATAAAGTATAGGCCATTTCTCTCAATTATAGGAACTTTATCTAATCTGCTATTATCTTCGATTTCGTTCCTGCAAGTCGAAGACGATTTTAGTTTAAACTGCTCTCTCGTTGTGGCTTGTAAAAGCAATTGTTGCTCTCGTGATTATAACGACCGCAAAACCTGCAGGCTGAGGTATTTGCATCGTCGCGATTAGCCTGATCTCGACGTTGAAACCTCTTGTTACTATTACCTCTGAACTGGCCTCGTGAGTTCGATCGAAAGTTACCTCTGTGATTAGCTCTATGATTATTATTATTATTTCTGTAGGAAGAGGACTTATTATTCCCCTTGTTGAAATCTCTGTTCTGTGCGTTTTGATTAGCCGTTTTCGCAAATTCCAGTACATTTGAGCAAAGATTGAAAAGAGAAGTTGCGTTCATCTGTTCGGTTGAGTGCAAAGCTAAGTTCGACATTTGTGACGAAAGTTTGTTTATTTCATCACCAGAGGCGGCATTTTGAGCGTGTTCCACTGTTGCTACGGCTGGTGTTGCCGCGCAGCGGGCACTATCAGAACTCGGTACATGATACATTCCTTGATACATTGCGTGGGAGTTATTTACGGGAGCCGGATTGGACTGTAGACTTTGGACTTGATGAGTCGATGGTGGGAGAAAAGGAGATGGACACTGGTTGTACGGTACAAAGTGCGGACTCGGGTTGAGTGGATTACTGGGGAGGGGGGAATAGACCTGTGCATGCGAACAGCTGTGAAGTGGTGACGGGTTGAATGTCTGGGGCAAGCTTGCCTGAGCAATTGCCTGATCTATTTCCAATTTCTCTTCCAACATACGTGAATTAATTAATGACTGCTGGCGTTCGAAATTCTGTAGGTGGGCAATTAATTCTTCTGTTCTAGCAAAATGCTTGTTGGTTAAACAGCCAATGTATTTGGCTCGCAGTCCCGTGATGATGTAAGAGAGAGTTTGTTCTTCAGTGGCGTTCGGGAAGTATTGCTGGACTAATGCCTTTTTAGCAATAACGTAGGTGTGAATGGGTTCGGTTACCACTTGTTTTCTTTGGAGTATTATCTGTACAGGATCTGCTGATAGGTATGATCCCTTAAATAGCGTACTTAGCTCGTCTTTGATATGGGTGTATGTCAAGTCTACAAAATTGGGTCGTTTCTGTATGTCATGAAAATAAGTTAAAGCGGTGTCAGTCAAAAATAAAGGTAACATCTCTTTACGCTTAACTTCCGTCCATCCTGCGGCGTGTGCTACATTTTGGAACTTGAGGAAAAATGAGTCAATGTGCTTAGGGTCATTTCCGCTAAATGGTGCCGGGTACAATGCAGTGGGGATTGGGGTGGCCATGTTAGTGGTGGAAGTTTGTACAGCTACGTTACCAGAACTATTAACAGTGTTAGAGGGAGTAGGAACGTCACCTGGGGTACTTGCTAAGGGCTGGGGTTTGTTTTTGTTGGGTGTTTGTAGTCCAAGGACAAATTGAGGGTAATTTCTATTAGCAGACCTTAACCGTGTTAGTGGAGGGGAGGGAATTGGGGATAAAGGTCGTGAATTTATTGGATTTGCCGTGATTGCAGTTGCTAACTCTATGATTTGGTCGAGGGAGGAATCTAGGTGTTCGTGCAACGCTATCTGTGACGTATTCATAAACGAAGGTTCGTCGTGCTGACCAAAGAACAAATGAAAGTATGGGTATACAGTTATTTATGTCATTAATATATCGCTGGTCAAATAAGTATAAGCAAGTGTTCTCATTCCTGTGTGAATGATGCTTGAATACATGTTATGCAGAAGAACTAGATTTTGTTGAAAAAGGGGGGGGGGGCTCGGCATAAAAGAAAAAGAGGGGTTGTTTTCCATAGGGTAATACACAAAATTGTCACTGGGTCTGACGCATCTTAAGCGTACTGTGGGAGTATGAGGAGGAATTACTAAAAATTTACTTTAAAAATGCTCCCAAAGTGGGAGGGAGGGGGGGGGAGAATAATTTAATGTAAAGCAATTCGTACAGGAGGGTACTTAATTGCAAAAAGGGCCTGAAGCATCTCCACCATGTTGTAAGCCCGTTTTACCTGGGCTCTGAGGTCACAGGGAAGTTTCATTTAAACATTTAGGTAGAGCTTAATAATATCTGTTGGCTAAACCTGCTCCGTAGGAGGGTAGAGATATGGAAAGTTGGTGTAAAAGGTTATTCACGCTTGTTCATACCTGGTAGATGTGTGTGATGTCTTGTCCTAATGCTTCTCGCAGACCGAATCGTGACAGTTCCAAGGTTCTATCCAGCGACCCTCAGCTCACCAAACCGGGCGATCCCTTGCGCCTTGTAGCATGCTAGGCAGCGGTAACTCCGTGTTCCATCGTCGTAGTTAGCAGTGTAACGTGTTGTAAAGTAATCGGACTAGCTATCCATGTAGCGTCGATGAGTGTCAGAATCAAAAGAGAGCGAGCTCCGGGTAGGAGCTTGCTTTTATCATTCTAGGCGTCGAAAGGTTGTTAAACCTTTAAATTTTTAGATCCAATTTTTGCAATTGAAAACAATATTGATTTAAAAGGGCACAAATAATGTCACTGGACGCCATGGAAAACTGAGAAAAGCAGGCGTTGCGAGCGAAGCGAGCAAGAAAACTTTACCAAATGTACTTTTATTTGCATAACATTTTAAATCGAAGGGGTCAATTCTTTTCTGTGCCCCCCTTGCAGGTGCCTGTGGCCGTCAATGTTTGCCTCCCCTTGCCCTCCTAGAATTGACTTCCATCGAAGGTTGGGGGGGGGTGACAATGCCCCCCTGCCCCACCCTGTGGTTGCGCCATTGAGTAGGGCTCAACCGATACCGATGCTTGAAAATTGTAACAAATGAAGGTTGTTCAAAGTATTGATTAATATTAATGGCTGACCATTACATTCCACTTGTCTTATGTGTGTTGTCTAAATCTCGCTTTAGACGGAAGCATTTCTTATAACATTTTAGCTAGCATAAATGCTATGTAAATGATTCCAAAAACCTTGTAGCATATAGTACTTTGCACTGAAGCATTTCATGTAACATTTCGGTTAGCTATTGCGATTACAATGTATAATATATACAGCACGAAAGGCACGTCGATTTACATAATCTATGGTGAGTACATGGTGTTGACAATGGGGCTGTTCATTGCCATACTTTTCCGCTAGAGGCGCCACCCTAAAGAATTTCGTTTGTCATCTGGTTGCCCTAAGCTTTACATTGGAGCGCGATAGGATGGCTAATCAAACGTTATTTTCAACGACGGTAAGAATTTCTTGTGTAAATCGATAACAAAAATGTGTTTAGCAAATATTTAAGATTATGTAGCAAGCCATAAGTTTCCGAAAATTACATTCTCCTGAACCTAAGAATTAATACATAAATGCGTAACTTTAGGGTAGCTCAGACGAGCTAAATATAGTATGTTTATGCACGAAGAGCACTGAACTTGACGTAATTTGCGTCGTCCCTAGCTGCCATGGGTTTATAATACAAAAATTTAGATTTTTACACTCCACTTTTATGTTTCCTCTTGTTGCGACTTGCGAGTATGTGTAATTCAACGGCGGGAGTATAGGAAACAGAGAAACTCCCAAATTACAAAGAAAAAATATATGAAGTGAGTAAGCGCATGATATTTATTATTATACACTATACCCTATGCGATAACTTCATATTAACATATGCTTTCTTTGTATTAAGCAGACATCTTCCCACTCGTATTTTCGTCCTTTTTCTTTTGCGGTTACAACAATATTAAAATTATACTTCCTGTAGATAAGAAAGCCCTAGAGGTTGCGAGACATGAAACAGAATATAAAATATTTCTTGTAATAACTATTCTTCTCGATAAATAGGTATGAATAAAATAGAGAACCATATTTACTAGCCATGAGGAAAAGTATGACATCACTTAAAAAAGGAGTGTTATTAATAACAACTATATAAAAAATAAAGTACAGTCGCGTGCAATTATTATGTATTATTCTTTACCAGATTCACAAGAATATAGCACTTAAATTGTGAAAATTGCAAGTGACGTAAACAAGTGCTGTACAAATTTTAAAGCTTTTTTGAATTCCGATATATTTTCTGTTGTTGACGATCGTCTTATTAAAATTCTTAGTTTCAGAGCACTGATTTCTATCATGTTCCGACATAATTTCTGAGGTTAACTTGCAAATTAATGTAATAGCAGCACGTTCAGCATCAAATTCCCCATGTATTTAAATGGGAAAACAATTGCCCATCAAAAGCGTGGGGACACAACAGGGGTGCTGCCAACTACAATTGTTTGCTTTGACGAGGCCCATTGAAGTAACTAAAATTTTCTTCCATACGTGTACTGTATACGTTATAAAGTATGTACGTATTTAAGCAGCGCCATTCCGTTGTATTAAAAGCCAAACCCAGATATTTCTGCCGCGATCGGCGCAATAGAACGGGAGAGCCAGTGTTGCTAATCTGCTCGATAGAAAAATCACTACAGTGCGCCGAGGCACAGCTGTTCGTAGAACAAGGAAATTAGAGAACTCAGCTCTATCTAACGTTGAGTTTTAAACGCCATGCATTATAAGTAAGGCTGGGATTTATATGTGCTAACAAGTGTACATGTACATACATATGGACTAATACCGATAAATGTGGACTTATCCTTGCGTAAAATTACCCAAAATGATGTAAAGAAAACTTCATAGTGATTTCAAATAAAATTAAACAATTTATTATTTTTACATTGCATTAATGAACCTGGTGGCATTTTAACTGTTCTACTCCTAATAAGCCCGTTCACACTGGTACTGGAACTGCAACGACATGTGATGCACGACTGACCCTACCGCTGGTTTAATAACTAATAACACTGTTCTACACACGTTTTGTTACAGAAATGAGAGTACCCAATCTTTACTAATATGAGGATGCTGAATACGGAAGTGTTTAAAGTGGAGGAAACAGAGTTATGCTTTCCTCCAGTTAAGAGAATTGTTATAAAGCTTCACCAGCATTAAGTTAATTTGCACCTGTCTTTCACGGCATTTCTCATGTATGTTTTCACGCTTTAATTTCAAAATTTGAATTGTATTAATTTTTCCCAAGTGCCCCCGTGGCCTCCTTTTGCGGGCGCTCTTAATATATTTATTAAGTTATGCCCACATTGATTATTTTAATTTGAATTACATTTTTTGGGTGCGTCAGCACTGAGGCTATTTTGAACCCGTCACACTATACGGGTCCAGCCCCTTATCATAATAAAAATAAAAGCATGTCTGAAAACTATAAGTTCCTTACCTTGGTTAAAAGCTGAGGCTAAAAAGGGCGCTCAGCACAAATAAGGACAAAACACTGGACGACACAGAATTATAGTGCCCATGGGGCCAGTCGCCAGAGCCTCGTTAGTCTGCAGTCCAGGGTGTACTACGTGGAAGTGAGGTTGACTATTGGGTGCGCTAAGTGGAAGAAGCACACCTTACACCCCCCACATTGATTATGATTAATTGTTATGTAACATGAATTATGCTATCTTGAAAATAAGAGCCAACGCATTGCTTATGCGTAACATGAATTATGCCGTAACTAAAATTAAGAGCCAATCTTAGAAAATGAAATTCGTATTCGCGTTCAGGACGTCAATTTCAGTAAGAAAGAGCTACTTTCCTTTTTGTAACAGAAAAAAGTGAAAATTTGTAGAACAGTGTAACTTGCGAACGTGTTAAACAGCGACAATTGAACCACAAACACTACTCCTTAAGCAGTATTATTGCCTCTGTGTGATGGCCGAGAGTCGGCTGCCTTTGTTGTATATTTACAAACGATGCCGGTTTCCGCAACAAGCATAAGAAGTACATATATTTCCACCAGACGATAAGCCGCGCGGCTTTATCTTTTGTTCTGAACTTGTCACCCATCAAAACATGAAAATTTTAACACACATATACAAAAAGAAAACCAACATGCATGGCATTAAGCAGCAAAAATAACAGCTTCCTTCATACAATTCCTACAAGAACACGTGACGGAGCCGAGGGTTGATATGCTCATGCATCCACATACTTCATTTCTTTTGAGCAATTCTAAAGTGATGAAATATGAACAATAGTACTGGAGGCATTATGGAATTTAACGTTCACTAACCAAACACATACACTTTCACTTACACACACGCAATACACGCACACAATGTCAAACCGGTCAAATACTTATAATAAAAATATGGTGTTTACAATCCAGCAAAACTCACCGTTATTTTGCCTTCCTCATTCCGTAACAGAAATAGTGTTTCATATTTACATTTGGCAACACTAGTCACTAGCTAGCCAATGAACATGAACTGCATAAAAGAAGCAACCACTACGCCATGTTATATTGCCACATTACCGTCCCTGCCGAACGGTGTGAACCGCGAGCTGGAGCGCTATTCAATTGTTTTCAATGATGTTTACGCGAGTGTGTCCAGGAATGGAATGACAATATGGCAACAATTGCGAAGGTTGGCGAGCAGGGTAGAACACTTGATGCTAAGAGAGAGGGACATGAAACGAAAATTGGTATCTGGGCAACGGCAGAGATAGCTGCGTCGGGCCTACCTATTTTTTTAATTTTTTTTTGTATGAAACGTTATTCCTCTCGGTTGAATAGTTATCGTATTTTAAAAATGTGAAGTAATGCGTTGTTTACATCTCACTCGGCCGCCATTACATCTGCACCCGTGACCTAGTGCTCGCTTCTGATTGGTTATGCTACGAAAAATGCTACGGAAATAGAACCAATCGTATCCTTGAGAAATGCCATAAGATTTTTCACTTTACACGGTAGCATTTTGGTCATGGCATAAATGTTAAGAAAAATTGTAAGAAAAATTATTTCGTCCAAACCGGGACTCACTCTACGGTGATAGAAGAACTTCCTATTGAGAAGTTGTTATTGAAAATCGCCCCTCGGCGTACAACTAGTCAACACACATTATATACACATTGCAGGGAAGTCAATATTGCAGGATATATGTGCCCCATGCTTATTAAATGAATGATTTGGTATATTTTACTTCGCGTATCTGCCTATTTTGGCTAATAGTGATAAGATTAAATACAGCGTAGATGATGGGACAATCACACACATATGGACAATACACCACACAAATCCCATAAAGGCTTATACTGGTCATGGGTCTAGGCACCACAGCCTCCTTAGTCTGCAAAATGTAGTCCAGAGTGTACTACGTGAAGTGAGTTTGACATGGGTGTACTGAGAAAGGGCCACCCCTTACAACCCTCGCATTTTTATTGCCAATGACTGTACAGTGGGATCGATGAGTATTACCGTGCAAATTGTCCACGACTATTTTCATTAATTTTTCTCTTACATCCTTTGTATTTTTAAGCTAGGGATTTTTATATATGCTGGTACAGAAGTTGTCAACAGTTTTGTTTTCGTTTAATTGTTGAAGCTCTTATTGGGTCAAATAACGTGCACGAACATGGTGATGGACAATTTGCACGGTAATACTCATGGATCCCACTGTACATGGTATGTTCGTGTATAGGTGCAAATGGTAATAGTTGGTCGAGATTGTGACTACCTCGCGGAAGACCCGGCTTCGAATCCCGGGGCAGGTGATATGAACCAGGAAGTTTCCTTTTAATTTCCTGTTTCTGAAGGGCTCAGAGGCCAACCATGTCTTTAATAAATAAGTACCTGGGGGAAAACCCTGGGAGTAAAGTCGGTCGGGCGTAATACTGATCACATCATCCCAATTATGACAGAGATCAATAATATGTAGACCTCTACCTCCATATCATCCCATACGACTTTATGACATGTGCGCACATGCCTTTACATTTACCTTATAGGTGCAGTAGCTTCGATTGGGTTCCAAAACTAGTTGGGCAAGGTTCCAAAACTGGGGGGGGGGGGGCAAATACAGTTTACTTTCCCTTGTAGATAAGGTTTAGCATAGTGCGGTGGCAAAAGTGGCAAAAGGTGTGGGGGGAGGGGGCAACTGCCTCCCTCGTCATCCCTATTCGCTGCCACTGGGTGTAAGTGTTCGTATGGTATTTAGTTACATTGGGAGGATTATATGAAATATTCGCTCATTCCGATACGAGATATCACCAATTAGCATTTCAGTAATCACATACGTCACTATGCTACGAGTATAAAAAACATTCTTTCACAATGTTTCATAAAAACCCAAGGCAAATCAAGCTATTGAGGGCCAATGCCTGATTGATTTGATTTATTTTACTTCGCTTTTTGCTACTTTTGGCTAATCGCGAAGATGAGGATGAGTGGTGATATGATGAAATTGATGAAGGGACACTCACAAAGAATACCCATGCCAAGGTAGGGATTCGAACCCGGAAGCCCTGGCGTAATAGAGCACTGTGCTAACCACTACCTGACCGCCTTTACCTTCTGGTTTGTCCCTAAAGTACAGTCACGGCAGGAGCGTATACTCTAGGCTAGGTAGGCTATCTGCGAAGCCTGAAGACTAGGAATAAAATACAGAAGAAAAATTGATCAGAAATTGTAAATAAGATTACTCATTTCAGTGAGATGATGATGGTGATTCTGGAGTTGGCAACCTGATTCTTTACGAGTTTGCAACCTGATTCTTTACGAGTTGGCAACCTTATTCTTTACGAGTTGGCAACCTGATTTTTTACGAGTTGGCAACCTGATTCTTTACGAGTTGGCAACCTTATTCTTTACGAGTTGGCAACCTGATTTTTTTACGAGTTGGCAACCTGATTCTTTACGAGTTGGCAACCTTATTCTTTACGAGTTGGCAACCTGATTTTTTACGAGTTGGCAACCTGATTTTTACGAGTTGGCAACCTGATTTTTACGAGTTGGCAACCTGATTCTTTACGAGTTAGCAACCTGATTTTTTACGAGTTGAAAACCTGATTCTTTATGAGTTGGCAACCTTATTCTTTACGAGTTGGCAACCTGATTTTTTACGAGTTGGCAACCTGATTTTTTACGAGTTGGCAACCTGATTTTTACGAGTTGGCAACCTGATTCTTTACGAGTTAGCAACCTGATTCTTTACGAGTTAGCAACCTGATTTTTTACGAGTTGGCAACCTGATTCTTTACGAGTTGGCAACCTGATTTTTTACGAGTTGGCAACCTGATTCTTTACGAGTTGGCAACCTGATTTTTTACGAGTTGGCAACCTGATTCTTTACGAGTTGGCAACCTGATTTTTTACGAGTTGGCAACCTGATTTCTTACGAGTTGGCAATGGCTGCAACTTGCATGGCAAAGTGACTTCTTGAAGAGGCCGAAAACGATTAAATGGGTGTGTCTAACCACTTACACACGGAGTTTAAGCGAGCCTACCCTTCTCCCTTCCTCCAAAGCCTAGGACCACGTGACATACTGAGATAGGCCAGATCTTGGACTGAACATACACCACTGAGTCACGGACAAATCTCGGTTACAACTATACCGTTGAAAATCAAGGATTTAGTTACAAGCCAGAAGTGTTCGTGACTGTACATGTACATGATGGAGAGTGGAAGTACCCCTGCTGATTATGCAGAGACATATACGGGGAAAAACCTAACCAGGGAAATCAACCCTAGGAATCGAACCGGGTCTCTGTCGTTGTAGTAAGACAAGAAAGAATAGGTAATAATAAATTATCTTCATTTCAGCTAAATGGTAAATTAAATAAGGAGTTGTTTGTGACATAATAATCAAGGTCTGAGGTCCTGGTCAGGCGACTAAACTGGTCCCGGTGAACCCGACGGGCAAACTGGTCACGACAACTTCATCTTTATTTTGTGTCGAAGTCATAGTCACCGTGGTAACGTGACTAGAAAAAAAATTGAGTGAGGACGTCAGTGGTGAAATTTATGATACCTCTAATTATTACATAAAACTCATGGCCGTATATAAAAGAAGGATTTAGCGAGTCCAAACCCCTCCCATTCGTTTAGTAAACATTTTTCATTAATTAGTTGATCAAATGAACAATTAATTATTTAATTAAATTACCTGGAAGAATTTTGAAAAAAAATATGTATGGTTTGTTTTTAATTGATAGTCACATATTCTTCAATTACAATAAGGTTATTTTCTTTATATCCTAAGCAAGTTTCAGAACCTGTTATTGAAGATTACCAACACTTTATTCTATGTAGCCTCAAAAGTGAAATTTAAGACATTGTTTATAGATTTTTAAAAGTTGAAAATGGAAACAGGAATTCAGTCCTTCAATAAGCGTGAGAGTGTTTAAAAGGAAATATTATTTTATTATTATACAGTTTACAATTATTCAATAATAATCATCATCATAATAAAAACAACCTGTGGCTCTACAACCCGTTAGGGCCTTGCCCTATCTCCCGATTGCCAGTCTCCCTCCCACAATCCTACCTAGAGGTGTGGAGTTCTTCAACCGAGTTACGCTACTCACTCGTAGCTCCCCAATTTCATCACGATGGTGGGTTGCCACCGGTCCTATACACAGGCCGAGAACATAGAGACTGAACCCAGGCGGACTCGAACCCATGCCGTCCTGCAGTCCTGCGCACGGCCACGGAGGAGGATAATAGTAATGATAAACATTGGTAACCCTTTACAAATGTAATTATTAACATCATGCAACGGATTATACCGTTAGTATTATTACTATTAACGATCAATAAGGGGTATAAGGGGTAAGCTTCCACGAAGTACACCCAATTGTGAACCTCACTTCCACGCAGTACACCCTGGACTGCTTTTTGCAGACGAACGAGGCTCTGGCGACTGGCCCTATGACCAGTATAATTCTGTGTGTTGTCCTGTTTTTGTCCTTCTGTGTGCTGAGTGCCCTTTTACAAGCAGAATGACAGGAAGGAAGTGGGAGGGGCAAAGCAGTACACGCTGATACGAACAGCTGGTAACTGCAGTGGCGTTCCTCCTCCACGCAATCCCGTTCCCTCTCACGCGTTCATTGGTCGAGCCCTCTGGAGTCACTACTTGCGCAGAGCCTTGTTTTTTTGTTCGCTCGCTCCAGAGATTCTTGGGAGAGAGTATAGTGCTTTTGTTTCCCTCGTGGTAGAATTACATTTATCTGCTCCACGTTTCAATTGTTGAAACATAGTCCGGGTTGCCATTGTTGAGACGCGTTGCACGGAAGCCTGTACATGTCCATGCTCAGTTGATGGAAGATAAATCGCTGTTATTTTTAGTGAAATTTCAAGATTAAGCGGATGCTAATGTTGCAAATCGTGCAGGAAGCTGAACAATTTGTTCCAGAGGTGGCATGGAAGATTTGAAAGGATTAACACCAAATCGTTAATAGAAGCTAGAGGGTCAAAATTCAATAAAAGGTACACAGAAGAGAATGTTAATATAGATTTTTATTGGATATGATTAAAAATTGCCACTATGTTAGTTATTTTTTAATTATTAATTGACCACACCCATTTTTGTATTAACCTTAGGGCGCTCGCGTCTGCTTGCTTTATATATATTATTGCATATTTACATCAGAAATCACTGGTAATTCAATCAATAACATCAAGTAGACATACATTTCAACAAAAAAGGTTTATTAATAATAACTTTTCTAGGGCATTGGAAAGATTTTGATTTTTTAAATTTTGATTCGCTTTATGTGCCACTTTTGGCTAATTTGCGAAGAAGAAGATGAGTGATGACATGATGAAATTAATGAATGGACACTCACAAAGATCCACGTCCAGACCGGGATTCGAACCCGGGACCCCTATCTTCGTAGTGCGATGTGCTAACCACTCTGCCACGGGGGCCGACAGACGAGAGAAAGAGAAGAAAATGAGAGAAAATCATATAAGAACCATGAAGAATCATACAAAAAAAAAAAAAATAACCTAACAGTAAGTATTTATCAAGTTACAGTGTGTATATATGACGAAAATACATGAAAAATATAATTACATTTTTTTCTCACTGCCGACAAAAACTGATACACAACAGATCGCGTGGCGGCACTCTCACCGCTCAGACGCACCACGTCAAGTTTGCGACTATTTTGTGAAGATCACACGACAACCGAAGTAACGGCAGGACCGCCATCTGTTGTGTTGATAGTTAACTAGAGAATACACCTGACTGTCTCGCCAAATGGACCTGAGCATTGGGATCTGGCGCGTTTTTTTAAAAAAAGACTGTGTAAATGCCGCCCACGTGAGCGTTCGAAGGTTAAATACAACAGTGGCACAAGGGAAATGAAAACAATCAATAGTTCAAAAACTTGTATTAGCCTATCTTTGTTTTTTGTTTTAACCTTTAACATGTTCTGCTCTTAGATAATACAAAATATTAAAAACAAAATTTATTCACTGTAACAATGTTTATGTATTGAAAGAGGAATATAAATTGAGAGTATTTGAAAATAAGATCCTTAGGAAAATATTTGGGCCTTAAAGGGATGAGGAGACAGGTGAGTGGAGAAGGTTACGTAGTTTAGATGTACATAATTTGTATTCATGTCCAGATATTTTTAGAATGATTAAATCAAGAAGACTTAGGTGGGCATGCCTTGTGGCACTAATGGGAGAGGAAAGAGGAGTTTACAGGATTCTTGTTGGGAAACCTGATGGTAAGAGACCAGTACGAAGACCAAGACGAAGATGGAGGGATAATGTTGAGATGGACCTGAAGGAAGGTGGTAGGGATGGTAAAGAGTATATAGATCTTGTTCAGGATAAAGACAGATGGAAGGCCTGTTGTTCGGTGAACAATGTATATAATTAGTGTTTTTATCTTGTTTTCCATTTTTGTATATAATGTGTGAGTTATTCATGTGAAATGTGTGGGAGTAAGAAACTGCAGAATCTCCCGTATTCTTGATTACGGGAACTTACGTACACCCACAAGTAAATTCGGGAACGTCCCGAGAGTTGAGCCAGGCGCTTAGCTTGGGTGTTGCCACGAAAAAAAGAACAGTCGTCATCAGAGAGTCGTCGTGAGAAGAACCGTGTCACACGCGCGCGGTTACAAGTGCGTTGTAGAGACAGTCTACAGCCTAATAGACAGTCCTTCGTGTATGTTGTTTAGTTATTGTATAGTCCTTCGTATATGTGTATTATAGACATTAAATGTATGTATATATCGTCTTTGTGCGTCTGTTACTTAACCAGACACCGTGCGGGAACCGACGCATTTAGGATAATTCGGGCCAGGGTGGAGTTCAGCCAGTTAGCCAATGTAGTGCGGGGCTTTCTGGAAACTGACACTCAACACCTGTGTTGCTGCAGCCATGAACCTTCAGTTTTAAGAAGGCTAGAGAGTTAGTTAATTAGTTAATAATGTTTATATTGTGATAATATAGGACATCTCTAATCTAGATTAAGGAAATTAAATCTTTAATTTTCCAGGAAATTTTGGTTATAGGATCTGCGTATAAGCCGCGGTAGCTCAGTCGATGTCTACCTCCGTGGCGGAGTGGTTATCCGACGCCCACCCCGCGTCTTATATGTGGCTGCCTGGAGGAGACTCCAGTGGGTAAAGACGGCCAGGGGCCTGTTGCTGATCACAGCTTTGATCCAGAAAGTGTGGGGCCCTAACTTTAAACCCCCTATACGCCTTAATGGCGTGGTGCAGTGCACAGGGGAGCAATTTTCTTTAACTTTATTTGGGCCCCGGGTATAATGTATGTATTTCCCTCAACCCATACCTACACAAGGTCGGCTCGAGGGCCCTAGTTGCCTCTCTCTAAGCCCGGCTCTGCTTGGGTGGTCTCATAGTTAAGTCTCATTGTTCGTCGCTGAGAGAGCTAAGGGTTAATCATATCTTGACTGAGAGAAGCGTCACAAGGTGATACACGTATTTTATTCTTAGATTCTTAGCAGGCAGTGGAGTTCGTCAAGGTTAATATTGGATATTATATCTGCCCATTTTCTCAACTTCGGCAGAAAAATGATAGACATGTCAGATGATGAAGAACAAATCTCACCTTGCAAAATTACTATGCAGTGCGTGCAAGACCCTGCATGTAATTGCATACCCTTAAGCACATTCACACGGTCACGATTTGCATTGTTTGGAGTGTGGACGATAATGACGAGACAGTTATACTTCAGCTAACTTATGTATTGACAGTTTCTGGATACTGAGTGTTTTGTAAGTATCCTGTTCCCATAGAGTTTCTCAAGGGGTAAACATGTAAGAGAGCAGGAAGGGTCATGTTTCGGATTGCTTGGATACAGTTCCCCTAATCAAGTATTGATTGGTGCCGCTTGTTTCACTTCACAACAGTTTTCTTGATTTGCGTCATTCCTCTCCTATTATTTTCATCGCTGATATCTTCAGAGCTATAAGTTTTGGTGAGGAAGATTAGGTTTTTCTCGGGGTTTCTGGAGAAGATTCAATGCTTTTGGAATCTACCGTCACTCATCATCATGAACTTCAGGGTAATTTTTCCAGAACTCGATGCTCTTTTAAAAGACGTATCGCGTCATTTAATCTGATTATCATACATTTTTCTTGTGGATTATTTAATGAATAAGTCTACGCTGTTTCTAATGAGTTCTCGTACCTGTGTGTTTTTCCCTTGTTAAGAGAAAACACGAAAAGTGTGTCACAGATTTTATATTTTATCGGGTTTGTGTAGCTCTGATGGTCCTGCGCGAGAGTTCTTCAGTACCTTGAGGAAAATACCCTTTTTCTTAGAGTTGTTCGATTCGACGATATATTACGCTGTTTGAATTGAAAACAAATAAACAATTTGAAAGAAAAATGTAATAAAGAAGAAGGTATATAATAAATAGATAACTAGAAGTACAAAATATAAATTTTAAATAATTAAAATGCAGTGAAATATGCGTTAATAGCAAGAGTGAGCGCTCACGTCAAGCGAGCAGGACAGGTCATGGTTAATATTATTATTTCTGCAGTCTTTGGGGAGGCCTTTCTATCCTATGCACCCACCAGATCAGTGAGACAGTTACACAATGCTTTGTGTCTTTAAGGCTTTATTTATCTTACATACGATTTCAAATACGGCATTAGCTATTCTATTGAATAAGTTAGAGTGTAATACTAAGCAGCATATTTGTTACAAATAATTAGGGCTCCGAAGTCAATATTAAAATAATATAAAATACTTTTATTTTTTAAAAAACGTGCCTCAAAGAAGGTTGATAAAAATCATGATTTTTATTCAAAAAATCTTTTTTGTTGATTTTTTTATTTAAATCGATATTTTTATATTTTTTTTTAAAAAACAAGCTTAAAATTGCTTTCATGGTTTTTGGCACCATGCACATAGATATATGTTTTATATAGAAATACTTCTTCTAGTAAATGTCCCTGTAAAATATTTGAACAAATTGATTAAAGCAAATAAAAAATGTACGTAAGCTACATTTCTTTGTTTCTGACTATGGAAATGTTTGTTGAGTTTGTTATATGAAACTAATAAAATTTAGTAACATTTCTTTCAGTTAAACCAAAACATTCTGGATGTACTCTATAATTGTAACTTAAATATTTTCATAGTCTTTGTACCTGAATTTTGGAGATTTTTTTAATGATAGTTTGAAAAATATCAGATGCCATGTTTATTTACAGTTTAATGATATTGACACTATTTATGGTTTAACATAAATGTTTGCTATTTTTGACAATAAAATTATTGAATTTTAAATCAAGACAAATCTTGTGTTTACATTTCCTTTCGTATGAGCTTCACACCATCAGAACATATATTTTATTTCCTTTATTTTCCTATCTAAAGCCTAATAAACACCATTAAATGATTACGAGAGTAATGTACTTTCACCAAAAGTGTTTCTGATATCTACAAAATCCTTATGTTCATTATTCTATAAATAATTTATTTAGAGCGATTTAAATCAGTGATTATTTAAGAAAGAAACCTAATTTAAATCAATCCAACTTGCCTCAAAGTAACTTTTGATCTGAAATAAAAGCTTGATTTTTTCATCCATTACAATGGAGTAATTCGGGAAAGATTGTTGTTTGGTTGTTTAAACTACTGAAGCAAAGGGATAAAAGCAATTAAGTGTTATTTTTACTTCAAGGTTACATTAAATACACCGCAAGGTTTTTCTGTATGTCATTCATCTTATTCAGAGTAGACCTTCCACGAGACAGTAGTCGGCGAACATCTTCATGTTTCGCGTACATCAGATAATATTTTTTAAATATTGTGACTAATTTTACTATAAAACCAGAGATTAAAGCGATAATAGAGACCAACAAGGAAACCTCAAATCAGGTTTCACACAAAGTATTTTAAGTTTGGTGTAGGAAAAATTAATTTAACACAATAAATGATTTAATGCTTTGCCAAACATTTCAGTTAAAATAACATTGTACTTTTCCATTCACCGTATTTTCCATTAAAGGCGACCATTTCAGGAAATTTAAAATTTGTCAGTTGTGCTAACAAGTGCATTTAAAATTCACGAAACAACAAGGGAGGAGGAAAAAAGGCTGAAAAATAAAGAAAATGCAATAAAATGGCAAAAAGTGGTGAAAAATGGCCTAAAAGACAAAAATGTTTGTCCTGTCATTAACCACAACTTGTTTCCTTTTTGAGGTGTTGATGACAAACATGGGTCTCTGTGCTTTGAATTCATCTGGTGTGTAATACATGTCAGTATTGGCAGTAGTGACCCTTTTGTATGCTGTAAATGCCTCATATAATTTAAGGAAATCATCCTTGGACATGTCTAAATTATAATTTTCTCTAGGGAATACCTCATTTCTGCCATTTTTAAGATATATGTTCTTGATGTTGCAGTTATCAAATCTACTTGAATTTTTTTCCTGATTATTGTGTCTTCCAGTCTGAAACAGTACCACCACAAAATCCGGCATGTCATATTGTATACTGGAGAATGAATTTGTAGCATCAAACTCATAGTAAGTACCAGTGGCAGGCTTCTGTACACATTGATATGTATAAAATTGTAAAGGTACTTGTGGATTTTTTATTATATCTGCTTTGTATTTAAGAGCATAACTGGCTTCATATTCAACAACTGGAATTCTTAGCTCCATAGTCTGAATAATGCATTTGCCCTCATCAGGTAGGGTATTAGGCAGAGCTTCCCCTGTAGAGTTTAATGTGCTGTACCTCATCAAAGCATTATTATCATTGGCAGCTCTTCTAAATGTGATTCTTAAACCACTTTTCCACATAATATCTTTGTAATCTGAGAAGAATCCTGGAAACAGGCGCATAGGGAACAGCACTGTGTGGCTTTTAGATATAATTTTATCACCAGCTGCAAATCCACCTATTTTGTAGTAAGAAGCCTCGGTTTTGGATAATTTTAGTGTGGCCAAAGCTGTGGAGGTAATGCCGGGATAATCTACTCTGTTTATAACAACACCATGTTTTCTGATCTCAATTTCAGACAACGGATGTGGCACAAAATTGTCCACCAATCTTATATTTGAATTTGCCGGATAATCTGCACCATCGAGCTTTACAACATCAAATTTGATGTATAGATCTGCTCTGTGGGGGTGTATAAAGCCATCCCCTACATCAAGATCAACCTCAATCTCTGTGTTGGGTTGATTTAAATTTGCAAAGGTCCTCCTTTTTGAGGGGAATGATTGTAGCTCATAACTCTCAATATTTTCCATTTTTTTTGTATGTATTTTTATTTAAATATTAATCTCTATGATTGCAGTTGTTGTGGCTCCAGCAAAATCAACTAATTCTTCTTTTTCATTAGTGACCATCAATTCAATGTTATCTATTCTATTATGGCACACAGGAAAATATAATGTTGGGGATGGAGTGTAGATGATGGGCTCCATAAATTCAGAATTAGGTTTAAATGTTGCAATGATGCCAGTTTGTTTGTGAGTTCCTATGCCATTTGATTTGGTGATCATACCCTCAGCCACATTACAGTGAATATTCAGAGTCTCTATGGCTAAGAATTTAGGTATATTAATAGCAGTGTGTTTGATGGCCGGTTCAAGTTTTGTGTTGTTCTCAAAGCCTAACAGCTCTCCTATAGTACCCAGATCCACTGTTTCTGTAGCAGATACAATCTCTACTCTGTGAGTGACAGAATTTTGAGTTAATACTATACCTCTGGGTAATTGAGCATTTAGAGTGGACAGATTATACTGCCCTGGAGTGATGACAATTTTTTGATCCCCTACTGCAATTTTGTTGTTGTGGTGTGTAATATTAGGGATCAAGTACATGCCATAAAATGCTCTGAGAGCTATTGTTTTGGGATACACTATATCATCATGTAATTTGAGTTTCAATATTGAATTTTGGCTGGTGAGATGGAATACACCCATGATGTTTTAAATACCACAGGGCTTTTTGAAAATTTTCAATTGATGGTTTATTTATTTGAGACATATATCTAAGAACAGATAAACACAAATGTCCACAATTAACATCTTTGAAGTTTTGAACACGGGCATTATTGTAATAAAGATTAGTTGATTTTAGATATTTTACTAAATTTTCAGGTGGAACACCTCCAAATGAATCAAACACAAATGCCTCATTGTTTAAATATTTAAGATAACAAATCCAGTGAGTGCCCTGATTTTTGTACTTATCCAAATTAACAATGCCACACTCTTTGTTGAGTGGTTGCTCTGGCAAAGAATCAGACATGTACACACCTCTAAAATTTTTGATGCCCAGTGGCTTGATTAAAGCTTCAATATCTTGGTTTGTAAGCGGCTCTTGTTTTTTTTAAACTTATTCATGGCTCTCTTAACACCTTTGACTTGTTTCTCCATGGCCAGGTTATGGCGCTTTATTTCATCTAATTCTGCCATATTCTTCTTGGCATCTATTACTGTTTTTGTTATGGCAGCTGATCCCCCAGCCAAGCTCCCAACAGCCCCCAAAGCTGCTAAGATGGCCGGGATAGTAAATATGAAACCCCCCACATGTGATTTTTTTCTAGATTGTTGTAATTGTTTTAATTGGGGGGTACTAACCAACAATTTCATACCATGGCCCTTTGCAAGACAAGAATTTTTTTTCTTGCGCTGCTTTTTGGTTAAAAGACTGTCAATAGATTTAAGAGATTTAAGACCTGCATAAGGTATCTGATACATAACACCCTTGGCCTTCATCCTAGGTTTATTATATACATATTCACAACCCCCACCCCAGTTTTTGTTTGGTGTTCATAGCTATGGTGGTCCCCAATGCTGCTATTCTCTCACTTAAAGAAGCATCTTTGCTTACAAATCTACCAAATGCAGCCTCTTCTAATTTCTTGTCTGCAACATGTCTCTTGTGAAGATCAGAATGTGTGTTGTATGCTATGTCATGGTCTCTGCAAGCAGCATCTAGGGGATTAACACCAGGATCACCTCTGTTTAATCTATGGTCCAATTTTGTACCGGGACCACAATACTGATAGCCTGGAATGTGTAGTTCAAATGGCAGGTTGTTTATAATGTCATTAACCAACCCCCGACCCTCAGAAATATTCCAAAATTTAGGTGGTAGAGTATTAATAATTTTTATAAGATATCCAATCCCCTTAGTGTCATTCACTATAAAATTAGACAATTTGGTGCTTATCATGTCCATAATTCCAACCTTTTCATTGTAAAAATTGTGGTTGCCAGCATTTTCCTCCCCAGCTATCACCAGCAACCTATCTACAAGTTTCCTGACATCATCAACCCAGAGAATTTCTTTAGGCAGGGTGTTGTATTGTTTGATTTCACTGCCTGTCTTAATTTGTGACCATATGGGCTTGATTAAATTGTTGTATTTTGCTCCACTGCTAGACTTGACTCTTTTTTGTGTGGGATCATTGTTCTGGTATAGAGCATCTGATTTTATTAATATTTCTTTGTAGTGCTCATAATCTTGATCTGTATAGCTGCCAGGCCTTTTCCTAGTCATCAGTTCCCACAACCCAGGTGTGCCGGGATATTTAACAAAACCACCTCTTTCTCCAAGATGAGATTCTGAATATACAATTATATCATCTCCCATAAATGTTACTCTGAAATTGCCAATTCTATGTATGATGCTACCATCACGCTCTGTGTCAGCATATAAGCCAAAAACCTCATCTTTGTTGTCTTTAGGTGTGCTTAAATATTTTTGAGCAAGAAGACCCAATTCAATAGGATCCTGAGTAGCTTCAATTCTTCGAGGAGCAACAGGACTAGGTGTATGAATACTGGAAAGTGGGGTGATTGGATAATCTAATATGTTCCTAGCAGCTACAGGTACAAGCTCTGTGATCAAATTTTGATTTTGCTCTGTAACAGTTTTGATATTTTTACCTAATTCACTAATAGCATCAATAATAGGCTGTTCTGTTTGTTTGTGTTGTTCATAAATTCCTCGGTTCTGTGATTTCCATCCCTTAAATCTTTTTACAAGATAATCTCTTAATTTAAGATCATCAATGATTGGCCTTTTCATGGTTATTTATATATGTTTCAATGTCTAGAAAATTGTTAATTTTATTTCTGTATTTGCCACTATTGGGTTTTCTTGTCATATCAATTGTGACAAACCCATAACTGTCCTGGTTCCAGCACCTACTGCAAAACTTGGAAAAATTATTGTAGCTCAAGTCCCCACCTACATATTCATCATGTATGTGTTTGAGGTTGGTATGATCTTGATGAAACACACATATAAAATTGCTGTTGTCTCGGATCAGCTGCTTCGGTATTTTAGAAAAAGTCTGTGCCAGGTTGAAGCAATCAATGTTTTTGTGTCGGCCCTGTGTAAAGAAATTTCTAACCTTGTTTTGATTATCCAGTATAATGTCATCAAACACAACAGAATTATCGAGACATTCATGGAGTGGCTTAACATCTGATTCAAAAGTGGCAATATCCAATCCATCATATAGCTTCATCAGCTGCTGATATTTTAATTGTTCCAAGCTCTTAGAGAAGACATACAAGTGCCTATTTTTCCAGTCTAACCAGTTGGGTGCCAATAAAAAATTATCAATCATTAGTGTAGTTTTACCACAAGCCGATGGCCCAACAATAAGACATCTAATATTTTCAGGCAGCAACTTGCCATTTCTCTTAATCTGCTGTTCAGGTTCTGGCAGCCTCTTTATAACATCCCAGGTGCTCATATTATCACTTTGTCTGCATCGATCCAGCTGTGTTCTGGAAGTCCTAGCCATTTGACAAATAACTTGTTGCCTTTTCTGCGGATGATTTTTTCTATGAGATATGTGTCAGGCTGTTTAGTTTTGTTGAGTTCTTCTTCATAGAACCGGCCTTTGAGAATTTCTCCTCGGTGGTCTTTTATTATATATGTGTTAAGGTCCCAGGTTTAACTTGAACCACTGTAAATAATTCAGTGCTCCAGTTTCTTGTAAAGCCTCTTTTGAATAAGTGCTTATATTTGCTGATTCTTACTTGATCACCCACCTTGTATTTGGCCTTTCTTGTTGTTGGCTGGTATCTAGGATAATAAACAGTCCTGATCAATTTTTGCTCATCAGATGAAGTTACTTCAGAGGGTTTCATGTTGATTGTGGAATGGACCGAGTTGTTATATTTATGTAGAAGTTCTGGAAGAATATTAAGCCATTTATAATTACCTTGAAGTGTAAATTGTCTATACATAAGATTTTTTAGGGTTTTGTTGAATCTCTCTACAATTGAGGCCTTGAGATCACTGTAACTCGAATAATGTTGTATTGACTGGCTTTTAATAAATTGTTGGAACACAGAATTATAAAATTCTTTGCCATTATCTGTTTGCAAATAGCGCGGTGATCTTCCACTCTGATTGATGATTGTCCTGAAGGCTTCTGTAACACATTTTCCAGTCTTGGATTTGAGTGGCACAGGCCAGGCAAATTTTGAAAATGTGTCTATTACAGTGAGTAGATACTTGTAGCCCTTGATGATTTTGTCTAAGTTTTTCAGCTGTCCACTTGCCATCTCAATCAAGTCGCACTGCCATAAATCATCTATGCCTTTTGTGACTACTGGCAGTCTCTTATAATTATGTCTGGCTTGTCTGTGTAATTCATCAACAATAATTTGTCTAGACATAATATGAAAACAAGAATATTGCAACTATGGGGTGTTCAGCAGCTGATACTACAGGATTTTCTAAATATAATTTGTCTCCTATTTGTATATGAAATTCCAGAGAGCCATCATCTTCACCATAAGATGTTTCTAATGTATTGGGATCTGTAAAATCCTCTAACTCTACACTGTTGATTTTTGGTTTGTTGTCAGCATTTGTTATTGATAAGGTGGGGTAGTGGTGTGCCTGTGGTTGTAGCCAATATTTGATCTTGATTGGTCTCAGTGTGCCCCCAACAAAAAACTGGTAATAAAATTGTGCAGGGGACAGCATATATATTTTGCCACCTGGTGTAAATGGTGAATCATATTCTTTGTTGGGGATGCTGTACAATTCAAGAATTACTGTATGTTTTGGATTCTCGATTATGCCGGTTATTTCTTTTTCTGCTGTAAGCAATCTGCTTGTTACAGATTCAAGGTGCTCATTAATAGTCCTAACAACATCATCATGGCCTGGCTTGATTTTTATGTCCACAATAAGTTTCTTGTATTGTTGCACAATTGTTGCACAATCTCTTGAAGCTGGGTGGCAAAAACAGACAGAGCATTTGCTTGATTGGATTCCATGGTCCCTAGCTGTTGCTTGATATTAGCTACAATTTGTTGCAAATTTTCAAGAACTGCCAATTTTGAATTTTGAGCAGTAAGATCATGGACCTGTCTTCTGATATCCTCAAACAGGGCATGCAGTTCATTAATATGTTGATTAGTTGGTAGAGTGGCCACTGTCTGAGTAAGTTGTTTGATCTCTGTCTGGATATTCTTGATATCTTCTGATTTCAATATGCGATTCACTGTCCTCTTTATATTTTTAAGTTCATGTGATGTAGGCAGATTTGTTACAGTATTTTGCAAAGATTCAAGTGCCAATTTCACATTATTTAATTCAGATGCATCAGCCACATTTTGCATAGCATTTTGGAGCAGGGCTATATCTGCCTGAGTGGGTGTTGATTGTTGTAAAATTTCAAGTTTTGTTTGGATATCATCGATCAAGTGATGAAAATTAGATTGCTCAGATTCAGTGTTGAGGTTTTCAAGCTTTGTGATCTGTTGCTGGACACTGACAAGTGTGTCTACAATACCAGGCAGGCGGGATTCTAGAGATTCTTGTACATTTGTCAAATCACTTTGCACTGCTGCTATTGTACCCTCAAGATGGGTTATGGTACTTTGAATTTTTCCAAAATCTTCATATGTTTCAAGTTGCAGCTTAATATTGGCAACACTCCGAGTTATTGCACTCAAAGCATCAGAAGATGGCAAGTTGTTCATAAAATTTTCAAGTGTCTCAATTTTTTCTTTAACCTCAGCTATGGCATTGTTCAAGGGGTCCAGATTAGGTATCTGTAATGATTGAATCTGTTCCTTTAGAGTGGAAATCACTAGATCAAAATCTTCTTGTGATTTTATGCTTTTGACAATTGTTTGCAGCTATGCCTGGACATTATTTATCTGCTCTACCAATTGTTGTTTCAATTGCTCAGAGTTGGTGGCCTGGCTCTTAAATTTGGCTTGAAGAGCTGCTACAGCTTCTTCTAAACTTTGAAAATTATCCAATGTGGCCAAGTCAGTATATTTCTGAAGCAGCAATTTGAGTTCAGAATCAATTTTAAGAAGAGGGTCCATGCATTGTGATTGTAAATTTGTAATTTCTAGTTGAAGACTGGCATTGAGTGTGGTTTGTAAAGCTTGTAAATCACTTCTTAATTTCTTGACTCTGACATCAAGCATAAGAATCACATCACTGTGATCTTCATGTCTTGTATGGCCAAATATATCATTAGGCATTTTGTTTTAGTGGTTATTTATTATTGAATATCTAATTCTTAATTCTATAAAAAAAGGTATAAGCTTGTCATAGGATCCAGGGACCTCAATATATAAGCAGTCACCAGCAGAAACAGTATATACAGTGCCAGAAATCATGTTTGAGTGCTTAATTCTATAAATATTTCTCCCTACTGAAATCTTGACATTACCCTCAGGGGTTGTAATAAATTGAAATTGACCACCTACAGGTAATTGGTAATGATTTAAATTATTGTTAAATATGTACAATATTTTACCTGTTTCATCATCAACATCTGTAGGTTTGCTGTTCAGATGAATAATTAACAAAGCACTTAGTTTAGATATTATATCAGAAGAGGGTTGTGCTGTTGGCAGGTCCATAATAGCCTGTTTTTTGAACCCAAATAAGTTCATAAGCATGTTTATTTATTTCAAATCATGCTCTGTAATTGGGCATTGATTACCACTTTTCAAATCACAATGACCCCATGGTAGAGTATGTATGCCACATGATAAAATACATCTCTTATCATCATGTGGGTCCAGAGCCACTTTTCTTACAATATCTGTAGTCAACAAGTGATCCACACTCTGAATTCTGGATTCTGATGTTCTGATTGTGCTACATGGTTTGAGACAATTTTTGTAATCTTCTAATTCAAGCTCTTTGTCTACAGTCACTCTGCCAATGCCCTTGGCCTTTTTTGCAACAGCACCACTACATGTTTCAAAACTGTACATCTTGGCCCTTAACCCAGCAAATGCCACAATAACATCACCAAGTGTCTCATCTTTTAACTTGCCAGGTATTTTTTTGTTGTGGTGTTGAATTTTTGAATGTTCACTGGTATCAAAGTATTTAAACAATTCAGGCTGTGACATATCTTGATAAACATCTTCTGTTTGAATATCAAGAACAAAACTATCTGTGTCCATGTACATCAGTTTTACACGATCCTTATAAAAAGGCTTCAACACATTATAAAACAATTTTAACATGTGTAATTTGGCCAATTCCAATATCACAACCCCTACATAAATAGGCTTATCAAACTTAATCTTTGTTTCTTTCATGTTGAAAAGTGCCATATTCTCATCATAAATTCTTCTGTAATTGAAGTTGGGCTTTGCAATCAATTTTTTGCTCCGGTTGGGGTCAGTAATTATTTTAACATCAATATGTTTTCTGACATTTTCAATTGTTTTGCCATACACTGAATTGACCATCGATTTAAACAAGGTCTTATCAAATTGGCTCATTGCAGATGTTCGAAGCTCTGTGTTTGTATCAATATATGGTTTCAACCATCTTGAGTGCCTGAACCTCAAAACTTTTCCAACTTTGGTCACTTGAACACCATGATTCATCAGGAACTGGAGGTTTTTGTAATATATGACATAATCCTGTTTCGGCTCTAGAGTCATCATCAATTTCTTCTGTTTAGAGCCAGGTGAACACTTAACCTCGGGAATTGGGGGCAGATCAGAAAATGTGTTGTGTAAATCATCAGGAATTGTCAGATCAATCTCTAAGAACAGGCCATAGTTACTGTCATCAAAGTCCTGAAGATCCTCAATGTTGAAATCTTCAACCCACTCAAGCCCTGCATGTGGCAATTTATCCATCATAGCATAACCATACAGGCTGTTGGCATCTACATACAGTATATAATTTGATGGCAGTGCTGGATCATAATCAGGAATATATTTGTTATTTGCTCTGGCATATCTCTGAGAGCATTGCACCATGCCTACTCTTATACATTGTTCCATAAACAGATACATGTCCTGATCCTGGATCAGATCCAATTGCATTTTAGTGTTTAAAAACATTGCAGACCATGCTAGGCCCGGAGCACTGTAAAAATACATTGGATCCAGCTTATAATTTTGCATAGAAGATTTTCTGAATGCCTGCAGTATATCAGCTAAGAGGGTCACATCAACTTTTAAATATGCCTTGTGATAATCACCAAATGTCTGGCATTTTAAATTGTTCCACATCAACTGGGCATGGTGATAATCTTCATCAGTGATTCCAGATCCTCTGATTTTGCTGTAAAACTCTTGTTGTGGTGGCAGAGAACACTCATCAAATTTAGAAAAATCTGTAACATAATCATATGGATATACACCCTTCCGCCTAATTAATTTCAGCTCCTGATTTGGAAACATGGTACATGTGATTTTGAATTGATCATCAGATAATTGAGTGGCCAGTGTAGCCAGGCTAGCCGATAAAATTCTGTATGAATCAAGAAATCTTAAATGAATAGGAACACCATTAACTTTAATTATTTTGCTAATGGCAATATATTTTTCATTATTTTCAGCTAAAATATTTAAATTCTGCTTGTCAAACCCCTCGTACCTGATCAAATGATGAAAATCATAATTGGATGCACCATGGCAAAATATGGGGATAAATTTTGGTCTCTGGATCTTAATATTACAGCTATTACACAGGGCCATTAAGAATTTACCATCTGTATGAGAATGGTGATGAACCTTGATATTTGTATCTGAAAATTCAGAATCACATACCGGGCATTTTTCTGCATTGTTGAAATCTTCAATCTGTTCCTCTGTTAAAGGCAACATGGGTTTTGATTTTAATAAGACATTAGATGCTATGTCATGGCACTCATATTCTATTCTATCTGCAAATTCTTTGATGGCATCTGCTCCCATGTATAAATCTTCTTTACTAACAACCCCATCCTGTACAACCACATAATAAAAACTAGAAGGTTCATGTAGCTGGTATGATGTAATTGAAGGTTCATCAGGATCTGGGCTACAGAATGCAAGAGGTTTGAGATTTGATTCAAAATCACAGACTATATATGCTGGGTGTTCCAACAAGGCTTCAAATTTTTTGAATTTGGCATTTTCACTTGGATTAGGCATCACCATATGAACAGGTTTATGGTTGCCACAGTATTTCAGATGCTCAATTAACTTGTTTTTAGCAATTTCTGCATTCTTTTCCCGAACCCCATTTATTATTTTTTGACCATCAAATACAGACAAACATCTTCTGCACAACTTGAATATTGTATTGGATTTGCCTTGTTGTTTTCTGACTAAAGCTTCAAGACTGTGTATCAGAGTGTAATGATATGTGCCATCCCCTTCAATTAAGAGCAAATCAATCGGAATAGCAGATTCATCATCAAGTGTACTGATTCTGAGAGGTTCTATCAAGCAATTGCCACGGCCAGTAGAACAAATAAAAACATTAATAGATAATTGTTTGCCATTGATATCCCTGGCCTTTTTTTCAAATTTATCAATATTCTGAACAGACATTGGATATTCTAAGCCCTTCATTGCTTCATTAAAAATGTGTTCATGCTGTTTATAATAACTTATTCGCTCAGGATGCCTTGAAACTGGATACAAAGCAGCTAAAATACACCACAAAAAGCATTTCTCATCATTATTTTCAATATTGACCACGGCTCTTTTGTTTTTAATATTGTCAGGTAATGGCAGATATGTAGATCCTTGTAATGGGCTGAATTCAAAAATATTAATATATAACTTGTGTGGAGATCCGCATAGGCTCCATCCAGACTCTTTTGCTGCAAATTCAGAGTGTTTAATGTTCAATTGATCTATCAAACTGCTTATTATTTTGTCTAAATTTGCATTTGAATATACAGGTACAGTTTCTGTTATGTGGGGCTGTGTAAATTTTGTGCCTTTTGATTTCTTATATTGTGTAAACAATTTGAGGGACAGCTTATAAGAGCCATTTTGTGCATTTAGAAATGCCCGCACATCAGGATTTATACTGTTCAAAAAATTCTTAATACCACATCTTGGCTCTGATACAAACCGGTGATCCCTTAATTGGCCGTTAAAACTGCTATTGATAGGTAGTGCATAGCGTGGCTGCTTTGCTGCTCTAGCATTAACAGGTGCTTCATGCTTCCTTTTCAGACCAGATGTAGATGGTTGTGGGGGCAATGTTGATGACTGTGCAGAGCAAGTACCTTTATGTTTATATGTGAAATATTCCATGCTATATTTTCTATGGCATTTAGGGCATATTTTAGTGGGAGTTCTGCATTTGTCTGGATTACAATTCTTTTGGTGCCTGGCCCAATTGGGGCTGGTTATATTTTTTTTGCATTGATTACAATATTTTTGATTTGGCATTTTTGTTGTTGTTTATTATATTCAATTTCTTGGGATTCAAATCAAAATTCTATGCTTATAAAAAATATCAATTGGGTTCAGCAGTGTGATTTGTGTGTGTGTATATGTGTGTGTATGTGTGTTAATATTTTTGGCTTTGGTATTTTTGTTGTTGGTTTATTATATAAAATTTCTTGGGAATCAAATCAAAATTCTATGCTTAATAAAAAATATCAGTTGGGTTCAGTGCAGACAAAAAACTGCATAGCTCTATGTCAATTAGTTCTTGAGATATTAATTATTTTGTATTTAGGAACCACTTTGGCCCCCCTGCCAAAAATTGGCTTTTATTGCATCAGTGTATATTGTTTCTATGACCTTACTTGGGTTTTCCGCCAAATTATATGCTTCTAAGTCTCCTATACTTTGGTGGAGCCTATTCAGGTTCTATCCCCCGCGATGTGGGTTCCTCTGCCGATCCAGCAAAGGTGAGGAATCTGCACTGTGCTCTGGCTTATATAGATTTATAGAGCCAATAGAAACCTTGCTTATTTAAACCAATCAGAAAACACCACATCATCACATTATGTCATAACCAATTAATCAGAAAACAACACATGCCTAATAATTTATTGCATAATATTACACAACATGATGCAATAGAAGCGTACCGGGAAGTAAATATGTATGGATGTGGGTGGGTGTGGGTGGGTGTGCATCTTGGCTTAGTTTTAAGTGCTGTGTTCAAAATAAAAATATAGTGGCTGGTAGCTGTATACAAGCCCTATTATAATTTTTGTTTCTGCATTCTGTCACTAGTTTTGATCCTAGGACAGTTATATTTATGGGGGTGACTCTGCATGGCCCCCAGAGAAACATACTGAAATTTTGAAAAAATCGATTATTTTATTTTTGCAATTTTCACTACTTTTGATCCTAGGCCAGTTATATTCCTGGGGGTGACTCTGCATGTTCCCCAGAGCAACATACTCAAATTTTGAAAAAATCGATAATTTTATGAATTTTGATTATCTCTGGAACCATGAATCCTAGAGACATGGGGTTTGTTGCTTTGGCCTGGGCATGGCAAGATGCAACTTTTTGATCTCTATAATTTTTCAAAAATCTCTTGCCGTTCTCTAGATCTTGAATAACTTGCCTATTTTTCAAGATAGGTGCATGGGGGTTGCATATTTGAAATCTAGAGGCTGTTTAGAAGTTTTGTTAAAAAAATCGATAATTTTTTGAATTTGAGATTTTTCAAAAACTATCAGAACTGGAGACTTGAAATTTTGTAGGCATATTCTAGGCATGATTCTCTACATTTTATGTCTCTATAATTTTCCTGATATATGCAATACTTAAGCTGTAAATGCCTAATTTTTATAAATAGAATTTTCTGAAAAATACAATATTAACAGAATTCTTAATATTTTGAAATCTATACATGCTAGGGCACTATAGCAGTCACTATACTTAAGATATCAAAAAATATCAAGAGGGGCATATTTTTGACAAGTTTATGGACAACAATCTCACAGAAGTGCCTTTTGTAAGTGTAGGCAAATCAATGTGAGGGGGCTCATCATTTCACAGGAAATTCTGGAGGCCATTTTTACAAAAATCTTGGATTAGACAGGGTTCCACACTTGAGCAAAAAGCTCATATGGGCATGTTGAGCAAGTTTTAAGTGTAGGTAAATCTGCCTGAGGGGGGGGTCATCATTTCTCGGGTTTATAATAGGGTATTTTACACTACTTTCATGAATTGTTAACTTTCGTCGCAGTTCCTGGATTGTTAACTTTCGTCGCAGTTTCTGAATTGGGAACTTTCGTCGCAGTTCTTGAGTTGGGAACTTTCGTTGCAGTTCATGAATTAGGAACCTTCGTAGCAGTAGCAGTTTCTGAATAGGAACTTCCATAGCACTTCCTGAATTGGGAACTTTCGTCGAAGTTCATGAATTGGGAACTCTCCTCGCAGTTTATGAATTTGGAACTTTCGTCGCAGTTCCTGAATTAGGAACTTTTGTTGCAGTTGCTGAATTTGGAACTTTCGCCGCAGTTCCTGAATTGGGAACTTTCATCACAGTACCTGAATTGTGAACTTTCGTGGAACTTGCTGAATTTGGAACTTTCATCGCAGTTCCTGAATTGGGAACTTTCGTCGCAGTTCCTGAATTGAGAACTCTCTTTGCGGTTCCTGAATTGGGATCTTTCGTCGCAGTTCCTGTCGGGAACTTTCGTTGCAATTCGCGAATTGGGAACTATCATCGCATTTCCTGAATTGAGAAATTTCGTTGCAGTTCCTGAATTGCGAACTTTCGTCGCAGTTCCTGAATTGTTACCTTTCGTCGCAGTTCCTGAATTGTTAACTTTCGTCGCAGTTTCTGAATTGAATTGGGAACTTTCGTCGCAGTTCCGGAATTTGGAACTTTCGTTGCAGTTCATAAATTGGGAACTTTCGTTGCGGTTCGTGAAATGGGAACTTTCGGCGCAGTTCCTGAATTGGAAACTTTCGTCGCAATTCCTTAATTGGGAACTTTCGTTGCAGTTCATGAATTGGTAACTTTCCTTGCAATTCACGAATTGGTTACATTCGTCGCAGTTCTTCTTCTTCTTCTTCTTCTTCTTATAAGGCGCTACAGCTCTTGATGGGCTTCGGCCTGCTCAATTACATCCTTCCACTTTTCTCTACTCAACGCACATTTCTTCCAGTTCTGTATCTTCAGTTTTCTTATGTCATTTCTGACATCGTCTATCCATTTGGTTTTGGGCCTTCCTTGTGATCTTGTAGCAATAGGTCTCCAATTGTAAATTTGTTCCACAATTCTTTCTTCGGGCATTCTTTCAATATGACCCAACCAGCTCAATCTTTGTGTTTTGATAAATCTTCTTATATTCTCACTCTTTATTAATATTTCGAGCTCTTCGTTTGTTTTTATTCGCCATATATTATTAGATTGTCTCGTTGGGCCATATATTTTCCTTAATATCTTTCTTTCAAATATCATTAGTTTTCGAATTATATCTTCTTTCAGCACCCAGATTTCACAGCCATATGTAACCACAGGTTCTATTATGGATTTATACAGCTTTAATTTTATTTCTCTGGTAACTAATTTGGATTGGAATATCCTCTTATTCGCTTAAAATGCTCTGTTTCCAGCTGCAATCCTTTCTTTAATTTCTTCTTCAATTTCATTGTTTCCATTTACTATTGACCCGAGATATTTAAATAACTGTACCTACTCTATGTGCATTGTATCTATATCCTCTTTTTGTTGTTGAATTTTTCTTCTTGTACACCTCATATATTTTGTCTTTTTTTCGTTCACTATTAATCCATATTTCATTGCCTGTTGCTTTAGTCTCACTAGTGAGTCCACCATTGGTTGCTTAGTTCTTGTAGTAATTACTATGTTGTCTGCATATGCACAGACCTGTCTTATTCTTGTTGAAATGTTTCCTCTGATTTCCAACTTCTGAATTATTTCATCCATGACTATGCTAAATAAAATTGCTGATAATGGGTCTCCTTGTTTTACTCCTCTATTTATTGCAAATTTCTGACTAAAATCATTGTTTCCTTTTACTACTGCTGTAGTGTTTTCTAATGTCATCTTTATTAATCTTATTAGTTTGTCTGGAACATTAATTTTCTTTAGACATGTAGGAATTATATTTCTATTTACTGAGTCAAATGCTTGCATAAAATCTATAAATATATTATGCAGTTCAATATTATATTCATAACATTTTTCATATATTTGTCGCAGTATGAATATATTGTCAACTGTAGATCTATTTGGTCTAAATCCCATTTGATATTCGCCCAATTTGTTTTCTGTAATTTCGGAGATTCTATTTTGTAGAAGAATTGCAAAGATTTTGTATGCAACATTCAAAAGCGTAATTGGTCTGTAGTTATTACACTGCAACCTGTCTCCTTTTTAAAAATTGGGCAAAATATACCATGTAACCACTCTCGTGGCATTTCCTCTTTATTCCATATATTAAGTATCAATTTATAAATTTTATTCCTTATCATATAACCTCCATGTCTTATCAGTTCTGCTGTGATATTATCTGAACCAGGTGACTTATTCATTTTTAAGGATTTTATGATTTTATTTACCTCCTCATATGTTGGTATTGGAGTTTCAGTATCATTTTCCAATTTTTCGGATATTTCATCTTCAGACGGTAAGTGTTCCCAATTTAATAATTCCTGAAAGTACTCTTTCCAACGGAGTAATACTTTTTTTCCTCAGATATTATTTCTCCAGATGCATCTTTACATAATGAAGTTGCATGAGTGTAATTCCCTACATGAGATGTCACAGCCTTAAAAAAAATTCTTGAATACTTTCTTCTATGGTATTCCTCAATCTCTTTGATTCTATCATTTATCCATTCTTTTTTCTTCTTTCTGCATACATTGTTGGCAATTCTCCTTTTATTCTCATATTCTTCACAATTTGCCCTTGTGTGTCTCTGTAAACATCTTTGTCGTGTAGCATTTTTCTGATTTATTACCATTTTACATTCATCATCCCAGCATCCATTCTTTGATTTTCCATCTTGCTTTTGTATTACTTCAGTTGCTGTTTTCAGAATAACTTCTTTGAGTTGTTTTCAATCTTCATATATATCTTGGGTATCAATAAAGTTTTCCAAATTTTGCCTCATTTTTTTTCTATATTGTTTCAGAATTGCTTTACTATGCTTATTGCTTTTATTCCATTTTATCTGTTGTCTTGGAATACTTTTTCGTACAGGTATTAATTTCGGTTTAATTACTGCCTTGACCAAAAAATGATCCGAATCACAATTCAGACCCCTCATTGTTTTTACATCCTGCACCATTTCTTTTTAAGTTCATTTACTAAAACATGGTCAATTTGGTTGGTATATTTCCCATCTGGGGACACCCAGGTACCTTTATGTATCTTTTTATGTTCATACTGTGTACTCATTACAGTCATATTATTTGCAATAGCATAGTTCCATACTAATTCTCCATTATTATTGGTTAACTCATGCAATGTATGTTTACCTGTTACTTCTTTATATGCATCCTCTTTTCCAATTTTTGCATTTAAATCTCCCAACAGGACTATCAGGTCATGTCTCGGGGTTTTATCTTGCACTACTTGTAGTTCTTCATAAAACTTATCTTTAATGTCATCATCTTTCTCTTCTGTTGGAGCATACACGTTTATAAACGTCACATTACAGAACCTTCCCTTCACTCTAAGTTTAGATATTCTTTCACTACACGGTTCAAACCCTAGTACATGTTTTACCATTTCTGTCTTTACTAGGAATCCAGTTCCGTGCTGACCCGTAGTTTCTTTACAACTGTAATACACAGAGTATTTGTCTTTCTTGATTTCTCCTTGCCTTTCCATCTTACTTCCTGTAATGCGACTATCTGCAACTTTGTTGCTAAGACTTGATCAGCTATTTCTTGCATTTTTCCCGGTTTTAGCATAGTCATGATATTCCATGTTCCTACACATATTATATCTTTCTTATTCCTTTTCATATGCCTAGGTCGTTTTCCATTAATCCATCCGGCTTTCTGTAATTGAGCTCTTTTAGCGGGAGGTTATTTTTATGAGACCAGGGCGCTGGCCTAGTGCTCAACCCCCATTTCTTTGGAGGACCAGGATTTTCTGTTAGGGTTTACTCCCTTAGCTGATACCATCCAGTTTAGGCGCTGGATACTCGCCTTCACCCTCCTCCGTCTGCTACAGCCGAAGCGGGCCGTATGAACTTTTTTGCTGCATTGTCCAGGGGTCACGCGGCTAACAGCCTTCGGGGACGTGGAGGTAGGATTTGTTGGTAGTATTGGTAGTTGTTATACCCAATGGCGTTCCTCAGTATTTATAGAGTGCTCATATCAGCATCCGAACACTCCCTGAGACCATACCAACCTTTGACCCCCTCGTCGCGGTTCCTGGATTGTTAAATTTCGTCGCAGTTCCTGAATTGGGAAATTTCCTTTCAGTTCCTGAATTGGGAACTTTCCTCGCAGTTCATGAATTGGAAACTTTCTTCGCAATTCATGAATTGGTAACTTTCGTTGCAGTTCATGAGTTGGAAACTTTCGTCGCAGTTCATGAATTTGGAACTTTCGTTGCAGTTCCTGAATTGGGAACTCTCGTCGCAGTTCTTGAATTGGGAGCGTTCGTCGCAGTACGTGAATTGGCAACCTTCGTCGCAGTTCCTAAATTGGGAAGTCTCGTCGCAGATCCTGAATTGTTAACTTTCGTCGCACTTGCTGAATTGGGAACGTTCGTCGCAGTTCCTGCATTAGGAGCTTTCGCCGCAGTTCCTGAATTGGGAACTTCCGTCGCAGTTCCTGAATTGGGAAGGTTCGTCGCACTTCCTGAATTGAGAACTTTCGCCGCAGTTTCTGAATTGTGAACTTTCGTTGCAGTTTCTGAATTTGGAACTTTCGTTGCAGTTGCTGAATTGGGAACTTTCGTCGCAGTTCCTATTGGGAACATTCGTGGCGGATCGTGAATTGAGCATTTTCATCGCAGTTAATGAATTGGAAACTTTCTTCGCAGTTCCTGAATTGGGAACTTTCGTCGCAGATCCTGAATTGTTAATTTTGGTCGCATATCATGAATTGGGAACGTTCGTCGCAGTTCCTGAATTGGGAACTTTCGTCGCAGTTCATGAATTGGTAACATTCGTCGCAGTTCATGAATTGGAAACTTTCGTCGCAGTTCATGAATTGAGAACTTTCGCCGCAGTTTCTGAATTGTGAACTTTCGTCGCAGTTTCTGAATTGTGAACTTTCTTCGCAGTTTCTGAATTTCGAACTTTCGTTGCAGTTGGTGAAATAGGAACTTTCGCCGTAGTTCCTGAATTGGGAACTTTCGTCGCAGTTCCTGAATTGGGAACTTTCGCCTCGGTTCCTGAATTGGGAACTTTCGTCGCAGTCCCTGAATTGGAAAGGTTCGTCGCACTTCCTGAATTGAGAACTTTCGCCGCAGTTTCTGAATTATGAATTTTCGTCGCAGTTTCTGAATTTGGAACTTTCGTTGCAGTTGGTGAAATGGGAACTTTCGCCGTAGTTCCTGAATTGGGAACTTTCGTCGCAGTTCCTGAATTGGGAGCTTTCGCCTCGGTTCCTGAATTGGGAACTTTCGTTGCAGTTCCTGAATTGGGAACTTTCGTCACAGTTCCTGAATTGGGAGCTTTCGCCTCGGTTCCTGAATTGGGAACTTTCGTCGCAGTTCCTGAATTTGGAAGGTTCGTCGCACTTCCTGAATTGCGAACTTTCGCCTCAGTTTCTGAATTGTGAATTTTCGTCGCAGTTTCTGAATTTGGAACTTTCGTTGCAGTTGCTGAATTGGTGACTTTCGCCGCATTTCCTGAATTGGGAACTTTTGTCGGACTTCATGAATTGAAAACTTTCGTCGGAGTTCCTGAAATGAGAACTTTCGTCGCAGATCCTGAATTGTTAACTTTCGTCATAGTGCCTGAATTGAATTGAGAACTTTCGTCGCAGATTCTGAATTGAATTGGGAACTTTCGTCGCAGTTTCTGAATTGGGAACTTTCGTCGCAGTTCCTGTTGGGAACATTCGTGGCGGTACCTGAATTGGGAATTTTCATTGCAGTTTCTGAATGGGAACTTCCATAGCACTTCCTGAATTGGGAGCTTTCATTGCAGTTTCTGAATTGGGAACTTTCGTAGCAGTCGCAGTTTCTGAATGGGAACTTCCATAGCACTTCCTGAATTGGGAACTTTTGTCGAAGTTCATGAATTGGTAACTTTCGTCGCAGTTCAGAATTTGGAACTATCTTCGCAGTTCCTGAATTGGGATATTTCGTTGCCGTTTCTGAATTGAGAACTCTCTTTGTGGTACTGAATTGGAATCTTTCGTTGCAGTTCCTGTCGGGAATTTTCGTTGCAATTCCCGAATTAGGAACTATCATCACACTTCCTGAATTTCGAAATTTCGTCGCAGTCCCTGAATTGCAAACTTTCGTCGCAGTTCCTGAATTGTTACCTTTCCTCGCAGTTCCTAAATTGTTAACTTTCGTGCAGTTCATGAATTGGCAACTTTCTTCGCAATTCATGAATTGGTAACTTTCGTCGCAGTTCCTGAATTGGGAACTTTCGTTGCAGTTTATGAATTTGGAACTTTCGTTGCAGTTCCTGACTTGGGAACTTTCGTTGCAGTTCATGAATTGGAAACTTTCCTCGCAGTTCATGAATTGGCAACTTTCGACGCAGTTCCTGAATTGGGAACTTTCGTCGCATATCCTGAATTGTTAACTTTCCTCGCATTTCCTGAATTGTTAACTTTCGTCGCAGTTCCTGAATTGGGGACGTTCGTCGCAGTTCCTGAATTGGGAGCTTTTGCCGCAGTTCCTTAATTGGAAACTTTCGTCTCAGTTCCTTAATTGGTAACGTTCTTCGCAGTTCCTGAATTGGGAACGTTCGTCGAAGCTCCTGAATTGGGAAATTTCGTCGCAGTTCCTGAATTGGGAACGTTCGTCGCAGTTCCTGAAATAAGAACTTTCGTTGCAGTTCCTGAATTTGGAACTTTCGCCTTAGTTCCTGAATTGGGAACTTTCGTCGCAGTTCCTGAATTGGGAACGTTCGTCGCAAATCCTGAATTGTTAACTTTCGTCGCATTTCATGAATTGGGAACTTTCATCACAGTTTCTGAATTTGGGATCTTTCGTCGCAGTTCCTGAATTGGGAACTTTGGTCGGAGTTGCAGAATTGGGAACTTTCTTCGCACTTCCTGAATTGAGATCTTTCGCGGCAGTTTCTGAATTGTGAACTTTCGTCGCAGTTTCTGAATTGTGAACTTTCGTTGCAGTTCCTGAATTGGGAACTTTCGCCGCAGTTCTTGAATTGGGAAGCTTCGTTGCAGTTCCTGAATTGGGAACTCTCGTCGCAGTTCCTGAATTGAAAACTTTCGTCGCAGATCCTGAATTGTTAACTCTCGTCGCAGTTCCTGAATTGGGAACGTTCGTCGCAGTTCCTGAATTGAGAACGTTCGTCGCAGGTCCTGAATTTTTAACTTTCATCGCATTTCATGAATTGGGAACTTTCATCGCAGTTTCTGAATTTGGAACTTTCGTTACACCAAGGCACTAGCTTGCCCGGCAATCCAATCTCTTACACCATCCGTTATGGGAGACCTGTCCTCCGGTCCTAGCTGACCGAAGTAAAAACAGGCTCTCCCTTCCAAGTCTCAGTTCCAACAATAAGGGGGGAACCCCCGAATACAACCAAACCTCCACCCGTATGCATTCGAGGGCATACGCTTGTCCCAGTGCCTCTGCAATAAACTGGGACGTCTTTTGCTCGAATTACGGTTCCCCCGTTATCGTTGTGCACTACTATTTTATTGATAATTGCAAATACATAAGACTGAAAATAAAAAGAAAACAATACAAGATTAAATAACATAGTTAATAAATTGAGTTACATTACATTACATTTGTAGACAGTACAATGCTATACATTTTTCCACGTGAATAAGTATCTTCCGTTACATATTGTTTGTATTACAATTTTAGCTGATATGCTGTAATGTGTGGTGATCTAGCATGTACCGGATCCCGGGCTCCAGGATCTATGAATGAGAAGTTTTTGGAGCTCGCACGCCCTATACATTACATAATATTGTTTATTGATCCATCTTGCATCAGGAGCCGGCAACCGAAAGCGGGTGAGCTCTTGGTTTAAGACCATTTATTTTTACGTTTTGCAATTATTGTTGTCAAAGAATGCTCCACCCCAGAGGCTAGGTGTTCCGCTGTCGGTGTCCAGCCCCCGTCTGTACAAGAGTTTGGGATTTGGAGTTGGTAAAGAGTGATTATAGCGTGCGCGAGTTTCCTTAGAACGGGTATGTGTGGTTTCTTAATGCTTTGAGATAAAAATATGAGATAATAATAGATATAAAAATTTAAAAGAACATAATAAAAAAGAAGAAGAAGAAAAATATTTTAAACACTGGAGTTCCAGCGTAGTGAAAACATGGTGCTGAAAGTGTAGATATATGGTGATAAATATGAAACTGAAATATAAGACACTGGAGTACCAGTGCAGGGATAAAATGTGTAAAGTGCACTTTAGCATGGCAATTTAAAGATATGTGTTTTGTTTGCGTCTGATGAGGATATTTATATGAGTTAGAGGATTAATTTACATGTTTGATGTTCTGGATGCAGCCACCCTTATAAGGTAGTCTTTATGTTTCTCACCAGGCATTCTGATTGGACGAATTCTCCTACGCTCCTCAGCTTCCTGCCTTCCCAGTAAGACAGCGAAGAATCTTGTTCCAGAAGCATTTTCCGGAGCTTCCTCTACTTCTTACACTTCGTCTCCTTCTGCCTCCTGTTCGTCCAGCCGAGCCGGTGCGGGAGGCACATTCCTGGTGTGTGAATTCCTTACCGGTTGAAACCTGATATTCCTTACTTCTTCATTGTGTCTTGCCGGGATGGGCGCTTCCGGTTGGGGATTTTGGAGCCGAGTATTAAATTTTCTTTGTTCTTCTAATGATACTGCGTTCGCCAGGGCTCTAAGCTTGTCCAACTGCTGAGGACATAAGAGTGTTTTGATGTCAGTGGTTGGTAGTTCCCGTCTTAGTCGTTTGATCTCTTCACCAGCTGCCTGGCAGAAGAAGACTTTGTGTTCTGGCGTATCTCTTATCACACCACATGCGCTGCACGCAGGTGTGGGTCTGCTGCCTATTCGGCAGAGATGCGTACCATATGGGCCATGGCCTGTCAGAAGATGTACGAGTCCTCTTGAATATTGATTGCGTGGCTAGTTTATTGTATCTGATGTTTTGCACAAAGCTATATACTCTTCTTCCATTCTCAGCAGTTTCCCACTCCATTTGCCATTCATTTGTCAATCTTGCTCTTATATCGTGTAGGGTAGGGAGGAAGATTCCAACACATTTCGTCAATTCCTGTTCATCTCCTTTCCTGAACTGGTATTTGGCTGCTCGCCATCTCACTTCCTTATCTAGTGGTATGTTACCAGTTACGGCAAGGAGCGCCTCCGTGGAGGTCGTGCCAAATGCTCCCGTCACTCTCAGGAGTATTCTCCTTTGTGAGGATCGAAGTACCCTAACATTCTTCTTATTTTTGAGTCCACCCACCCAGACCGAGGACGCATATGTGGTAATATGTTCATATATGGACTTTATGTATGTATCCATGATGCCTGGTGGCAGATTATAGTTTTGGGCTGCCAGTCTCGTTAACTTGCTCATGGTATTTTCGCCTTTTTGGGTAATTTTGCGAATGTGAGCCCCAAATCTCATCCTTTCCTCCAGTGTCACACCCAAGTATTCAAATTCTTTTGTCCTTTTCACTGTTGAGCCAGATATTTTAATGCTAGGATTCCTCTTATGACTTAGATGTCCTTTGGCAATAAGGTATTTCGTCTTAGATGACGAGAGTTCTAATTTTGCGCCTCTGCACCACTCTGCCAACGTTCTCAATGCTTGATTTGCTTTATTCTCGATTTGAGCTCTCGAGTTGCCCGAACACACCACCGCTACATCATAGGCATAAGCAATAACTTGTTCAATGTTTTCGTCATTTTCTAGCGCTCGAAGACAGGGTTCAAGGTTTACATTCCATAGATGCGGGCCCAATACCGAGCCCTGTGGACAGCCCTTTGTAGTTATTTTTAATACCTTTACTCCATTAAAGTCGAGGTGAACTCGTCTGTCTTTGAAGTAATTTTCCAACAATCTGAGGAGTGTAACCGGGCAGTTTATTTTCCTGACGGTGTACAAGAGGTGGGGCCACCACAAATTGTCGAAAGCCCCGCTAATGTCCGCGAAAACGATTACGACGAGCTTCGTTTCTGATTTTTCCACAACCTGTTTTAGCTTATTTATAGCGTCCTCCGTAGAACGACCCTTTGTGAAGCCATACTGGTTGTCATTTTTTCCTACCATGGCGAGGAATTCCTGCAGACGCTTGTTTATAAGTTTTTCAAAAAGCTTCCCCATAGTATTTAGCAGGCAGATGGGTCTGTACGATTTTAAGCTCGCAGCATCTTCTTTTCCTTCCTTCCTGATTACTACTAGGCGTCCCTCCTTCCATGCCCTGGGGAATTCCTTTCCTATAATACATTGGTTGAAGAGAGCTGTAATGAAAGGTAGTGTTTTTGGAAGCGTTTGCTTGATTACTCCAGCTGGTATGCCGTCTGGGCCTGGCGCCTTGTTACTTTTCATTGATGTCAGCTCTCGGACAATTTCTTCAGATGTGAATGGGGCTATGGGAGTGTTGTTAGGATAGCGTCCACGTTCCCTCCTTATCGCGGCATTTTCCTCGTTGTCCGTTTGTTCTTCATCATCTGGGAGGAGTCCATGCAGCATCAGTTCCGCGGTTTCCCTTGCGTTATTGGTTAGGGTTCCATCAGATCTTTTTAGGGTTGTTGTCACCTCTCTCTGTTTAGTTTTGCTCGTGATAATTTTATACGGCAGACTCCATTTATCCTTATTAAGATATCTATTTACGAAATTATGCCACCTTTTCAATTTGAAGCTTTTCAACTCTTCTGCATATTTAGACTTTGCTCTTCTATAGTCTTCTAGATAAGTTGCTCTTATGTCAGGAATGTTTGGTTTTTGGTATAGTTTTCGAGATCTGCGCATGTTGTTCCTAAGCCTTGTCAATTTGTTTGACCATGGTTTAGGAGGTCTGTCCATATCGTGCCTAGGCGTGGATGCCTCTATGGCTGCTTGAAGCTGTTTCGTGAGCAATTCTGCCAAATCATTTGCGTTATTTGCAGATCTAGAGCATTCTGGCAGATCGATGTTGTTTAGCAGAGCAGTCTTGTCCGTTTTTGCCCAGTTGTAGGTAGGTGGTCTCATCGTGTGGGTTTTTGGAGCACCTGCCAGGTTGACATAAAACTCAATGACGTTGTGGTCACTGGTTGTTACCATGTCCAGGACTTTCCATCCCTCTATAAGAGGGCTCATGCGGTTGTTGGATAGAGTTAGATCAATATTACTGCTCGCCACGTATATTTAGACAGCCCCCCCACCTTCTCCGATTTGCACCAAAATGGTGCCAAACGTTAGTGCATCGTTTGTGCACGCAAAAATTTCGTTTGTGCACAAACGGAAAACACCAATATTAGGAAGTCAATTTGGGGGGCTGTCTAAATGCCAGCCCCCCCTATGTCTCTGATTTTCACTAAAATGGTGCCAAACGTTAGTGCATCGTTTGTGCACGAATGTGCACGCAAAAATTTCGTTTGTGCACAACGGGAAATCCGAGATATTAACACCTTAACTTTTGGGGTCAGCCCCCCCACCTTCTCCGATTTTCACCAAAATGGTGCCAAACGTTAGTGCATCGTTTGTGCACGAATGTGCACGCAAAAATTTCGTTTGTGCACAACGGGAAATCCGAGATATTAACACCTTAACTTTTGGGGTCAGCCCCCCCACCTTCTCCGATTTTCACCAATATGGTGCCAAACGTTAGCGCATCGTTTGTGCACGAATGTGCACGCAAAAATTTCGTCTGTGCACAAGGGGAAATCCGAGATATTAACACCTTAACTTATGGGGTCAGCCCCCCCACCTTCTCCGATTTTCACCAAAATGGTGCCAAACGTTAGTGTATCGTTTGTGCACGAATGTGCACGCAAAAATTTCGTTTGTGCACAACGGGAAATCCGAGATATTAACACCTTAACTTTTGGGGTCAGCCCCCCCACCTTCTCCGATTTTCACCAAAATGGTGCCAAACGTTAGTGCATCGTTTGTGCACGAATGTGCACGCAAAAATTTCGTTTGTGCACAACGGGAAATCCGAGATATTAACACCTTAACTTTTGGGGTCAGCCCCCCCCACCTTCTCCGATTTTCACCAAAATGGTGCCAAACGTTAGTGCATCGTTTGTGCACGAATGTGCACGCAAAAATTTCGTTTGTGCACAACGGGAAATCCGAGATATTAACACCTTAACTTTTGGGGTCAGCCCCCCCACTTTCTCCGATTTTCACTAAAATGGTGCCAAACGTTAGTGTATCGTTTGTGCACGAATGTGCACGCAAAAATTTCGTTTGTGCACAACGGGAAATCCGAGATATTAACACCTTAACTTTTGGGGTCAGCCCCCCCACCTTCTCCGATTTTCACCAAAATGATGCCAAACGTTAGTGCATCGTTTGTGCACGAATGTGCACGCAAAAATTTCGTTTGTGCACAACGGGCAATCCGAGATATTAACACCTTAACTTTTGGGGTCAGCCCCCCCCCCCACCTTCTCCGATTTTCACCAAAATGGTGCCAAACGTTAGTGCATCGTTTGTGCACGAATGTGCACGCAAAAATTTCGTTTGTGCACAACGGGAAATCCGAGATATTAACACCTTAACTTTTGGGGTCAGCCCCCCCACTTTCTCCGATTTTCACTAAAATGGTGCCAAACGTTAGTGCATCGTTTGTGCACGAATGTGCACGCAAAAATTTCGTTTGTGCACAACGGGAAATCCGAGATATTAACACCTTAACTTTTGGGGTCAGCCCCCCCACCTTCTCCGATTTTCACTAAAATGGTGCCAAACGTTAGTGCATCGTTTGTGCACGAATGTGCACGCAAAAATTTCGTTTGTGCACAACGGGAAATCCGAGATATTAACACCTTAACTTTTGGGGTCAGCCCCCCCACCTTCTCCGATTTTCACCAATATGGTGCCAAACGTTAGCGCATCGTTTGTGCACGAATGTGCACGCAAAAATTTCGTCTGTGCACAAGGGGAAATCCGAGATATTAACACCTTAACTTATGGGGTCAGCCCCCCCACCTTCTCCGATTTTCACCAAAATGGTGCCAAACGTTAGTGTATCGTTTGTGCACGAATGTGCACGCAAAAATTTCGTTTGTGCACAACGGGAAATCCGAGATATTAACACCTTAACTTTTGGGGTCAGCCCCCCCACCTTCTCCGATTTTCACCAAAATGGTGCCAAACGTTAGTGCATCGTTTGTGCACGAATGTGCACGCAAAAATTTCGTTTGTGCACAACGGGAAATCCGAGATATTAACACCTTAACTTTTGGGGTCAGCCCCCCCCACCTTCTCCGATTTTCACCAAAATGGTGCCAAACGTTAGTGCATCGTTTGTGCACGAATGTGCACGCAAAAATTTCGTTTGTGCACAACGGGAAATCCGAGATATTAACACCTTAACTTTTGGGGTCAGCCCCCCCACTTTCTCCGATTTTCACTAAAATGGTGCCAAACGTTAGTGTATCGTTTGTGCACGAATGTGCACGCAAAAATTTCGTTTGTGCACAACGGGAAATCCGAGATATTAACACCTTAACTTTTGGGGTCAGCCCCCCCACCTTCTCCGATTTTCACCAAAATGGTGCCAAACGTTAGTGCATCGTTTGTGCACGAATGTGCACGCAAAAATTTCGTTTGTGCACAACGGGAAATCCGAGATATTAACACCTTAACTTTTGGGGTCAGCCCCCCCCACCTTCTCCGATTTTCACCAAAATGGTGCCAAACGTTAGTGCATCGTTTGTGCACGAATGTGCACGCAAAAATTTCGTTTGTGCACAACGGGAAATCCGAGATATTAACACCTTAACTTTTGGGGTCAGCCCCCCCACTTTCTCCGATTTTCACTAAAATGGTGCCAAACGTTAGTGTATCGTTTGTGCACGAATGTGCACGCAAAAATTTCGTTTGTGCACAACGGGAAATCCGAGATATTAACACCTTAACTTTTGGGGTCAGCCCCCCCACCTTCTCCGATTTTCACCAAAATGATGCCAAACGTTAGTGCATCGTTTGTGCACGAATGTGCACGCAAAAATTTCGTTTGTGCACAACGGGAAATCCGAGATATTAACACCTTAACTTTTGGGGTCAGCCCCCCCCCCCACCTTCTCCGATTTTCACCAAAATGGTGCCAAACGTTAGTGCATCGTTTGTGCACGAATGTGCACGCAAAAATTTCGTTTGTGCACAACGGGAAATCCGAGATATTAACACCTTAACTTTTGGGGTCAGCCCCCCCACTTTCTCCGATTTTCACTAAAATGGTGCCAAACGTTAGTGCATCGTTTGTGCACGAATGTGCACGCAAAAATTTCGTTTGTGCACAACGGGAAATCCGAGATATTAACACCTTAACTTTTGGGGTCAGTCCCCCCACCTTCTCCGATTTTCACTAAAATGGTGCCAAACGTTAGTGCATCGTTTGTGCACGAATGTGCACGCAAAAATTTCGTTTGTGCACAACGGGAAATCCGAGATATTAACACCTTAACTTTTGTTGTCAGCCCCCCCCCCCCCACCTTCTCCGATTTTCACTAAAATGGTGCCAAACGTTATTGCATCGTTTGTGCACGAATGTGCACGCAAAAATTTCGTTTGTGCACAACGGGAAATCCGAGATATTAACACCTTAACGTTTGGGGTCAGCCCCCCCACCTTCTCCGATTTTCACTAAAATGGTGCCAAACGTTAGTGCATCGTTTGTGCACGAATGTGCACGCAAAAATTTCGTTTGTGCACAACGGGAAATCCGAGATATTAACACCTTAACTTTTGGGGTCAGCCCCCCCACTTTCTCCGATTTTCACTAAAATGGTGCCAAACGTTAGTGCATCGTTTGTGCACGAATGTGCACGCAAAAATTTCGTTTGTGCACAACGGGAAATCCGAGATATTAACACCTTAACTTTTGTTGTCAGCCCCCCCCCCCCACCTTCTCCGATTTTCACTAAAATGGTGCCAAACGTTATTGCATCGTTTGTGCACGAATGTGCACGCAAAAATTTCGTTTGTGCACAACGGGAAATCCGAGATATTAACACCTTAACGTTTGGGGTCAGCCCCCCCACCTTCTCCGATTTTCACTAAAATGGTGCCAAACGTTATTGCATCGTTTGTGCACGAATGTGCACGCAAAAATTTCGTTTGTGCACAACGGGAAATCCGAGATATTAACACCTTAACTTTTGTTGTCAGCCCCCCCCCCCCACCTTCTCCGATTTTCACTAAAATGGTGCCAAACGTTATTGCATCGTTTGTGCACGAATGTGCACGCAAAAATTTCGTTTGTGCACAACGGGAAATCCGAGATATTAACACCTTAACTTTTGGGGTCAGCCCCTTCACCTTTGTGTTTGTGGGGGCGAGGGATGAATGACTTATTTGAATTCCTCCTGGTTAATATTCTTTATTCTACCAAGCTAAAGGTCCCGGGTTCGATCCCCGGTCGGTTCAAATCTCGAAACGTTTCTAACGTTGGAAGCCGCCCCGACGACCACCCAGCATCGAATGACTTAGGTACCAGGGGGAAACCCTGGGGGTATAGCGGTCAAGGGCGTGTTGCTGATCACATCATCCCTAGTCACTACCGGTCAAGAAAGTGAGGTGTTACCCCTACACCCCCTATAGCTACGCCTTCATGGCGTGGTGCTAAGCACAAGGCGGCACTTTACCTTTTTTTCTTCTTTTTAATATTCTTTATAACTGTGATTTGTAAGTTAACCTATATTGTTTATTTGTTCTATGCGACCTGTTTTGCAGCTACAGGGGACGAATGGAACGGTTGTCGATGTAAGGTGAGCTCAGACCGAGTAAAAAGATAATTTATATAAGATAGTGTCGATCACTTTGTCTTAGAGCCACTTGATTTTCTTTTGCGCATTATTTTAATAATTTGCAAAGTAGATGAAAGGAAAATCTTGTTCCTTTTGCTCCTGAAGCAGCTGTGTCGTAAGACACCTGTATGCCTAATAACTCCACACCACGGTATCAGTTCTTGATACACACGGTGATTCAAAAGTCCGGTGCAGAAAGCGAAAAATGTAAGGACGGAAAACGTATCGTTCGGAAATATATTGTTTTCAGTCTAAAGCAGTGGCGGCGATTAGGGGGTTGAGGGGTGCAATTGACTTCCGCCACATTTTGCCACCTTTGCCCCCGCACTATGCTAAACCTTATCTAAAAAGGGAAATATACTGTCTTTGCCCCCCGTTTTGTCATCTTGTATCCCGGTTTTGGAATCCAGTCTCCACCACTCGTCTAAAGTGATTGAATTTTCAACTTTGGTTCACCGTGGAGGTTGTATATTTGTACGAGTTTTAATGGAAGCAGAAAATTCCATGTTGCCACATGCTTCGTTCGAAATACCGTGCATCGTCGCAGTAGCGTACTGGATAAATTAAGAATTGGTGACGATTATTATGGGCAAAGTTAAAAATTAAACAACGTGATTACTTGAACTGTTACACGCGCAGATCCTCCACCCCTCCTCCCTGCACCACCGCTATTAGAAAAGGTGGAGTGTGTTTCATGTTGTAATTTTACGAATGCCTGTGGCGTCAACTTTTAGTTTTGCATGACGTCGTATGTCTTTCTCTGCGATTAAGCAGACACTTATGGAGTCAGCCATTTATCACGGGTGTACCCATATTATCACTTGTGCGTGTTTAGTCTTTTCTAGCGTACGAAGGAAGTGGAGGGGGATGCACGTGTCACATGCTTATTTCTCACTTTTTACAGTGCCTGTGCTTATTGTCAATAATTATTAATTTAGCCAGTACAGTATATTGCAATAAATATGATATTCTGGACAAAGCACGTGGCAAAAAAGTGAAATAAAAGTAAAGTGCCCCTCCTGTGTTTTTCACGACGCCGTGAAGACGTATAGGGGGTGTGGATCACGGTCGAATGTGATCAATGTGTTGGTCACTATGGATCATACTGAATTCTCTCCTTAGAATAGCTATTTAGTTATATGATGATTACGCCAGGAGAAGACTTACTTCAAGAGATCAACAGCTGTGAATTGCCAAGTTCTTGTTTATAGCATATAATCTGAAGATAGAGAAACAAGGATAGAAACTTGCATATTTTCATTTTCTTGATGCATATCATTTTTTTTTATTTTGAACTAAATTCTTCAGAAATAGTAATCAATAAAAAGTTTTAATGTAAATTATAAGTGTATTGTATTTACAAATTAAATCTGGTATATAAAAATATGAATCAAGTAGTTAAGGAAAATGTGCTAATTGAAACACAGGCACATATTATGTATAAAACACAATTCAATATTACAATTTTAAGTTAATTGATCATTTATTATTGTTGTTAAAGACGAATAAAATTTCTTACATTGATGCAGTGAATTTCTCGTTTCTTGTTAGTGTATCTCATTAAGAAATCTTTCATATCATTCTTCCAGTCATCATCATTATAAAATTATTTCATATTATACTTGCAGTTTGCAAACTAAGTAATGTCAATATATCACACTAGATTTGATATATTTTTTTTATAACAGCATACGCATATACCTGTGAGTAGATGCAATATTTATGCTACTAAACAAGTAGAAGAATTCTAGGATTATCAGTTTCATCTAGAGAGATCTAGCATGCTAACTGATATGAGTACAGGTTCAATCAAGCAGGAAAATGTATTACTTGCTGGAAGTATGGATATGTAGGTGTACACATGGATAGACGTCATTATTGAAATTGATTTTTCATATTTTTTCCGTAAAGGAAAAAATGATTTAGTGTATTTTACTTCTCTCTTAAGACACTTTCGGCTAATAGAAGGGGATGAGTGATGATATGATGAAACTGATAAATGGACACACCCAAAAGCCCATGCCCAAGCCAGGATTCGAACCGTAGACCCCTGTAGTCTATCCATGTTTTAACCACTCCAACACTGGGCCCGGCGTAAGAGAAAAGATATCGTGGTACAGTGTACCAAGAATATAACCGTGCAAATTGTCCATAACCATCTTCATTAATTTTTATCTTATATCTTATGTGATTTTAAGCAATGAATTATTGTGTGTGCTCGTGCAGAAGTTGTCAACAGTTTGTTTGGACTTTTTTTTAAACTTCTTGAAGCTCTTATTGCCTCGAATAAATTGCACCAAAATGGTGATGGACAATTTTCACGGTAATACATATGAATCCCATTGCACATGTATTCCATATCGCACACATGAGATAGAATAGATGTACGCAAATTCACAAACAATGCACGAACGTTTGGCACCATTTTGGTGAAAATCGGAGAAGGTGGGAGGCTGACCCCAAAAGTTAAGGTGTTAATATCTCGGATTTCCCCTTGTGCACAAACGAAATTTTTGCGTGCACATTCGTGCACAAACGATGCACTAACGTTTGGCACCATTTTAGTGAAAATCGGAGAAGGTGGGAGGGCTGACCCCAAAAGTTAAGGTGTTAATATCTCGGATTTCCCCTTGTGCACAAACGAAATTTTTGCGTGCACATTCGTGCACAAACGATGCACTAACGTTTGGCACCATTTTAGTGAAAATCGGAGAAGGTGGGAGGGCTGACCCCAAAAGTTAAGGTGTTAATATCTCGGATTTCCCGTTGTGCACAAACGAAATTTTTGCGTGCACATTCGTGCACAAACGATGCACTAACGTTTGGCATCATTTTGGTGAAAATCGGAGAAGGTGGGGGGGCTGACCCCAAAAGTTAAGGTGTTAATATCTCGGATTTCCCCTTGTGCACAGACGAAATTTTTGCGTGCACATTCGTGCACAAACGATGCACTAACGTTTGGCACCATATTGGTGAAAATCGGAGAAGGTGGGGGGGCTGACCCCAAAAGTTAAGGTGTTAATATCTCGGATTTCCCGTTGTGCACAAACGAAATTTTTGCGTGCACATTCGTGCACAAACGATGCACTAACGTTTGGCATCATTTGGTGAAAATCGGAGAAGGTGGGGGGGCTGACCCCATAAGTTAAGGTGTTAATATCTCGGATTTCCCCTTGTGCACAAACGAAATTTTTACGTGCACATTCGTGCACAAACGATGCACTAACGTTTGGCACCATTCTGGTGAAAATCGGAGAAGGTGGGGGGCTGACCCCAAAAGTTAAGGTGTTAATATCTCGGATTTCCCGTTGTGCACAAACGAAATTTTTGCGTGCACATTCGTGCACAAACGATGCACTAACGTTTGGCACCATATTGGTGAAAATCGGAGAAGGTGGGGGGCTGATCCCAAAAGTTAAGGTGTTAATATCTCGGATTTCCCGTTGTGCACAAACGAAATTTTTGCGTGCACATTCGTGCACAAACGATGCACTAACGTTTGGCACCATTTTAGTGAAAATCGGAGAAGGTGGAGGGCTGACCCCAAAAGTTAAGGTGTTAATATCTCGGATTTCCCCTTGTGCACAAACGAAATTTTTGCGTGCACATTCGTGCACAAACGATGCACTAACGTTTGGCACCATTTTGGTGAAAATCGGAGAAGGTGGGGGGCTGACCCCATAAGTTAAGGTGTTAATATCTCGGATTTCCCCTTGTGCACAGACGAAATTTTTGCGTGCACATTCGTGCACAAACGATGCACTAACGTTTGGCACCATATTGGTGAAAATCGGAGAAGGTGGGGGGGCTGACCCCAAAAGTTAAGGTGTTAATATCTCGGATTTCCCGTTGAGCACAAACGAAATTTTTGCGTGCACATTCGTGCACAAACGATGCACTAACGTTTGGCACCATTTTGGTGAAAATCGGAGAAGGTGGGGGGGCTGACCCCAAAAGTTAAGGTGTTAATATCTCGGATTTCCCGTTGTGCACAAACGAAATTTTTGCGTGCACATTCGTGCACAAACGATGCACTAACGTTTGGCACCATTTTGGTGAAAATCGGAGAAGGTGGGGGGGCTGACCCCATAAGTTAAGGTGTTAATATCTCGGATTTCCCGTTGTGCACAAACGAAATTTTTGCGTGCACATTCGTGCACAAACGATGCGCTAACGTTTGGCACCATATTGGTGAAAATCGGAGAAGGTGGGGGGGGCTGACCCCAAAAGTTAAGGTGTTAATATCTCGGATTTCCCTTTGTGCACAGACGAAATTTTTGCGTGCACATTCGTGCACAAACGATGCACTAACGTTTGGCACCATATTGGTGAAAATCGGAGAAGGTGGGGGGCTGACCCCAAAAGTTAAGGTGTTAATATCTCGGATTTCCCGTTGTGCACAAACGAAATTTTTGCGTGCACATTCGTGCACAAACGATGCACTAACGTTTGGCACCATTTTGGTGAAAATCGGAGAAGGTGGGGGGGCTGACCCCATAAGTTAAGGTGTTAATATCTCGGATTTCCCGTTGTGCACAAACGAAATTTTTGCGTGCACATTCGTGCACAAACGATGCGCTAACGTTTGGCACCATATTGGTGAAAATCGGAGAAGGTGGGGGGGGGGCTGACCCCAAAAGTTAAGGTGTTAATATCTCGGATTTCCCTTTGTGCACAAACGAAATTTTTGCGTGCACATTCGTGCACAAACGATGCACTAACGTTTGGCACCATTTTGGTGAAAATCGGAGAAGGTGGGGGGGCTGACCCCAAAAGTTAAGGTGTTAATATCTCGGATTTCCCGTTGTGCACAAACGAAATTTTTGCGTGCACATTCGTGCACAAACGATGCACTAACGTTTGGCACCATTTTGGTGAAAATCGGAGAAGGTGGGGGGGCTGACCCCATAAGTTAAGGTGTTAATATCTCGGATTTCCCGTTGTGCACAAACGAAATTTTTGCGTGCACATTCGTGCACAAACGATGCACTAACGTTTGGCACCATATTGGTGAAAATCGGAGAAGGTGGGGGGGCTGACCCCAAAAGTTAAGGTGTTAATATCTCGGATTTCCCGTTGTGCACAAACGAAATTTTTGCGTGCACATTCGTGCACAAACGATGCACTAACGTTTGGCACCATATTGGTGAAAATCGGAGAAGGTGGGGGGGCTGACCCCAAAAGTTAAGGTGTTAATATCTCGGATTTCCCGTTGTGCACAAACGAAATTTTTGCGTGCACATTCGTGCACAAACGATGCACTAACGTTTGGCATCATTTGGTGAAAATCGGAGAAGGTGGGGGGGCTGACCCCATAAGTTAAGGTGTTAATATCTCGGATTTCCCCTTGTGCACAAACGAAATTTTTGCGTGCACATTCGTGCACAAACGATGCACTAACGTTTGGCACCATTTTGGTGAAAATCGGAGAAGGTGGGGGGCTGACCCCAAAAGTTAAGGTGTTAATATCTCGGATTTCCCCTTGTGCACAGACGAAATTTTTGCGTGCACATTCGTGCACAAACGATGCACTAACGTTTGGCACCATATTGGTGAAAATCGGAGAAGGTGGGGGGGCTGACCCCAAAAGTTAAGGTGTTAATATCTCGGATTTCCCGTTGAGCACAAACGAAATTTTTGCGTGCACATTCGTGCACAAACGATGCACTAACGTTTGGCACCATTTTGGTGAAAATCGGAGAAGGTGGGGGGGCTGACCCCAAAAGTTAAGGTGTTAATATCTCGGATTTCCCGTTGTGCACAAACGAAATTTTTGCGTGCACATTCGTGCACAAACGATGCACTAACGTTTGGCACCATTTTGGTGAAAATCGGAGAAGGTGGGGGGGCTGACCCCATAAGTTAAGGTGTTAATATCTCGGATTTCCCGTTGTGCACAAACGAAATTTTTGCGTGCACATTCGTGCACAAACGATGCGCTAACGTTTGGCACCATATTGGTGAAAATCGGAGAAGGTGGGGGGGGGGCTGACCCCAAAAGTTAAGGTGTTAATATCTCGGATTTCCCTTTGTGCACAAACGAAATTTTTGCGTGCACATTCGTGCACAAACGATGCACTAACGTTTGGCACCATTTTGGTGAAAATCGGAGAAGGTGGGGGGGCTGACCCCAAAAGTTAAGGTGTTAATATCTCGGATTTCCCCTTGTGCACAAACGAAATTTTTGCGTGCACATTCGTGCACAAACGATGCACTAACGTTTGGCACCATTTTAGTGAAAATCAGAGACATAGGGGGGGCTGGCATTTAGACAGCCCCCCCAAATTGACTTGCTAATATTGGTGTTTACCGTTTGTGCACAAACGAAATTTTTGCGTGCACATTCGTGCACAAACGATGCACTAACGTTTGGCACCATTTTGGTGCAAATCGGAGAAGGTGGGGGGGCTGTCTAAATATACGTCTGCTCGCCCCCGCTCTACCCCGGTAAGTTGGTGGGTTACCCGGTTGATTTTCTACATTTAAGTTTAATTCAGCTAGAAGGTTCATAATTTTTTCGCCATTGGAATCCATATACCTGCCAAACCAGAGGGGTGAGGAAGAGTTGCTGTCTAGAGTCACCAGAATCTTGTTGTATGAATAGGCCCTGCAGGTTTTTCTGATGTGGTCTATATATTTGTCGATGCTGTGACTATATTGCCAATAGGTGTTTATGATTGTAAAATTTTGTTTATTGTATCCTATTTCTACGCAGTTTGTGTGTGAATCAGATAACTGTTCTATTTTGAGCATATTTATGTTTTTATTTAGTGCTACTATTGCAGTTTTGGCATTCTGGTTTTGGTTATAGGCTAGTATAGCGTCCAACGGTGCATGTATCACCTTTCCGTTTAGAATGTAAGGTTCTTGTAACAACAGCAAGTCGACGTTGTTTGTTCTAGCTAAGATGAAAATCTCCTCCGTGGCCAGTTTCGCTCCATTCAGATTTACCTGCAGTATGCCTAACTTGTTTCTCGTTAATGTCTTATTACAGAGCTCCACGACGGCCAAGGCTTGGTGGCATCCTGGACAACTCTTCCATATCCCCTTGCGAAATCTTTGTAGACCTCTTCTAAGTCTAGCTTTAGGTCCCTTCGGTGAAACGTTTGTTTTAGTAAGTCGTGTAATTCATCCGGACTAACCGGGATGTTGCTGCATCTTAGGATCATCTTATCCACAGCCTCCGGGTAAGGGAATGTAATGGATTTTCCGTTATCATGTTTTAATCTAACCAGCAAACGCAGCGCAGTGATTAAATTATCCCTCTCTTCAAGCCGGCTAAGTTGTAGATCAAGTTCGAATTTACGGTATATCATTGCTGGGTTGATGTTCGTTTTTGGGGTATCTTTGAGTTCTGGTCGGGGTGGGTTCATTATGACTGGTGCGGTAAAATTTGAGTATTTTGTTTGTACATGGAAGGGAGGAGCTTCCGGGTTTAGACTTGACCGACTTGGAGGTTCGACTAGGTCAATCAGGGAAGGAGAATGAGACGATAGATTGGGGCAGGGGTCATTCTGGGGGTCTTCATAGCTATGAGAGAAGTATGAGGTGGGGCTGAATGGGGTGTGTGAGAAAGACCAGGAGACTGGCGAGGATTGTGCAGAGTGTGAGTGCAGTGGTGTGAGTAGGACTGAGTCAGGGGGAGAAAGTGAGAGTGGCGATGGCGGGGGGGATATGGATAACTGAGGGGGAATAATGAAGGCACATGGTTTCAGGCCAGGTATCGGTGTGCTAAGAATGGGTTTTTGACAGTTATAGTGAGTAGGTAACGGCGTTAGTGTGGAATGAAGAGAGAAGTTGCTGCGGGGAGGGGTGGGGGGATAATAAGTTCTCCGGAGATTAAGGTATTGAGGTGGAGAGGAAGATCTATTGTGAAACGGTATTTTAGAATTTCCTGAAGTTCACCCTGTTTCCTTACTGCGTATGCCGCCGCTCTTGTCGCATTACGGCGTCGGCGGCCAGGGGTGTTAATATTTCTCTTTCTTATTTGTTTAAATTCCATAATTGGTTTTTTCTATTAATCTCTGCTGAAAGAACTTCATTGTAGGGCAATCCTTTATATCGGCGTTGCACGTTCTTTTCCTTCTCATGCAGGGTATGCATAATTTTTCTACCCTCTCCTTTCTGCATTCCTCTCTAGAGTGTTCCTCAGCTCCACATTTTATACAGTATTGCTCCCCTTTGCAGTGCTTCGCGACATGTCCATATTCCAGGCACTTGAGGCAAACCGGGACGACTAAATAGTCCTTCATTGACAAGGACAGATAGGCTAAATGTACCTTATTCATATTTAGGATAAGTTTCCTAATTACGGGATCCACCTCGTATACTCTGTGTGAGACTGGTCGGTTCCTGGGCCCGGTTTTAAACCGAAACTTGAATTTGGTCTTGAATTCATCTAGAGACATGTTCAAGTGTTCCTCGATACCATTCAGTGCATAAAATTCCTGTGTTATATTCTCCTCTTCTCTTTTGATTGGGATTTCATAAATGATCATCAGCGGGTTGCGTTTTTTAGGGAGTTCTACATTCAGTTTCTTGGATTTGAGGTTTTGATTATTCATTATTTTTTCAAGGTCCTCTCTGGTGGCGGTCTCCACAATAAGGGTTTTTGGGGTGGTTCGCATAGCTTCGATTTTTACCCTCTCACGGACTGGATTTATTGCCATAGTGAAATTATCCCATATATCACGAACCTTTTGGTTATCTTGCGCTGTGATAAATACGGTATGTTTTGCTTTGCTGGTGATTTTTTGTATTTGAGCAGCTTTTTCTCCCTGCTGTGCTGGTTTGGACAGTGTTTGCGCATATGTTGACTTTTGTTGAGTTGCTACTGTTTGGGGGTTATTATTAGTTTCCAAAATACGGCACGCCGTTCTTAAAGAACGGGACTCTACTATGGCTTCTGTATGCACTTGATTCATTTTGGCCAGGATTTCCAGTAGTAGCGTCTTTTTGTCCGCCGTAATATTCTTATCTTTCGATATCTCAGTTCCAACAGCCGACCTCCCCCACTCTCATCTGCGAGTTTATATACGTTTTGTTGGCGTCAGTTGCCAACGGCCCTTGTTTCAAAATTTTTAAGCCCGCCTTTCTTTTGAACGTTCGAAACACGAAGCAAGAACAGAGAGCTACATGGTATTTATACATGGAATAATACGAACCTAAAAATGCATAATAAATTGATTTACACTAATCACACATATATATGTTTATATACTTGATTACCCAATTAATTAACATATTAATAAATATTGCAATAAGAAAAAAACACTGTAGCCTGACACGGGGGCAGGGTAACAGGTCCAAGTTCTGAATTGATATGAAAAAAACGTGAACAGAATTTAAGTTGTGCGAGAAGGAAAGTCCCGGTCCTGTCATGGAACCCAATAGAACCCATTAGAATGTAAGGGGTCCTGGATCTTTAACAATCCCAGGAAGGCCCAGGAATTGTAAATAAATTCAAGTCCCGTCCGGGAGAAGAAATCACCAAGTGTAAAAGGGTTCCGGACCGTAAAAAACCTTTTTATGTTATTTCCTTTCGGTCTAGGAAAATTTTTCTGTATAAATTTAAATACGGTCCAGTAACCTTTTTTTTTTCGGATTATCAAAGAAGCGTTATTAGCTTCCTTCCGGAGGCACACACAACCCATAGACCTCCTCCTGCTTCGAGCATGCGTGCTGTGGCGTCAGAGATAATGTATGAAGCGACGACCACTTACCTATTCGCTAATTCCCTCGATCCCTCAATAAATTCCATCGGGGTCGTGCGTAAGGCTACTTGTTGAAGGAGGAGGCAGGTCACGAAGACCAGGTCATAGAGGTCAGGTCGCTCGTATGACCATGGACCAAGCAGGAAATTTTGCAGTTGCCTTACCGAATGGCAAAAATCAACTTACCTAACGTGCAAGAAATCAAGGAGAAAACTAGGCTATTTTGCATTTGGCACCGATAATCAGGATTACTTACCATACCAAATAAATATTTTTCAGAACATAATTAGTACAAAAAATTCAAGTGTTTAAATATAATTGTAGCCATCAAAATCATGTAGTCGCCTATTGGTGGTCGAGGGCATTCATCGCTCTGAAATCCTAACAAGGGCTGTGCGATATTTTCATATATAGATGCATCTATATTGGGCCGAATTTTTAAAAAACAGAAGTGTCAATATCGGCGATGAAGATATCATGAAGATAGTAAATATCAATGTTATGGAGATAGTCCTTATAGATATTGTTGATATTTTGAATACTCGATATATCGACTCCATATCGATATTCAAACGATCTCGGATTTTGATATAGAGAAACAATATCGGACAGCCTTACTTAGATTAGTTTTTGTCATAACCAATTTTGCTGTAAAATGCTTTTCAAGCAAGATATTTGCGAAAAACTGATTTTGGGAGCCATTTTTCAAAGATGGCGGCGCAAGCAGGAGTGGTAGAGGGCTGCAAAATTAATATGTTGTTAAGAACACTTTTATGAAGATAATAAAATTGTTAAAGCTTTCCCGGATTTTTTTCCTTATTGGACACTCTTGTTGACTGGAAAATTCTCTTCAGTTTCTCGTTATCACCCTCTTGTCAATCGTAGGGGTGGTGAAGAAGCACACTGTTGCACTGTTGCGCTAGTGTTTCCACCATACTTTATCAAGATCATGTACAGTCACCGCCAATAAAATTGGGACACCTAGATCTTGACATACTCACTTCTCTGCAAAGCGCTATGTGTGTTGCCTAACTCTACGGGATAAGTGGATTTTAATAGCAAATATTCAATGGTAACTTCTACCACTTTCTTTCAGGGAAGCGAGCATATAATGATGTAGATGTCCCATCGTTATTGCCGGTGACCGTACCTCCAAATATCACTTTCTTATCTTCATCACTGTTTTACTATCCACCTTGGGCGTCGAGTAGGGCCTCGATAATCAAAATAAAGTTTGATGTAATCAGTATTTCTCAAGAATAATAAAAGTAAAAATGCATTAGACGAAAAAATACTGTAAAATGCATGAACCCGATCTGAACGTCGTATTTTTATATTATACCATTTAATGCAAATGGTAAATAGATCCGTGAATTTTCAAAACTTCAAATATTAGTTTTTGATATGAGAGGTTTGAAAATATAAACTTCTTGAGTAACCCACTTTCCAAGATTTTTCTTGAACGAGGTGTGCAAAAGTTAATAACAAAATAATTTATTGATTTTGCTTTATATTTCTTGGCTTTTTGCTCAAGATAGGGACAGATGGAAGGGACAGATGTGTTGCTGCAGCCATGAACCTTCGGGTTTAAGAAGGCTAGAGAGTTAGTTAGTTAGTCGCTTTTTGTGCTACTCTTGGCTAATTAGCGAAGATGCGGATGAGTGATGATATGATGAAATTGATGAATGGACACTCACAAACATCCATCCAAGGCCTGGATTCGAACCCGGGACCCCTGGCGTCGTAGCGAAATGTGCTAACCACTCCTCCACTGGGGCCGGCAAAGAACAAAATAAGAAACAAAATAACAATGCATGTCAGTTTATTAAATGCAAGACGCATAAAAAATTAAAGAAAAACACGGTTATGACGGATTTTCATTCGAGGAGTGACTCGAGTAGAAATCTCTTCCAAATATGTAATAAATTCACAATCGAACAATAGTTTATTAGTCTATATTAATTATAATTATCACTGTTGGATTTTATGTCACGGTCTGACCGCCCCTTCAAACATTTCTGTAGACACCCATGCTAATCATGTACACTTTCAAAATTCATTTGTTGTGCGTTTTAATATTTTGTAGTAAAACTTTCAGAACACCCTGTACATCAATTTGGGTCTTATTTAACGTTGATGTCTTTATTGCTTGTGAATAGAATATAAGTACGCGGTTTCTTTAATGCTCGCCTAAGTAGAACAGAGGTTGAAAAATAATTACATTACGCTTGAAAAGTTTTCACGCAATGTGCTCAACAATGCTGGAAATCATGTCAATTGTTGTACATTGTTAGGGATTGCACAATTGTATTTTTTCAAGTTGTCTCACTGCACGATGCCTCCCTTCCACCCCGACATCCTGTTGGTTTCTTTTTCCGTTGGGTTTGTCGCTGGGTTCGTGTGAGAGAATTCCCGGGTGTGGAAAAGGAGGGGATCGGGTATTTTGTTCTGTGTGAGCCTTCGTCCGGGCGGAGTTCTTTGATTGCGAGGAAAGACGAGAACAAAAAGAGCTTCACTTTTCCCTGTTTCAGACCAAGGACGTGTCGAACAGGGTCGGACACGTAATTTACTCGATACGTATTTTACGTAAATTACTCGGCTTAGCCCGGTAGGACTAACTGGGTTACAAAATACCCACGAACAAAATTGCTTCTTATCTATAAACAGGGTGTCGGGGTCGGGCCCCACACATTCTCGATCTCGGCCATTTTGGAGGTGATGTGATTAGCACCACGCTCCGGCCGCCTTTAAGCCCTAGAGTGGCCCCCAGGTGTCCATGAATTTAAGGCTTGGTGAGGCCCAGAGACTCTTCATGCGGAGACAAGGCCGAAAAAATTCCGACCTTACATCACCAACCCCGGAAATCGAATCCGGGTCTCCCGCGTGGCAGTCAGACGCCCTGCCAACTTTTTTTCTTAAAGGAATACCTCTCATCGGTAGTATTCCCCGTGTTCACGTTTTTTTCTTAATTTTTTTTGAGCATGTCAATTTTATCTATATTCTCTGTATTCTCTTTAGGAGAAACAAAAACATCCATGTCCGAACCAGAATTCGAACCCGGGACCTCTGGCATTGCACCGCAGCTCTTAAGTCTGGATTATATAATTGTTTTGAAGCAATTAATAAATAACAAAGCCTTTATTGATTAACACTGCAGTGGTGACGTGGAGATCACTCATCCACTCGTACATTTTAATTTGCTGCAATTCGGCAACACCCTTGACCTTGGCTTCCAGTCTACCTTTCTGGAACAGCCCAGGGCCCAGATACTATGTTCGTTCAGACGTTATTTGAAATGTATCCATTGTCGACTTGTTCTTAGAGCTCATATTTCAGTGGAGCCCAATAGTGATCCACGCGACCATTGACGGAAGCGTTCTGCTATAAATATAAAAAGTGGGTTTGGGATTTTTGTGGGAAAGAAAATAACAAATGTAACATTCTAAGATATGTATTTTCATCACATCCAAATGTAATGAACTATATTTAGTATTTCCTCCTTCCTGTAATGTGTTGAGTGAAATAACTTATATATTTGTTAATTGAAACAGAATACTTCATACATGACATTCTTGCTACAAAACCAGAGAAATTTTGACAAATAATTGGTAAAAGAATGATATTCATATTCTATGGATCACGAGAACAATGACAAGAGTTTCTCTCGCGCGACCACTGCAGTGTTATACTAATTTTATTAAATTTGAACATTTTTATTGTATAGATAAAAACGAGGAAAACATAACATGTTGAAATACCAACCTGAAACGTATGCGCGCGGGCATGAGTGAAATTCATCCAGACAGTGATTCACCAGCGCTGCGAGCGGCACTATCGAAGCCAGTGTTGCCACAATCTGGGGACCAAAGGTCCCTTTCCAAGGAACAAAATTTCCCTTTTTCGCACAATTTTTCCCTTGATCTAAATAAATCGTGTAACAATAATAATAACAAAATTTATAATGATAATTATTAGCAGCAGTAATAGTTGAAATATTTTTCCCGTTCAGTTGTGCTTGTGTGTGTGAAAATCTTAAATTTCTTGCATCATCCATTTCATAAGTTCATCATTCATCCTTATCGTTGCTATTTTAGCGACATAAAATGGAACCAAATATAAATAAAAATAGACATAGTAGGCTTATATTCAAAGGCTTGGAATAAGAAGAGGAAAAAATGTTAATACGAAACTGAGACCAAATGTAATCTGTCTTAATACTGAGCCCGATATCTTCAAATTTCCAGAATTTACATTTTTTTATCCAATTTAACTCTTCCATTCTGGTCCAATTTTCCCTGCAAGAAAGGAAATTTCCCTTCATGTGGCAACACTGATCGAATTAGGAAGTGTTCACTGGAAAGATGCTGAGAAGGGTAACCTGAGGCACTCATTTGAAATTATCAAGACATATATTTCAAAATCACCTTTGTACTTTTTACGTATACGCACGTCCTTAAAGGGTAGAAAACGTTTTTTTTCGGGCATAAAAACTTATGTAAAGAATATTTTACTGGAAATATTGCGGGAAGAATATAAATGTTTAATGCAATGGTTATCTGACTCTGTAGACACATATTCTGTTGTGCGCTAAGGACAACAACTCATCGTAATACTTCCTTCTCTAAGAACCAAAGATGTTTATTTTTCCATTTTGGATAAATCAGACTTTATCTTTGGTTTCATTGTATGTATGTTCATATTAGATATGATACGAGGGGAGTCAAATGAAAAGACTGTATACAGCTCAAATTTACATGAAGTATCAACTGTTATTTACAAAACGAACTCAAGGCTGCAACACTAATCAAGTGAGCTTCAAAGCGCCATTTTGCCATTTTAATGATGACGCCTCCTATACACACTTGCCCTCTATCAGCCTAAAACTTACAGAAATTTATCTGAAAATTTAAATTTAATATCTCTGTGCATGCTTACGACACCAGCAAGTTCACGAATGGAGGAGAACGTTTGACTATGGCTTCAGTTCACAGGCAGATGGGTGGAAAGGCCTTCGCATTGGCTCATAAGTGACTGCACGTGGACCCTAAAGACTTATTCTTCTCATGATATACAGGCATTAACTCAAAGTTGATAATATATGTAGATCAGCAATAGATCTGTGCTAAAATGCAGCAAACTTGTGCAACCCTACGTACAGAAATCTACTAGATAAGAAACAGAAACAAATTAAGGCTTTCATTTGACTCTCGCTTAATTTAACCAAGAAATGCCTCATTCATCACGAGTATAGCATAGCCATGTGGCGTGTATGTATGTCTGAAGACTATCAGGTTTGATGTGGCTACTATTCTATGCGATGGTTACGAAACAACAATTAATTCAATTAAAGCATCCACTTCATGCTATTTAGTGTGATTGTCATGTAGCTGCAAAACCTCTGAAATACAAATTACCGCGGATTGAAAACACAAATCATTTTCCAAAGTAGTACGTTTCTCAATCATGTACTCTGCTTATATTACGATCTTGCGAACAATAAAGATCATTTTGAAAGTAGATTCAGGATGATAAATTTTGCATCGTCTGTTGCGATGTGTGTGATCGAACAATTGGTTTCAAGTTTCATGGGCGATTGCAATTGTGTGAGTCTTGAATTTAACGTGTATATATGAAACGAATATTAACCTTAATTGAAACAAATGACTAGCAATCACGTTAACCTACCTCCACAAACAATCGCAACAAAGAATGCTTGTATTTCACTACCACGAATGATCATAAAATGTCTCGACATTAATTTAAAGGAACATCAACTAACAAGCACACAGCCATCGACTCAGTGTTGCCTCGTTTTGGTGAATGTTGGCGAAAGAATTCTCACGTCGCAAAATATCGATGTAGCACACTTGTACAATAAAAATACGTGCCAGAGTTTTACTATCGCCATCTTGCAAGGTTGAAGTTCAAGAACTTTAGGTAGAGGAAATGACTGGGTTTCACATCAATTGCTGTCGCTTTATTCTCTGCTCTTGTACGCGCTTTTCCTCTTGTTCAATTTGTTCAATTTGCCAGGCAGTGAACCTAAGAAAAGGTCAACCATCAGGCTTCTAAATTGAATCGCTATTTTCTTCTTTCTTTGCGGACTCTCTCTCGTTGCTTTCATCCGTGACAAATGGCAGGGAATGGCGTTCAACTTCTGACGTATCTCACCAGTTTACTGTATTATGTCGAATTGGTAAGAGGATATAAGTGGCACAAATTTTCAGTTTCGTTGAATGGATTGAATTGCTCACATTTCTTTTTTAGTTGTTGTTGTTGTTGTTGTTGTTCACCAACATCGTGTCTGGAAGTTAAAAAGATGGATTAATGTTGTAAGCAAAAATAATAATATACTGTAATTACATTTTGCAATGGCGGGTACTAGGAAGGCGTGGGAGATAGTTCCTCTTATTATGTTGTCATTAATGTATGTTATGCTTGTATAATTATTGTGTTGGTAGGTGAAGAGAAAATTGTGTGAAATGTGAAGATTTTAAACGATAATTAAAGTAAACTATAAATTATAAATAAAAAACGAACAGATTCCAACCACTCCTCGTACTTACATGTTATATGACAACTTTGAATGAGGATGCTGGTGATTTATGATTACCTCTAAGATATGAACCACCTTACTATCATAAAGAAAATCAAATCAGAGACAGGTTACTGGACATAGACAGACAAGAAATAATTGCAGACTGCCAAAGACCTATTCTATTCTATTCCAAAGAAGATTGTGCCTCCTCAGACCCGTGGTCTCAAGGACATTGGAGAGGACGTGTAGGAAAAATCGACAATGCTTCCATGGTAAGGCCCCAAAATCCAAGGATTTACCAACATGTGATTTTTCTTTGTATGCGTTGTGCTGCTTCATTGTATAGACATTAGGCGTTGGCCGCTGACGGTTTATTGTACCCCAATAAATGTGGAATTAACTCTCAGATAATACATGAAAGTAATTCTAAAGATAACATGTTAAGGCAAACACTCATGCAATATCTTGGCCCAGAACTTGTCAAGGCATTCATGGAGGAAAGGGGCAAAGGTGAAACACCTACTACGGAGCCTGAAAGGAAGCATAAGATATGTCTGCATAGATCCATAGAATATGTCTCAACCTCTACCAAAACGAGATAAATCAGGAAGATGGTTATTTGCATTCATCTTGTTTTCGGTGGTCAGCAGAGCGCGCTACGACGCCAGGAGTCACAGGTTTGAATCCCGGCCTGTTTGGGGGTGTTCTTTGAACGTTCCTTCATCAATTTCATCATATCTTCACTCATCCCCATCTTCGCGATTATTCAAAAGTGGCAGAAATGCGATGTATAATAAACCAATTCAATCAAATTCATCGTATATTGGTTTATTTCCTGCCATTCTTGGCTAACCATAACAATGAGGAAATGCTCCAAATAGTGTAAACTTGCATTGTAAATCAATGAAACTATTTTTGAAAAGTGAAAAGTAGTTTTTTTTTGGTTTTTTTTGAGAAACGCAATATTTATAACATATATTGAATTACTGCGAGTTGAAAATCTTCATAATTCTCGTTCACGCAACAGTACAATACTATATTTCATATTGATAAAATAACCGTAAATAACATTTTAATAAGAGAAAAACAATTTACAAACAAATCAATTTGATTTCTAAAAAAGGAATAATTGAAATGCATCCAATATTAAATTTGTTTATTATTTCAAAGAAATACACATCTTCTTATCATCTGGTTTGCCAATAAATATCCTATGAAGTTTCCTATCCTCTCCCGTGAGTGATACTTGGCCTATTCACCGATTTTTTGTTCTTATATCAGAGGATAAATATATATCATGAATTCCAGCTTTATTGAACCTTTTCCACTCCCCTGTTTCATGTTTTATTTCTAAATACCTTTATTTTAAAATAATCCTAATTGAAGTCTGTAAGGAACTATTTTTCACATACATACAGAACTATACAACTGTATATAGGCAAAATTTCTGTGCATATTTTAACTTTCATAATCTTTGATTTGCAGTAGTTTTGCGCCCTAAAAGTGTACTGGGTCGGTATATGGGCAAGAGAGAACATAAAATCTGTGTCACGGAACAAGTCACAACATCTCTTTGGCTGCGTTTCTATTGATCTTGTGCGTGTCGGCGGCGCTTCTTGCGAGCGTGGGTATGCAAAACACGGATTCCTCCGCCTTTTAACACTTATTAACTTGTTGCAGCGATAATGTAGTCGGGGGTGGGCGTCACGTGATGGACAGGAGTTCCGAAAGGCTTTCACACGTACCATTTTACTGCCGTGAGAAATTCCATGCGTGATGGACGGACACTCCGAATGATTACCGACGGAACGCCGTCATCAGCAGCTCTCTGCCTACATACTCTCCTCGTGCTACTTTTCTTCCATTGTGTCCTGTCTTCTTTGTTTCGCATTGCCCAGCGTTTTCATCCGTTTCACCCCCTTCCCTTTCTTCCTTCCATCGTGACGTCAGCACACCATCATCTTTTCATGAGCAGGAGCGCGTCGAGTATCCCTGAGCGCTCAGCGAGCAACGTGATCGCTCAGCTACTTGACGGTGAAATAAGCTTTGCTTGCTCACTTGCTCGCGAGCGAACTTCAACCATGATCGCCACAGTTTTCGTGTTTCCGTCTCGTTTCCCATGTATAGCATTGCAATTTATTATTATACCTATTATAAAATGTAATCAAATTTTAATAATAGAGAGAATAAAGTCGGGGGAACCGTCAAATTCGGAGCAACTGACGTCCTGGTATATTTTTAGGAACCAGGACAATAAGCGCATACCTTCGAATGCATGCGGGAGGAGGAGGGCTTACTTCGGGGGTACACCCCCCCCCCTCAGGTCTCGTGAGGCAAAGAGTAAGAAGAGGAAAATTGTGTGAAGAAGGTCGCTAATGATTAACGACCTGCGATATGGCGTAATTAAATAGGAAGTTCAAGTAACAGAAGACAATATAGTTTCCACTTTTTGTAATTGCATCAAAATGATGGAGTTGTTTATTCCAAATATACACCGTAGTCTTAGATAGTTATGTAAGATGTAAATGTGTGAAAAAGAACATTTCGACACTTTGTCCACATCAACCACTTACATAATTAACAGCTTTTCAAAATCTATGAAATCTTGTCCACTCGACGCAGCCTATGCTGATCACAGATTATTCGAAGGCATTGATATTATGATCAACACACCGTCAAATAAATTATCTGTCTGCTCAATGAGCAAAAATCTTGCTCAGCGAACATCGCTCATAATCGACGCATCCCTGAATAGGGCTGTTCATTGCCAAACTTCTCCGATGGCGGCGCCACCCCTGTTGCTACCCAAAATTATTTCGTTCGTCATTTGGTTGCCCTAAGCTGTACATTAGAGTGCGATTCGCGATTAATATTACCCACCTGAGCGCTAGTGTCACTTCCAATATGGACGCTCAGGATAGATCTTTGTTTACATTCAGCAGTAGTACGAAATATCAGAGTGTTGTCATGGCTGATTTTAACTGCGCCATATTTTCAAATATTGCGAATGCGATGTGAATTCCAGGAACTCTAACGAAGGTAAAGCTGTGCTGAGAACGAAGCATTTAATTATGATAGGCAAAAAGAACACTGAAAACGCAGACGAAACTAGTGTATGCGCTGCTTCTTGGAATCAGTGCTGTGTCATCTGCACCTCATGTTGTAACTGGGGTTCTCGGAAATTATTTGAAAGTAAAGCAATTAAAATTGACCTGTACTTGATAAGTTGGGGCAGGCGAAAATTGTGAACATATTATTGCAGTTCTTTCTCGAAAGAGAAAGGATTGTTTAATAGTAATATTACTAGTGCCTTTGTACACGCCCTTTGAACTACATAGAGGGCTACCAGTAACATTTCACGTTTACCACATTATAAAGCATGGCACATTTCACAGTTTAACGTGGAAAACGGTGTATGAATTTTTGTGGCACTTACAGCGTTTACCAATATTAGTCTTCAATTCATTCTCAAACTATTTTCATCTTCTCTCTTGATGGACTTGCACCTGTTCCAAATAAATCTCACGCATACATAATACGTGGATGCATTGGGTAAGACGCTTCATGACTTTTCTAAAAAAAATGTTTCATTTATAAAGTACAATTTAAAACTTTACTTTCATGGTAATATATATTTATCTCTCGAAAAATAAAGTGAGCAGACTCGTGCATTCTTCGTAATTTCCTTGCCGAATTACAGTGTTATCCACCATACCAATCTTCTGTCAATCAATTACGTTTTCCCTGATTTATTTACTGATTTCATTTTGTTGATTCCACGGGGTGGAAACACATGGAAACTTTTCATTTGTTCTGACGCATAAAACGATTAAGAGCGAAAAGAACTTGAACAGTAGACCTTATTCCTTCGCAAATTTTCCATGCTTTAAATGACTTCAACACAACGTATCGTACATAGAGTAGTTCCTGAAAATCCCAATAGATGGCATATCGGTTAATTTTAATCGCGAATAGAGTGGCTATTCAAACGTTCTTTTCACCGAAGGCAAGAGTTTCTGGTGTAAATCAATAATGAAAAGATAAGATTCAGTAGTAAGTCATATGTTTTCGGAAATAACATTCTCCTGAACCTAATCCACTACGGCAGGATAGCTCGAACGGACTAAATATCGTACGTTTATGCACAAAGAGCACTAAACTTGATGTCATTTGAGTCGTCCTTAGCTCCCATGGGTAATAATACAGAAATTTAGATTCTACACAACGCTTAATGTTCTTTTTTCTGGTTGAGATTTACCGATGTGTAATTCAACGCTGAGAGTAGGAATCGGATAAACTCCCTAAATTATCCACAAAAAATGTACTAAGTGCGTTTGTGTATGATATTTATTATCATACACTATGTCATATTCGATAACTTAATATTAACGTAAGTTTTCCTTGTATTAAGCAGAAATTTTCCTCAGGATAATTAGACTCTGTGCAAGTGCGGCGCGGCATTTGTGCAGACCACACGAATGATAAAAACGTCGGAAGAACGTCGGCCGGTAGAAGTGAATGAAATCCAACCGATACTTTTCGATACCGATACCACTAATATCGGCCGATATCGATGCATCGATATTGGCTCGGATCTACTTTTGAAATTTTTAACGTACGCATGAAACCCTTATTGACTGCGGAAATGTGCTCAGAAAAGGAGAGTTTCTCCAAATCCATGTCCTTCTATGCATTAACTCTTTGAACACAATTATTTTCTCTGAAACATTTTGTTTATTGTTTCTTGCTTTAAGGAGAAGGTCATTTTCGAGGATAAATTTTCATATTTCACACCACTAGGCAATCGAAATTATCTTGCAGAAGTGCCATATCAACGAAATTTCAGATTTTACTGTATATTTTGGAATCATCAGGGAACATATAAGATTTCTACAAGAGTGGGAATGTTATTCTGGAAGATCATGAAGTGAATGAAGGATGAAGAGAAGAGGTCAAAGAACGCTGCCTTGGGGTACACCAGAAGATAAGAAGAGCTTCCGGATATAAATCAATTTGCTCTCTGTTTTGGATATAGTTTTTCAAATAAATTTTCTGTGAGTACTGAATCGGTGAGATAATTTATTCGTTTATGGACTCAGGAACTAAAATCAAGATATCCAGTTGGTAATTTTCAGATACAGAGTTGATCTTCAAATTTTATATATATATATATATACACACACACACAGAGGCAGACAAATGCATGGAACCTAGTCGCCATGACGCCTGACAATTTCTACCTGCCTGCTCAATTTTCAAATTTAATTCTAAAAATATTTTATCAGTGTTTCGAGTTCACTTACATAAATTTTCATTTCCTTTTTTCTTAAAAACGAGCACAGTATATTGATTTGATTTGGTTTATTTTGCTTCGCTTTTCTGCCACTCTTGACTAGTTGCGAAGATGAGAATGAGAATTGATGACGTGACACTCACAAAGAACACTTAGCCCCAGAGCGGGATCCGAACCCGGTACCCCTGGCAGAGGACAGCATATGTTTTTATTGTTCGTGTTTCCTTTATTTTGGTGGAACGTCAAATACACACACAACATGCAATTTCGTAAGGATAACCGGGAGCTGATATATGGCTATTTCAATGAGTGTCTCTTAAAAAAATGAATTACTTTTAATTCAATCTTTTATTAATTAATAAATTAGGTGTCTTAAAGTATGATTTTAAATGTGTAGCTTTATCTCAATTTTATTCATGATTTTTCTTAGCCGTGTTTGCAAAGTAAATAAATAAATAAATTAAAAAATATTCTGGCTTCTGAAAAGTCGAGGCTCACGATTCGAGTATGTGTGTTTACGTGTGATATATATATATAATATCCCAAGAGTAGATATTGGTTTTCCTCCACTGGAAATTTTTCAACCACCGCCGGCCGTAACGGTCATATCCTTTGTATGACATTAATAGACACGCCACTGGAGCTTTCCCCAAACCCCTAGCTCTTGAAAATCTGTCGTGGCTTGTTCGTGATACGTAATTGAATGATAAAGACGCCTACAGGAGCGCCAAACATTGTTCTCATTAAATATTCATGTGCCGTGAGAAGAGAAAAAAAGATGAGCATTTAGTTCACGACATCACGTCAGGTGATTTATTGAAGCGCATATGCATACAAAGGCTACGCACACGTTCCCATGTGACTGGCTGAGGATTTTGCACGACGTCAAACAAATTGAACTCCCAGCGTATGAGGTAACAAACACACTGACCCCGTAATGAAGAAGAGGAACGCAGGTGGCGGGCGAATCTTTGCAGAACTCATCCTAGGTTCATTGGATGGCGGCATCCAGAAGATTTGGAAGTGTGACGGGGCTGAAGTCTTTGGCCCACAGCATATTGCACTTCTGTTGGGTCTCCGCGCGTCCTAAGGTCGCCAGATGAATTCGATTGACCTTGACGGTTGGTGAAGAGTGCGCCGAGGGCCTGGGGCAATTAAAGATCCTTGTATGAAGGTTGTGATTAAATTCAATTGGAGGATACTGACTGGAAATAATGTTTGTCTGTTTACGATCTACAGTGTAACCCTAGCTGGAGGGGGCTGTTTTTCGATTTTTCAAGTGTAAACATCTTTATAATAATAATATTAATAATAATAATAACATAATTTATATTCATCTCCAGGTATTTTTAGAATAATTAAATCAAGAAGACTTAGGTGTGCAGGCCGTGTGGCACGAATGGGAGAGGAAATAACAGTTTACCGGATTCTTGTTGGGAAACCTGACGATAAGAGACCTGTAGGAAGGCCAAGACGAAGATGGAGGGACAACGTTGAGATGGACTTAAGGAAATCGGTAAAGTAAAGTGCTCCCCTGTGCTTTGCATGGGTATGAAGTTATGGCTGGCTCCACACTTTCTTGATCATTGCCGAAGATGGGAGTGATGTGATCAGCACTGCGCTCCTGGCCGTCTTTACCTCAAAGTACCCACTTTATACAACGCTTGGTGGACGCCGGACAGGTGGAAAAAATCCCGGTTCGCGCTTATACAGTGCGTTCAGTTTGGCTCGGGGCCGAAAGAACGCCTGACTGCAGACGGCGAGGCATGAAGCAGATGCCGGCATTTTTTATCCACACCGGCCCGCTTATGTGCGATGATTGTGCGATGTAAAGAAGTATACTATAGCCAGTCTTGCTTGCTGGCTTGATCTGAATAAATTTATTATAATCAGTCCATATGCCCTTTTAACATTTACATGCAAAGAAGTACATTAGGCCAGTACAACGAGTAGGTATAATTTGAAATATTTCGGTTCATGAAGAAGTGTCCTGTCTCGATCTTGCCAATATCCTTAACGTATGGCTTCAAAATAGTGTCGTGAGATCAGAAGAAGATTCTAAACCCCGAAGAAGAGAAATTTTGACAACAAGGGAAGATCCAAGCGCTCAGCCTGCTTTCAAATACATTGTTCAAGGTTCATAAATCATTCGATTGTTGTAATCAACAATGGGCAAAACGCAACGAAGTTTCTTTTTGTCCCAGAATAACCGAGAAACATAAAACACTGCCCAATCATGTAGAGTGCGTGTCATTGACACCCTCTGTCGTGACGACCTTTGCCTGCCGAGATGTCCCAGATGACAATGCAAAGGATCGCCGGCGAATTCTGTCTCTCTTTCAGTGTTGCCAAAGCGTATCCGCATAAAAGAGCTGAGCTGCACCTTAAATTGAGCTCAAATTGATTTTCAAGGAGCTTGTAACGTTCCAACAACTGCGGGGTGTGAGTCCACTCAACACTGGAGACAGACACACGCAGATGGGAAGAATCACAGTTAATTTCCCTCTGCTCCTGTAGTCGGCGTCACGGGAACTCCAAAGGTCTGCACAGGAACCATCTTAGGTGGGCAGAAAGAAGAACTCGAACCACAGGATATAGGTTTATATCGATTTATTATTGAAAGTCAGTTTGCGTACATCTTGGTAGAAGTAACACAAGACTCGGAAACCGTGTATTACGGACTTTAACGCGGTAACGTCTTAAATATCCGCCTGAGATCGTCCTTACGAACTTCACGCAGTATATAAACCTGCCGGCTGTGACTCCACTCATGGATAATAAACCTTTTCCTGCTCCCACAAAAATAGGCAATAATTAGGCTGGAGAGTTCAATGAACTAACCGATCTCTAATTACGCACAAGTAATGATCAGGCTGGAAAGTCCATACGAACTAACCGATCACTGATGCAAGACTCCCTGTGACTCCACTCAAGAAAAAATTGGCGTATTTATACCCGTTTACTGTAGTCTCGAACCCCTGTCTGGCAGACATAATCTTTCTTAGGTTACAATAAAATTTGTAATTTATGCATCAGTAAGCTTTGAGAAATTATTTAAAAAGTTCTGACATATCTTTCTGAGTTAACAAATATTTGTACATTCAAGAGTATAAATTAGGGCTGGTATCAGCTAGTATCGGTTCAATTTTTTTCGCCGATACCATCCGATACCAAAGATTTTGAGTGGCTAGAGCGGCCAAGAGAAACGTCAAGATTTGTACTTTTCCAAAGTTCGTTCACCCTTCCTTGTAACACGCTGGGCTCCTGCACATGAATTCCATGTAAGTTTCCGAAATTGATGCACCCTTCTGGGAAGCAGATGACAAGATCAAAGGCAGGGCTAAAGTGAAGGCGCTGCACCAAAACGTGACATTGAAGGCTTGTAACTGCCTATGTGGAAATAAAATAAACCATTCTTTGCCAATTCTTGTTCGCAAAATCGTGGGTAAAAAACGTGACTTCTTCAAAACCAGCATTACTATAATGTTAGGCTCATTCCGGAGTTCCTGGGAAAGGGATGAATGTCGCTGTTGGAGGGAGGGTTGTGGATTTTCTTACTGTGCTCTGCCCTTGACTGCTGCCCGATGCCGACACTGCAGTGACTTGTTTTATTTTCAAATGATAGAGACTAAATTGACAGCAGGGCATATACAGAGCTGCCAAATGAGCATGAAATAAATATCTGTATTTTTATATATTTTTCCGTCGTTTTCCTCCCTCTCCAGGTTAATCCAAGCGTTAAGAATGTTGTTTACATTTGTATTTATTTTGCATTCCTTGTACACTTCATGAATTTTATTTTACACGCTATAACTTTCTCTCCTCTTATAGACTTGTGTAATGAATTTGGGATCATGAAATGAAACAGGGACACTTATGATAATCCACCGATTTTTTCGGTGTATCTGCAACATTTTAACAATGCTTGCACCATTTCCAAAACTTCTTCCATTTTTTTGCATCCTCTGGGGGTAGAAAGAAGTTCACATAAAATGCCACAGAAAATTTTAAGTGATATAATGCTATATGAGAATAATTTGGAGTATTTGATATCATTAATAGAATGTGATGTGATGAGTTATATTACTCAGTTACTAGCCTTTGTTGTTTTAAACTGGAATTATACAAGTATCGGTATCTGTATCGGCAAATGTTGGTATCGGCTCAGCCCTAGTATAAATTTTATACATTCCGCCGTCAGTTACATACATAAAGGTTAGTACATCAACGTCTTTCTAATTTTTAATTGGCGTTCATTTAATTACGTCAAAAAATTTAGTACATCGGAACAATCAACTCTTTAGGTCACGACAAATCTTTTAATTTTCATTTTTCTTTTTTCTCTTTCTTGTTGTCTTATTAAATAAAGCAAGGGCGAAACAAGCTAGATTCTCAAAGGCGCGATAAACTGCCTCATAGGGTAATTTTAGGTGGGGTGGGGGACGGGTCTGCCACTACTATTAACGTTAAAGTGAAAGCGATTCTCAGGGAACAATAATAGCTATGTCATCACATCAGTCAAGGTGCTAGAAAGAATCTGGGGATGCAGGAGGGGCCAACACAGCCAACGTACCTGTAAATATCACGTGTAAAATATATATTCAGGGCAAATGTTCATTGAATTATCAATTTCTAATTCGAGTCCGTGTTATACTCACCGTGTCACTCCCGACGCGGCGTCACCTCCAATCTAGAGTGTCAAACCCGCCACGTGCAGGAATAGACTCAATTCTGCCATTTCAATTGCAGGTGAGTTCCTTTATATTTGAACTTTTAAGGTCTGAAGCAGCACGTAAACATTGGGTTGCCTTTTCCTTATGACTTTGCTTAGCCTTGAAGATTCAACAGCATTACTTGTCTGTGTATTTGGTTGCGAGAGCTCCAGAAAGATATTGGAACATGTTAGTTATCCAACCACGTTTCTATGATTTTTCTAGAACTTTCGATGATGAGGATGAATCCTTCTTTCCTTTTGATTCAAACACCATACCCCGTGGCGGAGTGGTTAGCACAGTGCGCTACGACGCCACGGGGCCCGGCTTCGAATCTCGGCATGAGTTTTTTTTGTGATTGTCCCTTCATCAATGTCATCATATCATCGCTCATCCTCATCGTCGCGTTTACTTACTTACTTACTTACAGTAAAGTTCTCAGATCTGAATAAACGATCTTAGTTATCGTGAAAAACATATACTGTGGTTACGAATTTATTGACCATATAATACAAAAATAACTAGATTTGGAGCTAAATTTATCCTTGTGGAGGTAGAAAGCTGCTTGGAACATTTCGAAGTTTTAGTAGGCAGACGGGTGCAAAAAATATTCAGACCTGGTTCCAAAAGAGCTAAATTGGCAACACTGAGAATTGCCGTCGAATTCTGTCTTTCTGGCATTCGCAGGAAAGCGGGTCGAGAAGGAGAAAGGATAAGTCACGACAGAAGAAGTGTAGGTCAGGAAGAAAGATGATTATTATGAAAACATTTCCGAAATTGTTCCGTCTGCTCTGCTTTCGTACAGGTTAATTGCCCGATTTCAGGAATTTCAATTTGGAAATTCCATTTCATATTGTTCACGGGGACACAACGTCGTCATGCAAAGCTTCGTGTCATAGATTGATAAAAACGTGTAATTTATGTTTCATCGTAGCTTCCTGGGGCGACATCTCGTTGCGAAATTGAAATTTAAAGGAGGACGTTGATTGCTCCCGTTGCTCATAGAGGGCAATCGTGGCATTTCAGAGGACCGCGCCCTTACAAGGGCCACACAATTAAGTTTTGACATGTTCATGGGGATTTTCAATTACTTTACATTATTAATTGATAAAGGGCGCTAGCGTATGCAGGGTTTCTTCCGAAGGTAGCTGGAATTCTAATGGTGGATCTTACATGGTTGCATTCTATGCAGGATACACAATAAAATATTTTGAAACTACAATTTTTAACCCATAACCTTCTGCTTTTGAGGCCCCACATGTGTTTTTTCAAGGGTAACGGCTAAATTATATATATCTGTGTCACCAACGGTTGAAATATCTTATTTTGATTTCTTATCTATAGCATCGTCATATTATAACCGAAAAACTACCTTTTTCGTTAATTGGTCCTAAATATAATGCCACTTCGTACGGGCACTTGGTGCCTTTGAGGACCCCAATGAATATTTCGAATTATTGTTTCTTCTAAAGTTTGTTCTGTATGACATATATTACTATAATAAAATAAATTTTAGGTGAAAACACTTATTAATGATATTACTTACAGTAATGATTTCCATGCAATATACAGGGTGTCTACACCGAAATGCCCTATTTTCAATTTGCTCCATATACAAAATGAAATGAAATTAATTAATTTTTTTCACAAAAATAAGTTGTGTGTCAAGTTAAGTTTTTTAAAAAAATTGCAGGAACAAATCAAAACACTTCCACGTGAGCCCCTGCGGTGACACGAAGAATGTCTAGTCTATATTAAACTTCCATCCAGGTCCGCTTCAGCATATCCGGAGGGATGATACCAATCACTTCCACAATCCGATTACGAAGATCTTCAAGGTCCCGCACTGCAGTGGCGAACACCCTGCCCTTCACGTAACCCCAGAGAAAATAATCTAATGGTGTGATGTCCGGAGAACGTGGAGGCCAATGCACGGGTTCATCTCGTCCAATCCAGCGTCCTGGAAATGTTTCATTCAGAATTTTCCGAACATCCAGCGACCAGTGAGGTGGAGCACCATCTTGCTGAAACCAAAGGTTTGGTTGCAGATCTTCAACCTGGGGAAAACAAAACAACTCCAGCATGTCTAGGTACGTCGTTCCTGTGACAGTCTCCTCAGCAAAGAAGAACGGTCAAATGATCTTGTCGCAGATGAGGCCACACCAAACGTTCACTTTCGGGCTATCTCGCACCATTTCCCTGATACTGTGTGGATTCTGTGACCCCCAAATTCTAACGTTATGCTTATTCACAGTACCAGAGACATGGAATGTGGCCTCATCAGAAAACATTACACTTGACAAGAAGGCAGGATTCCGGTCGATTCGGTTAAGCATGTCACATGCAAAGTCATATCGTCGTTGCTTGTCATCAGGCTTGATAGCCTGCAGAATCTGCACCTTTTATGCATACAGATGCAACCGCTTTCTGTGGACCTTATGAACAGTTGTACGTGGCATCTGAAGTTCCCGTGAAGCGTGACGAATTGATTTGCATGGACATCGCTGGAACGCTTGGCGGACATTCTCAACTTGTTCTTCGGAGACACGCCGATCCCCTCCATCCGCTTCAGAATGCTGCCAGTGTCCAGAAACTGTCTGTGCCATGATTTTATCCTCTTGGCGTCTGGTGCTGCTTTCTTGTAAACACAACGAAACTGCCATTGCACCATCACAATGGATTTAAACTCCGCGTACCAAAGCACAGTTTGTGCCTTCTCCTGCACTGACGCCATTTTGGTTTCGATGGACTACTACACCAACACCAATGCGCGCCACACGTTGAAAAAATTAAGGCTGCAACTTTAAGACCTTCTGAACACAACAGACAAGTCAGACCTGAAACGAGAAAGATTTACTATTTTTAAACTGCCTCAAAAAATAGGGCATTTCGGTGTAGACACCCTGTATATTATACACCAATTTCAGTTTCCTTAAATCATAAAGCTGGGTTCTTAAAAGACCCCAAGTGCCCATCCACGTATTATTTCAAAGTGCCCAGCAAGGGGTTAAGCAGGGGCGCGGGGGTTAATTTGACCCCAAGGTAGGAATGTTTTAATACCCTCACACTTGTTGCTTGACCACACTGCTGTAGCTTTTCTAGTACCTTCCTAGAACAGTCAGATTCAAACGTCAACGTTGTGTCCTTCAGTGTGTGAATAACTGCAGCAAGATAAAGCTGTTCCAAAGTTGCTGGGGGTCAAATATACCCCCACGCGCTGGTAACGTGTGTGATTTTTTGTTATTCATTTTTTAAAACTTAGGCTTATTTTTGTTCTTCGTGAGTGAAATATTTTAGCAGCTTTTACATGCTCAGGACGTGTGTGATCAAATTTCAAACTGGCCTGTTTTTTTTTTAGAAATCGTTCAAAAACATATAGTATAAAGATAGCATGAGTATATATTGTGGATGTTGGAGGGTGTTTCATACGAAAGCGACACTAGTTCATCTGAAGTGTTTCGAGATGAAGAGTTGACTTAAGTAGATCAAGTAAATGAGTCACAACATGATACTAATTCTGAGGCAAGTGAAGATGAAGAGAATAATATTCCTGAAGAAGATGGACATTTTTTCCTGGCAAAAGATGAGATAGTTCGATAGAAAAAAGTTGCTCGCTCATATCCGAATGTTCACACAAGAAGTATGAAGGTTTTTTTTTATTCCTTCCTGGACAGCGACTCCAGCCAAGAACGAAAAACGAAATAGTCCATTACTGCGACAGTTGTGGGAAGGACATCTAGAGATGCGAATAATTTAACCCAACAATATACCGTTTAAAAATATTAGACAACTCTGAGTCAGAGTCCCAATATAAGGACTGGCACTCACTAATAGACAAAACCCGACATGATAAGACCAGACCAGACAAGACAAACCTGGCAGCGAAATTTACAAATAAGTGTCTGGCAATATCCAATGCAAACAGGATCTGACATTAAATCACGTTCTCTTAAACTTGTAAATACATTGTTAGTATACCAGGAACAAATCTTTTATGTAGGTTCAATCGAGAGTTTCGGTTACCACCTGCCGGGTTAAGTTTGAAAATTCTTATTGTGTTAGGTGATTGATTATGCTAAGTAGGCCTCAGCAGTTGATGACGTATCATCTGTTTTCCGAGCCTTGAAAACAATGCTAAACCTGATATCCGTTTCCCTTCAGTTAGAACCAGAAAATATTTTTGTTTGTATTTTTATTACATTTTTGGCCTTTTTTTTGGCTATTAGGACATTTTTCAGCATTTTTTGCCATTTGTATTGTATTTTCCTACATTTTTATATTTATTTTATATTATTTTTATATTCCTATATTTAAATTCCCTGACATGGTCCTTTTAGTACGTAAAATATTATTTTAAATGAACTGTTTGGCAATGTATAAATAACTTATTGTGGTAAATTTATTTCTCCTCCAGAAACCTAGTCTTGTAATCAAGGGGTCCCGGGTTCGATGCCTGGTGGAGGCACACAGTGATTCGGGTTCCACTTGAAACTGTAGGTCCAGTCCCGATTAGCTTTACTGTACCTAAAGTGGACTTAAAACACCAAATCAATCGATCAAATCCTCCAGCTAACTTAAAATATTTTGTGTGAATCCTGCTTTGAGGATCCTATTCGTTCTTATCATCGCTTTAATCTCTGCTTTTAAAGTAAAATTACTCACAATATTTAAAAAAAAATATATAATCTTATGTACACGAAACATAAAGATGCTGGCCGACTACTGTATCGAGGAAGGTCTACTCCGAAAGGAGATGAATGACATACAGAAAAACCTTGAGGTGTATTTAATGTAACCTTGAATTAAAAATAAAGACACTATATTAACACTTAATTGCTTTTATCCCTTTGCTTCAGTAGTTTAAACAACCAAACAACGGGTTTTATTCTACTCTCTTGTAATTTATGAAAAATCAAGCTTTCATTTTCAGAGCGAAAATAATAATAATAATAATAATAATAATTATTAGTTGTTAGCATATGCAGATGATGTAGACTTACTGGGGGATGATATAAATACGATTAAGAATAATGCTAAAATATTTTTCAAAACTGCTAAAGAGATAGGTTTGGAAGTTAACAAAGAGAAAACTAAATATATGCTTACAGGCCGAAACCAAGTGTTAGGTAATAATCAAAATCTAATTATTGATAACAACTCGTTTGAACCAGTCTCCAAATTCAAATACTTAGGAGTAATATTAACAAATGAAAATTATATTAAAGAGGAAATAAAAAGTAGGCTTAATTCAGGAAATGCATGTTACTTCTCTCTTCATAAACTTTTGTCTTCTCGTTTAATATCTAAGAAACTAAAAGTTAAAATATACAAAACAGTAATTTTGCCTGTAGTATTATACGGGTGTGAAACTTGGTCCCTTACATTAAAAGAGGAACATAAATTGAGAGTATTTGAAAATAAGATTCTTAGGAAAATATTTGGACCTAAAAGGGATGAGGAGACAGGTGAGTGGAGAAGGTTACATAATTTAGAACTACATAATTTGTATTCATGTCCAGATATTATTAGAATAATTAAATCAAGAAGACTTAGGTGGGCAGGCCATGTGGCACGAATGGGAGAGGAAAGAGGAGTTTACAGGATTCTTGTTGGGAAACCTGATGGTAAGAGACCTGTAGGAAGGCCAAGACGAAGATGGAGGGATAACGTTGAGATGGACTTAAGGAAATCGGTAGGGATGGAAAAGAGTATATAGATCTTGCTCAAGATAGGGACAGATGGAAGGCCTGTGTTGCTGCAGCCATGAACCTTCGGGTTTAAGAAGGCTAGAGAGAGAGAGAGAGAGATAATTATTATTATTATTTAAGTTTTTTAGGTCATTTCAAGTTCATTCTAAGGGCCATTTTTTTACATTTTTTAGGTCATTAACTTCCGAGCTGTAATTATGAGTAATGTTGAGGGTAAGATGCACACTGGGTAAATATTACCTACAAGGATAATTACTTCTTAAGTATGAATTATATTTGTTTCAAAGCATGTAAATAACGATACCCTTATTAATTTTTGACAATGTCGGATATTGCCAAATAGAGCTTACAAACAATGCTTATTTAAACTATAGCTTTGATCCTTCCAAGTTATTTGTACGTACCTTGCAACTCATTAATTACGATTCGTTATCAATAGGGAGCGGAAGTTGATGACCTAAAAGATATAGGTATATGACCTATAGAATGTCCTAAAAAATGGGAAAACATTACGTAAAAAATGCAAAATTGACCATTACATTTGTTAGTTACAATATATACAATATACAATATATTTATTCATCGTTAGACATTGTACAATGCAATAGATGTCGTCAGTTATTGGTTACATATTTGTTATTGTATATATGTAAATATATAATTATATATAGAGAGAGGGATTACATGGAACTCCAATATGTTATAGATACTAATATGAGAGTATATGCATATATAAAGTAAGAGTACATAGCCATTAGACAATTATAATATTAGTGACGATGAAATAATATAAATATGACAGTGGCAATATACATAACAATAATTCATAAAACAGGAAATAAACAATACAATACATTCTAGAATATTAAATCATTTTTGGGATGGATTTCGAATTCTTCTAGATTGTAGAAGACCTTTTCTTTTAACCAGGGTTGAAGTACACTTTTAAATTTTTTAAGAGAGACACTGTGAGCAGCTTCTGGTAACATGTTGTATAACTTAATTCCTAAATACTTGTAACTATTTTGTGTTTTACTTAATCTGATTGATGGTGTGTCGAGCTTGTAACAGAATCTTGTATTGTGTCTGTGCACAGTGTGTCTTGCGTTATAATTATGTACATTTTCTTTTGTATACACTAGACAGGTAAATATATATGAGCTTGGCACAGTCATTATCTTTAGTTCTTTAAAGAGATTTTTACAGGAAACAGACTGATCAAAGACTCCTGCCATGCTTCGTAAAGCTTTTTTCTGCCAGATAAATACATCCCCAGCACCAGATGAGTTTCCCCACAAGAGAATTCCATAAGTCAGAAGGCTATGAAAATATGCATAATATGATTGCAGCAACAAGTCCTTGCTAATGCATGTTCTAAGCTTTTTAAGTAGAAATACCACCCTGGCAAGTTTGGAACATAGGTGATTTGTTTGCAACTCCCAAGATAGTTTGGAGTCTAAGTGTAAACCAAGAAGTTTTACAGAATTCCATTCATGGCCATTTCCTAATGTAAAAAATATTTTCTCTGTTTTATTTTCATTAATTGTAAGTTGATTTGTTTCAAACCAAAAAGTGGACCTTTCCTCTATTTCCTTATCAAGCTTCTCAACTGTAAATTTGTCACTGCCCACTGTAAGGAATGTGGTATCATCTGCATATAAAACAGTCTTATGAGGAATAATATTAGGTAAGTCATTTATATAAATATTGAACAACAATGGGCCGAGGACAGAACCTTGTGGAACTCCATTTTTTATATTTAAGAATTCTGATTTTATGTTGTCTACAGTGACCATTTGTTGTCTATTTGATAAGTAGGATTTTATTAGAGCAAGTTCAGTTTCTTTGATGCCATAGAAGTGTAATTTTTTTATTAATATTTGATGGGAAACAGAGTCAAAGGCTTTACTCAGGTCGATAAGTGTTGCACTTACAGAAAGTTTGGATTCAAATGCATCTAAGAATTGAAATGAAAAGGAAATTAAACAAAATGCAATCTTGCTTTAAAAATAAAAGGCACCAAATGATACCACATGCACATTCAATTAAAATATGCAACGAGGATTTCCAATGGAAGAATGTGATCTTAAATCTGAGTTTGCCTCAGACGAACACCTAGTAGTTTCCCCCGACACAACAAAGACTGTCACTAGTTCAGCATTTCTTTTGCTCGTAAATTGCAATCCTACGAGATACAGTATATATAGGCCTATGTTCACCTTGGTAAAAAGACTCAAGAATATTACCAAAATGAAAGAAGTGACAAAATATGATGAAACAATACACCGAATATTGGGAAAAATGACGGAAAAATCAGGAAAAATGACCTAAAACCTGAAAATTGGCAAAAAATGCACTTTCAAATTACCTTTTCTGGGTTCTAGACGAAGTGTAATATTGTGTATATTTAATGGGCATCGTGTCCGAGATGTCAGAAAAAATTGATAGCTTGATCGGTTAGTTCGTATGAACTTTCCAGCCTGTTCATTTGTTCATTTGTTCATTGAACTCTCCAGCCTAACTATTGCCTATTTTTGAGGGAGCAGGAAAAGGTTTATTATCCATTTTGCCTTGACTCATCTCACCCAACAGGTCGCTAGGTGCCGGGGCTTGCCCCGAGTTGACATTTTCCTGTAGATGAGGCCTTGCTCGAGGAAAAGGAAAAGGTTTATTATTATCCTGATGTCAGAAAAAAGATGACATTTCATCAACTTCCGATGTTCCTAAACCAGAAGCGTATATTCTCAAGATACTATAATACATTCTCTTGACGGAGTATTTCTTGAGCCATCTTCCCACAGTGCTAAGCGTCCATCTTCTTTCTAAGGTGGCTAATCGCAAAATGATCGTTTTTTTTTATACAGAAAAATATTATGAGTATAATTTTATATTGGGCATGTGTAAATATTCTAAACAGTGATGATTCAATATTTACATCATGCCTGCAATATTCGATATTATAAGAATAGACATAAATAAGTACTACAGTGAAATTGCATTTATTTTACTTAAGTGCGTTTTCCCGAACAGCCTATATTTACACGAGCGGATTTTGAAATATATTTTCTGATCGTTTCCAATGATTATCTGAGAAATTCTCGGTATCTTCCCAGTGAACCCTTTCGACTGTCGGGACCTTAAATCAGCTGTAAGACTTCGTTAGATTTGCTCGCAGGGCCGTACAAACAATACCTTTTACTTTAGTATTTCCACATGGTGGTGTTTTATATTTTCAATTCTAAATACCATAAAAGAATTGAAACTTAAGAAAAATAAAGCCTCTCCCTTCAATTTTTCAATTCCATCAGTATGTGAGATAGGCCATATATATGGCTTACAGGCACGTATCTAGAAATACATTTCGACGGGAGGGGTTCAACCAAGTGCTCAATAATAATAATAATAATAATAATAATAATATAAAATTATAATAATTAAATTAGAATTATATTAGTTAAATATGTAAATTAATTAATATTGTATTGTTATTAGCTTTTACATGAATAGGTAAAACTATGGTAAGACAATAGAAGTATAACAGTACGTATTTATTATCAACCTTACGTATAGTAAAAACTACAGCCCTGGCAAGAAATTAATGTCAAATAGATAATGAATTGAATATTTATTGAATAACAAAGAAGAGTTACATTCAACTGACGAAAATTAAAGATCCTGATTAATATTTTAGGCATATAAATAGTAGTGTGCATAAATATTTGGAACTGTTCTTCAAAGCAGTATGATCCCAATTTCTCACCTTCCAATATCTTCAGCTGCAATAAATAACCATCGATGTAACAAATACTAAAAAAAATAAGTATATTTTCATTATTTAATGAGGGTACTTGGTAAGTCTTTCGGGGGGGGCGGACCCCCTGCCTTCCCCCCTAAATACGTCCTTGATGACTTAGTGGTAGCGTTGTCGCCTTGTAATCAAGGGGTCCCGGGTTCGATACCCGGTGGAGGCACTTAGTGGTTCGGATCCCACTTTAAACTGTAGGTCCAGTCCCGATTAGCCTTACTGTGCACCAACTCAATCAATAAACCCAGTAGCGTACGCAGGATTTCATCAAGGTTTTTTTTCTAAAACAAAATTCACATTACCATTGCTTTATTATACTTTAATTAAATAATAATAATCACAATGAATTAATAATACTTATAATTAATTAATTAGCTGAATTACTACTACTACTACTACTACTAGTAGTAGTAGTAGAGATCTACATAAATATAGTATTTATGAAATCAATAGAACGAAATTACTTTCTAGTCATTCGATTTTTATCAAATCCTAGAAATTTTTTTTCTTTGTTACGAAATAATTGTCTGGTCAACGAGGTGAGACAAGGGTGAAGAAAATCCATAAAAAGAAGAATATATATTAAAATAAATTGAAATAATCAAAGTATGAATCTCATCCAAGGAGCTGCGGTGGTCTGGTCGGTAGAGCGTCTGACAATCACGCGGGAGATCTGGATTCGATTCCCGAAATTGGTTGGAATTTTTCCGACTTCTTCCCTGCATAAATGTCACCGATAATTCACATCTGGATTGTCTCCCTGTTCTTACCAACAAAACATTTTACAATAGTTAAGCTTATTGTCGTTTGAATAATTGTCTAGTCAACAAGGTGAGACATTTTAAAGAGAGACATTGAAACGTGCTGCGGTAAACAATACAATGGGAAGTGACTGTATTCTTGTCTGCCTAACCTTTGTCTATACATTAGCCTCTTACAACGAACCCAGACCTTTATTTAGTTAATTCTCATTGTTCACACAAAAAAATACATGTTCGTTGAACACTAGCGTACGTACAGGGGTTGCCGATGGTGTTCCAGCCCCTACCGAAATTTTGAGAAAATCAGAATTTTCAAATAAAAATCCGTTAAGAACTTTAAAAAATCAAAATGTGTAAATGCGAAACCTCTTTTCAAGTGAGTCCCGATTACCATTTTTGTATTTGAATACAATTTTAATAGACTGAAAAGCTCCAAGTTACGAAATATTTTATCATGCATCCTGCCCTCCAAAACGAAGCCATGTGCTATCCACATTTACTATTCCAGCCCCTCCCGAGAAAAAAATCCTGCGTACGCCAGTGTATTGAACATTCTTGCAACTGAGATACAAAACTTTTTTTCCTCTTTTAAATCATAGTTACCCTCATATTTTACTTTCAAGAACTCGTGTTTATTTTCAAGGCATCACTCTGAAAGACGCGTGTGTTTGGAATACTGTGCTTTTCTCCATGCTGCATGGAAATAATAAATTAAATTATTATTATTATTATTATTATTAGTAGTAGTAGTAGTAGTAGTAGAAGTAGTAATAGTAATATTATTGTCTCAGATCTTTGACTGTGATAAATTGGCCATTTAAATTTTTTCCACACCATTTTTCATAATATTTCACAAACTCAAGGGGGTGGTTTAAACCCAATAACCCCCCTCTTGCGTACGCCACTGAATCAATCAATCATAAATTCTAATGGGTTCTATCGAGTTCCGCTGCAGGATCGGAACCTTTTTTCTAGCACAATTTAAATTCAGTCCAAGTTGCGTATTGTTTCATTGAGAAAAATGTTCCTGGACCGAATTAAAATTGATACGGAAAAACAGTTCCTGGATCGTATTTAAATTGATCCAGAAAAAAGGGTTCCTGGACCGAATTGAAATACTTTACAAATAAAAAGGTTCTTTACGGTCCAGAACCCATTTACGCTTGCTGATTTTCTCTCCTGGACCGGAATTGAATTTATTTAAAATTCGTGGACGTTTTGAATTTGAATCAAAAATATGATAATATTTTCTTGATTCAGATCGCAGCTAAGTCAAATTGATGGTTGTCTATATCCTGTTATTGCCCTCAAAATATGGCTCACTTGAGATTCGGAGTCCGTGAGTTGCACAGTTCTGTCGTTCACGATCTGGATCTGAGTCACGAAACGAATTAAGTTCTTTCGGAGGGATTGCGTGCGATACTTGCCATCAGTGTCAAGAGGTTCACTGAGGCTAATGATACGAAGCTCCTGACGGAAAACATGTTCAAGACCGACGCTTGTATAATTCCTTTTGAGTTCCAGGCTGCAATAGACATGGCCCTCTCTCCTCACTGTGCATCGCGGTTGGGTCAGAGCGGCAACTGTGATGGGTGCAACCGGGGCAGAATACCAAGGGCTCCGCAGAAAACAATAAGTACCGTTAAAACATGTTCTGCTGTGGGAACCGAGTATTTGTATTCAAAATCTAAATATGTAACATGTTCGAATAATTTTTAAAAGCACCGGGGAAAGTGTGGGGTGGAGACTTTTTGATCAACTTCTGAAGTGAAACATTAGATTGTAAACGACTATTTAGGATCGTAATGACCATTTTGCAGTGGAAATGACTATAAATAGCAACGTTGTTCACAGGTTTCTGTTTTGCCCTGCCGTGTACTTCTATCTGTATAAGAAGACTGGTAGCATGGGCGTCCGGAAGGGGGGGGAGGCAAGGGGGACCGTGCGCCCACTGGAAAACGAAAGTCAACCAAAAATTTTCAGCCACAATAATGTGTGTTAATTATTGCACGAACATGATAAATTCAAATTTAAGCAATGTTTTTTGAGGGATGAACACTATTATTGGGGAAAATATGCCATGTTGGGCCCCCCTGGAAAAAAATGCCTTCCTTGCCCCTCCATGGAAAAAAATTCTGCGGACGTCCATGACTGGCAGTATCGTCTTTGGGTGACAGGCGAAGGGAAATAGAGTAGCAACAGTAACGCGTACCGTCATTCTAAAAAAAAAAATAAAGAAAAATGCAGGCAGTCAGTATAGGAGACAAACGTGGGCCTGCATCGAAGAAACGCAAGATTTCAACCGACTTAGCCACTGCTTTCAAATCTGGTCTGCAATGAATATGAGGCGTTGCGGATACGAAGGGCGAACTCAATAAACGTACATTGTGAGGGAAATGCGTTCCAAGTTCTCAGGCACAGTGCAAACTCCACAAAAACTTGGTAACAGTAGATCGGAATGTTCCATGCGTGATTTCCAAAGTTTTTGTGGAGTTCGTACTATGCCTGACAACTTGAAACGCATTTTCCTCACAATGTAATGTACGAGTCATTCCATGCGAAATCAACACAGCCCCCAACCTGACCATCTCCGATTTTCATGAAATTTGGGGAGTTGATACTATGCATGGAACTTAGTAACTTCGAAAATTTTTAGTCTCGTGCGTCTTGTAATTGTTAAATTATTCAAGGTCAAAGTTAGCATAAATTGTCCTTTTTGAGCCCGCTTAGCTATACTAAATGTGCTGTAACTCCGCCACTATTTCGCCTAGGAAGCTCAAATAAAGCTTATTGTACAGGGAATTGAACAAGCTTTCCAGTGATATATAACAAGTCTACCTTCCGATAAAAATATAGTTTTGTCACGTGACCTTGATCTTTGACCTTGAATATCTCAAAACATGTCATCACCAAAAATCATGAAAAAAATATATTTGGTCCCTCATGCCATACTATAAAACATATCAAAAAATCATTCTGGGACTACAATTGGATCAGAAGATACAAAATAATATGTTTAACTATGTGAATGATAAAAGCCTCATTACATGAACTATGACGAGTCAAAAGTCCTTTAACACCCCCTACAAAATGTAAAGGAGTTATCCTGGTCATGAAAGAAATAGGTTAGGCACAGGGAGATCCCTAGCTGTGTGTGTCAAGCGCAGGTCTGCCATATTCTTGACCGCCATATTGAATTCAACGCAAAAATTTCAAAGGAAGGGGGGTGATGTGATATATACAATCAGGCTAGAATTTCACGAGAAATGAAGCAGCGAAGGTTTTTCCAACTTATTTTTAGGCAGCAAGACGTTATACGCATATCTTTCACTTACGATATATGCACATTATAGTGTTGTCAATATTCCTGTGAGCACACTCGTTGACGTCTCTCACACTCGCATAGAACATTTGGTAATGTAGCAGGTGCAACATCATCGCAAGCAGGAATTATGCCTTCTCTCAGATGGTCAGTATCAGGGACTTTTCATGCACGCACCATTCTTTTAAAATGTTTCTGAAGGTAAAAGTCCTCCTAAGATGTTAGATCTGGGGAATGTGCAGGCCTTTTAATAGATCCCCGTCTGCCCATCTACCTACCTAGAAATTTACCATGAAGAAATTGCCAAAATGTTCACATAGTGTGGTCACACACTGTCCTGTTTCAAAACTCTGGAAAAGTGCCATATCCCGTAAGCAAATAAAAGAAGCCCTCGCCATTTAAGGTTCCGTTGTTGAATATGGACCAACCATTCCCGTTCTCCATACACTATAACACATCATTAGCTTACCAGCAACAACCATTCGGCTAGGATCTGTCTACTGTAGATGATCAAATCACAGGTATTGCATATCATTTTTATTAACTTTACCGTGAACATAAAAATTAGCCTCGTCACTGAAGATTTTTCATTCCAAAGAAAGTGTCACGAAATTTTTTGAGATACTTTTCCCAATATTCTCCACTATTTAAGTATTTGCTGAATGTTGCTGATTAAAATCATATGAAATGGTGCGTATACTTCTTTCTCTCCCAAGATGTCAGTGTGATCTCGACGAGTACCTAACACGTTTTAGGAGCATTCTTAATACTTTGTTTTTAACACCTCGAAACGGAGAAAACTGTTATAAGCATGCAGTAATAACTGTTTGCTGCCTAAAAATAACTTGGAAAAACCTTCGCTGCTTAATTTCTCGTGAAGTTCTAGCCTGATTTGATATAACACTTCACCCCCTTTTCTTTGAAATGTTTGCGTTGAATTTAATATGGCGGTCAACAATATGCCGGAATTGCGCTTGACACACACAGCTAGAGATCTCCCTGTGTCTAACCTATTTCTTTCATGACCAGGATAACTCCCCTACATTTGTAGGGGGTGTTAAGGGACTTTTGACTCGTCATAGTTCATGTAATGAGGCTTTTATCATTCACATAGTTAAACATATTATTTTGTATCTTCTGATCCCATGGCAGTCCCAGAATGATTTTTGATATGTTTTATAGTATGGCATGAGGGACCAAATATATTTTTTTCACGATTTTTGGTGATGACATGTTTTGAGATATTCAAGGTCAAAGATCAAGGTCACGTGACAAAATTATATTTTTTATCCAAAGGTAGGCAATTTATATATCACTGGAAAGCTTGTTCAATTCCCTGTACAATAAGCTTTATTTGAGCTTCCTAGGCTAAATAGTGGCGGAGTTACAGCACATTTAGTATAGCTAAGCGGGCTCAAAAAGGGCAATTTATACTAACTTTGACCTTGAATAATTTAACAATTACAAGACGCACGAGACTAAAAATTTTCATAGTTACTAAGTTCCATGCATAGTTTCAACTCCCCAAATTTCATGAAAATCGGAGATGGTCAGGTTGGAAATTGCACATATTTGTGTTGATTTGGCATGGAATGACTCGTACGTGTGTTGAGTTCGCCCTTCGTATCTGCAACGCCTCATATGTATTCTGTGACTCTTTTATGACCATCTTCATACCTTTGAGCTCACGTTTTGTTTAAAAAAAATTGTGATCACACCCTTTGATCTGCCATCATACAGCATGTTCGGCGGGGATGCCTACATTTTAGGAGGTTATTTTTATGGCGAAAATAAAAACGTGTGGTGCAAGGCCGGAAAATTTCGCTCTGGTCCCAAACTTCGCGTTGGGTGTTTTGAGGTCCTAACTAACCTAATTAACCAGTGGCGCAACGACCAGTGAGGGCAAGGGACTACCTACCGACCGCCGTCCTCACTCTCACCTGCCGAGGTGGGAGTTTATCCAACCAGTTGCGAGGTGACGTGTGGTCAGCGCGTCCCGTAGCCGGAGCCCAAAGAAAAACTGAGACGCGGAGAAACGCGACAACAGAACTTCTGTTGAAATCAAATGGTAACATGGAAACGTCCGGAATTTCCGTGTCAGAAGTCTGCAGGTTGTAACGACCGCCATGTTAGGCACATTTCATTTAAATTTACATTATCCGTATACTTTCAAGTTAATAACTTGCATTAAATTATTTATACTTAATTGTTTTCATAATTCATGTATATATTTATGTTTTATCTTATGTTATTATATTATTCGCGTATTTTTGGAACATTAATTCATATTTTATAGGCTTATAATTATTCTTCCTAGTTTATGCAACGTTTACGTTATTTGTCAAATCCAAGATGGCTAGGATTATTTCTATCTTTCACGCAAATGTTGTTATTTTAGCACTAGTTAAATATATTTCTTTTTAATATCGATATTTGTTCAACAATAGACAAGATTGAAGTAATTTAGTCTTCGTTATATATATCCGTAAGCTAAATCTTTATTTCATCATTTTATGTGCAAGGGCAAATGTGAATTACTTTATAAAAACAGTTTCGTTATCTGTTTTCCTAGTTAAATATTGTAATATTATAGCAAAGTATTTCTCCCTCGCTTTCAATAAAATAACGTTTTCCTATTGGCTGTTTATGTTAGGAGTGGGGAATGACGCTACGTGTATTTGGCGATGTCAAAAGTTCCACGTTGGCATTCTTAATTGTTGCCAACTATAATCAAAGCTTAGTATCGCTATTTACATTACTCTGACGTATACATGTTTAGCTTTTCTTGTGTTATTTTTATGTTATACGTTTGTAGCATTGTCAGAAAGAGCATTCTGATATGCTGCGCCTCGCGCCTGAGGTAAGCAGTTGAGGTCTTGCTATTAACGGTGAAGGCGGTGCGCGGATTCTGTCGTGATAAATAAGTTGCTTATCATAACCAAAAGCGGGCAGGACCACAAAAAAAATATACTTTTAACTTGTGCGAATAACTATGTAGCGCGCGTTTCTTGATTAAAGTTTTTGGACATTTTTATTATAACATATTTGAATTTTATTTACGGTGTGACGTGTTGCAATTCGGTTGTTACCTTCCTGGAGGAATGGGAATCGTCTTAATTCCGATCCCTGGCCGGAGCAAGGAGCAGAGTGTTGCCATTTCGTGGCTCCATACCCAGGAGTTACAATTGTGGTGGCACTTGCATTGTTTTTGCAGGTTATCTTAAATGTTGTTGCGTTCTGTGAGGCGTTTCTCCGCGTCTCAGTGGGCGTTAAGCTTTAGACTGCCGTGGCTATTTTAGGTCCAATGGCACCAAGCTGGGGCCTGACTTGCTAAATTCTCACCTTTTTGGGAATTTTGGACCATGATAATGGTGGGTGGACATGATGATTTATGAAGAATTTATGAGGCGAGGAGCTAAGGAGGAAACCTGTTCACAGATAGAAGCGATGGTTGAACATTATCTGATAACACATAAAAACCTAAAAAAAATGTCAGTCAACGCTTAGGTTGAAGGTCAACGTCACTTGAAGGAATTTCAAAGAAAAACCCTAGAAGTGATTGACCCCAAATAGAGAAAGCTTGCAAAAACAACGAAAAGATTGATGACTTAGTGATGGCGGAAAGAAATCTTGGTTCTATATTTTGCAGTCATTAAAGTCAGCATCAAGAAAGAAGGTCTTCGAAGGTAGAAAAAAAAGAGCCTTCGAGGTATCCGAACAGATGGCTTTTCCTCTTAAATGGGACAAGGTTTGCAAACGCTGTCTATATATTGTTCCCTCTGAACAGCAATAACAATGGCGGTTTACAACAATCGCCCGACGTCCAGCCCATCAATAAATAAAATTTGGGCTTTTGGGATGCTTGCTGCCTTCCGCGTCGGTGCACAATGGGTGCTGAGTGTCTGCCCACACACGGGACACTCTCTTCCCTAGAGGGCAAATCCCTTTGTGTTCTGTGAGCCTGGAAACTCTTCTTCTTGCTATTGATTGACTGCTAGAGAAAGGATATTGCGGCGGAGAATGTCTCTGCAGGTGAATGAATGACTTCTCTGCCTTCTGGGGAAACAAGTGTTGCCAACCGTAAATGCCTTAAGTTGCCTGATACTATCGCAATTAGTGTAGAGATGACTTTTGGAATGCAGTCCAATGTCAACTTCTCTTCCATGTTCTGCATCTTGGAAACCATAGACGTAACTTGATGCTGTCAATGGAGCAGTTGCCCCCTCAAATTTTCAAGGTTTTATTAAAATGTACCTCCTGGAACGTCAGAGCATTAGAAATACAGATTATTTATTTTATTTTGTAAATGAAACAGTTATTTAGCAAAATAAACCTGGGCGTTTATTTTTGTCCACCTTCCTCAAAGTTAGGCCCCAAGTCACGTCCATTTTGGAAACAGCATTCTTGAAGGCTAACGCGGTTCTGCCGCCTGGTCCCACAGCAAGCTTAGTCCTCTGTGGAGGCTTGAGTTCTCCTTCATGTATTCACGGTTGTCCCTTCATCAATTTCATCATATCATCATTCATCCTCATTGACATAATTAGATAACGTACCAGAAAAGTGACCTTAAAAAAAATATATACAAAAGTCAGGGCCATGTTTGAGTTTTATTCCAATTCATACATATATAGGCTGGTGAAGACTGGGCCTACAGTTAAATCTAAAGCCTAGAGTTAAAGTTGAATCTGAGCCAACATGTGTCCCCAACGGGTATCGAACCCGGAGCCCCTGACATTGCGTCCTCAGGAAGGCTCGGAAAATATCTTCTGGATAGCTGTGCCCCCTTAACATTCTGTTCGGAAATATTTTTCTTCGAGGGTGGACGACAATATATGATTGATTGATTTGTTTTTTTAAGTCCGCTTTATGCACAGAAAGGCTAATCGGGACTGAAACTACAATTTAAAGTGGGATCCGAACCACTATGTGCCTCCACCGGGTATCGAACCCGGGACCCCTTGATTACAGGGCGACGACGTTACCACTGCGCCATCGAGGAGGCCGACAATATTTGAGATGAACAGTATCAAATGGGAATATCTCTGTGCATTCTGATCATTTCACAAAAGCACATAGAAGTGTGAAACATCCCCATACATTATCGATCTTCTCCATAGTGAAGATGGTGTTGTCAGCACCATACTCCGGCTGCCTTTACCTCTGAGTTGCCTCCAGGTACCTACTCTATGATTGGAGACTGGGTGAGACCTAGAGACAGTTTATGCAGGGACGCCACACCTAAGATCGCCCATAATGGATCGAACCCGGGTTTCCCACGTAGCAGTCAGACGGCCTTCTGACTGAACTATAGGTAATTTAGAAGGAAATTTTACCTCTTTGGTTATATTATGTCCAGAACCTTACTATATTTCTCATTGTCTTAATGAACATAAAAGTAAAATAAAGTTCTCCCCTGTGATTTGCACCACGCCATGAAGGCGTATAAGGGTGTGGGGTTAGGGCCCCACACTTTGTTGATCTCGGCCGAGCTGGGGGTGATGTGATCAGCACCACTTCCCTGGCCGCCTTTACCCCCCAGACCTTCCTCCAGGAACCCACTTTATACGACGCTAGGTGGGCGCTGGAGCCGCTTGAACAGGTTGAAAACGTCCAATTTCAACCCCGCCGGGGATCAAACCCGGGTCTCTTTCATGGTAGTCAGGCGCCTTAACGACTTTTTTTTTTTAATTTAAAGGAAAGCCCCTAAGCGGAAGCTTTTCCCATCACACTTCATTCAGTCATATCATTTCACTCAATTTTAAATTTCAGGACTTTTCAGGACAGACAATCACATAGATCCATGTCCGAGCCGGGATTCAAACCCGGGACCACCGGCGTCGTAGCGCGATGTGCTAACCACTCCGCCACGAAGAACAGTTTGTTTGATTGATTTGGTTTATTTTGCTTAGCTTTTCTACCACTTTTGGCCAATCGCGAAGATGAAAATGAGTGATGACATGATAAAATTAACAACAGGACACTGACTAAGAACACCCATGCTCCGGTCAGGATTCGAACCCGGGACCCCTAGCGTTCTAGCGTGATGTGCTAACAACTCTACCACGGACGTTAACAACAAGAAAATAACGCACATGCACAGCATATATATATTGTAGCGTGACGTCGGGTATGGCACGGGATAGAGTCACGCCGGGACGTAGCTCAGTACCTCTACCCTGAGTGGTGCGGATGAAGTATTGTTGCGAACCTAATTCGCTTAAAGCTACTCACCCCCTTGCTTGTTCTGGCCCTCGGCTTCTGGCGTCGGCGACGGTCGAATAGAGACGGGTGCCCGCTTGAGAGATCGATGGCGGCGATAAGAAGCCGCTGGCTATTCGGTAGACAGAGCACTGATTCTACAAAGTCGGGCTGGATTTTGGGCTAATGCAGTAGCGTACGCAGGATTTCATCAAGGGGGGTGTTATTGCTATAACATTTTTCCAAATTCACATTACCATTGTTTTATTATACTTTAATTACATAATAATAATCACAATTAATTAATAATACTTATAATAAATTAATTAGCTAAATTAATACTAATAATACTACTAATACCACTACTACTACTATTAAGTAGTAGAGATACAAAAATATAGTATTTATGAAAACATTAGAACAATATCACTTTCTAGTCATTCGATTTTTATCAAATCCTGGTAGCATTTTTTTGTTTCTTTGTTACGAAATACGTAATTGTCTGGTCAACGAGGTGAGACATTTCAAGGGTGTAGAAGATCCATAAATACAAGAAAATATATTAAAATAAATTGAAATAATCAAAGTATGGAACTCATCCAAGAAGCTGCGGTGATCTGGTCGGTAGAGCGTCTGACAAGTGACAATCACGCGGGAGATCCGGATTCGATTCCCGAAATTGGTTGGAATTTTTCCGACTTCTTCCCCGCATAAATGTCCCCGATAATTCACATCTGGATTGTCTCCCTGTTCTTACCAACAAAACATTTTACAATAGTTAAGCTTATTGTCGTTTGAATAATTGTCTAGTCAACAAGGTGACACATTTTAAAGAGAGACATTCAAAAGTGCTCCGGTAAACAATACAATGGGAAGGCGAATTGGTGACTGTATTTTTGTCCGCCTAGCCTTTGTCTATACATTAGCCTCTTACAACGTACCAAGAACTTTATTTAGTTAATTCTCATTGTTCACACACAAAAAAATACATGTTCGTTGAACACTGGCGTACGTTGAGGGGCGGCCGATGGTGTTCCAGCCCCTACCGAAATTTTGAGAAAATCAGAATTTTCAAATAAAAATCCGTTAAGAACTTTAAAAAATCAAAATGTGTAAATGCGAAACCTCTTTTAAAGTGAATCCCGATTACCATTTTTGTCTTTGAATACAATTTTAATAGACTGAAAAGCTCCATAAATACGAAATATTTTATTATGCATCCTGCCCTCCAAAACGAAGCCATGTGCTATCCACATTTACTATTCCAGCCCCTCCCGAAAAAAAAATCTGCGTACGGCAGTGTATTGAACATTGTTGCAACTGAGATACAAAACAACTTTTTTCTCTTTTAATTCATAGTTACCCTAACCTAACCTCATAATCTCGTGTTTATTTTCAAGGCATCACTCTGAAAGACGCGTGTGTTTGGAATGCTGTGCTTTTCTCCATGCTGCATGGAAATAATAATTCAAATTATTATTATTATTATTATTATTATTATTATTATTATTATTATTATTAGTAGTAGTAGTAGTAGTAGTAGAAGTAGTAATAGTAATATTATTGTCCCAGATCTTTGACTGTAAATAATTGGCCATTTTTTTTTTCCACAGCATTTTTCATAATATTTCACAAGCCCAAGGGGGGGTTAAACCCCGTAACCCCCCCTTGCGTACGCCACTGGGCTAATGTTTCTCCGTTGTCCGGACTGCTTCTGGAACTGCTCGCTCGTTGCTACCTCGTAAAGTCACGATCTCTCAATTGCCAGACGTCGTGGTCTCGTCGATCGAGTTGCTGGTAATTGTGGAGATCGATTGATTGTCTCCAGTTTTTTTTTTTTTTCATCGACATTTCGCCGTGACGTGGTGGACTTTGCACCTCCAACTCTTCACCCGGGGTACCCCTTGGTGCAGGTGGAAATTTACAGTGGAGGTGCACTCACCGCTGGCGAGGGCCGTTGCCTTGCCAGGGGTGCTCGCAGGTTGCGCCATCTAAATTTTTGGTGGGGATTTTTTTCCTTCAAATAATATAAAATTCAACATTTATATATTTTTGCAAAATATATGTTAACATTTTACACCTTAAATGCACCAAATTCAATCCATTAGATGAAGAAAATAAAGTGTTCAATGGTATTATCGAAAGGAGGGGAGGGGGAAGAAATATAAAACTCTTACATATTAGGCCTTAATTGACACGTGGGTTCTGGGGGGGATTCTGAATTAAACCTTGGAGGTGACAGTATCCAACTCTATGTCTTAGATTATGGCGGGTATTTTAGTTATAGGGTTCTTGTGTATTACTATTGTCTTACACTATTGAGGAGATTCTGGTGTGGAGACTGAGAATTATTTTTTTGGAGGAGGCAATATCCACTCTTCAATATCAACAGTAAATCTAAAATTGACATTGAAATTTTGGTGGTAGGATTGAGTATTAAATTTAAAGGGGGAGATAGGAAGCACTTGATAAAATTTTAAATCTTAGGTTGTTAAGGAAGTTCTGTAGTGAATTGAGAGTTCAACATTAAATTTTGTAGACTGTATTTAGCGATAAGTTATCCACACGTTATCGACACCGAATTTACCAAATGAGAAGCTGGAAAAGATTAAATATCTCTGAATCCTAAGAAAGTACTGACACCCCATTAAATTAATATTCTTGAAAGCCTGAAAAGAAATGGATGTAAAAATTTTCTTGCTGGCTTCGCTCGCAATAATTTGTTACGAGAATGCGTGTTTGGCGTTTTACTAAGGTGAATTTGAAAGTTTATACTATAGCTGCATTACAAGACAAACGATATTCTCGATATTCATTAATAACATCACTTCTCAAAATATAGTGCTTAGTGTTGGTATACTGCTTTATTTAAATTTAAATTTCATTTAATTTAAAGCAGGTGCGTCGGCCTCAGTGTAAGAATTTTTAGCTACGGTTCTGAAATGTCTCGTGAAACAATAATTGAATCGGTCATACATCTGGAGCATGTTATTTCGTTTGAATTTTCTATATTTATCTTAAGGTGTATAATCATTTGTATTAAATACTCCAAACTATGAAATAAACACTATTTACATGCATATTCACATATTTTAATTTACTACATTTAACCAAGTAATGTGAATGTGGTAGCTTTAAGATATTTCGAAAATCGAACAATTAAAAAATATGGACAATTTAACATGGTATTTCATTCAAATAGACATAAATTATTACGTATTCATTCAAACTATTTTGGGGGGATTTTGATGAACGATTTTAGGGGTCTCGAGTGATAGACACCCTTGTTTACGGAGGAGGGGCAGATCAAATATAGTGTTCAGCAATGGTATGGAAAAGTTACTTTCCGTAGACACGCTGTCGTAATTAAATACTTTGTGGGGATTACGATATGATTTGGGGGCGGGTGCGCGATTGGGTTTGGGGGTGATGGGCATCCATGTGCCTTGCTGACTGTGCAGAACCGAGTGGAAAATTCTTCTTGCTCGGCTCTGCATCCGGTGGAATTAGGGTGAATGAGTGTTCAACTGGCGAGCTTCAGGACGATGTTTTAGTAAAATTTATATTTTCCCTTTCATGCTCCCAATTCCTTCATCAATATATTGAGTCACTGGATGAGATCGCAAGACATACTCATAGCATAAACTTGCATTTGTAGATCGTGGTCTGGATTCGCGTCTGGACTCGCAGGCAGTATAATCCTCTGTGCAGGGGGGATTTGCCACTAGGTTATCCTAGGCTACAACCAGCCTAGGGGGAGCAAGTCCAGGGAGGCTGTACAAAAATAAGATGCTGAAGGAACAGAAGTGATAAAAATTATATACTATTACAATTCCTGAATATTATGATATGATAGCAAAATATCTAGAATTTAAATAACTTCTCACATCATAAACCCTATTTTCAGAGGTCACGTAACGGTCCTCGAATATAGAATGTAGACGAATGTCAAAGAAACAAATGTAAACATTTTGAATGCAAACAATTGAAAGTTAAGTGGACGGATATATATATAGTTGAAATCAACATCCTTGTTTCTCAGTTCGCGGCCAGTGTGGCTACCGTAATGTAGTGTTACTTTCCTTTGGTGTGTGTGCGATGTTAGTGTTACGTGGCAAAATGCATAGTGCAAGTGACGTTTGTAAACGAAGACGAAGTTTAATGATTAATTTATAATCGGATGTTCCTATATTTTAAAACTTACAAGTAATATTAATACAGAGTCTGCAATTAGTGAACGTGAAGTACCCTGCTAACAAAACTGTTAGTAATAATAATAATAATAATAATAATAATAATAATGTCGAAAGGGCCCAAAACAAAGGATAGCCTAGGGTTCCAAATTTTGTAACCCTCCTCCTTGCAGCTCCTGTAGAACTAATGATGTGTCTTCCCTACATTTTATCACCAATCATCCTAGTCTTCGCGATTAACTTAAAGTGGCAGAAACGTGAAGTAAAATAAACCAAACCAATCAATAAACCAAAAGTTGACTCCTTGTTCACAAAATGACAGCTTTATCACTACACCATCTCTGAGTTCCAAAACGTTAAATGTCTAAACGGGTGTATGCCTATACGAAAAACACGAATCAATCAATAATTTTCTTCATGGAAACTCGACTTACCTTTTTATAATCCTTCTAAGTTTTTCGTTATTTTCAAAAGTGAAATACTTTGGTCAAATTTGACAGCGTTGATTGTTATCGGAGCCTCTGATTGGAATCCAGAATAGAGCCGCCTTTGTTGTTCCTTTTCTCTAGTATGACATTTGATAACGAAACATTAAAATGCATGTCGAGTCCCTATTAGCTTACCAGAGCATACAAATTATAGACCTGAGGCAAACTTTACCAAATTGTAGCTCACGTCCGTGGTGGAGGGGTTAGCACAGTGCGCTACGACACCAGGGGTCCCGGCTTTCGAGTCCCTGAATGAGCATGGATGTTCTTTGTGAGTGTCCCGTCGTCAATTTCATATCATCACTAATCGTCATCTTCGCGATTAGCTAAAACTGGCAGAAAAGTGAAGTAAAATAAGGCAAATCACTCAGTCGATCAATTTCTAAATTTTCATTTTAGTCCATTCACTAACTCACTCTCTATCCTTCTTAAAACCTAAGGTTTATGGCTGCAGCAACACAAAGTCTTCCATGTGTCCCTATCCTGGGCAAATGAATCCAGTCTTTCCCATCCTTACAGATTTCCTTTAGGCCTTCCTGCAGGTCTCTTACCATCAGTTTTTCCAACAAGAACCCTGTAAACTCTTCTTTCCTCTCCCATTCGTGCCACATGGCCTGCCCACCTAAGTATTCTTAATTTAATTAATTTAATATCTGGGCCTCCCCGATGGCGCAGTGGTAGCGTCCTCGCCTTGTAAACAAGAGGGGGTCCCGGGTTCGATACCCGGTGGAGGCAAATAGTGGTTCGGTTCCCACTTTAATCTGCAGGTCGACTCCCTATTAACCTTACTGGGCATAAAGTGGACTTACGGTACCAAATCAACCAATATCTGGACATTGATTTTGGTTAATTCATTACCAGAAAACCAGATTAAGTGTTCTCTGAGTAGGGTTAGCAACACTGTCGGAAGAACGGGAGAAGGTTCCTGCACCTTGTGCAGTACGAAGGAGCCCTGAGGCAGCGACCATGACATTGGTGGCGTTTGACCCACTTCCTCCGAGATAAGCGCGTGAGAACATCCCTTCCCCTGTGCGGGAGTGCATTGTCATGTTACGACACTTTGAGGTCACTCCCATTAGAGCCTCGCAACGAAGCGAAAGGCGGAGACAAATTGAGGAAGCAGGAAGGAGTGCCTGAGAACTTAATTTCGTTGACGTTGACGAAAATCTTGCTCTTTTTTTGCAGCTCATGAATTGTGATTTCAATAATGTGAGAGTAACGAAAGCGGAGCGACTGTCTGAATGGACACAGAGTAAATCTGTGGCACTAGATTGAGGAGGAGGTCTTTACATTAGCTTAGTGGTTACGGTTCAGCTTTGGAAGTGGCTTTTTGCGGCGTGAATAATGTCCATTTGCGAACTCACTCTAGAAAGAAAGTGTTACGTGGAAAGTGTTATGAGTTCCAAACCCTAATAGCTTACGTAGAACTTTCAGCGAGAAATGCAGGCCCGACCAGGACTCGAACCCAGGTCTCTGGCATACTGTACCATTGCTCTACCACTGAGTTACCGAACCGGCCTGGATTTGCCTGATTTTTCGCTACCGCTGTTTTACCTGTGTGGAATCGTTGCAAATACAGTAATCCGGCAGATATCAGGCCAGAGAACTGCCGGATTAACGAAAACGCCGGATTAGTGAAGGTTCATTAAAAAAACGCATTTTAATAGCAAAACCTATGTTTATTGCACAAAATATTACAAAATATGTACGTATGTACATATACGAAAATGGAAATTAGTGTTGTAAAAAAATTACGTAGTTTACATAATCTCTATTCCTGCGTTAGGTTTACGTTATAACAAAAATAAAATAAAAACTTACATTTCTGCACTGTAGTACAGTATTTGTATTATTCCTTTGAGGGAACAGGTCTTATAAAAAGTGTCAATTATTTTTTGTTTATTTGATTGAAATGACACTTTTAACACTTTTTCTTTAAATCGTTTTAACACCAACATATCACTCGCGGAGACACCATTTTCTTCTGCCCATGTAATGGACGTAGTGAAGGAATCCATGGCAGCGTTGTGAGGTATTGTTTTAACAACAAGAGATAAAGTTTCATGTTTTCGTTTGCTCTGTAGGGACATTTTTCACTCACAGCACAGCAATAGAAGTAATTAACACTGAGACAAAAAACCGTGCACGTGGGGTTGCGTGTACAACCATGACGCGTACAGATCGCTATACTGAGCTTAGTGTTTACCTCGTGCCAAGGTCTGTGACACCGACATGCAGTAACTTGTTTTCCCTTTCACGATCCCCACTCGCTCAACGCCGGACTACTGGAGGGCTCGGATTGGCGAAGGGCCGGATTATACAGGGACCACTGTATATGCAAATAAAACAACAATTACAAAGTTTTCACTCTGTATAGTTTATAAGGGGTGTTTTTTTTAAGAGTGACAGAACTTTCGATAGGGATAGCTGTCATTTGTTTTGTTTTGATGACATGTTGTTTTGTCATTTCTGATCAGTGAGCATTGGCAAATGATCATGGAAAGACTGACGCCGCAACAACGTTTACAAATTGTGGAAATATATTTCCAAAATGAATGTTTGTTCGCCAAACGTATAGAGCACTTCGGAAATATCGGTGCTGTCAGTGAATTGGCCTCCAAGATGATGTGGCCTAACGCCACTGGATTACTTTCATTGGGGATATGTAAAGTCTCTGGTTTATGCTGATAAACCAGCAACAATTGATGCTTTGGAAGCCAACATAACTCGTGTTATTAAGGACTTACGTCCCCAATTACTTGAAAAAGTGGTTCAAAATTGGACTGATAGATTCCGGTTCATCACAGCTAGTCGTGGTGGACATATGCCGGAAATTATTTTCAAAAAGTAAATGGCAGAAAGTTATCTTTCAAATAAAAACACAATTGGCTTCAAACTTAATTTTTTATGTGTTTTATTTCAGTTCAAAGTTCTTTCACTCTAAAAAAAACACCCTTACATATTATTCTGCAGGGGATAATGGAGGGAACAGTTCCATCATAATTTGGGGGTTGGCTATTCCTTAAAATTATATAAAATACAGCTTGCTTATGTTGTTATAAAATATATGCAATTAAAGTTTACATCTTGGCACTATGCTCTAGTATGTGAGATGAGGTTGAGAAGTTGGGTTCATAATTTCCTTACTAATTCAGTTGCCAACTTACTTTTGTTACTAGGTGCACCATATTCAGTCCGTTAGATTAAAAAAAAGGAATCTCAGTAAACCTAAAAAAGTGAATTTCAGTAATATGCTGTTGTAATTAAGTACTTTATTGGGATTTTGACATGATCTGGGGGCGGGGCACCATTGGCCTTGGAGGTGATGGGCACCTCCAGTGGCTGCAATTAGGGAAGGTTAACCGTTACCCCCCACTTCTTGCCACTTTTCCTCCTGCACTATGCTAAACCTTATCTACAAAGAGAAACTAAACTGCCCCCCCCCCCCCACACAGTTTTGAAACCTTGCCCCCGCAGTTTTGGAAACCAATCGCCGCTACTGGGCACCCCTGTTATTCTGTGCTGCATATTTAACATGTTGTTTAACAAATCATGCAATAATTTCCTCCAGTCGTTATCAAATAAAATGTAAAGAGAATATTTGGTACCCCTATTGGATATTGGTATTGATACGCCAAGGAACTAACCATTTTCGAGAAAAAGCGCTTCACAGTTTCGAAGCTTTACAACACCCTACCACTACAGGAAGTCTCGTCCCGAACTCAATCCCCCAAGTCGTAGACTCTCCTTGTCAGAAATGTTCATTCACTTTCATCAGTTAACACTACCTCATGAACACGGGCGTAGCCAGAAATTTTCCTAGGGGAGAAATCTCGAGGACAGCCCCTCCCCTCCAAAATATTCTGATACAGACCAGTGGCACATGCAGAAGTTTGTCAAAGAGGGGTTAATTTTTAAAATTATTGCATTATCGGTATTTGAAATTATGTTATTATTTTTATTTTTATTATTACTAGAAATAGTAGTAGTAGTAGTAGCAGTAGTAGTAGCAGTAGTAGTTTTAGTGTAGTTATTAGTTTATTTTAGCATCCAATAAGTTTATTACATGAATAGTATAGTACTTGTTACAACCAAGATTACATAATAGTTACATCGAACATTAGCAGCAGTAGCAGCAGCAAACGCTGTAGTATAAAAAGCTTCAAAACGTGTGAAAGTTACAAATTAACACAGTGTTAGTGTTGTAAATTATGAAACTTTCGTACCAAATTCGATATCTCAAGATCATTTTTAAACAATGACACAAAATGATGTGTAATAAAGTGCTTCGTTTATAAATTGCCATAAATTGAAAAAAGTAGATGGATATATCCAGGGGGTCGACCGACCGGTTCGACCCCCCCCCCCTCCCGACGCCCATGCTCATGAACTACAATAGCTAAAGTTAACTAATCTTCCAAACACTATCCTCAGAGCTCATTAATCATTTCAATGTATCTGTCTATCCGTTCGAGTAAGTTATGTTCAGCAACCACCTAAATTCGCGCCATACTAAAAAGACTTATTTGGTGAACAAAATAGACGTAAATTCTTGACACGTATTACATAAACGTTATCATACTTCCTGTCATCCATCATTCAGGCATCATACTTGAGAAGCAACATTTTCCCGTGAACTTTTTCCCACTGATCATAAAATGTTGCATAAAAGAGGAGAAAATCCCAAGCGAATAAGAGGTTATAAAGAAAAGATTGTTACCAAATGATGCCATATTGTCCGGAATCTTGCAACCTACAACATACTGCCGTGTCACTGCGTTCATTTGGTCCACATATTAAATAATTAACCTTGTCCTCGATTAGGAAGAGTTTAGTGTTAACCTTATTTCCATATGGCGGTGTGCGTCAACGAGCTTCCGAAAGATGGTGCTCGTGTAGCAGCCACTATAAAGCCCAGTGAAGCGTTACAATGATACACACTGGTAGTTCATAGAGTCAGTGGTTGCAGGTCATGTATGTATCTTCTTGTGCTGGTTTCTCACTAAGAATCGCTGTTGCAGCCCCAAAAATATGATTTTTTGCCTCAGATTTCGAACGGTAACTCAGCAATTGAAAATGAGATACGGAAGAAATACGTTGGTAGGTAATGTGTGAGTTACGGTTGACCGGTGGATTTCTAAAGCATGCACGGCTAACAAAAAGTTGCAATGGGTCATAAATCTTTGGTGCAAAAAATTAAGTGTTCGAAATTAAATTTTCACCAGGGCGTACTGGCACCCAAAATTTAAAAGAGAACTACGTATATGTATATACAGGGTGTATCATAAGTAATAACGCAAACTGACACAGTTTAAATTAGGGCTTAGCCGATACCGATACCGATGTATCGGTATCGGCATCGGTGAGTATCGGTTGATTTTCTTTTACCGATACCATCCGATACCAAAGCTTTTCAGTGGCTAGAAAAGCGGGCAAAGCCCACAGCTCGTCTCGACATTTGTCCTTTTTAAAAGTTCGTTCACCACTCCTTGTGACAGATTGGGAGACCAACACAGGAAGTTACATAGATTTTACTAAAAACACTGGATAAAACCCCATCCTCCTGGAAAGCAGATGGCAAGATCAAAGGCATGGGTAAGTGAAAACTGAACACAAACGTGACTATGAAGGCATGTAATGTAACTGCTTAGTTATCGCTGTGGAAATAAACCATTCATTGCCAATTCTTGCCTGAAGCTCGTGGTGGTAAGATAGGTGGATGTTTTTAACAATCCGCCGCACTAATGACAGGTCAGGTAGTTGCGGGTTCTTGGAAAAGAGGGATGAAGGTCACTGTAAAATTAGCTTTCTTTTATCTACGTTCAAGCACGCCAGGGTTCGAATCCCGGCCTGGGCATGGATGTTTGGAAGTGTCCATTCATCAATTTCATCATATCATCACTCATCCCCTACTTCGCAGATTAGCCAAAAGTGGCACAAAAAGCGAAATAAAATTAAGCAAATCAATCAATAATTTCCGGCGAGATTAGATTGAGAACATACGGCTTTGAATGACAGTACTAAGAAAGATAAGCTAATCGGGACTGGGCCTACATTTTAAAGTGGGACCCGAACCACTATGTGCTTCTACTGAGTATCGGACCCGCGATCTATTGATTACAAGGAGACACCATCGGAGAGGCCCCTCTAAAGATTTATGTACACCACTACTTACAATTATGTACGTAAAATATTTATCAGGGACTTTACTATTCATTAATTTACGTTCATTCTTTTTGTTATTCAATAAATATTCAATTTTTTACTTCTTTGATATAAATTTTCTTGGCATGACTGTTGTTTTTACACACATTTTTGCGGTCTTAACTACACATAAGCTAGATGATGAATATTTGCTGTTTTATCTCTGATTTTGTAGCGTCTTTTTACTATTTATGTAATAACAATATGTTTTAGTCACGATAGAAAGAACAAAATAGTATTAACGTTGTTTTTCCTCCGTTTCTTAGTAAGTGGTTACATACAACAATACTCCATACGCATCGGAGAAATTAAGTACTAATTAATTCATTTTCATATTGTTGCAAATAATTATATTAACTAAATAGAAACGATTTTATTCTGAGACACTTGGCTCGGACTGGACACGTATTTTTAAATACGTGCCTGGTGATGTGACATGTTAGTATGACTTGATAACTATAGCCTTTGTTATTTTGTACTGGAATTATACAAGTATCGGTATCGGTGGTTTTCGGTCATGGTATCGGTATCGGCATCGGTATCGGCAAATGGTGGTATTGGCTCAGCTCTAGTTTAAAGTACACGATCATAGAAGCAAAAAAGTCTCAGTAAACATTGGTCCGCAAACGAGCCGTTTTCGAGATAATTGCGAATGTGTGGTTACAAGCCGCCAGGGACGTCGTTCGGGGGGGCCTGGGGGGCTCTGGCCCCGGCAGTTGTAACTCTGGCCCCCGCAAACAAAATTTTGATCTCTTAAAAATTATCCTAAATTAATACTACGTATTATTTTCTGGTAAATTTGTAGCAGAGTTGGAAACACTGAGCGGGAACAAACCTGCTATTCCGAAGAAAATCTTCGGAAGCAAATGTAGGACATCAAAATTCCACCCTTTCGTTGCTTACCAGTTTATAACCAAATGCATAAAATCTGCCTGCTGCAGGGACGTCGTTAGGGGTGGGCACGGGTGGGCACTGGGCCCCCGAAACGTTCACGTGGCCCCGGCAAACTGTTCTACATTTGCTGAAAATTTTACTTTCATGACAAATATTGCAAAATAGTTTTTCAGTAATTTTTTCTTTCAGTTAGAAACACTGTTCTTAATTTGAGTGGCACGAACCCAAAACCACATTTCTTTCTCGTTTTCCTGGTTCTAGCTATAGTGGATGTCAGTGTAGGAACCTAGAACTTCTTTGTTTCTCTAAATTTTGAGGGAGCGGTCTTTCCACCCCTAGCAGTCGCAGGTCAACAACAGGCAGGGTTGGGCGTTGAGTGTTGCCGTTGAGTCCAAACAATGTTTTGAGCTTGAGTGGATTGAAGAACGACCGCTTGTGCAGAGGTAAACCACATATATGCAAATAGTTACAACTGGTCCCGAATCAGAGCGCAATACACGCTAAATAAGTACCGTGCGTCCATTTCGATCTGCAGCCGAGAGATCGGGAGAAGCGTGGCGGGCGGCACTGACGGAGATACCGACATTTGCGGCCTGAAATGCCCGCTTATTTTTATGGACATATGCAGACATTTATATAAATATTGCAAAACGAGCACTAACCTCTGTTATAAGAGTATGGTTTTAATTTTAGTAGCTTAGTGACTGTATGTGCCGATGATTTTGACACGCCCACCTCTTGTTAAACACGGCGTAGAGGTTTGTTTGGAGAACGTTCTAACGCTGCACCAATATCATCGAGTTTTGCTTCGGTTAGAATCCGTCGTTTTTGCTTAGGTGTTTTAAAATTTAACGATACAGTTTCTCGTAATTTAAGGACAAGATGTCTAACCGTATCTCTGTGTGGAGTTGAAACGCATGGGAATTTCTGTACAAATTACCTACACACGTCTCGACACGAGTTTGTTTTCACGTAGGTACGTGTCATACATAACAAAATCTTTGTTCTAACGTGAATCTTGCAGCTGGCATTCCAATCGTCTCACTGACACGTCACACATACACACTACAATAACACAAACAAGTAACTGCAAGTAACCAAGAATAACACTCTTGCGCACAGTACGAAATTAACACGCTCTTGGTTTACATTGCTCGCCACTATATTTACAACTCTGTCTTCATCTAGTCGCGAAGGAACAAAAAACTCGAGCTCGGAGATTTCGGATTGCAAGGAAGCTCACGAACACTATTGACTTTTAACGGTTTCTTCTACAGCGTAATCTTGATACAGTGTTGCACATTCAAAACCTCCAAAAGATCCCCATCGGCACAAAACTCTTTCAAGGATATAAACTTAAGCAGGACGTTACTGGTCAAAACTATGATTAAAATGTTTTATTATCTGTGGCTCTTAACATCGTTTCTAAAGCGTATTTTTTTGTGTATATAAGAGCAGAACTTGGATGAATTACAGAAGAACTTTTGCATGTTATAACACAGGTTAGTGATCGTTTTGCAATATTTATATAAATGTCTGCATATGTCTATAAAAATAAGCGGGCATTACAGGCCGCAAATGTCGGCATTTCCGTCAGCGCCGCCCGCCACACTTCTCCCGATCTCTCGGCTGCAGATCGAAATGAACGCACGGTACAATGGTGGCAGGATGCCTCATATCTCCGGGTAAGTAGTATTTTTCGCACCAAATATCTATTCTACTATTGAAACAGTCTAAAACACGCAACGTGTTAAAAGTAATTATCTTCACAAACTGTACGATTTCTCGAGTCGCATATTTTTCTCGATATCGTGAAGACCGATTTTGAGAATCCTCCTTAACAAACGATGCCCCCCGATTGCGCAGTGATAGCGTTGTTGCCTTGTAATCGGGGGGTCCCGGGTTCGATACATGGGTGGAGGTACACAGTGCTCCGGATCTTACTTTAAACTGTAGTTCCAGTCCCGATTAGCCTTACTGTGCATAAATTGGACTAAAAACAAACTCAACTCAACTCCTTAACAAACGTTTCGAAGAATCGAAAATTTAAACAAGAACAAGTAAATACATTTTGTAATTTTGAAGTAAATTATTATTATTGTTGTTATTATTTTGGGTATTTTTGGTTCGTATGAATCTTACTCACACAGTAAGCTTATTTTGTTGAGTCAAGTACAATAACAAACCCTTGCAATAAGTCGCTGGAAAGACATGTGAGGTTGCACATATATTTAAGCATCTATAAATAAATAATAACCCGTGGTTCAACAGCCCTGGAAGGGCCTTGGTCTATCTCCCGACTGCCAGTCCCTCCCACAATCCTACCTAAAATTTTAGAGGTGTGGAGATCTTTAACCAGTAATGGGGTGACGTGGGGTCAGCACGTCGAACGCCCAACCGTTATAGGGGATATCCGTAAAGAATAATTATATTCTTGCTTAAGGAGTCGTTGTCATTGAACAAACTTTATTAATTTTTTCCATCAGCATTATTTAAAATGTAGTGACATACTGAACTTACCAACTTAACAAAGGCATATTGATTGCTAAATGAGGTATTTTCCTTGTGTTGCAGAGCAGGTTCAGTTTCTGGAGTATTGCAATGTTTTACACAGTCCGTTCGAAGAATTTTGAGAATATTGATGTTTTGTCAAAGGGACCACCCCCGAATAAATATCTGTGGATGTTTTACAGGTTTCATCGTATTTAAGAAGGTAATTTTTCCGGTGCAACTTTCCTCCGTACAACATTTCTTTTGCCACTCAAGCTGAAGAGCCGATTCATAGGTGCAACGACCTTGGCAGAAAGAAACTCTGATGGGCACCATGTTGACAAAAACTGAAGAAGTCCCGCAACCGACAGAACTCGAAGCGCTCGGATCCTACGGTGACATACACTTTGGTTGAACACAAACGGATGCATTGGTAGGAAACGCAGTGATTTTATGGGTCGTCCCTTTCTGGGAAGTCGGGGACCTTTTGAAAACACGCTTTCGCTTCATGCACACCAGGGGGCCTAAGCCAGGTCACCCCTTCCCACAAAATATTCTCTTCATCTGGCTCTGGTATATCGGCCGCGCCGAAACGCACTGCAGGTAGTAGCTAGGAGTTTCTGGGTTAATTACTTTATGGTTCAGCATGGACATAGGCTTTCAAATTGCAAGAGACAAAATTCTACTGTTTGTCCCTTTTCTGGCAGGAGATGAATGACAAAGATGTCGCGGTTCCTTCAGGTTCCCACACTCAACCCTTGTGCTCATAACATGCAATGAAGGGAAAGGCCATAATAAGCCTTTGTAATGTACTAATTTTATATCCTTCCTTGGTAACTTTCCACTCATTTTCAAGAAACATCTGCTTCTTTTTGCCCTACTGTGTTGATTGGTCGACAATTGATGACTGTCAGCTAGTTCGAAGAACAGTTTGATCCAAGCAGTTGTTTCGTAGTTAGCTTCTGTAAACGGAGATTCCGGTAGGATCACGGAGTGCTTGAGATCTCATTTTCATGGTTTGCGAGTGAAATTTCGATTAATTTGGTTCATTTTACTTCGCTCTTCTGCCACATTTGGCTAATTGCGAAGATGGGGATGAGTGATGATATAATTAAATTGATCAATGGACACAACAAACACCCATGCTCAGTCCGGAATTCGAACCCGGCACACCTGGCATCGTAGCACAATGTGATAACCAGTCCGCTACGGGGGTAGGCGAAGTGAAATTTCGAGTGTGAAGCTGCCAGCTCGTTTTCCTCTCGGAAAAGGTGAAGTAGGATCGACTGATCGACCAAATGTCCAACACATTGACTTTCTAAATTGGTGTCCGACTACCACACAGGAGACCGGGTTTGACTCCCAGCGCGGTTGATCTCACATGTGAAGCAGAAGAATAAGTCACATTTCAATTAAGGAAGGAAACGAGGTATGTAATCAACATTTTATAGTAGTGTGCATGCTCTAGAAATAATACGTTTCAAAATTCTACATATTTTGTGATTTTTCTTTATTTAGCCTCCACCTGGGTTGTCAAAGGTCCATCTACCCATAACTTCTATTGGTTTTATTGGGTTCCGTTGCAGGACCGGAACCTTTCTTCTCGCACAATTTAAATTCGGTCCTAGTAGTGTATTGTTCCATTAAAAAAAGTTACTGGATCGTATTTAAATTGATCCGGAAGAAAAATCCTGCACCGAATTTTAATTGATCCTGGAAAAAAGGTTCTTGGACAGTGTTTAAATTCAGCCGAAAAACAAGGTTCCTGGACCGAGTTGAGGCCTAGAACCCATTTACACTTGTTGATTTTCTCTCCCGGATGTGAAATGAATTTATTTACAATACCTGGACCATTAACAACCCTGGGATTGTTAAAGATTAGGGAACGCACGCATTCTAATTTGTTCTATAGGATTCCGTTATAGGACAGGAACCTTTTCTCTCGCACAATCTAAATTCGTACCAAGTTGCGAATTGTTTCATTTCAATACGGAACTTTGACTCTATTTAAACTGATCCGGAAAAAAATGTTCGTTGACCGTATTTAAATTCATCAAGAAATAAGGTTCCTGGACCGAATTGAAATTCATCTGGGAAGAATATTCCTGGACCGAATTGAAAACTTTACAAATGAAAAGGTTCATTACGGTCCAAAACCCATTTACGCTTGCTGATTTGTTCTCCTGGACCGGAATTGAATGTAATTAAAATTCCTGGACCTTTAGCAACTCTGACCTCCACCCGCAAATGCAGACGCTGTGGCTGCTGCTTAGTGCTTAGGCGGGAAAGTTCACTACACATACAAATAAAATTTATCCAAATGTATATAGCGAATAATAGTTGCTTACATAATAATATCATGAAATATGGAGAGCCAAATTACTTATCAAGCATTTTATGTTATTTGTCTATCCTAGTGGGAGCGAAAATCATTTGCCCTTGCTGGTGAACTCGGTTCCTGCAAATTCAATACGGCGTTTTATAATTTACATTTCTATTTGGGCCGACAACTCCGTGTTGGAGTGGTTAGCAGGTTACGCTACGAAGCAGAATGTCCCGTGTTCGAATCCCGGCCTGATAATGTGTCTTCTTTGTGATGGTCCTTTCATCAAGTTAATCTTAACTCATTCTCATCTTCACGATTAGCCAAAAAGTGTCAGAAAAGTGAAGTAAAATTAACCAAGTCAATCAATAATTTCTATTTCGTTATTTTACGCCGCTTTTCTACCTCTTGTGTTAAATGCGACGATGAGACTGAATGATGATCCGAAGAAATAGCGATGCGAGACATGATGCATCCACACCTGTCCAAGGTTCGAACCTTGGACCTCTGGTTTCGTAGTGTGTCATGCTCATGCTTCGGGAGTGGAATCCTTTAAATTAAAAACTATAAAAGTAGGGTGAAAGAAAACAACATTGTACTGTGCAAAAAAGCCATGTTTAGGTCCTCTAAAGAAAAGTACAGTTATTCAGTAAAATTAATTTTGAAGGACAAAGCCTCCGAAGTGTTTTTCCATTCGGTGACGCGTGGTCATCACATCGAGTCCCATCTAGCTTTGAGAGTGCAATTCGCTTACATATTGATTTCAAGTAGCTTCTCAATTGTCCTCACGATGTTAGGCCATCACAGAAATTTTGGAGTTTCTACCAGGGATCGAACCTTGAAAGACTAGAGCGCAAGAATTTGAGCGCACGAGAATTTTGTTGTTTCTATTGCCATCATATATTCAGTTTTGCACGCGCAAAGAAGATTACTTTTAAGAAACTAGATGTGAGCATAAAATTTCGTATATATATCGTCATCATTCTCCAATGTGAACAGTACGACGCCACAAAAGACTAGTGCATGTCCCATAGAATAGTGGTTAAGGGTGTCGCCTTGCAATAAAGGCCGCCGGATTCGATTCTGGTATAAACAATATACATGGGATGCCTATCTTGAACTCATTACACAAACATTTCATTTTCGCACCGTTGTCATAATTGTACACCTGATTCCAGCACCCTTTTATATCTAAACCCACGGAAGAGAGTTTTCTCTACTTCTCAATTTTCTTCGAGCAAATTTACAAATTTAAGGAGTAACGACTAATGCCATTGTTCTTGGTATCTCAAATCTGACATAAGAGGAAATACAAGACTGTCTGGATGCCATTAAGTTAATGCGTTCATTGTGCATTTAGATTCTCGAATAATGGCCGTGGATTTCGCGAGTCTATATTCGTAAATTTTAGGGGGCTACAGGAGAATATGATGTTATCTTTCAACAATATATATATATATATATATAAAGCACACACACATACTGTACATATATGTAGGCCTATATGGTATATTAATAGTTTGTTTGTTTTTAATGGTTTGATAGAAAAAAATCTTAAGTTTTGGGCCCCCCCGAACTGATGAACCTAGCTACGTCCCTGCAAGCCGCCACTCATTGCATTTTGTGAACACCGAGTGCTTTACTCCTTGCGCGTTCCAAGGTTTGCTCTTTGTTTACAAAACAGAACATTTCCGAGAGGTGGCGTTGGAATCAAACAGGATGGATACAATCAGTACAGAGAATTGTACAGTGTCTCTCAAAAGTTTTAGGACAACGACATTTTAAACAAGGCAACCCAATTTACACAAGGCGTTGGTGGGTTGCGTGTAGAGTTAGGCTCAATTTCAGGGTTGCCACATGCACAATAGATATTTATAAAATACGCGAAAGGAATAGCTAGAACAAGTAATATTGTATAAAATTATTAAAAATATCACTATTATATCGCAAGTGACAAAATTCTTTCTGAAAGAAAAAAAAGTTTTTTAGTATTTCATCGCTGATGAGTCTACAGAAAGGAAAAGAGGTGAGAGAAAACGAAAGGTGACAAAGGAGAGGAGAAAGAGAAAGCGAAAGGAGAAGAGGAAAAGTAGAGGAGAGAAGAAAGAGAGGATAGACGAGGAGAGGAGATGTAGTGAGGGGAATGGAAAAAGAATCTAGGAGAGATGAGGAAAATGGAGGAAAGAAGAGAGAAGAGGAGACGAGAAGAGGGGAGTGGAGAGTAAAGCAAAGGAGAGAAAAAGAGAAGAACAAAAAGAAGAGGAGAAGAGTGCAGTGTGGAGTCGGAAATCTAAGACAGGAGAGGAAATACGAGGAATGAAGATAAGTGGGATGGAGATAAGATGCGAGAAAAGTAGGGAAGGCGATATGAGATAAAAGCAGAGCGAGCAGAAGGAGGGGAGAGAAGAAGGAGAAGGAGAAGAGAAGAACAGAAGGGACTGAAGAGAAGAGGTAGTTGCAGAAAATATCGTCTCAGCGTCAAGAATTGATGCATTGGTCAAATTATCGACATGAAACATTCAATAACATTTTGAAATGTATTGGAAAATGTATTAGATCGGTTCGAAATGCCTTTTGGCTTATTTCAGAGCAAGGTAAAATCTTCCATGTAAGATCTTTGATTTTACTTGCGATTATACCACTACAAACATGAATGTAATTTGAATATTTATAAGTATTATCCAATTTTTGTCCACTTCTCGGTTCGTTGAAATGGAGATTTTGTAATTTAATATTTCCCCTCCCCCCATCGTTAATTCCAAACTGAATCATTCCGTTTCACACGGCGTGGACAATGAACACAATGGGATAGGTCTAAAACTTACGAAAATTTTCTGCCACCGGAAGGGTTTGAACCTACGACCATCAGATTGACAGTCCTGAACGGTAAACACTACCCTACAAGGTTTCGCTCCTGAAAGTAAGTAGAAGCAGCTGACCAATGTGAAATGTAGATGCAACTCTCCTCTTACATGTAATGTGCAAACAATACTTGTATGTAACAGAGAAAACGAAGGTAGTACGACTCGGCGAAAACATATAATGGAGAATTGCACATGATAAAAACTTTTCATTCGATATTTGCAGAGGTATCCTTGCATTGAACTCGAGTGGGAAAAGGGGTAAAATTAGTATGTCCTGAATTGCCACAAATATAAATAGTTATTTCATTAATATTTGTCAATGTCTTTGAAGCAGTACACAAATATCGTTAGAGTATCATAATTCACGATCTTATACATGAAAATATCCCTTTGAATGTGTGTCAATTCATTTATATGTTTATTTTTTTATAAATTCCACATATAGAAAATTGTAGCCACTCTACACTGCTATTACAAATAATGTTACCATGATCTCCACACCTAGCATGGAGGATTGAACCTTGGACCGCTAGCAGCCAAATCGAGAACTCTAACCACTATACACCACGCCCTAATCTTCGATTGAAACAACAATTTTTAAGTAGTTAGGTAGTTGAACTTTTGCTTTAATTTTGAATTGCTCTCTTGTAGTATAACAGATATCTTCTAGAAATAATTTTCGAAGTGATGAAGAAAAACGATAATATTGGTAGTTGCGAAAATGCGAGTTATTTCTTCTAACTTGTTATTGTGATTAGACATTATTAATGGAAAATATCTAGAGGCTTGAACATTGCAGGACGATATTCTTTTCCTGTGATACTGCAACAGACGAAATACTTGTTTACTGACGCAAGTGTCGTGTTCAGAACAGTCTTATGAAATGTAGTTGCTGTTGCGTAAGGTAACACGAAATAATTACACCGTTTGCGAACTACCAAATCTGCGCAACGTTAGACGTAAACAGGCGGAAAATTTTAGTCATAAAATCACTTCACATTTGACAGTATAGTCAAGAGAGACTCGTGGGACACTGTGCTAAGGTGCTGGAGTAAATCCTTCTTATTTTTCTTCCTCGAAGAACAACAATTTTTAAAGTAGAGCAACAGTCTTTCCGCTCTTTCTTTATTTCTTTTAAATTATTCCACATTCCTTTAATTGGGTTAAAAATCAATAATAATATTGGTTGCATTTCTGTCATTGACGTATACCAGGCCCATACGCAGGATTTCTTTGAGGGAGGGGCCAGACCCATATATATATATATAAAGAGAGAGGGGCTGTTGCGCAAAGGATTATTATTATTATATAAGAGAGAGAGAGAGAGAGAGAGAGAGAGATTACAAAATGGTTCAAATAGTGAGAGTGCCATTGAAAAGTCATGATAATTCTATGTTTAGAAAATAATATATTTATAAATTAAATGTTGCGGACTAGGAATTATTATTACAATAAAGAACATGTCTAATTGTGAGTTAAGAAAAAGCAAAAATAAAGAGACATTCTCGCGTCACGATTGCAGTTCGAAAAAGTCGGGACAGGGATTGAAAGTAACGCACTGTCCTGATAAAATCGCTGAATCGGACGTCTGGTAGCCTTGCATCAATGATTATAAAACTAAAACTACCCAATATTGCAGTCTGAAGACTTTTGCGCAAGAAACAGATAAATTTATGTAAGAACAAAATTGAAATTTTTACACATTTCTAAAATCGACGATGTTATTTTCGTAGTTATTGATAGGTTCACATTTAAATATTTTTTTCAGGGTTCGAGGCACCTCGTGGGTACTGGCCTGACGTAGACAGTGGGAGAGAAATTTCGGAGAATCTTTCTATTAAATTTTATTATTTAAATAATAATAATCCTATAGCGCTACGGCCCAATATTGGTCCAACGCCTACCTACCGACTGCTGGCCTCCCTCCCACGTGGGCCACCAAGAGGGCGTGGAGATCTGCAGCCAGATTAGGGGGACGGGTGGTCGGCCCGACCAACCCCCAGCCGTTGTAGGACTCGCGACCGGACTACGCTCACTCACTCGGAGCTACCCAATTTCCTCACGATGGTGGGTTGCCACCGGCCCTATACACAGGCCGAAAATTCCCGGAGACTGAACCCGGGATCGACCCTATGCTCAGATAGGTTAAACCGTTTGTTGACAATCGTGAACTTTTCGTTTAATAGATAATATTTGGTTTTAAACGACGGGAGAATATTGGTCAAATGTTATTGAATGTTTCATGTCGATAATTTGACCAATGCATCAATTCTTGACGCTGAGACGATATTTTCTGCAACTACCTCTTCTCTTCAGTCCCTTCTGTTCTTCTCTTCTCCTTCTCCTTCTTCTCTCCCCTCCTTCTGCTCGCTCTGCTTTTATCTCATATCGCCTTCCCTACTTTTCTCGCATCTTATCTCCATCCCACTTATCTTCATTCCTCGTATTTCCTCTCCTGTCTTAGATTTCCGACTCCACACTGCACTCTTCTCCTCTTCTTTTTGTTCTTCTCTTTTTCTCTCCTTTGCTTTACTCTCCACTCCCCTCTTCTCGTCTCCTCTTCTCTCTTCTTTCCTCCATTTTCCTCATCTCTCCTAGATTTTTTTTCCATTCCCCTCACTACATCTCCTCTCCTCGTCTATCCTCTCTTTCTTCTCTCCTCTACTTTTCCTCTTCTCCTTTCGCTTTCTCTTTCTCCTCTCCTTCGTCACCTTTCGTTTTCTCTCACCTCTTTTCCTTTCTGTAGACTCATCAGCGATGAAATACTAAAAAACTTTTTTTTTCTTTCAGAAAGAATTTTGTCACTTGCGATATAATAGTGATATTTTTAATAATTTTATACAATATTACTTGTTCTAGCTATTCCTTTCGCGTATTTTATAAATATCTATTGTGCATGTGGCAACCCTGAAATTGAGCCTAACTCTACACGCAACCCACCAACGCCTTGTGTAAATTGGGTTGCCTTGTTTAAAATGTCGTTGTCCTAAAACTTTTGAGAGACACTGTACATGCTTGTAAGCAGAATGTTCAATAAAAGCAATGAGATCTCCAATGACTTTTCTTACTGTATTATTAGCATTTTACCAACTAGGACGACGTTTACAAACAATGAAGTCAGTGGCGGCTTGTAAACACACATTCGCGATTATCTCGAAAATGGCTCGTTTGCGGACCCATGTTTACTGAGATTTTTTTGCTTCTATTATCGTGTACTTTCAACTGTGTCAGTTTGCGCTATTACTAATGACACACCCTGTGTGTGTGTGGGGGGGGGTGTGTGTGGGTGTGTGTGTGTGTGTGTTTTTTTTTGTGTGTGTGTGTGTGTGTATTAAAACTTGTTCCTTTTGTTCCTTCACGTAACGAATATTGGTCAAAGTTATTTGCGGCTATACTGCACCCTCGACCCTTGTGTTTTACAGTTTTGCCGTAAAAAAAATATTCACTCGTAGTACTCAATTCGTGTTTCGATTTGGCACTGTGCATTTTTCAATTAGAAGTTCCTGCTCTGTGAAATAATATAAACTTTCTTACATTACTTACCATAGGAGCTTTCCTTTATCGTATTTCCATGTTGTAGACACACAGTATTTCCAGGTGGAACTTTGTTTTTTTTATTTATATGTATGCCAAATTCCACTACGATTCAATTTTCTTTATTTCATTTTTTCATCCGTATTTATGATTTTCAATTTATTTCTTGGTAATAAAGTTTCTATTTTTTAATAGCTGTAAATATTTTCGTTAATTTAAATTGTTTTTCTTCAATTTGTTTGGGAAATATAATGCTTTTTGGTGATTTTATTGATCAAGGTTGTCCTAGCGTTGTGCTATAAGGGAGACCCTGACTTCATTTGTCTCCCTTATCACACAAAGTAAGGACAAGCTTGTGTTGTGACGTCACTCGAGGAATGCCTACGCTGTTAGGTTTGGTTCTCTTAGCATAAATACACTATAAATGTATTATTTATGCGAAGACAACTAAACCCAACAAGCCTAAAATAACAAACTACGCATCTAGCCTTACATCTGCACGTAAATTAGGCTCATTATGTTTCATTAATAATGGAGGTTCCACAAAGTTAATACTAGGTTTTTCCACACTTCCAATTATTTCCTCACCATAAATCCTACATTTCTGTAATCCTTGATTCATACCCTTTCCAAAGATGTATCATACATTCTTTTATTAGGAAGGGTCGATTCGACATCCTTACCTTATTTGCCATACACCGTGTCAAGCAATCGTAAAGTCAGAATGTTTGTGTAAAGCCGAATATAGACAAGACACGCTTAATGTCAATGCGCTTTGGCTAGAATCCATTTTAGGAAAATTACATTTTACTGCTTGTATATTTGTCATTTAACGTCATTTTTGTGATACTTTTGGCAATTCGCGACGATAAGGTTGAGTGATGATTAGATGAATACACTCACAAAGAACCCCCATGTTTAGGTCGGGATTGAAACCATTGCACGTCGGTGGCGAGATCGAAAGTCGATCAGTTAAGCCTCTCGACTAGATTTCAGCAGACCTCCTGGTTAGCACAGTGCTCTACGACGTCAGGGCTTCCGGGTTCGAATCCTGGCTTGGCCATGTGCGTGTTCCTTCATCAATTTCATCATATTATCACTCATCCATATCTTTGCAATTATCTAAAAGTGGCAGAAAGGCGAAGTAAAATAAGCCAAATCAATGAATCTTCTAAATTTTAGAGGAGGGTTACAAGATGTTATCCTATCCAAAATAGCCCATTTTATTTACCCATTCTACGGTATGTACCGAAATCGAGTGGGCAAGCGAAGCAGTACCCGCTGCTCGAAGGCAGGTAACGTAATCCCATTCCTCTCACGTGTTTATTGGTGGAAGCGTCTCGCTTCACCCCCTGGGCCTCCCCGATGGCGTAGTGGTAACGTCGTCGCCTTGTAACTAAGGGGTCCCGGGTTTGATACTCGGTGGAGGCACATAGTAGTTCGGATCCCACTTTAAATGTAGGTCCAGTCCCGATTAGCCTTTCTGTGCATAAAGTGGACTTAAAACAACAATTCAATCAATCAATTGTTTGCTTCCTCCAGAGATAAACGGAGCAGAGTATACTCATGGAATTTACCGATGCCAGTAAGGTACCGATGTATGCGCAATATTTACTGAAGAGGAGGGACTATTTTCTTTCGCGTGGAAGCGCTCCTTTCTTGTTCCAGTAGTTCAGTTTGAGAACGCGGAGGTAAGAACAAAGGAGGAACGGAGACGTAAAGTGCATTTGCATGTAGATCCAAACGATCCGTGCAAACACCTCGTGCTTTGTTCCTTTCCGCCAATATTTGACCAGCCTGAATAGGGCAAGGAAAGTGGGTGGGAGAGCTTTAGTGAATATATCCGGCTGCAACGTTTTAGCACTTTCGTTGATGTGTTTGTTTGCACACCTCAACAAAAACAATGAGCAAGGCAATCGGCGTTTTCAGGATTTCATTGATTTTATTGATTTTACTTTGCTTTTTTTCTGCCACTTTTGGCTAATCGCGTAGATGAGGATGAATGGTGATTCTGGAGAAATTAATTAAGGGATAACAAATAGGGGGAACCCCAAAATATGCCCTCCTCCACCCGCATACTTTCGAAGGTATGCGCTTATGCCCTGGTAGCCTACCTGAAAATTAAACCAGGGTGTCAGTTCCGCATTTTTTAAAGGATTCCCCCGCTTTTCATTTATTCATCCTTCATTTTACTTTTTTTTCGTTTACAGTAATTCAGTGTGGCATTGGCATGAACGCCCCAGTGTGAAGAACCAAATTTGTTCTGTTTTCCTGAACAAAGTTGGTTTTGCAGCATTCTACGAGGAGGTAAGTAAGATTATAATAAACGTTAGTAATAGTAGGAGGTAAATGTGTGTTAGTGGTTAACATTAAAAATACATTATGAATACAGATACAAAATTCATAAGTGTGTAATTGGTTGTGTAAATGTTTTATTAGGATAGGTTTTATTGTGTGTCGTGTGCATTAGTGTTTATGAATGAGATGAGGGATAGACATTAACACGATTCTATGAATATTAAGCAGGGTCTATGTTAGAGTAGGTAATGTTTTAGATGGTGTGGTATTATTATTTGCTTTGAGGTGTAAGTATTAATACAAGGAATGAGGAATGTATATGAAAGAACGAGTGGTGCTTCATGCAGGGATACTTGCGGGACACCAGCAAGAGTTTTTCGGGCTGGGATGAACATCGGTACGACGGTTGGTACCCGGGACATTATCAGGAAGGAAAGAACAAGGGAGAGGTTTCCTGGGAAGTATCGGGTACTTTAGTATGTTCGGTAGTTGAATTAAGAGATACTCACCAACACCCATGGCCATGCCGGGGTTCAAACCCTGGACGCCTGGTGTCGTAACGCGCTGTGATAACCACTCCGCCACGGAGACTGGCTTCACGGTTTCAGTATGTACTGGTGGCGACATGGGGGTTGCCAGAAATGTTTGCAGGGGGCTCAGGCCATTGTTAAAACTTTAACAGCATACATAAAAGCAACAACAACGATAATTATTACCATGTATACAGGGTGACTGGTAATTAGATGTATTCCCTTAAAGGGGTTAAAGTAGAGACAATTTGCAATAAATTTGACCATATGATACCCCTTCCGAAAATTAGTAGTTTTCGAGATAATCGAATTTATTTTGTTTCTTTAAAAAATGACAATTTTCCACATAAAAAGATGAATTGAGAAAAAACTGCTCATTGTATGGAACTTATTTCAGCATTTTCTGATAGCTAATAAATAAGTGGTTCGTTGAAAAAAAAAGTTTTTCCAAATAACAATCACATGTAAGTAACGGGTGGGTCTAAACTTACAAGTGATGATAAAAAAATGCACTCTTAGTTTACTTGGCAACATATTAATAACAAAAATGGTATGACACGAAGCGTACAAATTACTTAAATTACTTCCTTGTGACATCTGTTATCCAACAAGCTACAAATGTTGCTAACATTCACATTTGTGTACAAGAAATAATACTTCATTCATCTTCATGTGAATGGAATCAATGAGCAATACAATTAAAGAACATTACACGTCTTGATCAAAGTGGGCACCTCCGTTAGGAATGCAGGCACGCAGGTTTTTGCGGACATTTGGTCTCTTAACTCGTGATGTGATGGTGTCCTTGATGTGTTGACCAGCTGTTAAGATCCTCTCCCTGAGCTCTTTTTGCAAGTTTACCGGTGTCTTGTCATGTGGCTCCAAATGTAAAAGTCGCAAGGCGCAAATCGGGAGATCGAGCCGGCCAGGGAATCGGGCCGCCTCGGCCAATCCATTTCTTTGGGTAATTTTCATCCAGCCACTGTCGCACGCCCAGGCAGAAGTATGGATGGGCGTAATCAACAATCATTTGATCGAAACATTTTTCCTGCCGCAAATCTTAAATGTCATCACCTATGAACAGCTTTTGAGGAACGGGATGGCAATGTTGTTGGAGGATGTGCCTCTAGCAACAAGACGTGACATGATTTACCAGCATGATGGCTGCCCAGCTTAATCCCCCGATCGATTTGACGCCTTGCGACTTTTACATTTGGAGCCACATGACAAGACACCGGTAAACTCGTAAGAAGAGCTCAGGGAGAGGATCTTAACAGCTGGTCAACACATCAAGGACACCATCCATCACATCACGAGTTAAGAGACCAAATGTCCGCAAAAACCTGCGTGCCTGCATTCCTAACGGAGGTGCCCACTTTGATCAAGACGTGTAATGTTCTTTAATTGTATTGTTCATTGATTCCATTCACATGAAGATGAATGAAGTATTATTTCTTGTACACAAATGTGAATGTTAGCAACATTTGTAGCTTGTTGGATAACAGATGTCACAAGGAAGTAATTTAAGTAATTTGTACGCTTCGTGTCATACCATTTTTGTTATTAATATGTTGCCAAGTAAACTAAGAGTGCATTTTTTTATCATCACTTGTAAGTTTAGACCCACCCGTTACTTACATGTGATTGTTATTTGGAAAAACTTTTTTTTTTCAACGAACTACTTATTTATTAGCTATCAGAAAATGCTGAAATAAGTTCCATACAATGAGCAGTTTTTTCTCAATTCATCTTTTTATGTGGAAAATTGTCATTTTTTAAAGAAACAAAATAAATTCGATTATCTCGAAAACTACTAATTTTCGGAAGGGGTATCATATGGTCAAATTTATTGCAAATTGTCTCTACTTTAACCCCTATCAGGGAATACATCTAATTACCAGTCACCCTGTATAATTGTTATTTTACAATAAAAATATTACAAACTAATAACCAACTTTATACCAGATTTATTTCTATTGTTTACATAAATGAGGAGACTTTGATGTTCGATCCACCAGACAAGTGAATATCCATCACGACTGTTTTCCATTATCATTATTATTTGTACATTTCATGCAGTTAGTGTACTGATATTCACAGTTGGGTATTTTGTTATTAACTTCTTGAAGAGAAGGCTCTAGAAGTTGGGGGAAAATTTTACTCATAAAATTATGTTGTGAGACCTCTCACTTAAAACTACAATTTTTTTTGGAATTTTGAAAACTGTGAAATCATTTATTCTATGTATTAAATGGTAGAATATGAAAATAAAGTCTGGTTCCTGTATTTTACACACTACTTTTTTTCGATGTAGTGCAGGTTTCATTTGATTATTTTGTTCAAATACTTACCCCATCCCGACGTCCATGTGTTCGTTGTTCTTATTTGTTCTTTTTAAGTGATGTACGTTTACATACGTAACATCTAATCTTCACAATCACATGACAGATGAACCTGGGTAGAATTGAATTAATTGCATAGGTTGTGATTTTATCTTTTAAAATAATGATAAGAGTTTTTCATTAACAAGTAATGTTTTGGTTTCAATACATTTTAGCCCCCGGAGGAGGGGGGAATGGGACTGGGGCCCAAACTTATTGTATTCATGGCTTGTGAGTAGAATTGAAAATACTTAGTGCCAAACAATAGACCCTTTAATTGACATTAATGGCTTTTTTTATTCATTTTCGAGGGTGACGCTATTGTTATTTAATCAAGCGCCACGTGTCGTGGGTGGAGGATGAGATGAGTCATCGATGACTCATGCACACGTGTGAGTTTGAAATTAATGGTTTTCCATTAGTGCACAAAAGATACTATTATGTATTCCGTTTTCGGCCTAACCTAACCCTATTGTTGTATTTTATATATACGTTTCTGCCGGATATGAGTCACAGATGATTTATACAGAAGTTGGAGTTTGAAATTAATGGTTTTTCATTAATGTACAAAAGACACTATTGTGGAGTTCGTTTTTTTACTCTAACCTAAGCCTATTGTTGTACTTTATATATGCGTTTCAGCCGGATATGAGTCACAGATGATTTATACAGACGTGGGAACTTGGAATTAAAGGTTTTCCATTAATGTACAAAATACACTTTCGGCCTATTCTAAGGCGTCACGTTTGGCCATTTTGGCGACGGTGGTGGATTATATTAGCTATAATTAAGGATCCGTATTTACCCGAATTCAACCGGTGCCGATGCGATCGGAGGTAGAAGATATTATAACACATGTTCGCTTTAAAGGCGAAGAAATTGAACGATGTAGCCTATATGAAAACGAAGTATGCGGGCAGAATGCATGTTAATAATAATAATTGCTCTTAAAAAAGGGAACAATGCCGCAAGAACCTGTTACGAGGTTGCATTTATCCTCTCTCCAAACCGCGAGCGATCATTCACGCACGAGGGGAGAAACGACTCTATTGTTATGTCCCCCATCGGTTTTTTTCCGGAGTTGTATGGTAGGCAGACAGGTCCCGCCAATATTTTTACAGGCGGTTCCAATTTTATTTTGTGGAAGTAATTTACGCGATGTTTTCTTCCGCCTTTCGTAACATTGCAAAGATTATTTAACCTAATGCGTAAGGAATTTGGCTGAACTAGGAACAATCAGTTCCTGTATCTACAGGTTAAAGTGGATGCGAACCACTATTTGCCCTTATTTCTAGCTTGCGAACCACGGACCCTTTGATTATTGGGTTATAAACATCAGGATTCACGTAAAATTGACCAGATGTTTTTACTGCTAGGGCCAATATTTCGCATTTTTTGTGTATTTTTACCCGGAAAACGCTATTTGAACGATTCAAGCAAGAGTTCGCATGGCAATTTAGACACACAAACTGTGTTTCTTCAACTTTAGCTGAAGTTTACTTTTATTTTTTTACTCTAATATCACAATTTCATCTATTCAGGCAACATTTTTTATTAAATTTTGGACTCACGAAGACATTTTTTCAACTTTTAACTTGCTATTTTAAAAGTTTATTTCCATTTTTTTACTCTAATATCACAATTTCATCTATTCAGGCAACATTTTTTATTAAATTTTGGACTCACAAAGACATTTTTCAACTTCTTTTATTAATTTTTCTATTTATTGCCTTTTGTATCTTATATTTTTTAATTCTTAACTTTGAGTTTTGTTCTTTATTTCAAAAAATTCTCTAATCACTAAGGAAGAAGTAGTTTTAAGTAAAACTGTACCCACAAACTTTATTATTACTATTATTATTAGTATTATTAGTATTATTATTGTTGTTTTTGTTTTGATGTAGTTGTTGAATATTGTTGTTGTTGTTAGGGTTTATTGACTTCCACTACGCTATTTTTGGTTTGGTTCGTAGGAACGTTTGTTTATTTTAGTTTCCTCGGTATTTTCTTACCGTTAGGGTAGGTAAAGTTTCCTAAATATATGAGTAGGGTTCCATATATTCTTGTTCTTGCATGTTTTTCATATGATGTGATCACCACAACTCTCCAAGTGCCTTTACTGCATGTTTCCATTTATATTGAGGCTTAGTGATTCCTAGAGCCACTTTATGGATGAGAGAAAGCTTGAAAATTTCGATCTCAGATAACCGTCAACCTTATGTCAGAGTATTTTCGAGTATATTTTAGACTTATTATGGGGCAGTAGAATATCACGGCTTGCTTAATTTTTAAGTATGTTGCGCAGTTATTGTATTTTTGCTTTTGCTTTCTAGATAAACTGTATGAAATGTTTAATATTTGTACTTTTCTTTGCACTTATAAGAGGCCAAACTTTTACTGTAACTAAAATTATTATCTCTAGGCACTGAAACCCCTTTACCAAGAGTACTCTAACTGAATGTTTATTAATATTGTTTCTCTCATCCCTTAAATATAACTACTTAACAATATAATGACAAATCACAGGACAAGACGATGTTAGCAGATGACTACGTGGCTCTTAAGTCCACCTGCCAAACTTTTCTTACCATGCTATTTACCCTTATAGTCTTTTATTTGGGGTACATTTCAAGTACTATTGACTTTTTTTGAGTGTTTGATTAACACCAGGGGTTATTTGTATCTGTTATGCTGTATTATTTGAGGCTTCTATTTTTTATTCTACAATCACTATATGTCCCTGAGAACTAAATTCCACTGACTGAAGCTTAAAGCATAGGCTCTACAGCATGTTGAATGGTTAAGCACTGGTCAATATGAATTTTACAGAGGCTAGTAGGAGGCATAGGAACACACGCCAGAGCCTTATTAGCGTGCAAGAAGCACTTTCAGGGAGTACTACGAGGAAACGAAGTTGATTTTTTTGAGTGCTTTACCAGTTACACAGCCAATATTTGCTACTTCAAGTAACTACATGTACCAGAACATTTTACAGCCCAACACTAACTAGACTTCAATTTATACTTTATTAGGTGCTAAATGTAGCAAGAACACTGATTGTACATACTTTTGAGAATCCAACCATATCAGGATTTTTTCTATGTAAGTATATTTTTATTGATTACTAACTTTAACAGACCAATCAGGAAGACGACAAGATTCAATAAACTTAGTACTATAGTGTAGGTGATTGCATGAAAAGTAGAAATTATAACAACCACAAGATTTCGCTTTTTTTGCTTTTGTGACTAATCGTGACGCTGAGGATGAATGGATGGCCAAAAATCTTAAGGACTGGATGTATTTTACCACTACAGACGCCTATGTAGAAACACTAGAATACTGTTAGCTTTCAAAATTGAGGTTATACTGTACTGTTTCTTAAATATTTCGTATTTGTCACGTTACACTTATATCCATTTCAGGACAAATATTGCTAAAACGACAACCATTCATAATGCACAGTTCTTCATGGATGTATCCGATTAAAATAATGTGCAATGGCATGCGAACGTCTCTCCATAGACGTCACTTTGATCTCGATGCATTACCGAAGCGCTAAACAAATTTTAAGGCATTTTTCTAACACCTCGAAAAGGAGCAAATTAGTATAAGAATTCAGTCATAACTTTTTACTGGTTAAAGATACGTCGAAAAAACCTTCACCATTGCATTTCTCGTAAAATTCTAGCCCATTTTGATATGTCGCACGACCCCCTTCCCATTTAAAATTCTAAAGTTGAATTCAAGATGGCGGACATCAAGATGGCCGCCGACCGTGTGGGTGGCGTCAATGTGGTTCCCCCTTGGCCTGATAACGATTGGTCATCACCATTTTCATGTTGCGCGCTGCAGTGGCCTTGTACTGGGGGTGTTAAGTGACTTATTGAGCCACCCTGTAGTATTTATGAGTATTAGTAATCCCAAAGTGCTGTTTTTTGGTGTCCAAGTTCAGATGAGAGTCTGCTATGTGCCTTTTGCAGGGGATTGCATGTGAAGTGTATGCATATTGAGCATTATTGAGTGTGTATGCTTCCAAGTTTTGCTGTTATTTTCCTATAATTCTGCGAGACTGTAGAGAGTTCTCTCTTTTCAAGCAGTTTTCTTTCATTGATTGGATACTTTTGGGAACTTAGCAGTTTTTTATGTTATGAAGCAGATTGTTGTAGAATATTTTGCATGGTCTTTTGTGATATTGAGTGGCTGCTGTAATGGTAGTAAGTATCTTTTCTTCTTGTGTTGATGTTCTTGTGTAGGTTTCCTATTTGCAGTACTTAGAATAATAGCTATTGTCTTATTGATCTACGAAGCTCCTTCGAATAATCATTTGCAGGGGGCCCTATACTCCACGCTGTACTTTGTTCTGGGAGCTATCTTTTGAAGCCTTAGCATTCTGCTAGTACAGTATTATTAACGTAGAGGTAAATTAGTTCGTGAAAATATGTATTTTTCTGATTAACTATAGTCGCTTAGTTGTTCTAGCAGGTATAAGTAGTTACTGCTGATGTTGTTAATTTCCTATTCGCAGGTGCTATGTATGATGTAGCGTATTGGGTAATTATAATTCTGTACTGTAAATAGCCTTAGATGTCCCTTTTATTCTTATGTTGTTGAGTTTCTCCATAATCATGCCCTGTTTTACTCTATTTTATGCCTTGTTGCTGCTAGATATCTGAGGTATGTTGCTGGTTCAATTCTGAGTTACCTTGTTTGACTAGCTATTATTTTTGCTATGGCTGTGGGTATTGATGTTCCTTTCTGTATTCCATGTTGGTTTCTATTTTCTAACAAGCTGCTTGTTATCTGAGTTAGGTTGTTTGACTATCTATAATTTTTGCTATGGCTGTGGCTATTGATGTCCCTTTCTGAATTCCATGTTGGTTTCTGTTTATCCTTGTTGCTGCTTGTTATCTGAGTTAGGTTGTTTGACTTCAGTGCTATCCTTTTTTAACTTTATTGTTGATTGCCTTTTTTGTTTATTTCCTTATTTGTTTTTATTTGTTTACTGAATCTATTTGTTTTGTGTCTTGTAATATTATTCACTATAGTAACAAAATTATTTTCCTTCCATCCCACATTTACTATTCTGAGCAACAGATCTTCTCCCCCTTTCCCATATACTTGATTATTTCTGGTGCTTTCAAATTAATAATTTAAGAGTACAATTTTTTCAAAGTGAATTTTTTAAAAGTACATTTTTTCAAAGTTAATGTTTTAAAAGTACAATTTTTTCAAAGCGATTTTTTTAAAAGTACAAGTTTTTCAAAGTCAATAATTTAAGAGTAAAAAAATTACAAATATTAAACATTTCATACAGTTTATCTAGAAAGCAAAAGCAAAAATACAATAACTGCGCAACATACTTAAAAATTAAGCAAGCCGTGATATTCTACTGCCCCATAATAAGTCTAAAATATACTCGAAAATACTCTGACATAAGGTTGACGGTTATCTGAGATCGAAATTTTCAAGCTTTCTCTCATCCATAAAGTAGCTCTAGGAATCACCAAGCCTCAATAAAAATGGAAACATGCAGTAAAGGCACTTGGAGAGTTGTGATGATCACATCATATGAAAAACATGCAAGAACAAGAATATATGGAACCCTACTCATATATTTAGGAAACTTTACCTAGCCTAACAGTAAGAAAATACCGAGGAAACTCTAAAATAAACAAACGTTCCTACGAACCAAACCAAAACTAGCGTAGTGGAAGTCAATAAACCCTAACAACAACAACAATATTCAACAACTACATCAAAAGAAAAACAACAATAATAATACTAATAATACTAATAATAATAATAATAAAGTTTGTGGGTACAGTTTTACTTAAAACTACTTCTTCCTTAGTGATTAGAGAATTTTTTGAAATAAAGAACAAAACTCAAAGTTAAGAATTAAAAAATATAAGATACAAAAGGCAATAAATAAAAAAAAATTAATAAAAGAAGTTGAAAAATGTCTTTGTGAGTCCAAAATTTAATAAAAAATGTTGCCTGAATAGATGAAATTGTGATATTAGAGTAAAAAAATGGAAATAAACTTTTAAAATAGCAAGTTAAAAGTTGAAAAAATGTCTTCGTGAGTCCAAAATTTAATAAAAAATGTTGCCTGAATAGATGAAATTGTGATATTAGAGTAAAAAAATAAACCTAAATTTCAGCTAAAGTTGAAGAAACATAGTTTGTGTGTCTAAATTGCCATGCGAACTCTTGCTTGAATCGTTCAAATAGCGTTTTCTGGGTAAAAATACACAAAAAATGCGAAATATTGGCCCTAGCAATAAAAACATCTGGTCAATTTTACGTGAATCCTGATGTTTATAACCCAATAATCAAAGGGTCCGTGGTTCGCAAGCTAGAAATAAGGGCAAATAGTGGTTCGCATCCACTTTAACCTGTAGATACAGGAACTGATTGTTCCTAGTTCAGCCAAATTCCTTACGCATTAGGTTAAATAATCTTTGCAATGTTACGAAAGGCGGAAGAAAACATCGCGTAAATTACTTCCACAAAATAAAATTGGAACCGCCTGTAAAAATATTGGCGGGACCTGTCTGCCTACCATACAACTCCGGAAAAAAACCGATGGGGGACATAACAATAGAGTCGTTTCTCCCCTCGTGCGTGAATGATCGCTCGCGGTTTGGAGAGAGGATGAATGCAACCTCGTAACAGGTTCTTGCGGTATTGTTCCCTTTTTTAAGAGCAATTATTATTATTAACATGCATTCTGCCCGCATACTTCGTTTTCATATAGGCTACATCGTTCAATTTCTTCGCCTTTAAAGCGAACATGTGTTATAATATCTTCTACCTCCGATCGCATCGGCACCGGTTGAATTCGGGTAAATACGGATCCTTAATTATAGCTAATATAATCCACCACCGTCGCCAAAATGGCCAAACGTGACGCCTTAGAATAGGCCGAAAGTGTATTTTGTACATTAATGGAAAACCTTTAATTCCAAGTTCCCACGTCTGTATAAATCATCTGTGACTCATATCCGGCTGAAACGCATATATAAAGTACAACAATAGGCTTAGGTTAGAGTAAAAAAACGAACTCCACAATAGTGTCTTTTGTACATTAATGAAAAACCATTAATTTCAAACTCCAACTTCTGTATAAATCATCTGTGACTCATATCCGGCAGAAACGTATATATAAAATACAACAATAGGGTTAGGTTAGGCCGAAAACGGAATACATAATAGTATCTTTTGTGCACTAATGGAAAACCATTAATTTCAAACTCACACGTGTGCATGAGTCATCGATGACTCATCTCATCCTCCACCCACGACACGTGGCGCTTGATTAAATAACAATAGCGTCACCCTCGAAAATGAATAAAAAAAGCCATTAATGTCAATTAAAGGGTCCATTGTTTGGCACTAAGTATTTTCAATTCTACTCTTGTGTTAGTACCATCGGCGCCAAATACATATTCCAAAGTTCTGCACATTTGAAGTGCGTTACAAACTATCGGAACTTATCCACCAATTTCGTTTCGACGCAATGAGTCACAAGTTTGGCACCCTGCCTCAATTATTGTGTTATTTTCAAAACTAAAAAAATAAAAAAAATTTATAGTCTACAAAGGGTTTTGAAAATGTCAGAAATTGGAAAAAGTAGAAAGTCTTGAGTTAGGAATTTGGTAGAGGTGTCTCCCCAATAGCGTAAGTACCTTCGTAAAATATACTACAAAAATGTAAAATATTTTAAATTAATTTTTATAAATGTCATAATGGCAGGTATAATTTCAAGAATTTTGTGCTTAATTGGAAGCTATACAAGAATCATTTTAAAACTGTAATAATAGTTATTTTAAAGTGGAATTGCAACAATGGCCAAGTAACATAATCATTCATTGTTACATGTCCATGACTTCCAAAAAATATTGATTGATATACACATATGCAGACAGTTTTTATTCCTAATTCAAGGACTATGCATGCGTCAGATAGAAGACAATGTTCAACGACACATACTGGTATAATCGATATATGTATTATACAGAATTTATGTCATTAATTAAGGTGTTAAAATATTGATATTGCCTTCATGATTGTTAATTACATTATCATGATCACAAACAATGATATGTTCTACTACCTCTTGCGTACTGAGCAATTCCAGAAAAAATGTCAACTTCGATGGTCAAAATTATATATCAGTGAAGAGCAATGTGCTCTACATTGTTTAAAAGCAGAACATCTTAAGATTGCAAATATACAGTGTACTTAAAGGTACTTCACAACTTTCATGTCAAACATGATATCAAGAAACATACCATGTCCCATTTAATATACCAACTCATGAAGTTTTATTGTTTATTAGTCTACTTCAACATGCCCATCTCAAACAGGCAGAACAAGATTGTTTTTATCACACTAGATTAGAATTAGAAACATGTATCTAAATTTAACAATTTCTGATAAATCGATAAGCATCGATATATTTCGATTGTTGAGTAGAACAGACAAATAAATGGCCAAGCAGAACGAGAACATGGACATGGCTTCATACAGAACATTCAAAGTTCTTTCCAATCATGGAGTTTCGAATTTCTAATCCGAATGGCCTCGGAGATACAAAAACATTAAAATCTGTCGATTTTTGACCCCGAATCAAAATAACTTATCATCCGTTAAATTAGCATTTACTATGACTTCTTGTGTAGGAAATTTCAGATTTTTAAATTTGTAAATTTTCGAGATTTCGACAGGTTACTTTTGATTGACACAGCTTTCGGACGGGTTAATCGAGTTAGTTTTACATTATTTTGGAGATCAACCATAGCACCAGTTTCTGTGGCTCGCATACTTTCTGGTATTTCTATAGTTTACACGGACGCACCAACAGACGGACACGATCGTCACATGTTTTTGTAAAGCAATTTTTCGAGGGCTCATAGTGTTGAAGCTAAACACCTCGACAGAAAAGAAGACAGGAAAAGGCTTCTATACAATCGGTGCTTTCTACGGCGACTCAAACATATTGTTGTCTTTTCCTTTGCATTGTTGAAGAGAACATACCTTGCAATAAACCAATATTACGCGCCCGCGCGTGTGTGTATGTATATAATGTACAGGGTGGGAAATAACCTTTTTCTAGGCGTCCACAGTAAAAAGTAACAACAATTAAGAAATTATGGTAATACCAAATGTTTAGTACAACAATTGTGGTTACAAAAACAAAATTAAAAGTTAGTATGTCCGCCATTTGCTTCTCTCACAGCACGAAGACGATCAGGGTAGGAGCTCAGAAGATTCGCAAACTAGTCCGTATTCCATTCCATGTCACGGAGGACTTGTTCCAGATGTGCAAGGAGTGTTGCCCGAGAATAGCGGTCCGGTCGGTGTTCCACTATCATCAAGGACTCAACTGCGTCCTTCAGAACAGCCCCAAAGTGCTCCGCTGCATTCAGGTCCGGTGATGCACCCGGCCATTCAGAACTGCTGAAGAAGTCAATGCCACTTCGCCGAAGAAGGTCTTGGGAAGCATTTGCCTTGAAGCAAGGTGCTTTGTTGTGAAGGAAGCATACCTACGTTGCATCCAGGGTATTGTTGGGATCCTTGAGGAACGGCATAACCTTGGCAGTCAAGAACGTTCAATTCGATGCAGTTTCTTTGCGACCCATTTGCGGTTGATGAATGCATGGAGTTACCGTGAACAACTCGCTGCTCCTCACTGTCACGCAATAGATTCGTCATCTTGGAATTTATTCCTGAAACACAGAAAAAAGCCCACTTTAACACACCACACCTCAAATGACTCCATGTTAACACAGTTTTCCTGCAGACCCCTAGCAAAAGGTTATTTCCCACCCTGTATGTACCTAGATAGGTGTATAAGTATAGATTATTTCTGGATGACAATATGTTTGCAGGAGCAGAAAAAGAAGATTATGCATATGGCTTTTGCAGACAGACAAATGATCCAAAAAAATGATACATTTATTTAGCATTATATAAAGTCATGCGAAAATGGAAATGCAACGTTTATTCAAAAGTTGGAAGTTTTTATGAAGGAGTCGGGTTTAAATAAGTGTCAAGCCTCAGTTTCGTACTTGTGAAATACACAGATTTTTGAGTTTAAAATCCGAATTTCTTGTATCACTAGCACATTCGAATCTAAATCATCACAAAATACATCTCGATATGGACTGTATCTAAATTTCATATCATATCAATATAAATGTCTTGCAGGAGCTTGTTGAAATTTTGGCAAACCACTATCTTGCATCTAATAAAACAAATTAAGAAATAATTATTTTAAAATAATTGCATGAAATAAACGATCTGCTCCCATGCCTCCAAGGTTGTCCTTCGATCTACGTCTGGGCGATCAGCTCCCACGCTTCCAAATTTGTCCTTCGGTTTAAGAAATAATTATTTTAAAATAATTGCATGAAATAAATGATCTGCCTCAACGCCTAAAAGGTTTGTCACTCGATCTACGTCTGGGCGATCTGCCACAACACCTAAAACGTTAAAATTCGATTTACGTTGGGCGCTCTGCCCCAACGCATTCAAGGATGTCCTTCAATCTACGTCTGGACGATCTGCCCCCTCGCCTTCAAGCAAGTCCTTCGATCTACGTCTGGGGGATCTCCTCCCATGCCTCCAACGTCCTCCTTTCATCTACGTCTGGACGATGTGCTCCCACGCCTCCAAGGTAGTTTTTCGATCTACGTCTGGGACATCGGCCACACACCTCCAAGGTATTTCTTCGATCTACGTCTGGGCGATATGTCCCTTCGCCTCTAAGGTAGTCCTTAATTCTACGTCTGGGCGATTTGCCCTCTCGCCTCCAAGGTAGCCCCTTGATCTACATCTGGGCGATCTGTCCCCTCGCCTCCAAGGTAGTCCTTCGTTCTACGTATGTGCGAACTGCCCCAACGCCTCCAAGATAGTCCTCCGATCTATGTCTCAGCGATTTGCTCCCTCGCCTCCAAGGTTGTTTTTTGATCTACATCTGGGCGATCTGTCCCCTCGTCTCCAAGGTAGTCCTTCGTTCTACGTCTGGGAGATCTGTCCCTTCGCCTCCAAGGTAGTACTTTGATATACATCTGGGCGATCTGTCCCTTCGCCTCCAAGGTAGTACTTCGATCTACGTCTGGGCGATTTGCCCCCTCACCTCCAAGGTAGTCCTTTGATCTACATCTGGGCGATCTGTCCCTTCGCCTCCAAGGTAGTCCTTTGATCTACATCTGGGCGATATGTCCCTTCGCCTCCAAGGTAGTACTTCGATCTACGTCTCAGCGATTTGTTCCCTCACCTCCAAGGTAGTCCTTTGATCTACATCTGGGCGATCTGTCCCTTCGCCTCCAAGGTAGTCCTTTGATCTACATCTGGGCGATCTGTCCCTTCGCCTCCAAGGTAGTCCTTCGTTCTACGTCTGGGAGATCTGTCCCTTCGCCTCCAAGGTAGTACTTTGATATACATCTGGGCGATCTGTCCCTTCGCCTCCAAGGTAGTACTTCGATCTACGTCTGGGCGATTTGCCCCCTCACCTCCAAGGTAGTCCTTTGATCTACATCTGGGCGATCTGTCCCTTCGCCTCCAAGGTAGTCCTTTGATCTACATCTGGGCGATATGTCCCTTCGCCTCCAAGGTAGTCCTTCGTTCTACGTCTGGGAGATCTGTCCCTTCGCCTCCAAGGTAGTACTTTGATATACATCTGGGCGATCTGTCCCTTCGCCTCCAAGGTAGTACTTCGATCTATGTCTCAGCGATTTGCCACCTTGCCTCCAAGGTAGTCCTTTGATCTACATCTGGGCGATCTGTCCCTTCGCCTCCAAGGTAGTCCTTTGAACTACATCTGGGCGATATGTCCCTTCGCCTCCAAGGTAGTACTTCGATCTACGTCTCAGCGATTTGCTCCCTCGCCTCCAAGGTTGTATTTTGATCTACATCTGAGCGATCTGTCCCCTCGCCTCCAAGGTAGTCCTTCGTTCTACGTCTTGGCGATCTGTCCCTTCGCCTCCAAGGTAGTCCTTTGATCTACATCTGGGCGATCTGTCCCTTCGCCTCCAAGGTAGTACTTTGATATACATCTGGGCGATCTGTCCCTTCGCCTCCAAGGTAGTACTTCGATCTACGTCTGGGCGATTTGCCCCCTCACCTCCAAGGTAGTCCTTTGATCTACATCTGGGCGATCTGTCCCTTCGCCTCCAAGGTAGTCCTTTGATCTACATCTGGGCGATCTGTCCCTTCGCCTCCAAGGTAGTCCTTTGATCTACATCTGGGCGATCTGTCCCTTCGCCTCCAAGGTAGTACTTCGATCTACGTCTGAGCGATTTGCCACCTTGCCTCCAAGGTAGTCCTTTGATCTACATCTGGGCGATCTGTCCATTCGCCTCCAAGGTAGTCCTTTGATCTACATCTGGGCGATCTGTCCCTTCGCCTCCAAGGTAGTACTTCGATCTACGTCTGGTTTTTTTTTACCCCCTCGCCTCCAAGGTAGTCCTTTGATCTACATCTGGGTGATCTGTCTCTTCGCCTCTAAGGTAGTCCTTTGATCTACATCTGGGCGATCTGTCCTTTCGCCACCAAGGTAGTCCTTTGATCTACATCTGGGCGATCTGTCCCTTCGCCTCCAAGGTAGTACTTCGATCTACGTCTCAGCGATTTGCCACCTCGCCTCCAAGGTAGTCCTTTGATCTACATCTGGGCGATCTGTCACCTCGCCTCCAAGGTAGTCATTTGATCTACATCTGGGCGATCTGTCCCTTCGCCTCCAAGGTAGTCCTTTGATCTACATCTGGGCGATCTGTCCCTTCGCCTCCAAGGTAGTACTTCGATCTACGTCTGAGCGATTTGCCACCTTGCCTCCAAGGTAGTCCTTTGATCTACATCTGGGCGATCTGTCCCTTCGCCTCCAAGGTAGTCCTTTGATCTACATCTGGGCGATCTGTCCCTTTGCCTCCAAGGTAGTACTTCGATCTACGTCTCAGCGATTTGCTCCCTCGCCTCCAAGGTTGTATTTTGATCTACATCTGAGCGATCTGTCCCCTCGCCTCCAAGGTAGTCCTTCGTTCTACTTCTTGGCGATATGTCCCTTCGCCTCCAAGGTAGTCCTTTGATCTACATCTGGGCGATCTGTCCCTTCGCCTCCAAGGTAGTACTTCGATCTACGTCTGAGCGATTTGCCACCTTGCCTCCAAGGTAGTCCTTTGATCTACATCTGGGCGATCTGTCCCTTCGCCTCCAAGGTAGTACTTCGATCTACGTCTGAGCGATTTGCCACCTTGCCTCCAAGGTAGTCCTTCGTTCTACTTCTTGGCGATATGTCCCTTCGCCTCCAAGGTAGTCCTTTGATATACATCTGGGCGATCTGTCCCTTCGCCTCCAAGGTAGTACTTCGATCTACGTCTGAGCGATTTGCCACCTTGCCTCCAAGGTAGTCCTTCGTTCTACTTCTTGGCGATCTGTCCCTTCGCCTCCAAGGTAGTCCTTTGATATACATCTGGGCGATCTGTCCCTTCGCCTCCAAGGTAGTACTTCGATCTACGTCTGGGCGATTTGCCCCCTCGCCTCCAAGGTAGTCCTTTGATCTACATCTGGGCGATCTGTCCCTTCGCCTCCAAGGTAGTCCTTTGATCTACATCTGGGCGATCTGTCCCTTCGCCTCCAAGGTAGTCCTTTGATCTACATCTGGGCGATCTGTCCCTTCGCCTCCAAGGTAGTACTTCGATCTACGTCTGAGCGATTTGCCACCTTGCCTCCAAGGTAGTCCTTTGATCTACATCTGGGCGATCTGTCCCTTCGCTCCAAGGTAGTCCTTTGATCTACATCTGGGCGATCTGTCTCTTCGCCTCCAAGGTAGTACTTCGATCTACGTCTCAGCGATTTGCTCCCTCGCCACCAAGGTTGTATTTTGATCCACATCTGAGCGATCTGTCCCCTCGCCTCCAAGGTAGTCCTTCGTTCTACGTCTGGGCGATCTGTCCCTTCGCCTCCAAGGTAGTCCTTTGATCTACATCTGGGCGATCTGTCCCTTCGCCTCCAAGGTAGTACTTTGATATACATCTGGGCGATCTGTCCCTTCGCCTCCAAGGTAGTACTTCGATCTACGTCTGGGCGATTTGCCCCCTCGCCTCCAAGGTAGTCCTTTGATCTACATCTGGGCGATCTGTCCCTTCGCCTCCAAGGTAGTCCTTTGATCTACATCTGGGCGATCTGTCCCTTCGCCTCCAAGGTAGTCCTTTGATCTACATTTGGGCGATCTGTCCCTTCGCCTCCAAGGTAGTATTTCGATCTACGTCTGAGCGATTTGCCACCTTGCCTCCAAGGTAGTCCTTTGATCTACATCTGGGCGATCTGTCCCTTCGCCTCCAAGGTAGTCCTTTGATCTACATCTGGGCGATGTGTCCCTTCGCCTCCAAGGTAGTCCTTTGATCTACATCTGGGCGATCTGTCCCTTCGCCTCCAAGGTAGTACTTCGATCTACGTCTGAGCGATTTGCCACCTCGCCTGCAAGGTAGTCCTCTGATCTACATCTGGGTGATCTGTCCCTCGCCTTCAAGGTAGTCCTTTGATCTACATCTGGGCGATCTGTCCCTTCGCCTCCAAGGTAGTCCTTTGATCTACATCTGGGCGATCTGTCCCCTCGCCTCCAAGATAGTCCTTTGATCTACATCTGTGCAATCTGTCCCCTCGCTTCCAAGGTAGTCATTCGATCTACGTCTGGGCTATCTGTCCCCTCGCCTCCAAGGTACTCCTTCGATCTACTTCTGTGCGATCTACTCCGAAAAACTTTTAGTTACTACAGAAACAATAAAATTTTATTATTATTTATTATCTCAATAGGGTTACAATTAAGCCATACAACATTTCATTTAGAACAATATTAATAGAATAGAAATTACTTAATATATTGAGTGAAATAAAAGTATTCATAATAGAACTGTAAGCCAAAGATTTGCGTAGTATTTGCTTTTGTTTGAAATTCTATTATTAGTGTTGGAATTCTCTCCATGGCTTTGGGGATACCAGTCAACATCTAAAGTTGATCACTACTGTTAGGTAGGGTCTTTAATCACATGAACGTATTTCAGTTCGATATCAGAAACGTAAGATGCAATAAAATAAACTGTTTCTTTAATCTTTCATTTTTCAAACCATATGCACACGCACACACATCTTTCAGGAATTTTTCCCTTGGGAAAGATCTCGAATTGTCAACTGGACACCTCTACTTCTATGAACAGATGGACAGAGGCAAGCACCTGACTAGGTTTATGGTTGAATGAATAATTGATTTCAGTGGCGGCGATTGGGTTCCAAAACTAGGGGCAAGGGGCCAAATGTGGGACAGTTTACTTTCCCTTGGTTGATAAGGTTTAGCATAGTGCGGGGGCAAAAGTGACAAAACGTAGGAGGGCAACTACACCTCCTCGCTCATCTAATCGCCGCCACTGATTGATTTGCTTTATATTACTTTGCTTTTGTGCCACTTTTTGGTAATATTGCGAAGATGGGGATGAGTGATGATATGATGAAATTGATGAATGGACACTCACAAACGTCTATGCCGAGGCCAGGATTCGAACCCGGGATCCCTGGCGTCATAGCGCGATGTGCTAACCACGGGGCCGGCCCTAGGTTTATGGTGTTGCTTCATATTTTGTGTTTTCTGTAAAATTGTGCGTTTTTTGAGTTTTCCGTTCGTTTGTAGAACCTAGCAATGTATAACCTTAATGTATCTCATATAAAAGCTTGTGTTGGCTATAATGTGGAAGAATAGTGAACAAAGTAAACTTGTTACTTTACCATTACTTTGTAGAACTTAACAAGGAATCTTGCTAATGTAATATTATTATGCTTTTCCTGCTTCATTCCGTAGTGTTTTCCGAACTTCTAATTACACTCTTGTAAAAACTTGAAAAATGGTCTTTGATTATCTTTCCCTGTACCTTTGAAGTGTGTCAAGCTGGGATTTTGGTATCTCAAATAATTAGAGAGCATTCAAAAACATATGATTTGATAATTAATATCTTTTTTAGTCCACTTGATGTATGCGTTTGACCAAATTAAGTTTTTAGAAAAAATAATTTCTTTCGATTGAATTTTCGGGTCACGACATATAAACCGGCTCCACCGAAACCAGTAAAATGTTGTAATTGTAAAAAGAAAATAGTTGTACACTACATGACTTCCATTTGAAATCCTACATGCAATTGTATTTGTGATCCCAATTTTAGGTTAATGATTTATATTGGGAGTGGCATGGGCGTCCGGAAGGGGGGGCAAGGGGGGGCCACGGCCCCCCCCTGGAAAATGAATGTATACCTAAAAATTATATAATTCACACATAATTTCATTTCAATCCCAGTAATTTATTTTAATTATAATAAATTCGTTGAAGAAACATGATAATTTCAGACTGAAACAGTGTTTTTTGAGGGGGTATCACTATTTTGGAGGAAAATATGTGTCCTTTGCCCCCCCCTGGAAAAAAATTACCTTGCTTGCCCCTCCCTGGAAAAAATCCTGCGGACGTCCATGGGGAGTGGTAAAGGCAGTGTGGTAATTAAGCTTCTTGTTTTTTGGGGGGGATGCCTCCAATCAGTGTCGTATTTGTGATTTCCTTTCCGGGGGGGGGGTGGAGGAGGAGGTTTTTTTATGTATGCAAATTTGTATGTTAACAGTTTGTAAACTCTACTATTGCCTGCCAGCTCTAAGTACCTAGGATATTAAAGCTTATGATAACATTTAGACGTAATTTAGAAACAGTATACAGTAAACCCTCGTTAATCCGAACCTCGATAAGCCGGATTTAGCTTAATCCGGACAGGCAAAAGGCCAAAAAAAAAAAAAAAAAGCAGAATGCAAGGTTTTAAATGTGGCTAGAAGTCAACAAGAGAACTTCCAAAAGAAAAGGCAGTGAACCACTGATGAAATTCTGTTTCCCGCAGACTTTGTACTGTACTGTGTAGTGTAGCCTATTCCCTTTAAGGCTCGGCTGGACCTTTGGCATTCGAATGGGCCATTTTTGTTTCAAATTTTCCTCTCCATTCGGAAAACCTCTTGGATATTTTAAGATATGAAAATTACATACGCTTAGAATTGCTTCTAGAGCATTGACGTGAATTTTCATGTAGTTTTCTTTCACTGTTGTCTAGATATTATCAATAGTTCAATAGACGTACGTAATCACGAAACTATTGATAGTATCTAGACAACAGTGAAAGAAAACTACATGAAAATTCACGTCAATGCTCTAGAAGCAATTCTAAGCGTATGTAATTTTCATATTTTGAAATATCCAAGAGGTTTTTCGAATCGAGAGGAAAGTTTGAAAAAAATGGGCCATTTGAATGCCAAAGTTCCAGTGAGCCTTATATACACCCTAATAAAAGTGTTTTGTTGCTATAAACGGAGTTTTAATGCACTTTCTACTGTTCTTTTAGGTTATTTCAGTTAATCCGGACTTTCGTTAAACAAACCGGTCAACTTATCCCCCCATTAGCCCAGGTTAACGAATTTTTACTGTATTTACATTCTAAGAAAACCCAAACCATACACAAAAACAGCTATTGAACTAGTAACACCGAGAAAACGTTACCAAATATCTATTGCGCGTTCAACTCAATGAATAAGGCTGACGAAATCAACTCTTCTTGCCATGGCGGTAGACTTTTGTACTTTATTTTTGCAATGGACAGAAAACTTCAGACGCGAAGCGAGGATACAATCGTCTTAAAGGTTAATTAACTATTTTCCCAAATGAGTTTTCAGTGGTGTTTCTTCCATAGTTAAGAAACTACGTACCATTTTATTTGGCGGGGATAAAAACATCTCTGGCAGGGATGAAAACTTTCCTTCTGCCGAGGATATAAAGATGTTTGTGGGGGAAATCCCCGGCATCACCCCCGTTAATTCGCACAATGGGTAAATGCATGTGCCAAACACAATGTACTTCTACTAACGAATGCACTATTTCCCCCATAAATCTCCTACTAAATGATATATTTTTAGAAGTAATCCTTCGATCTACGTCTAGGTGTTGTCATTGTTATATTTGATTAGTTCTGTCGAAGATATGCTGATAGGGAATCGTTTCACTTCTGAAGTATTCGCACATACGTAATTTATTTCTGTTTTGTTGTCTGGGAGGAGTAAATACAGTTTATTGTTTATGTAGAGATCCTGTTAAATTGCCATTTCCTGTGATCACTTTTCTGTTACTTGTGCTCTGTGCTCAATTTTTCAAAAGATTGAGTAATAGTGTATGTATAACACATAATTATTATTATTTCTTAAAAATCAAAGACCCATTTTTGAGAAAATGGCTACCAAAATTTTCTTTACACCACATTCAATTGTTTTCTTACTCTGACGTGTGAAAGAACCCTTCAAGACCTTTCCAACGCCGTTAGAACCACTTCTACAGGTGCCCTGATTATCGAAGTTAACAAGATGAAAAGAATGGTCAAAACCGCACAATTTACACCCTGTAATTTCGAAAAAACAAAAGATATGAATCTACAGCTTTAATATTTTTCTTCGTCAGGTATGCCAAATTTCAAATGAATCAAATAATGTAAGCTTGAGGAGGACCTTGTTGATTTGGCATGGAATCACCCACATTGAAAGAAATTGAAATTTGCTTTGCTTTTTTTTATTGCAGAAGTGGAAATATTAGCCTGCAAATTTTAATCTCCAAAAAAGTAAGTAAATAAATGAAGTTAGGTTGTTACAGCAAAGAAAGCACACATCCTTGTGAGTAGTTTATAAATTATTGGAATGAGAAAATATAAGCATTTTATGACAAATCATAATTCTTCAATTGTAAACGAGAATTATCACAAATGCCTAAAATGTAGGTGGCAGTAATGTTAGATGAGTTGGCAATTAAAGAAATAAACTCCGTACCAGCTAACTGTAGATCAGGCGAACGAGAACAAGTCTCTGCGCAAGTAGTGACGCGAAACGGCTCCACCAATGAACAGTGAGAGAGACGGTATTGTGTAATAGGCGACGGGAGTTACCTGATTTCCCTGTAAGCGTTGCAAACTTTTGAAAAGGGTACCGAACGTACATGGCAAACGGACCGTATATTTGTCTACGGACTAGGGTCTGGACCGTACATCCGTACATGACATGACATTTCCGTATGTACGGTCAGGACCATACGGTTGGCAACGCTGCGCTTTCACCACTCAATTTTGCTCCTCCTCTGCCGATATGCGTGGCCCTGCTCTACAGTTAGCTGGGACAGGGTATACGTAGGTAACTGACGACGTCAGAGGCGGACCTAGGGTGTCTTACTCCCCCAGCCATCAACGTCGACTCCCATAACTCCTACCCAATCAGATAAAATGGAACTCCATCTGCCTACACTGTTTATCTTTCTTCGTTCTCTTCCTCCCCTTCTATCTCTCTCCTTTTTGTTCCGGTCTCCCTCTATATGCGTATGTCTCTATTGCTTCCTTTACTTCCTTCTGTGTATCTTTTACTCTATTTCTCTCCCTATCGCTTCCTTTACCGTCCATCTCTGTCTATTGCCTTATTAACTTATTTCTGTATCTCTTTTTTCACTTCTTTCCCCTTCCTTCTTTAACCCTGGGAAGCCAGATCGGTTTCATGGAACCCGTACCAGAATTTGATCGATAATCATACCCAAACTATGCATTACCCAATTTTGGCATATTGTGACATTTGCTCTATTGTGCTTCTCTGTAATATATTTTGGAAAAGTATTTATTTTTTAAAGTTTTTTGCACATAAACAAAAATATAGCTTTGAGTCCTAATTGGGTCCGTTGGACCCGTGTATATATTTTGTGCAGAATTCACAAAACTAAGAGCACTACTTCAATATATGCTTCACAGAGTAACGTGCGCTGGGCACTTGTAGATATTTTACTACAATTAGAGATTAACTACTAGTAATTTTACAGTGACTTGTATAGTTTTGATACATTTCTACATGTCATGTTACATTAGTTTTTTTTAATTTTTATTCAGTCCTGATTTTTTGCCAATAAATCAGTTATTTCTCAAAGACTCCAATATCAACCTGAGGTGGAGATCCTGCAACTGAGAAAAAACACAAGCAACCCTTAATTACAACAAAACAAAGTCAGGTGTTGACACCATGGGCCAAGTGACCTGTGATTACAGCACAAAACAAATGACAAGAAGACGGAACATGGCGGATTCCTACAACATGGTTGATGTGAGTTCACTATATTGTCTAGTTGTCATTGGGAAAGGGTGACAGGTATAAGAAAATACAACGCTGGAACTTCTTGAATTTTTTGCCCTTGGAAAACAACTGGCCAACATTGAAGAAGATGTTGTTTACTTTGATCTGTCCAAAGCTTTTGATTCAGTGGATCATCATTATTTACTGCATAAATTATCTAACAGATTTTACATCACTGGAAACACGTCAAAATTAGTGAAAGACTATCTAAGAAATAGACAACAACGCGTTATACTTCCTGGAACTCATTCTAACTGGCTTCCTGTCAGAGGCGTGGCGTGCATGTAGTCGCTGTTACCGCAGGTAACAGCAAAATATAGAGAATTGAAGAACCTGTCTTAAAATATTATTACATACATAAACTGGTAATATTGTTGTAAAGTAACTATTGCAGACTGACATTTTTTCTGACACCTGCAAAAGCGAAGAGGAGGACTGTTCCGGTACCCTCCTCAGGCAACATGAGGAAAGAGCCCTGAGCGCCTGAGCCCACGCAAGGAAGACTTCGCGTCGCGGCAAAGACTGTTACGGCGAGAAGAGGAAGCGGGTTATTGCCATGCCTGTTGAGCCGCCACAGTTGCCGATGATCCTTACCGGATGCAGATCAGTGTTGCCATATTCAATTGACAGAAAAGAGCTAAGTCGCCTAATCGCGCCTATCTTACTCCGAAGGTGTCCACTCACACTGGGGAATGATGGCGCAGTGGTAGAGTCGCCGCCTTTTAATCAAGGGATCCCGGGTTCGATACCCGGTGGAGGCACAAGTGGTTCGGATCTCACTTTCAACTTTAGGTCCAGTCCCGATTAGCCTTACTGTGCATAAAGTGGACTTAAAACGCAAAATCAAAATTTAAGAAAATCAAATCACACTGGTGAAAAGCAAACTACCAAGTGATATTTTCTATTTACACTAAATATCAGCGATTACAAAAGTCCTCTTTGTCCTTCTTCGACATCATGGGCGAGAAGGAGAGTAGAGGGATGGGGATGGTCAAGGGGGTCCGCTGTCCTTCTAAAAATGTCTACCTAAAATTCTATATTGATTGATTTGGTGTTTTAAGTCCACTTTATGCACAGTAATTCTAATCGGGACTGGACCTACAGTTTAAAGTGGGATCCGAACCATTTGTGCCTCCACCGGGTTAAAATTCTATATTTCACACATATAATAATATATAATATAATTTCGGTTACAGGAATTTGTGATAATTGTTGAAAGGGTCGATTGAGATTGACATACGTTGTCGCAGGAATGCGATAATTTCTGATTGAAGCAATGATTTGGAGGTAGCAGCACTGTTTTAGGGTGAAAACATTACTTACAAGCATAATTTTCCGATTGTTATCTTAGCTCGCTCTGAAGTGTCAGGTGTCGCAGGTTCGAATTCTCAGCAAGAAATGGTTATTTCCATGTTTGTTGTTATTCTCTTACTTACATAATTATAAAAATTAATAATTACATACACAAAATAATAATAATAATTTTATTTTAATAATTCACCATGCATTCTCATCGTCACGATTACGATTATCGTATAAGGCGAAAGCCTTAAAGGTAGCAAGGAACGTAAAATATACGAAATATTAGTGGGGTCAGAAATGAGATTTCTGTGGATTTAGCAAAACATGGGAGTGGGAGTAGTTAGGAAACAGATGATCACTACATACTCTAGATATGTACTACGCCTCATTTGAAACGAAAAGTTTCGCGATTTGGGCAAATCTGGTTTCAAAAGAACTAAGATGGCAACAGTAGTAGAACTGGACTTCTTGCAGTAGTAAGGTTCCGAAGGAAATATTGGATATTGGGGAAGCGCCGATGCTGAGAGGGGACGGGGCAAGGAGGGTGCTTCACATGTCAATAAAGTAAACAACGGTTGGCGGGAGGGACTGTGCAGTGCGAGTTTTGTGAGTGGTGTCTTTCGTCTTTATGTTGTTTTCGGGCATTGTCAATTAATTAACAAGTGGAATGCAGCTTGCTCCGAGGTGGGGGTTCATCCTATCTGAACAGTGTGTGTAATTGTGCAATAGAAGATATTTTGAAACAATCCTTCGGTTCGCGTTCTTTTGCAGAAAAAAAGCGAAATTGTGACAAAAGGAAGGCCAACACCTATTTTGAACGATTGAAAAACCAAGTCGTCTGCTGGATATGACCAACATTTCAATGTTTCGTGGTATAACAACTATCCGTGGTTATGTGGATGTGTGCAGTTGTCGAAACTGTTTTGTTGGCCATGAACTCTACTTTCGGGTTAAAAAACGTATGGAATTCAGTTGTGGATAACATGGAAAACTTCAGGATCATGATGACGCACCCAAAAATTCAATTTCAAATGAAAAACTTCATTTTAAGACAGCATCGCAGAACTTTTTTGATTTGATTTGCTTTATTTTACTGCGCTTTTTGTGCCACTTTTGGCTAATTTGCGAAGATGGGGATGAGTGATTATATGATGAAATTGATGAATAGACATCACAAACGTCCATGCCCAAGCCAGGATTCGAACCCGGGATCCCTGCATCATAGAACTGTTTTCAAAGAAGAGTCGACGGATTGATCTGCTCTATAATTAGCCTTCGATGTTTCTGTAAGTATCAAATTTCTTTATTAGGCTAATGTTTATTGTGTCGTCAACCAATGTTTACGATTTCACTTCAGTCCTTTTACCAACATTCTTTTCCCTGATTAATAACTTTACCAAAATCTAGTATTGAATTGCAGACGTACCAGAATAATATTATACGAACTACTTGGAAGACATTGGGGGAGGGCATGAGGGGGGGAGGCGCCCAAGTCTTGCGGCTCCTCCCTTAAAAGTCATACTGTTAACCGGTAACACTTTTAAAAATTCCACGCCACTGTTATATCTGTTGTGCCGCAAGGAAGCGTTCTTGGCCCTCTGTTATTTGTATTGTATCTGGATGATCTCACAGACCTCTTTAATTCCCCCATCTCAAGCACAATTCTAATGTTTGCCGATGATTGCAAGATTATGAGAGAAATAAAACAGCCACCAGACATGCAAATTCTACAAAATGACATTAACAGATTCTATGAATGGTGTAAGCGATGGAAACTGTCCACAAACTCTTATAAATGCGCTTACATAACAATTTCATTGAAACAAAACATTCTTGAAGGTAATTATACACTCACCGACCTCCCTCTAGCAAAAGAAGCACAACACCGAGATCTAGGTATCCTCATAGATTCAAAACTAAATTCCGATAATCACATATCAGCCATCACAAAAAAGGCAATGCGTATGCTAGGCCTACTTTACAGATTCACCGAAATCAATAACCCGAAAGCACTTTCCATTTACTTCAAGACATTCGTATCCCCCATTCTAGAATATTGTTCACCAATCTGGAACTTGCTGCCCATTCTCATACCTCCAAGATAGACAGTGTTCTCAGCTTTTTCTTCTCCATCTTCGATATAGAGTGCCTGAGACACCTGCTTGTAAATCTGCATATTAATACTCCAGAAACTCGTAGATACATTTCAGATATGAAACTGCTATACAAGATCATAAATGGAAACTTAAGATGCAGCATCCCACTCCACGAACTCTCACTCAGAGTGCCTAGACATAAAACACGGAGCAAGGAAACTTTCCACACTACAACTCCCAGGCTCTCACTCATACAACGTTCACTATTCAATAGGCTACCGAATCAGTTCAATATAATCTCAAACCAAATAGATATATTCACCTCATATTCATTTTTTATCAGCAACATAGAAAAAATTGTACATAAGTAATGCTTTTGTGAAACTGATGTTTTTACCTTGGTACTTTTTCGGCTTGTTTTATATTTGTTTATTTTATGTTATCCTTTCTTTTGTGTTTTTAATCCTAGTCTATTGTTTTACTGTTTCTTTCCTGGTTTAAAATGGCTTCTGCTGTACTGGAAATTTCAATAAGTAAATAAATAAATAAATCCACAAGAAAGCAACCAGTCTACTGAGGAGGAACCACCTACAATGAAAACTCGACGCACGATCTGCTCGAAAGACGGCAAGAGAAGAACCACCTGCAGCAAATGTAAAATTCATGTTTTTCCTGAGCACAGCAATGTTGTGTGTGAAAAATGTCTGGGTTAAACCTGAAACGTGCTGCAATGTATATTTATTGTACAAAAGTATGTTTAGTAAATGTGAAAATAGTACTCTTTGTCCTAAAGGAAACATTTTGATGGTAATTTTGAAAGGTACTCTAATTTAGTTTGTTGCACTAGAACATACATAGTAATTTGTAACATAGTATTTTCCTGACTGAAATAATATATTGGCATTGTAATTTTCATTTCTTGTACGTACTAAGGACTGTTTTATGAAATGAATAAATAGATTTTTATCGGGCCTCCCCGATGGCGCAATGGTAGCGTCATCGCCCTGTAATCAAGGGGTCCCGGGTTCGATACCCGGTTGACGCACATATTGGTTCGGATCCCACTTTAATCTGTAGGTCCCGTCCCGATTAGCCTTACTGTGCATAAAGTGGACTTAAAACACGAAATCAACCAACCAACCAAATAGATTTTATCCGAAAGAATATGTTTGCGCAGTTTTACATTTTATACAAAAACATATATGACAAAATTTAACAAAGCGCTTTTCATCTGAAAGGATAAAATCAATGTAATTTTAATTTCTGGTACTAAAATAAGATTAATATATTGCATGAAATTGATTTTTGTCCAAAAAAAATATTCTATTACAGAATATGTACAAAAAAAAATCCACCGGTCCAATGGACACCCGACTGATACTGGAAGGTATAAAATTTTGCCTGGAATTCCAGGGTTAAGAAATATAGGTTCCTCTCCATCAATTGCTTCTTTTATTTGTCTTCTTTGTTTCTCATTTTAACTTATTTTATTTATTTATTTATTCATCATTCTCCCTTTATGTATTATAGCTTTGCTTACTTCTCTGTGAATCTATGTTTTATTTCTCTTTCCATTTTACTTTCTATCTTTCCCTCTCTCTCTATCTCTTCGTTTACTTTTTCTGTCTCTCTCTTTCTTTCTCTCTATGCATATCATTTGCTTAATTGCCGTCTTTCTCTCTCCACATCACTTCGTTCATTTGTTTCCCTTTCCTGTTTTCAGTTCTTCTCCTTTCTCCCGCACGTGTATGTCCCCATCGGTTTGTTAATTTCTGGGTCTATCTTTCTCTCCATATCGCTTATTTTGCCTTCGTTCCCACCCTCTCTTCTTCTCTTGCTACGTTTACTTCCTTTTTTCGTCTCTTCCTTTCCCCCTCTCTATCGTTTCTTTACTTATCATCTCTTTCCTCTGTCTCTGCTACTTCTTTTTACTCCTATTCTTTGTATCCATTCTTTCCTTCTTCTTTCTCCATCCATGTTATTTCCCTATCGGTAAGTTTTCTTTCTTCTCGATCTTTCTCTCTCTCTCTCTCTCTCTCTCTCTCCTATTCCTATGTCTATTCCTTCATTTGCGTTTTGTGTCTATATATCTCTATTCTGTGTTTTTCTGTACCTTCTTTGCGTTTACCGCTTCTCTCTCTTTCACTATTTTTATCCTCTTCCTTTCAGGGTCTCTCCATATAATTTCGTTACCTACCTCGGTCACTTCTTTCATTTACGTTCTATCTCTTCCTTTTTTTCATTACTTCTTTTACTAACCTTTTCTCTACCTCTGTCTCTTTATTTCGTTAATATATTTTGATTTCTCTTTCTCTTTACTTAAATTCAGGAAGTGCCAACTGAGAAAATGTGGCGGAAGTTCCTACTTCAGGAACTGATATATTCCTGTGGAATATCAGCGGAATATATTCCTAACCCAGGAAGAGTTTCTAATTGCCTGGAGAAGGGCAGTGGCGTAGCGGCCGTTTCCACAAACCACGCAATACGGTAGGGCATGATGTATGTAAAACCCCGCAATGTTTTCTATGTACTCCTTAAACTTTGTATAGTTCCAGAATTTGAGCAGTAGTATTACTTACACGCCAAAAGTCGAATTAAGAGACACATATTGTGGGTCAACAATGACGCAATTCGAGTTTCAAATTCTTTCAGGCTAACATTGGATAGAAAGATTTGGTGTTTTAAGTCCACTTTGTACACAGTAAGGCTCATCGGGACTGGGCCTACAGTTTAAAGTGGGATCCACTACCACTTCGCCATCGGGGAGGTCCTGGATAGAAAGAGTACAAATCCGGGACCATAAATAATTTCACGACTCAGTTTTATTGTGAGTTACCATCCTAAGACAATGTCTGATATAATAAGCAGAGGGGTACTGGTTCAGTCCAAGAAGATAGGATAATTTCACATGTGGGTTAACTTACTTACTTGCAGATGGTCATCAAAGGGGTAAGAAAAACTCATTCATACCCATTTACTCCGTTTATTGTAAATTTATATGGTGTAAATTGTGTACAGTTTCGAATGCAGGAGGAAGATTAAGTTGCTCACCTGGTCTGTCTCTTCTTGGCAGAACAATAAAACAATCAAATGTGGTTATTCATGAATTTTACCATTAATACTCATTTGTATGCATGTGTTTAAAATGTAACTTAAACCAAATATTTTCAAGTTGGCCCCAATCCCTTCTCTTATTCAAATAAAAAATAAGATAAATTTCTCACATTGTCCACACCTGTTACGTTACACGGTATTCTCCATTTTTAGCTATACTGTGACGAGCATAGATTATGGGTAAAGGTGACAAGGTTGTTGATTTTTGTTGAACATTTCAAAGGAGCCCAAAAACTCTATAGCAGATGAGGCACAGGGGGAAAATGTTCCCTTGCCCTAATGGCCAGTACCCTCTCGTAATAAGTCGTGTATTTTACATCCGCATATGAGTTGCATGCATCATTATTTGGGGGGGATTTTGTGAAGTTAATTTTCCTTCCGTTTTGAAGTTCTGTGGGCAAGAAGACTTCTGTTGCTACTAGGAAGAATATGTTGTTTTATATATATATATATATATATATATATATATATATAAAGGAAATTCTTGAAGTGAATTGTGTACTTCTTCTAAATATTAACCAGCGTGTATAAATTGGATACACACAATCTCACAACATTCTTATAACAAACATTATCATCAATATTATATACGCTAATATTTGTTAACATAACATTCTGCTCCTGACCAAGAAAATGGTGAAATGTTGTGTGGCTCTTTAACATGTCAAAACGTATTGATGTATACGATTTGTTCATTATCATGCGATGACAAGATCCATGTAATGCTCATCATGCATGTAAACATACAATGTCTGACTTTAGAGGGCGTATATGGAGCCGTAGTTGGTGAGGGCGGTCGCCCCTAGTGCTAATGTAAAGAAGTACAGATCGAAATTGTAATCGCAACTCCCGCATTTGAAGCGCCCCAGGGAAGCGTTCTATCGCCGTTCTTGCAAGTCGTAGACCTTGAGCTATGACGTCACGGCAATTCACCCAATGAGTCCGTTACGGAACAAGGAAAACATGCTATAACCGCAGCGTCTACGATTATGAGGGAAGTGAAATTTTACCTGCATTCGAGTTTCACCATATTAGTGGCATCAGCATGTAGATTTTACCTGTCGTTTCAGTGCATTATATCTGCAGCAAAGAGCTTTGAGAGGTAAGGACTGTTTATTGTACTATCTTTTATAATGAAATGGAGTGACGTAACGTCTAGCAACGTTGCCACGACTCAGATTCTTGATTTAGTCTTCAAATGCTTATTATTTATGGTCGCTTTTCTGCCACTTTTAGCAAATCGCGACGATGAGGATGAGTGATGAAGGATGTTAGGATATTGATGGAGGAACATTTATGTAGAACAACCATGCCCAGGACAGGATTCGAACCCTGAACCGCTGGCGTCGTAGAGCGCTGTACTTGACACTCCACCACGGAGCTCGGCAAATTTTGACTTGGTTTGTAGGTTTTGTTTTAATAAGTGATCTGATAGGGGCGTATTTGCATGTTATTTTTCTCCTTGCGGATGAGTAATTTGATTGCAACGGATTAATTCATTTCCCTTGATTGGAAATACTCTTGCAAAGTTTTATAGTGGATGTGTTGATTTAGTTTTAAGGGGGAGAGGGGCAATTTCCTCTAGGCCCTTCTCTCTTTGTCAGCTGCCGATCACTGTTGCCAGCTTCGCTCATTTGGAGCCAGATCTGGCTCTTTCGTGCACTCGTTTGGCTGTGAACTATGGCACCCGCCCCCTGCCCCAGTATGATGCCATCGCTGGTTCCGGCTTACATAGACAACTTCTGTCATAAGTATACATCTTGTACGTGACGTGATATTGTTATATTGGCTGCGTCGCCCCACTCCCTCTTACATCCCGGCCCAGCTACTTTTCTTTATAGCGCCTTGGCTGACGTCACGACGACGTAATATTGTTATCCGAAAATACTTCTTTTTCGATTTCACACGATAATCTGTGGAGTATTGAGATGGGTGATGCCGCCGACTAAGAATAAATTGCCATAACTTTAAAGCTAATGGTAATAACAGCGCCCCCTCACCCACACCTTCACTCATTTGACACCTAAAATTACCCCAGGATACACTTTATCCAGTTTCGTAAATCTAGCTCCTTGAAAGTTTTTACTCCGTTTACGGTGAAATTTAGCCCTATTATGTGCATCTGGTTTGGCAACACTGTCAGGATGGCCGTAGGAGGAAAGGAGAAATACATTGCTCTTACGGAAGTATTATTTTATTTGTTCTCTTGGGAATATCAAACTGCCGATGGCATAGAAAAATATATCAACGGAAAAAGGACAGACTGAAGTAGTAATTGACAGGCGGAATGGTCGAAACTTCCATTTGATTAGCCGTAACTTTAAGTTGAAGTTGATTCCCCATAAGGAATAAATATATGCGTTTCTGAAAATATTTATGCATCATATTTTTCCAACATCGTATCTAGCTTAATAATCAACTTTAAAAAACGCTATCACTTGCAACATGAGAAATTCATACTCTATTGAACACCAGCTTTTTCCCTCAGTATGCATTGCCCATTCGGACGATATTGAAATAAATGCACAACTGGTGCGAAATTGTTCCTCATCCCCTTAAGTCCTCTTTATGTACAGATACGCTAATCGGGACTGGATATACTGTTTAAAGTACCGGCTATCGAACCAGGGACACATTTATTACAAGACGTTACGATCCTACCACAACAACAACATGCAAGCCCTTATAGTGCATATTGATGAATAATTTAGCTTAATGTGCAAATTATTGCATACATTGAAAGCAATTTTTAAGCAGATGTTCATTTCAAGTTTGTCTCGCACTTTTCCTTCTTCGTGTCAAGATTTTTGATTGACTGATTTGGTTTATTTTACGTCGCTTTCCTTCCACTTTTGGCTAATCGCGAAGATGAGGATGTGTGATGATATTGTGAAGTTGAAGGTACACTCTCAAAGAACACTGCTCATGCCTGGATCTTTGTGTCCAGAGTAACATATATCGTCTAACCGTGAATTGTGCTGTTGTAAAGATAAGGAAAACCACCAATGTAGCTGCACATAAAAGAAATGCGTCTCACAAGTCAGTTCCATGTGCTAGCGACAGGGTGGTATTATTTGTTGATTTGCTGCTGACATACTTATCCTCGGAAATATGTGTGCACCTGTGTCTGACTGGCACTTGTTGGGGGGGGGGGGCATTTCCCCTTCTGGTTGCAAACATTCATTCCTTGGGTGAAGGCACATGGCTAATGGCAGTACTGGTGTACGCAGAGGTACGGCAGCCCCCTCCGAAAATTTTGAGATAATCAACATTTTCAAATAAAAGTAGTGAAGGACACGGAAAAGAAACAAAGTGGTAAATGAAGCCCCCCTTAAAATAACCCATTTCTATTTTTGAGAGTAGAAGTTTTAAATATACGAAATATCTTAATGTGTATGCCGCAGTATCCACGTTTACAATTCCATCTCCTCCAGAGAAAGAAATATCCTGCGATCGTTTGTGTACATGGCACAGTGGTTCGGATCAGTGGCGTAGCTGCCGCCACCTCAACTCCCGTAATGTGTGTGTGTGGGGGGGGGGAGAGCTGTAGAGCCCCGCTATGTTCTCTCTGTGTTCTCCTTAAATTTTATATAATCCCAGAAATTCAGCATATAGTGTCGCATATTTAAGAAATGGATTTACGAAAAATAAATTTGGTTCCCAGTAACATATCATACAACGACGTCTGCGATAATAAGCAGTGGCGTATTGTCTCAGTCAGAGGGGGCCGGGCAACTTGACATTATGGGTCTCCTCCGAAATTCAGAATTAAGTTACAGATGGCAATGGATACGAAACTTCTCTCATATCATACCTTTATAGCTACGTAGTTTTTGTAAACGTAGTGTAGTGTAGTGTGAATCCAGTAGAAAGATTCAGTTGCTCAATCAGTCGATGCCTTATTGTTACACAATACCTAAACAAGCAAACTTCATAATTCAAAAAAATATTTGGCTGTGTGAAGCCTCCACCCTCCTTAAAAAAAATAATCCTGGCTGTGCCACCGCGTTGAAGTAAGTATTTCTAATTTCTTCATCCAGTTATTTATCTAAGATTCAGACCACCCTGATTTAGTTTCGACAAACTACTAAAATGATATATAGCCTAAGTCAATGACATAAAAATGGGAAGGCGGGGTAAATGTTAATTAATTTTGAATTGGGAGGGGGGAAACTAACTATTGTGCGTCCTTCATCTCTCTGGCATCAACTCGATATTTTTTTTTCACTGAGGGGGCCCCCAATATTTTACTTGCAGGAGGGATTCAGAGAACTGTGCTACGCCACTGGTTCGGATGCCACTTAAAACTGTACGCCCAGTCCCGATTACCCTGTTCATAAAGTAAACTTCAACTAACAAATCAAACAAACAAACAATCGTTCATTGGATGATGATACGTATGTGTCTATCCTTCCAAAGAATTTACTGGAACCTCACGTCCTCAACTTGGAAATATTTAAAACACTACACTGGTATGTGTGTAAGAATGAGTATGTAAACAAAGGAACGTGACTTGTAAAGTTCTACTTGATTCGTTCATTCTGAAGTCGACCCGTTCATATACATTCCTCCATGGGCTAGAACCTGCCGTAGCGGCTTTTCCATTAGGTGACGCGTGGTCAGCGCATCGAGCCCAATCACCGCTGTTTTCTGGCTTTCGAGACCAGAGCTCGCCAATTCTTTGTTTCAAGTAGCTCCCCAATTGTCCTCACGACACTGGGCCAACGCCAAAATTTTGGGGGCTTCCACTGGGAAACGAACCTGGATCCGCTCGCACGAAAGGCGAGAGCGTTAACTATCTGGCTATGCAGGAGCCTTATATTTTAAATAAGGTGCGTGAAATAAATCCCCGGCTTCAGTATAGAAGCATAGGCAGTGGTATTTCTTTGTCAAACGCTCTGTATTTAGCTATCGGAATTAACCAATAACATTTAGCTATCTAAGGTCACGTGAATTTGTATACAGTTGTGGAAAGAAGTATTTTCCCCATAAGACAACTGGTATTAAAACTACATGGAGAAGTATTTCTTTTCATGACTGTTACATCTACTCGGTTCATTTGCCGACCTCAGTAGTGTAAAATACTATAGGATGAGGACGAGAAAGTATGAGCCCCCCTCAGGCAGATTTGGCCACACTTAAAACTAGCTCAAGATGTGCATATGAGCTTATTGCTCAAGTGTGGTACTCTGTCTAACCCAAGATTTTTGTAAAAATGTCCTCGAGAATTTCCCGTGAAAGTATGACCCCCTCAGATTGATTTGCCTACACTTACAAAAGCTACATCTGTGAGATTGTTGTCCATAAGCTTGTTAAAAATATGCCCCTCTTGATATTGTTTTGGCTACACTTAAAACTAAGCCAAGATACACCCATCTACACTCACCCACACCCACCCACACACACCCACACCCACCCACGCACATACATATTTACTTCCGGTCCACTTCCGGTTCACCCACTTCCGGTCCACTTCCGGTCCACTTCTATTGCATCATGTTGTGCAACAAATTATTATCCAATATTATGCAATCAATTATTAGGCATGTGTTGTTTTCTGATTGGTTGGTTATGACATAATGTGATGATGTGGTATATTCTGATTGGCTTATTGTTTCAGATGTTTTCAATGCGGTCCGTGCTTAGGCTATATAAAGAGATTTTGCATTACATATCAGCTAGTATTGTGAGAGTGGCTGAGGAGTATGGGTATGTTGTTGCAGTGCTCCTCATATTTTTTTATTAAAAATTAAATATTAATAATATAGAATATCTTATAATTAAAACACAAAAATATTGCAAATTTATATAAATTGAATTACAAATCTATTTGATTTAATATACAGAATTTTTAATTATTCATATCAAACATATTTCTAATATATTGAACAAAGGGTTTATATCTGTCCCAGTTTGTTATACAAGATCAATACATGACACATGGTATTAGGTCATTGCCTTTCTAGGACATGCCTGTGTAGACATGCATTTGTGCTAGGGCAGTGCTTCTGTACTTATTCTACCTTTGAGCATGTAGGCTATTAGCTTTACAACCTGTCATAGGTTTATTAAGTATAGAGTTTTGATTTGAACCCCAAGAAATTTTATATAATAAACCAACAACAAAGCCAAAAATATTAAGACACTTAGTATATACACTAAATATACAAAGCACACTGCTGAACCCAAGTGATATTTTTTATTAAGTATAGAGTTTTGATTTGAACCCCAAGAAATTTTATATAATAAACCAACAACAAAAATGCCAAATCAAAAATATTGTAATCAATGCAATAAGAATATATCCAGCCCTAATTGGGCTAAGAACCAAAGGAATTGTGATCCAGAAAAATACAGAACACCCACAAAAATATGCCCAAAATGCCATAGAAAATATAGCATGGAATACTTCACATATAAACATATGGGTACTTGTTCTGCACAGTCATCAACATTGCCCCCACAACCATCTACATCTGGTCTGAAAAGGAAGCTTGAAACACCTGTTAATGCTAGGCCAGCAAAGCAGCCACGCAATGTACCTATCCATAGCAGTTTTGCTGGCCAACTTAGGGATCACTGTTTTGTATCAGAGCCAAGATGTGATATTAAGAATTTTTTGAACAGTATAAATCCTGATGTGCAGGCAATTCTAAATGCACAAAATGGCTCTTATAAGCTGTCCCTCAAATTGTTTACACAATATAAGAAACCAAATGGCACAAAATTTACACAGCCCCACATAACAGAAACTGTAGCTATATATTCAAATACAAATTTAGACAAAATAATAAGGAGTTTGATAGATCAATTGAATATTAAACATTCTGAATTTGCTGCAAAAGAATCAGGATGGAGCCTATGTGGATCTCCACACAAGTTATATATTAATATTTCTGAATTCAGCCTATTACAAGGTTCTACATATCTGCCATTACCTGCCAATATCAAAAACAAAAAAGCTGTGGTTAACATAAAAAATAATGATGAGAAATGTTTCCTGTGGTGTATTTTAGCTGCTCTGTTTCCAGTTTTAAGGCATCCAGAAAGAATAAGTTATTATAAACAGCATGAACATGATTTTGATGATGATATGGAGGGCTTAGAATATCCAATGTCTGTTCAGAATATTGATAAATGTGAAAAAAAGGCCAGGGATATCAATGGTAAACAATTATCTATTAATGTTTTTATTTGCTCTACTGGCCGTGGCAATTGCTTGATAGCACCTCTCAGAATCAGTACACTTGTTGATGATTCTGCTGTCCCGATTGATCTGCTCTTAATTGAAGAGGATGACACATATCATTACACTCTGATACACAGTCTTGAAGCTTTAGTCAGAAAACAACTAGACAAATCTAAGACAATATTCAAGTTGTGCAGAAGATGTTTGACTGTATTTGATGGTCAAAAAATAATAAATGGAGTTCGAGAACAAAATGCAGAAATTGCTAAAAACAAGTTAATTGAACATTTAAAACACTGTGGCAATCATAAACCTGTTCATATGGTGATGCCTAAGCCAAGTGAAAGAGCCAAATTCAAAAAATTTGAAGCCTTGCTGGAACACCCAGCATATATAGTCTGTGATTTTGAATCAAACCTCATACCCCTTGCATTATGCAGCCCAGATCCTGATGAATCTTCAATTACATCATACCAGTTACATGAGCCTTCTAGTTTTTATTATTATGTTGTTGTACAGGATGGTGTTGTTAATGAAGAATATTTATACATGGGACCAGATGCCATCAAAGAATTTGCACATAGAATAGAAAATGAATGCCATGATATGGCATCGAATGTCTTATTAAAATCAAAACCTATGTTGCCTTTAACAGAGGATCAGATTGAAGATTTCAACAATGCAGAAAAATGCCCGGTATGTGATTCTGAATTTTCAGATACAAATATCAAGGTGCATCACCATTCTCATACAGATGGTAAATTCAAAATGGCCCTGTGTAATAGCTATAATATTAAGATCCAGAGACCAAAATTTGTCCCTATATTTTGCCATGGTGCATCTAATTATGATTTTCATCATCTGATCAGGTACGAGGGGTTTGACAAGCAGAATTTAAATATTTTAGCAGAAAATGATGAGAAATATATAGCTATTAGCAAAATAATTAAAGTTAATGGTGTTCCCATTCACTTAAGATTTCTTGATTCCTACAGAATTCTGTCAGCTAGCCTTGCCACTCTGGCCAGTCAATTATCTGATGATCAATTCAAAATCACATGTGCTATGTTTCCAAATCAGGGCCTGAAATTAATTAGGCGGAAGGGTGTATACCCATTTGATTATGTTACAGATTTTTCTAAATTTGATGAGTGTTCTCTGCCACCACAACAAGCATTCTACAGTAAACTCAGGGCATCTGGAATTACTGATGATGATTATCACCATGCCCAGTTGATGTGGAACAATTTAAAATGCCAGACATTTGGTGATTATCATAAGGCATATTTAAAACTTCATGTGACTCTCTTAGCTGATATACTTCAGGCATTTAGAAAATCATCGATGGAAAATGTATTTTTACAGTGCTCCAGGCCTAGCATGGTCTGCAATGTTTTTAAACACTAAAATGCAATTGGATCTGATCCAAGATCAAGATATGTATCTGTTTATGGAACAATGTATAAGAGGAGGCATAGTGCAATGTTCTCAGAGATATGCCAGAGCAAATAACAAGTATATTCCCAATTATGATCCAGCACTGCCATCAAATTATATACTGTATGTAGATGCCAACAGCCTCTATGGTTATGCTATGATGGATAAATTTCCATATGCAGGGCTTGAGTGGGTTGAAGATTTCAATATTGAAGATCTTCAGGATTTTGATAACAGTAACTATGGCCTGTTCTTAGAAGTTGATCTGACAATTCCTGATGATTTACACAACAAGTTTTCTGATCTGTCCCCAATTCCTGAGGTTAAGTGTTCACCTGGCTCTAAACAGAAGAAGCTCATGATGACTCTAGAGCCAAAACAGGATTATGTCATATATTACAAAAACCTCCAGTTCCTGATGCATCATGGTGTTCAAGTAACCAAAGTTGGCAAAGTTTTGAGGTTCTGGCACTCAAGATGGTTGAAGCCATATATTGATACAAACACAGAGCTTCGAACATCTGCAATGAGCCAATTTGATAAGACCCTGTTTAAATTGATGGTAAATTCAGTGTATGGCAAAACCATAGAAAATGTCAGAAAACATATTGATGTTAAATTAATTACTGACCACAGCCAGAGCAAAAAATTGATAGCAAAGCCTAATTTCAACTACAGAAGAATTTATGATGAAAATATGGCACTTTTCAACATGAAAAAAACAAAGATTAAGTTTGATAAGCCTATTTATGTAGGGGCTGTGATATTGGAATTGGCCAAATTACACATGCTGGAGCTCTATTATGATGTGTTGAAGCCTATTTATGCTGATCGTGTAAAACTGATGTACATGGACACAGATAGCTTTATTCTTGATATTCAGACAGAAGATGTCTATCAAGATATGTCACAGCCTGCATTGCTTGAATATTTTGATACCAGTGAACATACAAAGATTCAACCCCACAACAAAAAGGTGCCTGGCAAGTTAAAAGATGAGACACTTGGTGATGTTATTGTAGCATTTGCTGGGTTAAGGGCCAAGATGTACAGTTTTGAAACATGTAGTGGTGCTGTTGCCAAAAAAGCCAAGGGCATTGGCAGAGTAACTGTTGACAAAGAGCTCCAATTTAAAGATTATGAAGATTGTCTCAAAACCCAGAGTTTAATCAGAACATCAGAATGCAGAATTCAGAGTGTGGATCACTTGTTGACTACAAATGTTGTAAGAAAAGTGGCTCTGGACCCACATGATGATAAGAGATGTATTTTGTCATGTGCCATACATACTCTACAATGGGGGCATTGTGATATGAAAAGTGGTAATCAATGCCCAATTACAGAGCATGATTTGAAATATATAAACATGCCAATGAACTTATTTGGGTTCAAAAAACAGGCTATTATGGACCTGCCAACACCAGCACCCTCTTCTGATAAACAATCTATGATATCTAAACTAAGTGGTTTGTTAATTATTCATCTGAACAGCATACTTACAGATGTTGATGATAAAACAGGTAAAACATTGTACATATTTAACAATAATTTAAATCATTATCAATTACCTGTAGGTGGTCAATTACAATTTATTACAACTCCCGAGGGTAATGTCAAGGTTTCAATAGGGAGAAATATTTATAGAATTAAGCACTCAAACATGATTTCTGGCACTGTTTATACTGTTTCTGCTGGTGACTGCTTATATATTGAGGTCCCAGGATCCTATGACAAGCTTATACCTTTTTTTATAGAATTAAGAATTAGATATTTTATAATAAATAACCACTAAAACAAAAAAATGCCTAAAGATATATTTGGCCATACAAGGCATGAAGATAACAGTGATGAGATTCTGATGCTTGATGTCAGAGTTAAAAAATTAAGAAGTGATTTACAAGCTTTACAAACCACACTCAATGCCAGTCTTCAACTAGAGATTACAAATTTACAATCACAATGCATGGACCCTCTTCTTAAAATTGACTCAGAACTCAAATTGCTGCTTCAAAAATATACTGACTTGGCTACATTAGATAATTTTCAAACTTTAGAGGAGGCTGTAGCAGCTCTTCAAGCCAAATTTAAGACTCAGGCTACCAACTCTGAGCAATTGAAACAACAATTAGAAGAACATATTAATAATGTCCAGACACAGCTCCAAACAATTGTCAAAAGCATAAAGTCACAAGAAGATTTGATCTAGTAATTTCCACTCTAAAGGAACAGATTCAATCACTACAGATACCTAATCTGGACCCCTTGAACAATGCCATAGCCGAGGTTAAAGAAAAAATTGAGACACTTGAAAATTTTATGAACAACCTGCCATCTTCTGATGCTCTGAGTGCTATATAACTCGTAGTGTTGCCAACATCAAGATGCAACTTGAAACGTACGAAGATTTTGGAAAAATTCAGAGTACCATAAGCCATCTTGAGGGTACAATAGCAGCAGTGCAAAGTGATCTGACAAATGTACAAGAAACTCTAGAATCTCGCCTGCCTGGTATTGTAGATACCCTTGTCAGTGTCCAGCAACAAATCACCAAACTTGAAAACCTCAACACTGAATCTGAGCTATCTCATTTTCATCATTTGATCGATGATATCCAAACAAAACTTGAAATTTTACAACAATCAACACCTACTTAGGCAGACATAACCCTGCTCCAAGATGCTATGCAAAGTGTGGCTGATGCTTCTGAATTAAATAATGTGAAATTGGCACTTGAATCTTTGCAGAATACTGTATCAAATCTGCCTACATCACAGGAACTTAAAAATATAAAGAGAGCTGTGAATCGCATATTGAAATCAGAAGATATCAAGAATATCCAGACAGAGATCAAACAACTTACTCAGACAGTGGCCACTCTACCAACTAATCAACATATTAATGAACTGCATGCCCTGTTTGAGGATATCAGAAGACAAGTCCATGATCTTACTTCTCAAAATTCAAAATTGGCAGTTGTTGAAAATTTACAGCAAATTGTAGCCAACATCAAGCAACAGCTAGGAAGCATGGAATCCAACCAAGCAAATGCTCTGTCTGTTTTTGCCACCCAGCTACAAGAAATTGTGCAACAATACAAAAAACTTGTTGTGGACATAAAGATCAAGCCAGGCCATGATGATGTTGTTAGGACTATCAATGAGCACCTTGAATCTGTAACAAGTAGATTGCTTACAGCAGAAAAAGAAATAACTGGCCTAATCGAGAATCCTAAACATACAATAATTCTTGAATTGTACAGTATCCCCAACAAAGAATATGATTCTCCATTTACACCAGGTGGCAAAATATATATGCTGTCCCCTGCACAATTTTATTACCAGTTTTTTGTTGGGGGCACACTTAGACCAATCAAGATCAAATATTGGCTACAACCACAGGCACACCACTACCCTACTTTATCAATAACAAATGCTGACAAAAAACCAAAGGTCACCAGTGTAGAGTTAGAGGATTTTACAGACCCTAATACATTAGAGACATCTTATGCTGAAGATGATGGTTCTCTGGAATTTAATATACAAATAGGAGACAAATTATATTTAGAAAATCCTGTAGTATCAGCTGCTGAACACCCCATAGTTGCAATATTCTTGTTTACATACTATGTCTAGACAAATTATTGTTGATGAATTACACAGACAAGCCAGACATAATTTTAAGAGACTGCCAGTGGTTACAAAAGGCATAGATGATTTATGGCAGTGTGACTTGGTTGAGATGGCAAGTGGACAGCTGAAAAATTTAGACAAGATCAACAACGGCTACGAGTATCTACTCACTGTCATAGACACATTTTCAAAATATGCCTGGGCTGTGCCACTCAAATCCAAGACTGGAGCATGTGTTACAGAAGCCTTCAGGACAATCATCAATCAGAGTGGAAGATCACCGCGCTATCTACAAACAGATAATGGCACAGAATTCTATAATTTGGTGTTCCAACAATTTATTAAAAGCCAGTCAATACAACATTACTCGAGTTACAGTGATCTCAAGGCCTCTATTGTAGAAAGATTCAACAAAACCTTAAAAAATCATATGTATAAACAATTTACCCTTCAAGGTAATTATAAATGGCTTACAATCCTACCAGAACTTTTAGATAGATATAACAACTCGGTCCATTCCACAATCAACATGAAACCCTCTGAGGTAACTTCATCTGATGAGCAAAAATTGATCAGTACTGTTTATTATCCTAGATACCAGCCAACAACAAGAAAAGCCAAATACAAGGTAGGTGATCAAGTAAGAATCAGCAAATATAAGCACATATTCAAAAGAGGCTTTACCAGAAACTGGAGCACTGAATTATTTACAGTGGTTCAAGTTAAACCTGGGACTCGATACACATATATAATAAAAGACCACCGAGGAGAAATTCTCAAAGGCAGGTTTTATGAAGAAGAACTCAGCAAAACTAAACAGCCTGACACATATCTCATAGAAAAAATCATCCGCAGAAAAGGCAAAAAGATACTGGTGAAATGGCTAGGTCTCCCAGAACACAGCTGGATCGAGGCAGACAAAGTGATACTATGAACACCTGGGATGTTATAAAGAGACTACCAGAGCCTGAACAGCAGAATAAGAGAAATGGAAAGCTGCTGCCTGATAATATTAGATGTCTTATTGTTGGGCCATCGGCTTGTGGTAAAACTACACTAATGACTGATAATTTTTTATTGGCACCCAACTGCTTAGACTGGAAAAACAGGCACTTGTATGTCTTCTCCAAGAGCTTGGAACAATTAAAATATCAGCAGATGATGAAGATATATGATGGACTGGATATAGCCACTTTTGAACCAGATGTTAAGCCACTTCATGATTGTCTTGATAACTCTGTTGTTTTGTTTGATGACATTATACTGAATAATCAAAACAAGGTTAGAAATTTTTTTACACAGGGCCGACACAAAAACATAGATTGCTTCTACCTGGCACAGACTTTTTCTAAAATACCGAAGCAGCTGATCCGAGACAACAGCAATTTTATATGTGTGTTTCATCAAGATCATACCAACCTCAAACACATACATGATGAATATGTAGGTGGGGACTTGAGCTACATTGATTTTTCTAAGTTTTGCAGTAGGTGCTGGAACCAGGAGAGCTATGGGTTTGTCACAATTGATATGACAAGGAAACCCAATAGTGGTAAATATAGAAATAAAATCAACAATTTTCTAGACATTGAAACATATATAAATAACCATGAAAAGGCCAATTATTGATGATCTTAAATTAAGATATTATCTTGTAAAAAGATTTAAGGGATGGAAATCAGAGAACCGAGGAATCTATGAACAACACAAGCAAACAGAACAACCTATTATTGATGCTATTATTGAATTAGGTAAAAATATCAAAACTGTTACATAGCAGAATCAAAATTTGATCACAGAGCTTGTACCTGTAGCTGCTAGGAACATATTAGATTATCCAATCACCCCACTTTCTAGTATTCATACACCTAGTCCTGTTGCTCCTCGAAGAATTGAAGCTACTCAGGATCCTATTGAATTGGGTCTTCTTGCTCAAAAATATTTAAGAACACCTAAAGACAACAAAGATGAGGTGTTTGGTTTATATGCTGACACAGAGCATGATGGTAGCATCATACATAGAATTGGCAATTTTAGAGTAACATTTATGGGAGATGATCTAATTGTATATTCAGAATCTCATCTTGGAGAAAGATGTGGTTTTGTTAAGTATCCTGGAACACCTGGATTGTGGGAACTGATGACTAGGAAAAGGCCTGGCAGCTATACAGATCAAGATTATAAGCATTACAAAGAAATATTAATAAAATCAGATGCTCTATACCAGAACAACCCACACAAAAAAGAGTCAAGTCTAGCAGTGGAGCAAAATACAACAACTTAATCAAGCCCATATGGTCACAGATCAAGACAGGTAGTGGAATCAAACAATACAACACCCTGCCTAAAGAATTTGTGTGGGTTGATGATGTCAGGAAACTTGTAGATAGGTTGCTGGTGATAGCTGGGGAAGAAAATGCTGGCAACCACAATTTTTACAATGAAAAAGTTGGAATTATGGACATGATAAGCATCAAATTGTCTAATTTTATAGTGAATGACACTAAGGGCATTGGATATCTTATAAAAATTATTAATACTCTACCACCTAAATTTTGGAATATCTCTGAGGGTCGGGGGCTGGTTAATGACATCATAAACAAGCTGCCATTTGAACTACACATACCAGGCTATCAGTATTGTGGTCCCGGTACAAAATTGGACCATAGATTAAACAGAGGTGACCCTGGTGTTAATCCTCTAGATGCTGCTTGTAGAGACCATGACATAGCATACAACACACATACCGATCTTGAGAAGAGACATGTGGCAGACAAAAAATTAGAAGAGGCTGCATTTGGTAGATTTGTAAGCAAAGATGCTTCTTTAAGTGAGAGAATAGCAGCATTGGGGACCACCATAGCTATGAACACCAAACAAAAACTGGGGTGGGGGTTGTGATAAATTAAATAAATTTAAGCCACTTAATTAAGCTATGTAAACCCAGAATATGTATATAATAAACCTAGGATGAAGTCCAAGGGTGTTATGTATCAGATACCTTATGCAGGTCTTAAATATCTTAAAACTATTGATAATCTTTTAACCAAAAAGCAGCGCAAGAAAAAAGCTCTTGTCTTGCCAAGGGCCATGGTATGAAATTATTACTTAGTACCCCTCAATTAAAAAAATTACAGCATTCCAGGAAAAAATTGCATACAGGGGGCTTCATATTTAGTATCCCGGCCATCTTAGCAGCACTTGGTGCTGTTGGGAGCTTGGCTGGGGGATCAGCTGCCATAGCAAAGACAGTAATAGATGCCAAAAAGAATAAGGCAGAATTAGATTAATTGAAGCGCCATAATCTGGCCATAGAGAAACAAGGCAAAGGTCTTAAGAGAGCCATGAATAAGTTTAAAAAAAACAAGAGCCGCTTACAAACCAAGATATTGAAGCTTTAATCAAGCCACTGGGCATCAAAAATTTTAGAGGTGTGTACATGTCTGATTCTTTACCAGAACAACCACTCAACAAAGAGTGTGGCATAGTTAATTTGGATAAGAACAAAAATAATCAGGGCACTCACTGGATCTGTTATCTTAAATATTTAAACAATGAGGCATTTGTGTTTGATTCATTTGGAGGTATTCCACCTGAAAATTTAGTAAAATATCTAAAATCAACTAATCTTTATTACAATAATGCCCGTGTTCAAAACTTCAAAGATGTTAATTGTGGACATCTGTGTTTATCTGTTCTTAGATATCTGTCTCAAATAAATAAACCATCAATTGAAGATTTTCAAAAGGCCCTGTGGTATCTGAAACATCATGGGAGTATTCCATCTCACCAGCCAAAATTCAATATTGAAACTCAGATTACATGATGATATACTGTATCCCAAAACAATAGCTCTCAGAGCATTTTATGGCATGTACTTGATCCCCAATATTACACACCACAACAACACAATTGCAGTTGTTGATCAAAAAATTGTCATCACTCCAGGGCAGTATAATCTGTCTACTTTAAATGCTCAGTTACCCAGAGGTATAGTGTTAACTCAAAATTCTGTCACTCACAGAGTAGAAATTGTATCTGCTACAGAAACAGTAGATCTGGGTACTATAGGAGAGCTGTTAGGCTTCCAGAACAACACAAAACTTGAACCAGCCATCAAACACACTGCTATTAATATACCTAAATTCTTAGCCATAGAGACTCTAAATATTCACTGTAATGTGGCCGAGGGTATGATCACCAAATCAGATGGCATAGGCACTCACAAACAAACTGGGATCATTGCAACATTCATACCTAACTCTGAATTTATGGAGCCGATCATCTACACTCCATCACCAACATTATATTTTCCTGTATGCCATAATAGAATAGATTACATTGAGTTGATGGTCACTAATGAAAAAGAAGAATTAGTTGATTTTGCTGGAGCCACAACAACTGCTACCATAGAAATTAATATTTAAATAAAAATACATACAAAAAAATGGAAAATATTGAGAGTTATGAGCTACAATCATTCCCCCCAAACCGGAGGACCTTTGCAAATTTAAATCAAGCCAACACAGAGATTTAGGTTGATCTTGATGTAGGAGATGGCTTTATACACCCTCACAGAGCAGATCTATACATCAAATTTGATGTTGTCAAGCTCGATGGTACAGATTATCCGGCTAACTCAAACATAAGATTGGTAGACAATTTTGTGCCACATCTGTTCTCTGAAATTGAGATCAGAAAACATGGTGTTGTTATAAACAGAGTAGATTACCCTGGTATTACCTCTACAGCTTTGGCCACACTAAAATTATCCAAAACCGAGGCTTCTTACTACAAAATAGGTGGATTTGAGGCTGGTGATAAGATAATATCTAAGAGCCACACAGTGCTGTTCCCCATGCGCCTGTTGCCAGGATTCTTCTCAGATTACAAAGATATTATGTGGAAGGGTGGTTTAAGAATTACATTTAGAAGAGCTGCAAATGATAATAATGCTTTGATGAGGTACAGTACATTAAATTCTACTGGGGCAGCTCTGCCTAATACCCTACCTGATGAAGGCAAGTGCCTTATTCAGACTATGGAGCTAAGAATTCCAGTAGTTGAATATGAAGCCAGTTATGCTCTTAAATACAAAGCAGATATCCTAAAAAATCCACAGGTGCCTTTACAATTTTATACATATCAATGTGTGCAGAAGCCTGCCACTGGTAGCTATTATGAGTTTGATGCTACAAATTCATTCTCCAGTATACAATATGACATGCCAGATTTTGTGGTGGTACTGTTTCAGACTGGAAGACACAATAATCAAGAAAAAAATGCAAGTAAATTTGATAACTGCAACATCAAAAACATATATCTTAAAAATGGCAGAAATGAGGTGTTCCCCAGAGAAAATTATAATTTAAACATGTCCAAGGATGATTTTCTTAAATTATATGAAGCATGTACAGCATACAAAAGGGTCACTACTGGCAATACTGACATGTATTACTCACCAGATGAATTCAAAGCACAGAGACCCATGTTTGTCATCAACACTTCAAAAAGGAAACAAGTTGTGGTTAATGACAGGACAAACATTAAAATTATCTGTGAATTCCATGATACACTCCCTGATGACACAATATGTAGTGTTATTCTTATAGGTGAAAAATCATATATTTATGATGTAAGAAATGAGAGAGTCACAGAGCAATTCTAGAAAGCCTCTGCATATTAATTGTCTGAACTTAAACCGGAAGTGGACCGGAAGTGGACCGGAAGTAAATATGTATGTGCGTGGGTGGGTGTGGGTGTGTGTGGGTGGGTGTGGGTGAGTTTAGATGTGTGTATCTTGGCTTAGTTTTAAGTGTAGCCAAAACAATATCAAGAGGGGCATATTTTTAACAAGCTTATGGACAACAATCTCACAGATGTAGCTTTTGTAAGTGTAGGCAAATCAATCTGAGGGGGGTCATACTTTCACGGGAAATTCCCGATGGCATTTTTACAAAAATCTTGGGTCAGACAGAGTACCACACTTGAGCAATAAGCTCATATGCACATCTTGAGCTAGTTTTAAGTGTGGCCAAATCTGCCTGAGGGGGGCTCATATTTTCTCGTCCTCATCCTATAGTATTTTACACTACTGACCTCTGTGATGGAGTTGTTAGCGTAGCGCTCTACGGTGCCATAAACCCGGGTTCGAATCCCGACCTGGACGTGGGTCTTCTTTGTTATTGTCCCTTCATCAATTTCATCATATCATCGCTCAATTCATCTTTGCAAGAAGTGGAAAAGAAGCGAAGTAAAAGAACCAATTAGTAAAATCAACTCCATTCAAGATATGGAAGGACGATCGTCAAGAATTTGTAATTCTGAAGGAACGAAGAGAAAACTGTTTCAAAAGCAAGCAATGTGAGAATGTGATTATCAATGATGCCAGAGTTATTTAATGTTAAGTCCGCTCTGAGCATTTATGTATTATGTATTGTGTATTGATAGATTAATACCGGGTGTTTCATAAGTAATTGAGAGGTTACAAAAAATTATTTCAAGTGAAGTATTGAACTTACGTTAATGAAACCACTCCAGATCGAACGATAAACTCAAACAGTTCTTTTACACCTACAAATGTTCAATGTGTGCACCATGGGTGACACGGCACACACATAGACGCGATAGTCTACTCCTTGCCACACGCGCATCAACATAGGCCTGTCGTAGGAATGGCCAAATCCGGATTTTTTAAAATCCGGAATCCGGATAGCAAAAACGAGAATCCGGGTTTAGGACAAAATCCGGATTTCGGAGGGCATTTGTGATCAGTGTTGTTGCAGTAGTATTGTACAAAGTTCTTTGTTTCGGCCAAACATGCCCACATTGCTCGATGGCTCCTTATCTGGCGTAGCAGTTGCACAAGAGCGACATCTTGATAGATTGGATAAGTTCACGCTTCAGTTTAATGCGCAAGCACTTTCTGACGCCGAAACATGCTTTCTGAGATTACATGATTCGCAGCTGAAACAATGAAATTGTATATAACACAAAATGTCATATATATTGCTTTCTGCTTTCGACCAAACTTTTCTTGCTCTCCTTTTCCTCCGCATCTACCATGTATGACTTACTAAAACTTTGTCGTCACATGGGAGTAACACCGCTGTCATTGTAGACAACAGACATTGGTCGTAATCTGAAAGACAACCCGCATTTGCTTTCCTCTATATGGGTGGGTGGGATGGGGGAGTGGGGGGGAGCTGTTGTCTTTCTTCCACCATTACTATTTTTTTGGTTAAAAAAATATTTTTCCTTTTTAAGACACAGTATATTGTCATTGGCCTGCATAAACAAGCTTTGTTCGTTTCAAATTACAAGACATGCGCTTGTAGTGGCCAAAGCAAACAAAACTGAAACAAGTCACTAGTAGTCTTCAGTTTCATTGGCATATTTTCATAAAAGCCTATTAAATGTTCATTGGTATTTGATGTAATGGTTAAAGAACGTATGCTTTCTTTATTTTCAACATCACACCCACAAGATTTCATTCCACGCCCCCTCAGCACACCTACATGATTAATACTGGCGCCGAAGCTGCTCTCGTATCATACGTTGAAAAAATATTCAGATTACATCTGATTGTTGCGGAACTGATCTCATGTAGCAACTTTTTGTTGATCTGTACCAATTATTTTGTGGTCAAAAATGAAAACATGAAGTAGTGCAATCATTTCATAAAAGAAGGGAAATCTATTATATTACTAAGCGCAGTCGGCTTCTTTCATGCGCGGAGCCAGAAAATTTTGACCGGCTGAGCAGGAGCCAAATAGTGAAATATTAGGGTTGTCAGATATAAAGTTTTGAGTTTCACACACAGATTTCCCTCGCGCTCTCCCGAATTCCTTTGGATTTCTTTCACCTTTTCTCATTGCTATTGTAAGTCTTATTTTTCCCTTCCACCATTTTTCGCTGCTTGTATTACCCCCGCCCCCCCATCTCTCTGTGTTTTAAAATACATATCTGCGTGCAAGGGTAATCCGTTGACCAAATGTTCTGATGAAAATTCTCTCCATCCCCTCCAGTCTAGAAAACAGTAGCGAAAATAACCGATGTCGTCGCCTGTTGTAAAACCTCTTGGCTATCATTCCTGTCTTTTGATAAGACTTTAAACTCTAGGTCCAGTCCCGATTAGCCTTACTGGCATAAAGTGGACTTAAACCACCAAATCAATCAATCTATCTTTCCTGTGTGAATCTTGATATGGCCTCCCTACTTCTCTCATTTATGTGTCCTTTCCCTGATGCCCTTCAATTGCTCAGTATGTACTTTGCTTTGTACAGTCATGGACACTTCTGAGTTCTAACGATTCAATTGAAAGTTAATGGAATTGTTATAACCCGGAACTGTAAAGGAGATATTTTATCTTATCCCTTTAAATTAAGAAGAAATTTATCATAGCCCATACTTTAATAGTTAAACGACATATTACATTAATTGATTTATTTGTTGTATTTAACTTCGCCTTTCTTGCACTATTGGCTAATCGCGAAGATGAGGATGAATTGTGATAAGATGAAGCAGACGAAGTGACAATCACAAACACACATGGGCAGATCACAAAACCACAAAAAAGCTCCACGTAGGATTGTACTGGCTGTGAGACCAGACACCATAGTCTCGTTAGTCTGATAAATGCAGTGCATGGTGTATTACGAGGAAGACAGTCTGACATTGAGTTGGTAGATTAGAGTATATTGTTAAATTCATGAGACAATTATTGAATATATGGATCAAAATCAGTTTTCCCTTCAAAATTCGCTTTCCCTCTGTAATCCGTTATCCTTCAAGAACCTGTTTTGCCTCTGTAATTCTTCTCCCTCCGAAATCCAGATTTTATCCGAAATCCGGATTCGGAAAATATACTATCCAGAATCCGGATTTTTTTGACCATCCCTACTGTCGATAGTGTCTATCGCTGCTATGATAAGCTCCCTTAGGGCTGCGATATCACGCGGCATCGATGAGACGAATATCCTGTATTTCATGAAACTCCACAAAAAGAAGTCACATGGTGTAAGGTCTGGTGATCTTGGAGGACATTGCACAAAGCACTGTGAGTGATATAGGTGATTTGAATGTCGCCAGTGCCGGCGTTAGTCATTTCGCCGCCCTGGGCGACCGCAGCAGATGCCGCTCCCTTTCGACCCCCCTACCACTCGTCATTACGCAGCAACGGAAAATTGAAAATAAATAAACAATATATTCCTATGTAAAATATCAAACTATAAAATAATAAATAAAATATACATATGTGTATAATGTTACACCAGTAGCGGCTTAAACCTGTAATGGAAATCATTATTATTATACTTATTTATTGAACTCTATCTCCTTCGAAACATCAAGTGTTCCCACGCCGCTCACCAAGAGAGATGGTGGTGAAGCGTGCGATCAGTGATATCAACCTGTGTAGACCGAGCCGCTTTCTCAGAATGCTAGTTTCGTTCCCTCTGACGCTGTTTCAGCAGTTGCGTAGAGGACGCTTATTGGGTATTTTGGCTTGGGCACCGTGCCAGGGGAGGTTGAATCATTTAGGAAAGTTATGAACGCAGCTATCGGTGTGTTAGCAAATGTAGTGTTGCAAACCCATTCCATTAGAGATCGTGTGAGGGAGTCGTCGAGGCAACCCATACATCATTGCAAATTGAGGGATTTTTTTTTCTTTATTTCTTTTTTAATTTTAGAAAAGGGAAATTTCGATGGTATATTGTCCCTCCGATTCTGGGAACATGACATGACATGACAGGGGAAGAAAGGGGAAGGAGAGCAGCGAAACGGGTGTTTTAAACATGTCTGATATTGTCTTTGCTGAATGCATCTTGGCCAAAATAAGCGGTCTCTGTGGTGCAGTAGCCGAATTATCAACCCGTGCAGAGGGAGTGTACACATCAATCAGCCAGATGTTTTGCATTATGTGCCTGTGACTGCGTTACTGCGTTGCAAAATTGTTTAGTGCTGTCAAAAGTTCGTTCCTATTTCAGTGCAAAGTGTTTCATTTCATGATGAATAGGGAAATATAGCGAAAGCAGAGACTTATTAAACGTATTTAACGTTGTTGAATTTTTGGAGGGAAGTTAGCTTTAAAGCCTGTAGCAACTGCAGCAATATATGGATACGGCGGTATCCATATTTTGCGGTATTATGAATAAATGATGGTGTAAATAGGCGTAAAAATAAATTAGAATGATAAACAATAATAAAATAGAAAAAATATAAATATGCTGACCAAGGCAGTAATTTATTTTATTAAAAACATAAACTAAACGTAACGTTTCAACCTTCTAGCAAGGTCTTCATCAGACTCTGTATCAAGTACAAAAGTAACAAGATACCAAAAACAGGGCATTATATACACAAAACATTACTCCCTCCAGACTAATAGAAAGTTGTTTTGGAACTTTCTCGCAGGTGGCTTTCACTATACTTTCACCTAAAAGCCGAAAAATATATACTTCCATATAGAATGTGGATTGGGCTTTATATATCACGCTCTTTTTCCTTCATTTTCTTTCTTCTCCTCTCCTCTTTCTCTCTTGTCCTTTCCACTCTTTCTAACACTTTCTTCCATTCTTTGTTTAACTTCAGTCCCCCATTCCAGTTCATTGTTTCTTCTTCACCTTTCATCTCTATTTCCTTGGCTTCCTTCCATTTTCTAAACGTTACGTTTAGTTTATGTTTTTAATAAAATAAATTACTGCCTTGGTCAGCATATTTATATTTTTTCATAATAATGGAAACAAGGCTTAATGGTGTAATAAAATAGAGTGTATTAATTTGTCATCTTTATATCTTCTCTTTGTTCTTAAAGTTATATGTGAAATTGCCAATGTTCTCAAATGCAAGTATATACTAAATTGTAAAAAGTGGAAAGACCGATATAAATTTGGGTCTCCGAACAGATTCTCAATCTGTGAGCTTATTACCATGCCCCTGTGGTCTATTTGATACATCAATGGTGCGACCCACAGCACTTTTTGGCTGCGCGTTATGGACTTTCACCCGCAAAGGGAGGTAGAAATTTATTATTTTCAATATTTAATTTTTGTACTTAGTAAGTCATAGGGGGGGGGGGTCCGGACTTCCCTTAAATACGTCCTTGCAAGAGAACATCTTTAAACTTGATAATTTCCGAGGTGCTGGGATCTATTATGATGAGCACTCTTACACCCACCTCTCCATGTCTTTGCTAGGCGTTCCGTCACTGGTCAGATATACCGGGATGTGACGATCCAACAATATGCCCGTCTATTCATGGGTGCAATGGGTTCCAAAACTGAAGGCCGGGCAAGGACATTTTACTTTTCCTTGGTAGGTAAGGTTAGCATAGAGCTGGGGGAAAAAGGGGGCAACTGCCCTCCCACGCCCCCCTAACCGCCGCCATTGCTCACTTTTTTGGTGAATTTGGTCTTCGGGTAAACAAATGTCTCACTGTCGGCAAGAAGGGATACATCAAACCTAAATTAACATGGAGACGGGTAATAATACTTTATCTGGAGAAACAAGAGGTTCATGTGGTGTGTTTTCCTCACCAGGCATGAGTTCTGATCTTGCTAGCGATCTTATTAAGTCCCAGTGATGGGATTTAGCCTCACTGTTCCATAAGACACATGGGTATTTAGTGAACCCAGACTGAAAGTCCAGGAAGAATGCTCGGTAGGGTAAGGTCTCATAAATTGTACCACTTTCAGAATTTTTCAGGTTTTCATGGAGACTGTAACAACTTAACAAAATGCAATGATACCATACAGTAGCCCGGTCATGTAAGCATATATATATATAAAAGTAATCAATTAATATGTTTTGGGTTTAAAGGCGGTGACGGAAAAAGTGTGAAGATGCAAAGTGTGAAGATGCAAAGTGGTACAATTTATGAGCATGTATTATAAATTGTACCACCAGTCTTATAAATCGTACCATTAATAACATGCAGAATCGTTAAGTGTGATTCAGTAATGGGACTTTATTTACGACATAGAATGCAATAAATTCTTGTTACATATTAATATATTGTAAAATGAAAATAAGTAAGCTCTCATAAAATTACTTGACAAAAACAAATTGTTAAGTTTATGTAACTATCGGTGCAGGTTATTTTGATCCACATTTATCACAGGAAAATACTTTCTTCTTTGGACTTACTCTCGCACACCTTGTATGAAACCAGACACTACACTTCAAACATTTTATCATATCTTCTTCCTTGATTGCAATACCAGCTAGTCGAGTTGTCAGCTTCTGGCAATGTTAGTGATTTCATTGCACTACCCCGTGAAGGTTTGCAGTTGTCCGAGAGATGTTTTTTGTAAGCACCACAGTTGAAGAAGTAGGTCGGCTTCTCTTTCTTTTCTGTTGAACTGGAACTGGTGATATTTGCTCTGGGGTCACTTTCGGCATTTGGTTAGGAGATTCCTGGCTGCGACGTTCTGGCGCTGCTTCTGGATTTTTTTGCTCAGGTTGTATTTCATCCCTACAATCTGGCACCAAGTGAGAAGCTGTGGGCACAAAGTCTGAATCCTGGAAAACATTAAGATCCAAAGGCCAAATTCCGGTATGTGAGAAACCACTTATGTCATTCTTCACAGTTGCAGCTCTACCATATGCTTCTCCAAGGAGCGGTGCATCTCTTGCCGGAGTAATGTTACTATCTTTGTTTGTGCGAAGCCATTTGTCAGCTGCTTGGTTATAATATGTGTCCAGTGGTTTGAAGAATGGCACATCTAACGGCTGGAGCTTGTGAGTGGTGGAAGGCAGATAATTATCACACCATTCTAGATTTATGGCTAGAAGATTTTCGGTGTGTGTGACATGTCCATCTAGAATCAACAGCACTTTCCTATCGACAGAGGGCCTTACTGTTTTGATGAAGTGCTGCATCCACTGGACAAACAACTCACTTGTGATCCATCCACTATCAGAAATAACAAATAGTGTTCCAGATGGAGCACCATGCTTAAGATCATCACAGAACCTCTTCCTCTTAAAAATAAGCATTTGGGGCACATACATGCCGACAACACTGAAACAGCAAACGCAGGCGGTATTTGTTCCTCGTTCTCCGATGGTTACAGCGCCCACTTGGTGCTTCTCTTTCCGAACAAGGATTTTTTGCGGTTTTTGAACAGTTGAGAGACTAGTCTCATCCACATTGAATATATGACTAGCCTCAAAACGATTTTCATCAATGATCTTTGTCACAATATTAGAGGCCTCCCCGATGGCGCAGTGGTAGCGTCGTCGCCTTGTAATCAAGGGGTGCCGGGTTCGATACTCGGTGGAGGCACAAGTGGTTCGGATCCCACTTTAAACTGTAGGTCCAGTCCCGATTAGCCTTACTGTGCATAAAGTGGACTTAAAACACCAACTCAACTCAACAACAACTCAACTCAACTCACAATATTAGAAAACGTCATTACATCATCTTTATTAAACCGAAAAGCCCTTGCTGCTGAAGTAGCCTCTGGTTGACGGAGGGACAGACTCGGGTGGCGCGACATGAAACTGTAGTTCCACTGTTTTCCAGCTTTCCCGTTTTGGAACCTATGTTTGATACCATTGGCTTCAGCTAAATCATATGCTAATTTCTGAAGATCTTGTCGAGAGCATCCAAACATATGGGATCCCACCTGAAGAACGTAACTTACCAGCTCATCCTCCAGTTCACTAGGAAGATCGGTGCCACGTCCAAAACTCTATATCTTTGCAGGCTTTCTGGTTTTTGTTCTGCAACCTCATCTTCAATATGAGCTTCGGAACGCCGTAAGTTCTGCATATTTCATTAATACCAGCATCACCATTTCGGAAGGCATCTAGTGCTCTCATCATATCTTCTTGCGACCGCAAACCATATTTCTTCGGTTTCGCCATCTACAACAGTAAAAAATAATAATAATAATCATACTAATAAGGATAAGAATAATATGGATTATAATAATAATAATAAGAAGAAGAAGAATACGAATAATAATAATATTAATACGAAGAAGAATACTAATAATCAGTATTATTATTATGAAATATAATTATTCTTGTTAATAATTAGAATTATGTAATTTCTTCTTTACTATTCTGCCGATTAAACTTGTATAAATATCCTCTCTAATTATTTTTAAAAAGTTCCTTTAATATGTACCGGTAGATTTGGAAGAAAGCTAGTGGTACAATTTAAACGACACGGCCATTATCTTTCAACACAGGCCCATTTTACAACGGAGTAAAGCCATTTCAAATAACCCTTCCCTTAAATATTAACATAGTTAAGTTATTTATATTTGACATGAGACTAGATTCAGACTTACCTGTGCGTGTGTAGAGGCTTAGATGTTCGAGGAATTATTTACTCCGTGGACCACAAAAATGAACAAGCTGCTGCTTCCAAGGCAATACTACTTCTAACTGACCCGTCTTCACACGAGCTTCTCAACTTCTTCTAATACACAATCTTTCCAATAGGCAGCGCCACTGCTTGGATAAGTCGCCAGATATGCGAGCGGTACAATTTACATGCCGGTACAATTTATGAGACCTTCCCCTACTTTCAGGTAGTCAGAAACAATCCACATGTGTCATGTTCTCTACTTTCTTCAAGAATACTCTGAGATTACCATGTATCTTTCAAAGATACTGTTATTATTATTTAGGAAAAATATTTTTAGACTTCTCACTGAAATATACACAATAACCGCCACTCTGATGGGTTTTATTGTATGCCAATAGCACGTAGCAAACCTTCAACATCGTTACAATAACGAAGATTTTTCATGTATGGTAAAATATGGTACGAATTTTTTTCTCTGTTCCACCAGAAAGATACCAGGAGAGATAATTTTCCCCCTTCAATCGTGAAGTAAGGAGCTCTGCCCCAATTGTTTGGTAATTCCGAGTCCCTCTCCAAATCATTGAACTTCCTTTGACTGAATTGCTGAAGTGATTGTGATGTCTGTGTGACACTGTAATTCTCGTCACTGTCAGAAGAAGAATCAAAAGAGACATCGGATTCCAGATTTACAGGAAAGATAGCTATTGGATTTGAACAAAGGGCAGAATCGACTTTCAGTGGCGCTTTATTGTTCTTCCTGTTTATGCCACTTATACAGAAACAACAGTCTGTTGAATGGGCACGTGGTTCCATCCTATATATCGGAATTCCCAAACTTAAACTATTCCATTTGGCTTTTAACCACTAACGTAGATTAACAGTACGTGTGTTGGAAACGACCACAGCTTATCTTGGTCACCGACATGAACACCAAAATATGCCCGATAGATCTTTTGCAGAAGGCAGTAATACTTCCTTGTTTTGTAGGAGTGTACAGTCCATACGGGTAGCAGAAACAGTCCGGGTTATTTAACACCCACGTCGTGATATTGTCACTACCTACAGTAACAGAACACTTCAAGTGTTAATGAAATTCATGAACACAAAGTCACATGTCCACAACCGAACATAACCTTACGCGTACTCACTTGTTTTTTCCATGACCACATACTTGTTGAAGATTGTTGTGTAACATTTTCCCTCGGCTTCCTTTCTATACCGCGTGAGGCACCTAAAAGTACCACCTGAAATAGCGAAGAAACCAGAAACAGTAGCGATGTGAGGTTTGCGGGAAACAATAATATCAAATGGGGCTCGTAAATCGGAGGTATGGGGTGGGTCAAAAAATATCGACAAATGGGGCATCTGGAGCAAAGTCATATTTTTTTTAATGGAACGATATACAATAACATGCATAATATAAAAGATCACACGCAGAGAAACACAACGCCGTTGGTCTCATGCATCTACTGCACATAGGAACGAAGATATGGCCATGGGAAAATATGTAAACAAACTAACAAGTGGCCCACTTGACCGTCAGTACCACGGCATGTAAGACTTCTCAGGTGCCTGACAGAACTGCCTTTACGCAGAGCAAGTTTTGATAGCAGGTCCACGAGATCGTGTTAGTTCATAGCAAGCAGTCGTAGTGGTAAGAGCGAAGATTATGGTGTTCACAAACATAGAAAAAGCGGACATGATCCTGATTTATGGGGAATGCCGAAAGAATGCCTCAGAAGCCTACCGTGTTTACGCAGAGAGATATCCGGACAGACGACAGCCATCTCGACGTCTGTTTGGTAAGTTATTTATTAAATTAAGAGACACCGGAAGTGTAACACCACGAGCACGTATACGGAACAAGTCAACTACAGGTGAGGCAGGTGCAACAAATGTTCTCGCCGCTGTTGCTGTGAATCCGCACGTTAGCTCCCGTGAAATTGCCAGGGATACTGGGATGTGTCAGCGAAGTGTATTGCGCATTCTGCACACACACAAGTTTCACCCATATCATATCTCCCTCCATCAGGAACTTCACGGGAATGATTTTGTGGACCGTGTTCGGTTTTGCACATGGTTGTTACGACACGACACACCCGATTTGTCACGTATCCTCTTCACTGACGAGGCAACTTTTACCAATCATGGAAATGTCAACCTAAGGAACATGCACTATTGTTCGGTGACAAATCCACATTGGCTTCGCCAAGTGGAATGCCAGCGCCTATGGAGTGTGAACGTGTGGTGTGGTATAGTGGGTGAACATCTCATTGGCCCTTTTTTTATACAAGGGACACTGAATGCTGACCGATACATACAGTTTTTACAACATGAACTGCCTGTACTATTGGAGGACATACCACTTCAGACAAGGAGGGACATTTGGTACCAACTGACGGGTGCCAAGCTCACAGTGCAAGACGCGCTACAGCATGTGTGGAAAATACATTTCCAAATCGTTGGATTGGACGTGGAGCGCTTGTCAAATGGCCGGCTCGTTCCCCAGATTTTTCACCGTTAGACTTTTTCCTGTGGGGAAAGCTGAAGGACATTGTCTACCGGGATGTGCCAACAACTCCAGCGGATATGCAACACCGCATTACTGCGGCCTGTAGGGACATTCCCTACGAGATGCTACATTCTGTGCAACGATCTTTGCGTGGGCGCCTCGTTGCCTGTATCGCAGCTGACGGCCACCACTTTGAACACACACTTTGACAGGTTTTCGCTTCTTACGCAGTGGTTCTTCGACATACTGTCATGGTCATTTTCATTATGCTGTAACACTGTCAAATACATGGTGCTGACGATGTCTACTGTATTTTTTCTTCCTTTAACACGTTCTGTCTTCATCTTATCCAATGGCTTCTTACATCTCATACTTGTACATGCCGTGGTACTGAGGGTCAAGTGGGCCACTTGTTAGTTTGTTTACATATTTTCACATGGCCATATCTTCGTTCCTCTGTGCAGTAGATGCATGAGACCAACGGCGTTGTGTTTCTCTGCGTGTGCTCCTTTATATTATGCATGTTATTGTATATCGTTCCCTTTAAAAAAAATATGACTTTGCTCCAGATGCCCCATTTGTCGATATTTTTCGACCCACCCCATACCTCCGATTTACGAGCCCCATTTGATATTATTGTTTCCCGCAAACCTCACATCGCTACTGTTTCTGGTTTCTTCGCTATTTCAGGTGGTACTTTTAGGTGCCTCACGCGGTATACTAATTCCTGATTACTTTTTTCTTTACTGGTTGTAACCTACTGCAGACTTTGACAACTTTTTTAAACCTGACAACAGTTTCTACAGACATCACCGATGCAGATAACATACGTAATGCACGAACTGCAAGGCAAATTAACAATAGTAAACTGACGCTATAATAGCCCAATGGGTGGGTAGATTAGGGGTCAAAATTTTGAAAACTCCCTATTACTCATAAATGGTGGGTGACAGACATAAAGGCAAGTTATGAGAATATGTACACACTCTCCTTGAAGCAAAATGGTCGTATACCAGTGTAATCAGATCACCTTTCTGCCAGAGAAGTACCTAGACATTTATTTGCGCGAGACGAGAATAGAACATGATACTTGTTGTTGTTGTTCTTCTTCTTCTTCATGCCCCTCACCGCTTGTATGGTAGCAGTCTTGGGCAACGGTCTGAAAACATTGAGGGCTGGAAATTCGCGCACTAATATAAACAGCACAATATTTTGTTCCACTTCACTTCACTGTCACTATAACACTGCAATGATGAGGCATGATATCAAAAGCGAAGTTCACACTGTCGAGCAAATCCATAGAGAATCCACATAATAGAGGGGGAAGGTGATGAAAGTAAAGAGGGCAAGGAGAGAGGAAATGGAACCTTTTTTCGAAGGAGTCTGTGAAAGAGTGCCTGACGTTGTGTATTCCATAGCGGGCATTGAAAAAATAAATGGGTGGGGGTTTGTTTATGTTCTCCACAGGTACAATTGGGAGAGGGAGTTTGGTGAATTCTTGCCAGATGATCGTTTGTGGTCACGTGTCCCGTTCTAAGGCGTAGGATACAAGTGATCACTTCACGAGGCATTTTAGGTGATGAAACCAGGGTCGAATAAGGAGTTTATCGTTGAACCATTTATAAGTAGTGGTTTTTGCCACTGCGGCATGAGCCCAATTTTCCCACTGGGAATGAATTTTTTTTTTGACCCGAGGTAAAAGATCAGTATAGGCAAGTCGGATAGGAGAGGGGGAAGGAACGTCCACAGCTGTTTTGGCATAAAGATCCACTAGGTGTTGATAAGGATTAAGATTGCTATGCGCTTTGACATAAGTGAACTGTACTCGTTGGTCGTTGTGGTGGAGGTGAAAGTACTCCTGTAAAATTAAGGTGGGAAAGAGTTGCAAACGATAAGCTGCCTTACCACAACGAGCGATCGTAAATAATACACTGAGGGCATCTGTGAGAATTAAAGTTTGCGTGTAGTGTGCTTCACGAGCGTGGAGCAAAGCCTGATAAATGGCATAGCACTCTGCCGAGTAAATAGACGCTTCTGACGATAAGGAAAATTGACGTACAACATTGTATCGAGGGACATAAAAGGCACATCCAACGCGGTCGGCATCTTTGGAACCGTCTGTGTAAATAAAAGTGTAGTCGGGCCATAATTCTTTGTAGTATTCGTGTCGACCGAAATCGGTATAATTAATATTAGGGAGAGGGGCGGTGAGTATCGGTAAAGTGTAAATCAAAGGAGATGTAAATGTGAAGCTGAGATGGTAGGCGTCTCGATCAATATTATAACAAGACAAAAAGAAAAGCCGAGGGCGAAAGCGATCGAGGGTTAAAGTTTCGTTCAGTTGTCGTTGAATAGCGAATACGGTATTGAAGGGGTGAGGGTGTCGTTCCCATGTTTTCAATATGTATTTCATGGTAGAGTATTGGTATCTGAAGGAGAGAGGCGGTTCAGTACTCTCTCCATAAACGCTAACATTAGGACTAGAGGCCATTAAGCCGAGGCAAAGGCGGAGTGCCTGACGTTGTAAAATATCCATTTTTTGTAGCCAGCGATCAGACATCCCGCCCAATACGGGAGCCGAATAATCAAAAAGTGTACTTGTTGTAACGAATTCGGTACCATTCATTCAGGTACCTATGGATACGTTGGGACAGCATTATTTTCAGTGAATCAATTACAATGTAACAAAATATTTGCTTCTTTCATTCATCTTGTGGCAAAACTTCCTGAAATGAAAAGACTGCACTCGTTTCCAGGTGATATATATGCGAAATTACACGCAAGAATGAAACAATTATTAGGAACTAAACACAAAACTATTAAACAATAAAGCTTTGTTTTATCATATTAGAGAAATAAGGTAACTAGTGAATGGCTAAATATGAAACTAACGCAAGTAAAATAGAGTTGCAATAATGAAAATGCCCCTGCGGACGTGCCCACGAAATTTTATTGGTTCAACAATTGAAACTAATGGTCAATCGACATAAAATAATTATCAACAAAGCTCAACAATGGATGGAGGATTCATTATAAACACAACATATAAAAAGTGATTGTCCAAAATGTAAACATCTCATGCAATATAAAGCATTGGGGTAATGTGCCACTCTCAAAGACAGACGACGGCCTTGGTGTTGAGTTGACAGGAAATTCTGTCAGAAATGGCTAAAGGCTGGTTTACATTGGTCGAGTAGACGGGAGAGTATCTGGAGCGAGTAGGGTGAAGCGAGCTACTCTCCCCGTGTAAACAACTGGGGAGAGTACTGGAGCTCCAGTAGTCAGGACAGTCGAGTGACTGTCCACGGAGGACAGCGACTCGACCGAGTTGCTTCCTTCCCCATTGTTTTTTCACTCGCACGTAAACTCGACATACCACTCAATGTAAACATTTTCTGAGGAGAGTTGAGCGTCTGTGTTGTGGTAAAGTGTTGTGAGTTTGCTTTTTTTTAATCAACCATGAATAGGTGCTCCAAATCCGACTATATAAAGTTTGTAAAACTTGTGTCAATTATAAATTTATATAATTTTAGGGGGGGGGGAAATAAAAAAATAAATAAAATATAGAAATTACGGGCGTATGAGGCCATAAGTGCAGGATATGGGGCTATTTTGCGTAGGAGAAGTAAATTTGAAAATAAAGAATTGAGGACTAAAAGAGGTAAAAGAGGTAAGTGCCAAAAGCGAAAGTGTGTAAATAGCTACTCGCTACAGAAGTGTCGAGTCGAACAGACAGGCCAGTAACTCGTCCCAGTAACTCTCCGCTCACTCGACCAATGTAAATCAGCCTTTACTGAAATGTCATCCGCTTGTTAGAGTCGCAAGACTGATCGAGTTACAAAGCCACTCGCTGTCTTCGTACACAGAATTGCTAACCACTACATGTTCATCTGTAGCGTAGCCAAGGGAACACAGAGGAGTCTATAGCCAAGCTCTTCAATGATGGTCTAACACAGATGCCCATCAGAGTTGCCTTCGACAAGCTAGTCACCCTCTGCCAGGAGCAAAAGATTGGATATGCAATAGAACATCCTCGACGGAAAAGGCCACTTAAGTTGTCTTGAGAATACTGCCCACCGATACCCCGTCTTCAGACATCAAAGTCGCGATTGGAGAACACTTCAACGTTCAAGTCACCCAGATGACGAACACGGGTTCAGAAACAAACAATCGGATACCGATGCCATTCTTCTGGTTGCACTACGAAGGAAGGAATCCAGCATAACCAGGATCAAGGTGGAACCATACAGTTTCCCAGGTGTTATTCAGTGCCACAAAAATATGTCTGTTGCAGGCACCGTAAACTGACTTGCTCATCCAAGATCCTTGGAGATAGTGACGGAGATCAAATTAGATGCCATCTCTCCCTCAAGAATTCAACAATATTGAAGAACATTTACTGCAGCAAAATTGTAAAAAGTAAGAAATGGTTCACTGAATGTGATGTTTCAATATGTATGTGATATTTGCAAGTTTTGTAATGTAATATGTTGTCTGTGTTTATGTGCATTCTTTATCTAATATCGAGAAACATAGATGTTATTTAAATGTATTTACATTAAGTTGAACTTTAAGAAATAAACAGAACTAAAATGCTGATGCGAATACATGTTTGATACTAGGAATTTTAGGTAGCAGTTAGATATACCAGAAACACATTTAACTCGTTTATTTTGAAATAAAATTCATTTCTACTTACCTCATATGCATAGCGGAACATTTTTCAACTAGGGATTACTTTTTTTCAATAAAAAAAGCGTTATTTATAACATAAGTATTTATTGGTCGTTGCTAATTGGCGGCCAATGTTGACTCACGCTGTCTATCGTCAGTTGATATGCTGTGTCGTTAGGTCATATGCAGTGTGTCCAAACTTATGAACCGATAAATCCCGCACAAACTATTCACAAAAGGTTTTTAGGCGAAAATAGATCCACAAATCATTCACGGAAGGTTAGGTTAGGTTCAGTTAGGTTAGGCACACATAGAAAATTATATTGAAAAAAAAAAACGCTCACACGTCATCTTGTAAAACTACCGCGTGGTTGTTACACTAACACTTATTAACCGAAAAATGATTATTTTTAATCCACAAACCATTCACGGAAGGTTAGGTTAGGTTCAGTAAGGCAAACATAGAAAATTAAATTGGAAAAAAAAAAATCCCGCTCACACGTCATCTTATAAAACTACCGCGTGGTTGCTACACTATTAGGGGGTTATGTAATCGAACGCACGGAACATTTGATTCACGTTGTCGACGGTAATGGTGGCACGAACTAAAGTGCAACGGAGATACATGAATGTCGAAAAATACCTTATTTACAGGCGAATAACTTGCACAATTCGAAGAAACACTTTTCCCAGCTTCAGAAAGTCCACAAGAACTAAATTCCGTAAGTACTTTCTCGTCTTTTCTCCTGTAAATTTCAAGAAATGTGTTTCCGGTATATCTGATCGTTACCGAATTTTATAAGTATGGAAACTTAGAATATTGTAAAATTATTATTCCTGTTTTAGTGCTTTAATATGATGTGAATGTGATAATAGTACAGAATGGAGGGAGAGGTGGGGACTAGACGCCAGACATTATTCTCTAAGTAACTTATCTAGTTTTGTTAGTAATCCACTAAGATTATCATACCCTCCTTACGCTCGAGAGTAATCACGAGGGTTAGGCAATCGGTGCTAAGACGGTAATGTAGGGTGTAATCGGTTGAGATTCGTAATATTACTACTGACAGAATGTTGGTTGACCTTAGGTACTGGTAGTAGAGGTACTTTAATAGGTAATTCACCTACAGTTAATCATATGTTGTCACTCTTTCCCCTGAGGTAGCCCTACTCTCAGTACACTTATGTTACCCGATTTTGGAGTCCCCACAGGAGAAGGTAGGCAACCGTGTGCAGGATTGAGTGCAAAACGGACTGTACGTAGTGGTCGGACGATATTGGCAATACTGTTGATGTCTTATAGATTGACTGTAAGTGGCCCTATTTGAATTTGCAGGTCATCCATCTGAAGTAGGTTACTGTTGATACTTGTCCCCGAAGATTGTCTCAACTTGAGTTTTCTCAATGTAGAGAAATTAGACAATCGGACTGAGGGACAAGTTCAACATCGGTTTGTACGGATATTGTTTTGTCAAAGTGGTGGGAGGAGGGATAATTTTAGATAAGCGTTCATTGCGTTCATATTTTTAGAACAGTTATTCGCGTTACATGTTTTTCTTGCTTGACATCCTCGGAATTTTACGACATTTCGACATTTCTCCACATATGAATTTTATACACCCGATTATTGTTAGAACCTCAACTTGCTTATATTGAGACCGGAAATCTCGAAATCGGCTATTTCTTCTACCTATGATCGCCTGACCACGTAGACAATAACAGAAATGGGAACGAATAACACTCGCTTAATGATATCCCAAGTTTGCAACAAAATACGTGAGTTTTCCTCTTTCTCTTCCCAGCAAATGTACAAGATATATTTGTGTAATTGTTTACGGCGCTTCGAAGTCTCTTCGAAGGCTATTCTCAAAATATAGCATGGCCATCTTCAGTACTTTCTAATGGTTTGTCTAGGTTACTCACAATAAATATCCATTCCAACTATTCAACCACTCAAGTGTCATGAGGTACGCAGTAATTTTTGCCATTCTTTAGGTTATAAGAAATCCAAGGCTTGAGGTAGTATTGGAGCCAGAAAGAATTTATTTTAGTGAGAAGAAAAAGTCATCGCATTTAGTCAATTATATCAATCAAACATTGAAAATGCAGATCAATAGAGGAAAATACAAGGATGGGAATGGAAACACTCTAAAGGAAATGTAATTCGTTCTTAATATTGATCCATCATGCATTATGATGGTCATTTGTTATCATCACGTATGCATATTGCATGTAGTGCTTGAATCTTTGCAGTACCAACTGTCGTGTTCAACGGTTGCAAGATAAAGCTATAAAATGGTTATTTATCGGATTGCCAATGAGCGGAAAATCCACCGAACTATTTCAATTTGAAAGAAAATAATAATAAGAAAGTATATAATTAATTTTCATAAAAAAATCAACTCTGCCATAGCCTCATTATCTATGAAAGTAGGCCATATCTTGGGTTGCCAATACTTTCGCATCATTATGTTTCATTTAGCATTAATCAATTATTAGCAACTAAACAATACTTTTAAACAATAAAGCTTTGTCTTGACATATAAGAGGAAAAAGGTAACAAGTGTATGGCTAAATATAAAAGTTGTGATTGATGCTAGAATTGTCTGCATTGCCATTGGCTGGCAACCTTTTGGGGTAGTAATAATCTGTGATGGTTAGGTTAGGCTTGCTGGCACTTAGAAGAAGGTGACGGAAAATGGTTGTAGCAGCAATACCGATCAAATATGAAAGTAATACACAGTAATGCAAAGCAAATAGAGTTCGCAACAATGAAAATTCATCTTTGAAAATGTCAGTCGTTCAACAATTGAAACAATTTGAAACTAAGGGTCAAACAAACAAAATCGGCTGCTTCCTGCAAAGTGCTGCAACTGCCGGGAGGCTCAATGGAAATGTTTGAAATGGAAAACTTTGAATTGGATGAATAAATGCAAACCAGGAATGCAGATGAGTTGTAACGAAAAACTAAATATGCTGACCAAGGCAGTAATTTATTTTATTAAAAATATAAACTAAAACGTAACGTTTCAGTGTGCAGGGGAGAATCGGTAGACAAAGAAAAAGAGGAAGAGAAAGAAAAAGAGAGAAGGTCTGGAGTAAGAAGTATGGGGAAGGCCACAGAAAAGATATGCAAAGTGTTTAGGAAAGCGAGCATTAAAACTTACAGGAAGGGAGGGAGAAGCATCTTAGGAATAGCGAAGAATTCAAACAAGAAAAAGGAAAACAGAGAAGAGGAAGGGATTATCTGCGAAGTGAAATGTAAAGAATGTCAGAGTGTGTACATAGGAGAAACGAAACAGAGGCTGAAAGACAGGTTGAAACAACATAGGGATGATGTAAGACTTAAGAGAGAGAGAGAGAGAAATGCGATATTTAAACACACGAGAGAAACAGGACATAACATAGAGTTGGATGAGGCTAAGCAGATAGGAAGAGAGAAGAGAATGCTAGTGATAAAATGGAAGGAGGCCAAGGAAATAGAGAAGAAAGGTGAAGAAGACACAATGAACTGGAATGGGGGACTGAAGATAAACGAAGAATGGAAGAAGGTGTTAGAAAGAGTGGAAAAGACAACAGAGAAAGATGAGAGGAGAAGGAAGAAAAATGAAGGAAAAAGAGCGTGAGATAAAAAGTCCAATCACATTCGATATATGGAAGTAAATATGTTTAGCCTTTTAGGTGAAAGTACAGTTTACATGGAAAAGCCACCTGCTACAAAGTCCCATAAGAACTTTTTGATAGTCTGGAGGGAGTGATGTTTATGTATATATAATGCCCTGTTTTTGTATCTTGTTACATTTGTACTTGATACAGAGTCTGAAGAAGACCTTGCTAGAAGGTTGAAACGTTACGTTTTAGTTTATGTTTTTAATAAAATAAATTACTGTCTTGGTCAGTATATTGTTTTTCATAATCATGGAAACAAGGCTTAATGGTTTTATAATGAGTTGTAAGCATTAGGATCAAGGATGTAAGGTCCACTACGTCCTCAGAAATATGTCTGTTGCAGAAACCGCAGCCTGACTTCATCATTCAAGATTTTGGAGATAGTGACGGCGATAAAATTAGATGCCATCTATTGGAGACCATTTACTGTAGGAAAATTGTAAAAAGTAAAAGAAATGGCTCACCGAATATTAGTTTCCAACAGAGGTGGGCACTGGAGGATAGACTTATTGATAGGTTCGGAGTGAAGGACATGGTAATGTAGATTGACATAAGTGGTACATACGCTCAATACCTGGACCGTATCAACACTCCAGGTGTCCCATTAAAAAAAATCAGGTATGCTTATAACCGTATCGGTCCTGTGGGTGGCGAATCCTGGTAGACCTTCTCGGAGACGAGTGAGGTGTGCTAGGACCTGTCCTGGGTATCCGCCTCTGCCTGGAGTAGGTTCTGGTACTGTTTCACCGGGGTTGGCTGAATTTCTATTTGGTATTGTAACGTTGAAGTCGTCGCCATCTGCAGTGTCACGTGAAACACGTCTCCACTTATGTTTATGGCAACAAAAGGTAGTCTGTAAGGTTTATATAATGCCCAAGGTGTGTTGACGACAGTGATGCGTTTGGCAGCTTCAGAAAGTTCCAACTGTCCGTAAGCCATTTGAAGGTCAATTACCGTAAAGTATTTACACCTGACCAACTTAGAGAAAATATCCTCGACTCTAGCAATGGGGAACTTGACGTTTTCAGTCATCTTATTCACCGTTCCTGAGAAGTCAGTATAGAGGCGAAGTGAGGCATCTTTCTTGGTAACAACGACAAGTGGTGAGGCCCAATCAGAATATTCGACCAGTTCCCATAACCCTACTTTCACTAGATTTTGAATAGAATCCTGAACACGGTCTCGAATACCGTAAGGAACTTCGTAATGTCTACGAAATATCGGTGCAGAGTTGGATCTCAGTGGTATATCGACCAAATAAGGTGCAACGGGCTTGGACAAATCACCATCAAAGATTTTCTCGTATCTAGAAGAAATTTCTCGCCTTAGGTCGTCGGCACCAGCGTTAGTAATAGTACCTAGTACGGTGTTAGTTGAAAGGACACTAGCTGTAACTAATAATCGCCTCCAAGATGGTTGAATAATGTCCAACCATGTACGACCGATCAATGGATATCAAAGTTTCTCCTGACAGAGAAAGACAGGTAAAGTATAATCCTTATTGTTTAGTTTGACGGATGTTTGTGCTGTCACAAGTACATATCCTTCGTTTACACCTCGTAATCGTAGGCTGGAATTAGATTTAACATCATCTGCTTATGATTTCTCTTCTTCCAGCCGTGAAGACCAAGCCTTGTAGCCATACGCTCAATATCTGGACCGTATCACTTATTCTGTAACTAACTTATCTAGTTTCGTTAGTAATCCACTAAGATTATCATCCCCTCCGTACACTTCAGAGTGATCACGAGGGTTAGACAATCGGTGCTAAGACGGTATTGTAGGAACTAGTCGGTTGAGATTCGTAATATTACTACTGACAGAATATTGGTTGACCTTGTGTACTGATAGTAGAGCTACTTTCATAGGTAACCCCCTAAAGTTGACCACATGTCGTCACTCTTCTCCTGAGGTACCCCTACTCTCAGTACACTTATTACCCGATTTAGGAGCCCCCACAAGATAAGTTAGACAACCGTGTGCAGGTTTGATTGCAAGACGGACTGTTCGTAGTGGTCGGACGATGTTCAGATTACTGCTGATGTCCTATATATTGACTGTAGGTGGTTCTATTTTAATTTCTAAGTCATCCATCTAGAGTAGGTTACTACTGTTACTTGTTCCTGAAGATTATCTTGAGTATTCTCATTGTAGAGAAAATAGACAATCAGACTGAGGGAGAAGTTCAACATCGTTATGTACATATATTGTTTTGTCAAAGTGGAGGAAGGTGGGGTAATTCTACACAACAGTTCATTGCGTTTACATTATTTATTAGTTTTTCGAATATATGGTCTTCTGAACTTGCACACCGCTATTCGTCTACTTGGTTGATCGTCATTTCCTTCCATCAGCCTGACACGGTTTGATAATATTTTGGTTGATGGAAAGTAACAATTGATGCGAAAAGGAACTAAAAAATATATTACTCCAGAAGCCGTATGGTGGTGATTCTCACCCCGTCGCAACTTTGAATATCGGTAAATATGCGATATCGCCCGAACGGATTTCTTCAAATTTACAGGAGAAACTACTTACTGAAATCAGTTTCTGTAGGATTGTCGAAGTTCTTCGAGGTATTTTCTTTCGCGGAAACTGAAAACATCACCATAGAATGCGGCAGAACAAGAAATAATCACTTTTTATGTATAGAACTTGCATTTTCTGTAAAGCGACAACATTATGCCGTTGTTTCCATTATGTACCTGCAGATGGCGCGAGCGTCGAAAGTCACGCGTATCGCCAGTCTTTCCAAACGTGCCTTTTTTTTTCGAGATTTTTTCTTTTTTGAACTATGCTTACCTAACCTAACCCAACCTAACCTAACCTTGCCGGAAATGGTCCGTGGGGCTATCGTGAATGGTTTTTTGGGCTATCCGTCAATGGTTCGTGGAGCTATCGTGAATGTTTTTTGGGGCTATCCGTCAATGGTTGGAGGGGCTATCGTGAATAATTTTTGAGGCTATCCGTCAATGGTTTGTGATGACATAATGAATAGGAAAGTAGGTATTTTTCGGTTAAGAAGGTTGAAGCACTGCACACCCACTCCAAATCGACAAAACACAAGCACGACGCGCGATGATCCATGACGAGTGCACGCCATATTGTCTGTTACCCAAGCGGAACAAGGAAGACAAATAATGACTCGTAATATGAAAAGTTTTATGGAAAAAGCCATAACTTCAAGTTAAAGAATCTTCCGCAATTCCAAATAGGTAAGTATCAATGCTAAAATTAACAAAATAAATGAGTGAGAAGTGTTCGGGCTATATCGCATAATGAACTGAATATCTTTAAATGATCAGTTGATCATTCTTCCGCAACTAACAATAAATAGTCCATGAGCATAAGAATTAATTCAGACAACTCACTCCCTCTGACGTCTGACAATTAAGGAAAACTAAAGAGGCGGTCATCCTCTCTAGAAATGTTGATTATTGTGCCAAGAGCCTGAAGACACCAATATGCCCTTAGCACAGAAAAAATAATGTAAATCAAAAGGAGAGAACTAAAACTTACCACTGTAATGATCATATATCAAGCGACCACTTCAATAGTGATCTTTCTGCGTGACGTACTTTCGGCAAATGTATTCTATTGACAATTAATACAAACAAATCTATTCTCTCGCTTTCCCAGTTGATGTAGAAATATACTTACTGCAATGACAAGAACTTGAAATTCCAAGAATCATGTGCATCTTTTCGAATGGCCAAAAGCCGGCCCCCGTGGCGGAGTAGTGAGCACATCGATCTACGACGCCAATGGTCTCGTATTCGAATCCCGGTCTGGTCATGGATGTTTATGAATGTCCATTCATCAATTTTATCATATCACCAATCACCCACATCTTCGCAAATTAGCCAAACGTGGCACAAAAGGCGAATTAAAACAAAACAAATCAATCGATCAAAATAATCAATCAATCGAATGGCCAATGATATTTTTGTGTGCTAGGGTCTATAAAGAGAGGTTAGTTCTCAAAGGCAAGAAAATATTCAAGACTTGCCAAAGTATCCTCGAAACCAAAAGTGCTCAGTTCTTAAATAGGCACAGCCACTCCTTATCTACTGTAACCTATGTTGAACAATACCGCATCCGGTCTCACGCGTTGTCTTGGCCCAAGTGGATGCACTTGGTCTTGCAATTGGAGAGTTCCTTCTAGTGGAAAAGTGTGCACTTAAGATATACAAAGGTTTAAGTAAATAGTCATGTTCCAGATTTCAATGCTTCAGTTCGTCTATCGAAGCAAGGACGAGTTTGACTCGTGATCATTGCTCAGACCGTCCCCCTTTCCCCTCCCTTCAATGTCTGAGGGCGTCCATACGATTCCCAAGTGAGTCGGTGGCAAGTCAGGAGGGTCCGTCTTTCAGTTCGCTGACGTTTTTTGTTTCCACCACTGCGTTTTTAAACCAATACTTGAATTTCAATTGTACTTGGCTCTATCTTGTTCAAAGGTGGCACAAATGGATTGGAACCACACCCCACCCAACACCCCGCTTCCCCAAATAAAGTGGCAGTATGAAATGTTTAGAGACTTTCGTGTTTGTCATGTTTGTTGTTGACCATGGAAACGGAGGTTGCTAGAAAACTTAAAGAATGGCAAGGTAGTCATTTTTACGGTGAATGGCAAAACAAAATAATGTAAAAATAACAAAATTAATATTTATTATTCAATTTGGTGTCGCTATTAAATTCGTATATGTGAAAAATTCTAATTACTTATTTTGAAAGTAATACTATTTTCCCGACTCGTTATTAAGAAAATATACATTTTTTTATAGTATTTGTACAATATTAGAGTACGCATACACACACACACACAACTTTCCTTTCTAACGTTTTTAAATAAGTGAACGTACTCACTCGTTTCCCTTCCTCTAATACTACATGCTGATATTTTCAAGGACAATACGAGCTATGGAGAACCCCATTTCTAACATGAGGGCGCGAGTACAAAATATTTATTCTCAATCCCACTACTCACTCACTCACTGACATAAATGTTCTCCATAAGGCTTCCTCCAAGGCAGGAAATGCTCCTTTACGACCCCCCAAGAAATTGTCTTAAAACACTTGGGGTTATCTCGCTTACATGTCTCGAACTCATGTGGATTCTCAACCCCCAAAATTTGGCAATTGTGTCTACTCACCTTTCACGATACATGAAACGTGGTCTCATCAGAAAGAATGAGAGACTGAAGGGCATCACCACCAGCTCCATTTAATCGGGTTAACTTTAATTCACAGAATTCCTTCCTCATGTCACAGTCCTATTCTATCAGGTCGTGCACACATTTCCAACTTGTGATTATTTTTGCATTTCTGAAATAAAAACTAACAATTTCCGATAAGTTCCAGACGTTTACATTGCAGAAAACGTCGAGAATTAACGACTTTTTAAAATGACAATTCGGTATTTCCCGACTGCTCTGGATCCCGAAAAGTCAGGAAGTCATTTCCCGAAGTGGGGATCAGGACGGATTTTTCCCGATCCCGACTTTTCGGGATCCCACACACCCCTAATGCCTTCCTTCAGCTGTTGGACATTACGTGCTTATGGTAGCGTCCCTTGCGACCTTGAATTACGTGCAATTTGAGACGAAGCGCACTTGTCCAACCCACCCAACCTGCCATCACTACTGTCGCCCGCCGGTCATTGCTGGAACGGTTGCATTTCGTTCTTTCCAGAATTCACCAGCGTGCATTAAAGTGGTGAACGAATAATGACGTCAATTTTGGTGAAACACGTAAAGCTTCATACTGAAGCAAATGAATACTAGATTAGGAAAGCGCACGCATATTTGTGTTTATTAACAAAAAGTCACTGATAGTGACTAAATCACAGAAGACATTTCACGAATATCATATATTTTCACTAAATTACATCTCAATTTACATCTGCACTACGAATTTGAGTGGTATTTTTGTAAACATATCGAATATCGTGAATAGAGGCTTTCCTGCATGTAACAGAAGAACACGGACGCATGTTCTGATGCATCGACATACTTTATATCACTTTGCAAGCAAGTGAAGGAGCAGTACTATTAAAAATGTCGACAGTTTATACTTGCATCCAGTTTATTCGCCCTCCGTGCAGCAAAATCTGCGAGACATTCCGTACATTGCCTTCAGAGCGGATATAATGAATCAGAACAAGTTTCAAAGCAGACGAACCCATTTTGGTTCACCCATGGTGGATAGACCACCATGGGTTCCCCAGCCGCGCCAGCTCTGGAGACAGGTGTAAAATGATGACGTCATGGTTTAACCTGGTGGAAGCTTTGGCGGACACCGGTGAAATACGGAACGCCCAAGAGTGCGTCACCGGTCGAATCTGGAAAGAGTCCATTCCTTCGCTGGCTGAACATCGCGTGACAAGCTAATTTCGACCTACCGCGCAATTCTGTAGCAGCAGTGTCCCATAGTCAGCATGGCGAACTGGTAGGTGGAGTATGGCGTCTTTTCAGGGCTGGCGTTTTTCAAGTGTAAAAGTGTTTTACAAGTGCAGAGAGAATTTCGTTTGCGTTTTCAGATCGCTCGGCATGCTTTCATCCCAACAAGGAACACCTAATTAAAATGGTTACTTTACTGGAGCGAGTCATGGTTAATTTTGTCTGCACATTTGACTGAATGTGTTCGCCGTCGGGTGGCCACTTACCGGATGCCATATTCAAAAAGTTAAACTTGTAAACTAAGCTGCAAATACTGGATCTTCTCTTGTGTTACTTTTCTTTTTCCCTGCAAATTACTATCTCACTAAATTGGTTTAAAAACCGTCACATTCTATTGGGACACTCTGTATTTAGGTTTAGTACTTTTGGAATGTACACTTCTTTACTCTACTAATAGTTATTTTTTGTTTCTTTACACAATAAAATTTGCATGTAATTACTTACTTTACTTTTTTGTGTGTTTTACAGGTCTGTGAGACAAATTGGAATATAAATAGAAAATGGCGCCCAAATTAATCTTCCGAACAAACTAATACATTTATACGCTGAAAGTTGGTGAACTGCGTGATCTACAGGATAAACTTCAGGAAAGAAACATTAAATAATATGCAACTTAACGATAACACATACTTGCATTTAATAATAGGAAGTGCTTTATTGATTGGTTTCTTTCATTATGGCAATCTGTATATGACAGGAAAATGTGAAAAGAACGAAAACTGCAATTGCTTCGAAGAATCACTCGAATATGTGGCTGACTGTAGTAACAATGTTAGCTACAAAATAAACAAAAATGTATCATACCCTCTGTATAACATAGCACGATACAGCCTTGAATTGAACTGCAAGGGCACCCATCTTTCTCCGAAGCAGGACGGCGTTATTCCATTTTCAGTGAAAAATGACTTCCAGCTCAAGTTAGTTGATTGCGTCTTACCAGAAAATGTATCCATAGCAGAAATATTGTCCGGAGTGAGCAACGACACCCCATACAAAATAGACATAAAGTGTGAGGACATTGCAAATTTCAGTCTTGAAAGGTATCATTTAACTGACTTGAGAAAACTACAATTTCTTTTTATAGATTGCGCCCTTGTCAATGATTTCCTTTCGGATTTACTTTATGACAATCCTCTCTTGCAAGTTTTCTCGTTAACGAATTCACAGATTACCAACTTGAGCAGCGAATTCTTTTCCGCTGGAAACTATTTCCAATACATCACAATCACTCACAGCAAACTCAAGTCAGTTCCCTGGAACATTTTTCACAATTTGGTCTATTTGTGGAGCGTCAAGTTGAGTTTTAACATGCTGGAATATTTGCACCCATTGACCTTTTTCGGTTTGACCCGTCTCACCTATGTTGACTTGCGGGGAAATAGATTGTCGTTTGTCGACAGTTCAGCAAATAAATTACACGAGTTTACTTTCCTACCCCTCCCTAGATTAACATTCCTAAAATTGGATGGGAATATGATAAGTGACCTGCAACTAGATTATTTCACTAACCTGACTTTGTCAACGTTTGAAGTTAGTTCAACCAATCTAACGAAATTTTCAAGAAATTTTGAAATATTCTCCGGCATTGAAAAACTTGACATTTCGTGGAATAACATTGAATGCCTCGGTTCCTCCACATCTGGAGAATGCACTAATAATAACATATCAGTACAGGATGTGGACACAAACGTTTCTTTCACCCTAAACAATCTTGAAAATTTCTACTCAAGTCATTCAAATATCAAACAGATTCAACCAGACTTCTTCCGAAACGCCACTAAACTAAAAATCCTGGATTTAAGTCACAATAATATATCAGAGCTTCCTAAAGACATATTCCAAGGCTTGATTTCCTTAGAGAATCTTTTATTGAATAACAACATGTTGGGAAACCTGCATGAAGAACTATTTCAGTCACTGGACCAGCTAAAGAATTTGACTATTCATAACAATAATTTGACCGTTGTAAATGCGGAACACTTTCAGAAATTATCCAAGTTACAAATTCTGGATTTAAGCCACAATAGGCTAAGCAATCTCAATAATGACACTTTCAAAGTCTTATTGAGACTGCGAAGTTTAATACTGAGTCACAATATGCTAAGTAAAGTGCCTAGCATGCCATATGCAGCACCTTTGGCCGAACTCACATTGAGTAACAACTTGTTAAAGGAATTTTCCTTCAGCATCGTGCAAGATATTATAGAACTCAAGTACCTGGATCTTTCTTTCAATCAACTGCATGAAGTATCTATCTTAGATATTACAATGTCATTGATTGAGCTCAATCTAAGTAACAATAATCTGACACATTTCTGCTTTCTTAGATATCCTAAATTTCCTTTAATGAAAACTCTAGACTTATCGCATAATTTTATTTCTATCAGCGATAGAGTGGATCCAGTACATGTTTGTTTCACTTCGTGGTTATTGAGAAACTACCGTGTTTTGGAAGTTCTTCGTCTTTCTCACAACAGAATAAAATCGATGTTGTCAGACTGGAGGAAAGATTTACGATATCTTCAAATTCTTGATTTAAGTTACAATGACATAGATGGTTTAACTAGTGACGACCTTCTCTACAGCACCCCGATCACGGTAACTAACGTCACACACAATCAGCTAACTTTCTTTGAGGTGGACGAAAAGGAGCTCGAACCTTCCCCCAAGTGTTACTTCTGGAATGCCAGTGTGTCGATTACAAACAATCCTATTTCCTGCGAATGTGGTGTGTTTCGTATGTTACGGCTAGCCAACAGGGATGTTATCCTCAAGAACAAGGACTTCTCAACTGCAGGGTTAGAACTTGGTGACTTGTCCTGCCAGTCACCTTCCTTAGTGCGTGGGAAAGCGCTCAGTGACGTAGAGGGTTGGAGCTTGGATTTGCTCGCTCTCCTCGGATTATGCTCACTGTTTTCTTGAAGAGGTGTTCACAGTCACTTTGAAGTATTTCAAGAACTGCCAAGGGTATTCGAAGAAAAGCTACAGCAGCCTTTTTCCATACGTTTATCATAATACAGTGAACAACCTATAATTTTTATTACTTTTATTAAATATCTGTAACGCAACAATGAAGTTCGTTGTATAACAAAGAGAAAATCTTTAAGTTTTGATTTCATGCGTAAGGCTTTTCTAAATACGGTCATTGTGGCGCTGGTGTAGTGTTGAAGAAAATGGCAACTGTCACAAGTGCAGAAGAAGCAGGCTGTCTTAAAGTTGCGAAACATTTCACCCCATTGATTTCTGCATTTGTGGCTTTGTGATAGACAAAGTCTATGCCGCAGAATGTGCAACAGCCAGAGGAGAGAATAAGAAACGCCCTTGCTTTGGTGGATGAGAAGTTCTTGGGGAAAGTGTGGCAAGAATCTCTATGCGATGTGTGTCGCATAACTGCTGGAAGCCACAGTGGACATTTGTAGTTATTTGTAGACATTCATAGAAACTTGAAGTATTACTGATTGATGCACAATAAATATCGCTGTTGTTTTCCATATCGTTTAGTCGAAATAAATTCTAAAGTTGTTTACTCTATTATGATACACCCTGTATAAGAGTTTAGACTGGCGAAAGAAGCTTAGAATCTACTTACAGCAGTTTGAAATGATAATAACGGACAAACATGATATACAAATAGTTAGAGAAAAGACACAGGAAGTAAATTAAAATATATTAGTTGTGTATCTCTTTTGTTAGGATTTAATGTTTATCTTCTTTGCTTTTTATTATTTTGGTGCTAGTTTAAATATCGTTCTCTATATTTTTAATTATCTGTAATTTAATGTTTTACATGAATTTTTGTTATTCCCGTTAACTTGTAATCGTATATTATGTGTTCTTTGTATACAACTACTGTAATATGGCATTAAATGCTAAATAAACTCCAACAATAAATAAATGATTAAAAAGTAAATATGGTATACGGAAAAAATAAAAGTAGGGAATAGTGAGGTAGCCTCAACGTTGCACCATAAAATTATGTTTCTTGACACAACAAATAAAAAGAATTGAAAGGAACTTTAAATATTTATTTTATTTCAATTCTGTAAGAAAGAGTTGCAATTTTTCATTTTCAATCAATCGTTTCTTTCAAGAAAGAAGTGCGAGTTCGCCCACTCAAAACTAAGTGAAACTGTGACATTTCTTTGGTACACTATACACAAGGATTCTCCTAAAGTATTGTATTTCGCAACGTACATTTGTGAAATACAGATATTGAAAGTAGACTTGGAATTAGATGACGTCGTCTTTTATCGATTTTCTGTCATTTTTAATTAATATTAATGACTTTTTTATTCATTATCGAGGGGTAACGCTATTGTTAATTAATCAAGCGGAGAGTATAGGGGGAGGGAGAGGGAAATGAGTCATGGATGACTCATGCGTACGTGGGGTTTGGATTTATTGATTTTTCCATTAGTACACAATAGTTACTATTATGTATCCTGTTTTTACCCTAAACTAACTCTATTGTTGTACTTTATATATCCGTTACAGCCGGACATGAGTCATGGATGATTCATGCCGTTGAGGGAGCTTGGAATTCATGGTTTTCCATTAGTGTACAATAGATACTATTATGTATCCCGTTTTTTCCCTAATCTAACCTCATTTATGCTTTTCTTATGTGTGTCTCAGCCGAATATGAGTCCCGGATGATTGATGATGTCCACGGAGCTTGGAATTCATGGTTTTTCATTAGTGCACAATAGCTACTATTAGGGAGTCCGTTCCAGCCTATTCTAACACAATCTATGCTTTTCGTATACGTGAGGATGCACACGTGGGAACTTGCAGATAATGCATTGGAACAATATTCACTAACGACGAGACGGTTCCGGCCTATTCTAATCCAATTGTTGACGTCATCCGTGGTTTGCAGTCGCCGATGACGTCATGAGCCGCCATTTCAGTGTCAGTGGCGAGTCATATTTGGTCTAATTGAGGAGCTGGAAGGGGCCGAGGGTAGAGGCTATTATTTATAAAGGTGAAGAAATTGAACGATGTAACCTATATGAAAACGAAGTATACGAGCAGAATGCATGTTATTAATAATAACTGAGCCCCTATCGTACGAATTCGCACCAGTAAAGAAGAATATATCCTCCGCCACTCCCTGCCAAGTGAGGGATCACCGCCGGGCTAAGGGGAGAAAGAAGCCATTGTCAGCTCCCAGCGGTCACCTACCGGAACTATATGGGATGTGAAGGAAGTCGCGTGGCACCAATATTTTAACACGTTTGTATTGATTTTTTTGAGGATCCAATTTTGTTTTGCGGCAGTAACTTAGAGGGGTTTTCTTCCTCCTTTCGTAACATTGTAAAGACTATTTGACCTAAAGCGTAACAGATTTGTCTGAACTAGTAACAAGGCAATTCAGAGCAGATGCAATCCTCTATTTCCTTTTATTACTTGGTTTCTAACCACGGACCCTTTGATTGTTGCTTTATAAGCTACAGATCGATTGCTAATGCATATTTTACATATAAGATTGACCAGATTTTGACTTTATGTCTAATATTTCACAATTTTCGCGTATTTTTACCCCAATAAACACAATTTATACGATTCATGTAAGAGTTTTTATTACATATTGAACACACAAAGTGTATTTCATCAACTTTAACTGACGTTTATTCCAATTTTCACTCAAATAACACAATTTAAGCTATTCAATCAACATTTTGTATTGCATTTTGGACTCACAAAGAGATTTTTTCAACTTTTAACTTATTATTTACAAGTTTAGGCTTATTTTGTACTCTAATAACACAATTGTATTCCTATTTTTACTCAAATTACACTATTTATACGATTGAAGCAAGAGTTTCTATTGCATTTTGGACACGAAAAGTGTGTTTTTTCAACTTTCATCTGATTATTTTACAAGTTTAGACTCATTTTTACTCAAATAACACGATATAAACGTGCTTTTCATTAAGTATTGAACACAAAAAGTCTGTTTCTTCAATTTTAACTGGTTTAGGTTTATTTTTTTTATTCTATTAACACAATCTCGTCTATTCAGGCAACATTTTTTTTATTGCATTTTGAACTCACAAAGAGATTTTTCAACTCCTTGTATTAATTTTTCTATTTATCGCGTTTTATATCTTATATTTACTAATTTTTAACTTAGAGTTTTGTTTCTTATTTAAATAATTTCTCGAATCACTAAGGAAGAAGTATTTTTAACTAAAACATAAGCCACATATATATTATTATTTTTATTATTATTATCAAAAAGTTGAATCAGTTCGAAAACTTTTTATCAGGTTATTATGCACAAAGTTTAAAAAAATACTACAACCACATTACTCTGAATGGTTAACGCAGTTGAATATGGTTACCTTAGAAGAAAGAAGAAAAATGAAAAGAATAAATTTTGTAGAGAAGATCTTAACTTTCCAATTTGACAGTGAATATTTTTTGAATAATATAGCTTATAAAATTCCCAGATATTCCCATAGGTATATCTCAATTCTCACATGCCTAAACAAAGCCAGAGGTTTAGTAGCTGATCTTGTTGAAACCTACAATTGAATTTATGATGATGGATAAGATTGTAGGATCCACTGTTTTATTTCATAATTATGTATTCATTTTTTTAATTTTGTATAACCAATTTTGACTTAGTGATATACCTGGTTGTTTAATCGTGATCATCACTTAAATAAATATGACTGTTATTATTATTAAAACAATACACAGTTAATTGCACAATATTATATATAACAATGAACAATTATTAGTATCAGAGATATAATAGATATCGTTGAAAATTGTAACTTGAAGTGTAAATATGCTACTCTCACTTGTTATGTTATGTTTTATTCTTGTAACTTTGTACTTTTGTATTTGACTTAGTGCTGTATTAGGTTTCATACTGTTCTCAACACTTAAAATAAACCATTATTATTATTATTATTATTATTATTGCTGTTGATGTAGTTGTTGAATGTTGTTGTTGTTGTTGTTGTTGTTAGGGTTCATTGGCTTCCACTATGCTATTTTTGGTTTTGTATTTATATATTTATTTAAGTCAGGTTATGCATGCTACGTACGAAAGTTTGTTTATTTTAGTTTCATCGGTATTTTCTTACGGTTAGGGTTGGTAAAGTCTCCTAAATCAGTGTTCGGAAAGTTACTTTTAAAAAGGTAACTAGTTACAGTTACAGTTGCTTGCTTAAAAAAAGTAACAGTTACAGTTACAGTTACTCGTTTTAAAAAGTAACTCAGTTAGTTACATATACTTCAAAAGCAACTGTAAGTTACTTCTTACTTTTACAGATACTTTCTGCTGAAAATTTTATTTCAACCAAATTACACAAATCGATCATTAATTGTAATAACATATTTTGTGAAGACTAACATGTCTTTTACTTATGTTGCTGGTATTGAGTGGTACATAATATAAGTCTTCGTATATTTATAATTTGTTACAAAATAAAGTACTCTCCTGTGCTTTGGGCGACGCCATGATGCCGTATAAGGGGTGTTGAGTTAGAACTCCAAACTTTCTTGATCATGGTGGAAGGTTAGGCTGATGTGATCTGCACCACGTCCCTGGCATCCTTTACTCCTCCTCCAGATACCCACTTTATACGACGCTGGGTGGGCGCTGGAGCCGATTCAACAGTGGAAAGAATCTCGATTCTCCCCCACCAAGGAGCATGTGGCAACCCTGAAATTGAACCTATCTCTACACGCAACCCACCAACGCCTTGTGTAAATTGGGTTGCCTAGTTTAAAATGTCGTTGTCCTAAAACTTTTGAGAGACACTGTACCTTGTTACATTTGTACTTGGAGCAGAGTCTGAATAAGACCTTGCTAGAAGGTTGAAACGTTACGTTTATGTTTCATAATAAAATAAACCACGGATGACGCCAAAAATTGGATTAGAATAGGCCGGAACCGTCTCGTCGTTAGTGAATATTGTTCCAATGCTTTAACTGCAAGTTCCCACGTGTGCATGAATCATACGTGACTCATCGTCACGTATAAGAAAAGCATAGATTGTGTTAGAATAGGCCCGAACGGACTCCCTAATAGTATATATTGTACACTAATGGAAAACCATGAATTCAAGCTCCCTCAACGGCATGAATCATCCATGACTCGTATCTGGCTGTAACGGATATATAAAGTACAACAATAGGGTTAGTTTAGGGTAAAAACGGGATACATAAAAGTAACTATTGTGCACTAATGGAAAAATCAAAAAATCCAAACCCCACGTGCGCATGAGTCATCCATGACTCATCTCCCTCTCCCTCCCCCTATACTCTCCGCTTGATTAATTAACAATAGCGTCACCCCTCGATAATGAATAAAAAAGTCATTAATATCAATTAAAAATGACAGAAAATCGATAAAAGACGACGTCATCTAATTCCAAGTCTACTATTGAAAAATGGTAAATACTATTTAATGATAGAAATTTTCTTCCGACATGCATCGGGTAAGAATGTATCGCTTTCCAAATCTCATGCACAATGGCAGACGTTTTCAACACATCCCTGGACTCTGGCACATTCTCAAATATTTGGAAACTGGCTCACATTAACCCCCTGGCTAAAATCACCAACCCAGTAAGCGCTCAAGATTTTCGACCGATCAGTATTCTCCACATTTTGTCAAATGTATTTGAACACATCGTGCACGAGCAAGTTTTTAATTATGTACAATCGATAAATATGTTTAAACAGCTTCCAGTCCGGTTTCTGCCCACAACCACAGCACTCATTAAAGTGGTGAATGATGTAAGGTCGGCGATAAAATATATCTGACAATGCTAGTTCTCCACGATTACAACAAAGCCTTCCAAACCGTCGACCACGATATCCTGCTGGCAAAATTGTTATTTTATTTCAACTTCTCCCAATCCGCTGTTGACTGGAATCGATCATTCTTGGCAGCTAGACAGCAATGCACATTCGTTTCTGACAATAAGTCGTCGTGGCTACCGATGAATTGCGGTGTACCCCAAGGTAAGCGTTTTGTCTCCGCTACTGTTCTCCATGTACATAAATGATATGATATATCGGAAACATTTCAATCAAGGAATTGCCATCTGTACGCTGATGACGTTTAATGTTACTTATCGTTCCCTAAAACAAACATCAATATGGCCATCAAAGTTCTAAACGCTGACATTATGAACGTCTGGAGGTGGTCTCAGGCAAACGGACTGCGAGTAAATGCTGAGAAAACTAAATGTATTTTAATTGGCTCACGGCAGCTCACATCCATGACAGAGAAGTCCTCCATCGCGGACATTCTTGTAGACGGAAAACCCATTTCCCTATCGCTTTCGGTCAAAGACCTTGGAATTGTTGTGGACGAAAACCTCACCTGGAGTGACCATGTGAAGGCCATATGCAAGAAATCTTACGCAGCATTACACTTTCTGTACCGCCTTAAAAATATTCTACCACAAGAGGTAAAGAAAACACTCGTAGCATCGCTAGTTTTGTCGTAAATGGACTAATGTGACTTGACGTATGTTGACCTCAACCGTGAACTAGCAACACGTCTACAGCGAATACAAAATTCATGTGTGCGTTTTATTTATAACATCAAATATTTTGACCACCTTACCCCAGCTTTCAAAGGCTGGTTAGACCTTTCAACACGCCGCCGCTTCCACACTCTTACAGCTCTCTACAGAATCGTGCATTCACGATTTCAACCCCTAAACACAACACACCTTTGCCACCCGTTCGCGAGACAACTCTCTGCTGACCATCCCCGCCCACAAAACGAACGTTTTACGGAAATTCCTTCACGGTCACTACTACCAGAGCGTGGAACGACCTTCCCAATGACATAAGAAACTCTTCTTCTCTCGGCCAATTCAAATAAAAATTAAGAAATCATCTTCTGGAGTCAACTTACCAGACCTGAAACAGGGAAAGACAATAAAATGAAACCTTTGTTGATGTAAATTTGTAGGACAAACACCGACTGACTTTTCTATATTTTTGTTATGTGTGTGTTCATGCTTTACGCGAAAATTTTTTGTTTACTTTTTGATGTTTTTAGTTTTTATATATTTCGCAAACTGTTACATATTCAAATCAATTTGTAAAATATAAAAGATGGTTAAGTGGAAGAAAAGGCTTTTGCCTTAACTTCGCCATCCAAAACAAGAAATAAATACGTAAATGAAATAAATATTGGAGCGGCGTATAAAGAAGGTACAATAGAAAGAGCAAGTAATCACAGAGCAAATTTGATCACTTTGTTGTACATCGTCTTGAATACGTAGTGTGGAAAATGACCCAAGAAACTGGTTCCCGAGACGGATGAGAACATAGATGGCAGTGCGATCTGTAACGCAACAATTTTCTAATGAAAGTAATGCAGCTTAGTTTTTGGAATATATTGTGTAGACTTGTTTGTCTTGAGAGGCGGTAAGTGAATTGATGGAAACAGTTGTATTTGTGGAGTGATTTGCAGTCACGAAATGGCATTAATTTGGAAAGAAAAGTAAAGTAAAAATAAATAAATAAATAGCATGCGTAACACAAGAAGAAACATCGCAATGTGATTCCGGACGTCTGGTGTTGGATTGTGTACTAGAGATTATTTGTCTATGTTATTAGAATATAAATAGTATCCTGAGAGATATTTTTCATAACGAGGCGACAAACCACAAGTGTCACTTGGGAACGAGCAGTCGGTAATCAATGCAGCCTTTCGAACCGTAGGAACACAAGCTCTGACTGTACCGTTTCCTCAAGGAGATCTTAGACCAAGGCGGCACGCGACTAACGATACGGGGATTTCACACCAAATCGACACGGCTCCTACGGTCCAAGGCAACTTTCATACCGAAGCGACACAACATATGTCGCTTGGAAACAAGCCAATCAAGAGCAACGTTTCACACCGTAGCGGCATGACGGGCGGCACAGGCCAGCGTTGGGTTGGTAAAATACTCAAGCGATAAGTGTCGCGTGCCGCTTGTCGCTATGGTGCACAATCTCCCTAAAGCAAGACACTCATTGCATCGCGCATACGCGAACAACAAACCACGGCAACACGTTGCAAGCTATTGAGGAAATGGCCCAGTTTGAGCGACACGCAAGCGACAAAGCGATACGTGCGGCTTATCGTGTCCCCTAGATCTGTTGTTCGCACAATTAGCAGCAAACACTTGCTAATAGACTGAAGGGAAGGCCACTTCTTTGCGAACTCACCCTCTGGCGCGTTGCTTCGGTCTGAGTACCCTTCCATTAAGCAGGTTGCCGAACGAAGTAACAAGTAGCACGCGAATACGACACATGAACATGTGCTGAACGTGTCGCTTGCTGAACGATTTGCTGTTTGGACCCTCATGCGCAATGAATATTATAGTCTGGATGTGTATGTGTCACTATAGTCACATCAGTGTGAACATCACGTGTCGCTTGTCCCATTGGTCTGAAAGTTTCCTTACACTTATGTCGATGGCACTAAGGAAGTTTTGTGGGTTTCCCCTTGTCGTTTCATGCAATCATCATTATCATCGCCGCGATTAGTTTAAAGCGGAAGAAAAAGACAGTAGCTAAATATAAAAAATACAAATGCTTCAGTGTGTATATCTTTAAAAGAAATGATAATAATAATGAACCAAATTCATACACAAAAATTTAGTTACCAAGAGCATTCCACGCGTATATTTTCTCCCGTATTATTAATGAAAGTATAACGATAACAGGACTTGGTCGACTGTCTACAATGTTCGCTAATACCACTGTACCAAATATCATAGCAATTATCACATTCATAGAAATGCTTCATGTGAAAGAAGCGAAAATTCCATTTAGACTACTTCCATTATAAGCAGACGAATACCACGTAGCGGGGCCGACACCAGCGCCTCTAGCGGTATCATATTCGAGTGGAACCCGCCAGAGAGCACAGACCAGATCCGTTTTCCACACTACGTATTTGAGGCGATGTACTTTGCTGAATTATTTTACAGGAACAGTTTTTGTTAGATGTGTCTTATGATATAGCACTACTTTTTCCGGATTTTAACACAAATTTAATTTCTTGGATATAGTTTCTGTTTCACTTATACTAATGAGTGATGTATTTCATGCTCTTTCATCTGCTGAAATCTGTCGGAAATATAATCCCTCCTTCATATTAATTGTTATTACTGTCGCCATTGGCTAAAGTCGCGATTAGTCAAAAGTGGCACAAAAGCGACGTAAAATACCGTAATTCAATCAATCACTAGTTGCTGTATAGCATTCCTTGAACATGTGTTGGTTGGTTTGGTGTTTTAAGTCCACTTTATGCACAGTAAGTCTAATCGGGACTGGACCTACAGTTTAAAGTGGGATACGAACCACTTGTGCCTCCACCGTGTATCGAACCTGGGACCCCTTGATTACAAGGCGACAACGCCACCACTGCGCCATCTGAGAGGCCCCCTTCAACATGTGTAACTAACGAGATATTTGAAACGTAGGGGACGCTAAATTTCAAGTTACTTCTTTAAGTAACTAGTAACGAACTTAAGAGTTACTTTTAGTTTTTGAAATATCATTCGTCTGAGAGTACAGGTAAATTGAGAATAATTATGATCGTCAGCCCAGTGTGTGAAAGAACATGCAGTACATTAAATTATATAATATCCGATGTGCCCCGGTTTCTTGGTTCAACAATAATTATTTATTAAATTTATTAATTTGTTGAAATAACAAATAATAACATGTTAATATTCATTGTCAAGCATAAGGGCTTACTTCAAATTTCAATACTACTATATTCCTACATTTAAATTATGAGGGCCGCCCCCGTGGGGGAGTGGTTAGCACATTGCTCTACGACGCCAAGGGTCCCGGGTTCGAATCCCGGCCTGGGCATGGATGTTTTTGAGTGTCCATTCATCAATTTCATAATATCATCACTCTTCGCAAATTAGCCAAAAGTGGCACAAAAAGCAAATCAATGAATTAAATTATGAGGTAAATAATAACTTCAAGAGTTATTGATTATTTTGATATAATCTATGAAAAATTGACTCCCTGAAACAGTTGTATAATATAGAATAAAACAACTGTAAAATTAGCCTAGTTATTTATTCCAGTATCTGAAAGTGTATCTTTTAAATAGTAACAGTCCAAACCCTGCATATTGATTTTATTTATGTAGTGAACATGTGAATGAAGTGTCTGTATTCTTGAGGCACAGCTTTGGTTGTAATGAGCTGAAGCCATTGGGAAAAGGCAACAAATACTTTGGTACACTTGGATTCATTATTACTCACGTCTCACCTCTATAAAAAAATGTGAACGCTTGCAGATCTATCCACTACTTTTCAAATTTTATTTCAGTTTACGATAGTGACAAGATGTGGATCTCATATTGATTTTATTGATCTATTATTTTATTTTACGTCGCCTAATCGTGAAGATGGTGATGAGTTAAAATGTATGAAGAGACAATCGCAAACATACAGGGACAGCACAATTCCTACAGAGGTTTATCTTGGCTGCAAGTCCTGGCGCCAGAGCTTCGTTAGTCTTCAGTTCAGGGTGTGTGTGTGTGCTACGTGGACATTTGGGTGCTTTCTGAAATGGTCACCCGTTACACATATCGTAAGTCTTGGAGCAGGGACTAGATAAGCACTAGGTAGTGGCATGGTTACGATAATGCACTTGAACTTAGGCTGTGTCCGAAAGGTGTTAAGACCGTACTTGAAGCGAGCATCCTCCGAGTATGATCTTGGAGTGCGGATTTCAAGTCGTGGACTGGAAGTGAATGTCTTTCGAATTGCACTTCGACTGCAGCGCCAAATGCGATCAGTAGATAAAACTGAGTACTAGTTTTTCCCCCCGCGTTTTAAACACTTGTTTTTCACCATAGAAATCACACAGCATTTTCAAATGCTCGTTAACATACATTTCTACACATTAGAAGAACTTTAACCAACAACTTGCTGGCTTTTACCTCCATGATTTTAAACAAATGAACAACGAGTGCGAAAATCGCGTTACCTAGTCAGCAACCATCTGTACGGCGAGTTGTGCACTTGCGTACTTGTCTTCTTGGCCCTTTCGAACTGCATTATGTGACGTCACTTTCGTCAAGACTATACTTCAAGTCTGTACTTTGTACCTTTCGGACAGAGCCTTAATTAAGGCTGCAAAAAGCCCTTTGCAACAACTTTAGGTATAAAATATATCATAATATTATAAGAAATAATCGAAACATCTAAGATGAAAATGAATTTTTATCAACATCTATATTCAAATTCTATTAACGAAGTCTAATTGCAAATTTTTCTCAGAAGTTCAAAATGTCAATGCTTGTAAATTATTTTAGTTGGATTTTGTGCATAAAGTGGATTTAAAAATAAACTCAAACAAACCAACAAAAGCAACGCTTATGTAATCAGATATAATGTTTTGGCTAATCAAGGGAGATACCCCGGTTTGTCGCCCTGTCCTTAAGCCGCCCCTGGATAGGTTCTAAAAACTCTCAGAATAGGCAGGCAAAGAAGCATCTAAAATAAAAAATAGGGACTAAAAGTGGTGAACATCGACAGATTTTTCATAATTTTCCCGCATTAGACACTCAAAAAGCAGTTATCTTCGAAATGTGTTTCCTCAAAGTGTGTTTTAATGTAAAAGCTTACACTTTCGAACCGATGAACAAATGAAAGGCATTTTAGGGCAAATCCTAATATATTATTGCATAAAATTATGAAACGAATCTGCACGTTCAACTTACAAATGTTTCTCAAAAGTTGGTGCTATTGCTTACGTCACGTCCTTCTTGCATTTGAGAAAACTGAAAAGTTCTGTTTAGACTGTGACACATGGTCAGCTGCAAGATTCCTTTCATAGTCAAGGACAAAACAACACTCTGTAGGTGTAAATAAAGTGACGTTTTCCCTCTTCTCAGCTTCGACGTTCAAAAATGTAGAACGCATCTACTGACATCTGGACGTGAAAATGCGGAACTTTCGTTGTTACCACTTTTCTCCTGACACACAAAAAACATAAAGGAAGCAGGAAATGATTGCGGTGGCGCTGGCATCGCATCTGTGTTTGTTCTTTTAAGCTTGATGCACGATCGAGAGTGTCCTACAAACTTTTGAATGTTTAGAGACCGCTGGGAAAGATCGTTGGCCTTGATAGGATATCTGCTGTTCAAATCAGAACTCCAGGGACTCTTTATTTACGGTTAGTCCACTTCTTAATGCATTGTGCTTATTCTTCGCATGACGTGCAATAAGAAATAATGTTTTTATGCCACTGTGGTGAAATCACACTTTGATAGGAAATGGCTTGGACGTTTGTCATAAACGATAAACGAAACGGGTATCATTGGTTTTACCAAACGTGCTCCTATTAGACACTTACTCAGGGAACGAATCACATGACGTCGTGAGGAGTGGTCGACCCCAGGGACGCCATCACCAAACCAAGGCGCCCTTCCCCCTTGAGCAACGCCCAAACTTTATTTCTCATATAAGTGCCGGCCACCGTGCGCGGAGTGGGTAGCATTTCGCGCTACGACGCCAGGACTCCCGGGTTCGATTCCCGGCCTGGGAATGCATGTTTGTGAGTGTCCATTCATCAATTTCATCACGCCTCCCCGATGGCGCAGTGGTAGCGTCGTTGCCTTGTAATCAGGGGGTCCCGGGTTCGATAACTGGTGGAGGCACATAGTGGTTCGGATCCCACTTTAAACTGTAGGTCCAGTCCCGATTAGCCTTACTGTGCATAAAGTGGACTTAAAATACTAAATCAATCAACCAAACAAAATCAATTTCATCATTTCATCACTCATCCCCATCTTCGTAAATTAACCAAAAGTGGCACAAGAAGCGAAGTAAAATACAACAAATCAATCATTATATAAGCGTGGCTGTTTGTTTTAAAATATTGGATTGTTGTAGACAACAATTAATCGAAGTTCTTGATGCGTATTATAATAGTGGCGGCGATTGGGTTTCAAAACTAGTGGGACAAGGACAGTTAATTCATCTTGGTAGATAAGGTGCGGGTAGCAATTTTAGCTAAGATATTACTGCTAACTTGGATATCATTATGTAGGTATTAAATAAATACATACATACTTTACAATAAACGTTTTCTGTACCAGTAATACGTACATTTATAACATTGCCATGCTTTTTATTGGGGGGTGGAATCGGGGAGGCAGGTGGAACTTTAGAGGGCATAAAGGGCAGAAATTAGAGGGGGAGTTGCCAAAAATCCATCTCGTTCGAGTGAAAGTTTTAAGTTGAGCCGCCCCTGGGTTTAAGGGGTGCAAATCCCTCCCTTTGGTTTAGTAAACATTTTGCACTGATTGTAAAATAATAAACAACATCTAAAAATTAGTCAAAAAAATTAGATTGGTTGAACAGATTTTGAAAGTTTATTAATATCACACAAACACACACATGAATAAAAAATGTGTCCTCCCAAATGTCACAGTAGCGTCGTCGCCTTGTAATCAAGAGGTCCTGGGTTCGATACCCGGGGGAGACACATAGTGGTTCGGATCCCATGTTAAACTGTAGATCCAGTCCCAATTAGCCTTACTGTGCATAAAATGGACTTAAAACACTATCTCAATAAATCAATCATGAATAAAATAGTATTTTTTAAAAAAAAATAGAAGACGAACTCTTGTTAGTTAAATCTCAAAACAATATTCTTATTAATATAATTAATGGAGGCCCAAGTGCGGCAAAAGATAAAATGTGTACCCAGACATGGCGAATTCTTGGCGCCCTCTACTTTCTATCCTTATCCCCTTCTTGCTTTCCAGATTCTCCAATTTTCCCCTTGCTTCAATAAAAAAAAATACCATATTATATATTTACGGTTTCAGCGATGAAAAATAATAGGCTTACTTTCAAAATATTTTACATGTGGCTGTTAATGAACACCTTTATTGTGGATATGTGTTTGTCTAATACCTACGTAATTGAACACTTATATTCAGGGAGGGCTTTTGATTGATTGATTGAGTTGGTGTTTTAAGTCCACTTTATGCACTGGAAGGCTAATCGGGACTGGAACTATGGTTTAAAGTGAGGTCCGAACCCCTATGTGCCTCCACCGGGAATTGAACCTGGGATTCTGGGAGGGAATCGTGTGACGTCAGGAGGGGTGGTCAAGCGACAACTCCCGTCTTCTGGAAATTGGCATTGTTATGACATCCACTAAATTCAATCAACTTTAATTAATTGTATAAAATCTATGATTTTGTAATTGTATATTATTCCATGGTGTAGTAGCGAATAAATCGCCAATAAATTGTTGTTTCCCCAAAACGTTATTCCCCTACAGGGATAAAATTTATCAGAGTGGGAGCTGGAGAAAATCCCCTCATGCCCCCTACAAATAAAATCCTGTGTATACATAAGAAAACACAAAGAAAATATATTAAACGATAAATCGAAAGACATTTTATTTACCTTCTTTTGTGACGAGAACATATCTTCACAGCACAAAATTATATAAAGAGCTGATGGCCTCCATGACTGGAAGGTCAGCATACGTGATATGAAGCCAGAGCTCCCAGGTTTCACTCTTGGATAAGGCACCACCATCACTCATTTCGTCAGTTCATCATTCATTCCTATCATCGCAATATACTGGCTCACATAATTATTTGAACTTCCAATCAGTTTTACCTAGTTATAAAATATGTAAATGAAAATTATAGGCCTTCCATTGGTTAAGTATGACTTATGAAGATAATAACATCATCATCTTATTGATAGTGTTTATTGAGAACTTTATTGGGAACTTTTTTTTACTGAAAATCCCCTGAGGACCACTGGTACACGTACATTACAAATTACAATATTTTGACAGTGCACGTAATATATACATATACACATAAATTACACACTATGTTTTTTACAGTACTATAACAAAGATATAGCATACAACTATTGTTAAAGCATACAAAACAATTTGATATTTAGACTCTTAATCTATAGTGCAGTAATAGGATAATAAAAACACAATATTATACGTGTATACCATCAAATTTACTACACAAAATGATTTCACTCCAGAAATTCTTAATTGAATGCATTCTCATTTTACCTTAAAAACCTTCGATCTCTCAATATTTTGGTAACTGTTTGGCAGCAAGTTGCATAACAAGATGCCTGTGTAAAATTGTCATTTTTGGTAGGTAGATAGCTGTACTGTAGAAATGTGAAAGTTGTCAGTATGTTGATTAAAAAAAAAGAGAGAGAGATTTGCCTGTTTCAGTTTTTTGCCCAAATATATAGGATGCACGTCTCTATATTTTAAGCATCGTCTGTTATTGTGGCGACTTTCCCCAAAATTGAATGCCATTTCCAAAATACTCTCAAAGTTTGCAAAACAGATATTACAAGAGTCAAATGAAAAACTTAAAAGTCAAATAAGAATTGTAGAGCAGACTGTATACAGCACAAATTTACATAAGGTATCAACTGTTATTTACAAAACGACTTCAAGGCTACAACACTAATCAAGTGACCTTGAAAACGCCATTTATTTTATTTTATAGATGGCTCCTCCGATACACACTTGCACCAGTGAAGAGGAGTGATATCTTGCCCTCTGTCAGCTTAAAATTTACAGAAATTTCTCGGCAAATGAAAAGTCAATATCTCTGTGCATGCTTAACACACCAGTAAGTTTACAAATGGAGGAGAAAATTGGACAATGGCCTCAATTTGTAGGCAGATGGGTGGAAAGGCCTTCGCAGTGGCTCACAAGTGACTGCACATGGACCCCAAAGCTTATTCTTTTAAAGGTACACAGGCACTAACTCAAAATTAAAATATTACGTAGATCAACAATAGGTCTATGCTGAAATGCAGCAAACTGGTGCAACCCTACATATAGAAATCTACTAGATAAAAGACAAGAAACAATTAACATTTTCTCCCTTGTATTTATAATATATATATACACACACATACACATGAATTAATTAAAAGTATTTTCAAGATCTTCATTCATAACATACGCAGTAGCTCCCTGCATAAATGATTTATATGAACTTTCCAATAAAGAAAATCATCTATAAATATTTCAATAAATTTTTAATTCCAAGTAGAAGTATATAAATAAGTTGCTACAGTAGATGAAGATATATGACCATCTTATTCTCAACATTCAATAATTTGCTTCAACATAATTATTTGGACAGCAGGTGGTAGGCTTGATATAAAACGTTTGTCAATTTGATGAAGTGGGAAATATAAAGTGAAATTTGTACCAAAGAGTCATGTAGGACTGCCAGTCGGTGTCTGCATAAATCATGAGGAAACTGGGTCACAGGAAAAAGAACACCTCTCTCTGACAAAACTCTTAAGTGACAACTAGTTGTCTTCTGCCACATGAAGAGGAGAACATCTGGCAAATGTTGCAGATGAATAAGAGAATGGCATTTAATATTATCATGTACATTATGGATGATAGGACTTGGACATCATGCTCATACAGGAACATATTTTCTCAAAGAGAAGATTTGATATGATTTTGTAATTTAGCACTGTGCCCTACAATGTCAGTGGTCCTGGGCTCGAATCCAGGCATGGGTGTTCTTTATTAGTGCCTCTTTATCAATTTCATCATATAATCACTTTTCCTCATCATCACAATTAGCCAAAAGTGGCAGAAATAAATAACGGCACAGTTAACAACAGCGCACCTAGCGGCAGCCAGAGAACTACAAACAAAAGACGCACACCAAGCAACAGTACAGCAAGTTCCAATGAGGATGGTGGCAGTGGCCACTGAAATTAATCGAAAAAGTAAAAACAGCTTCGCGAATGAAAGTGAATACTAGTTTCTCCATATGTATATACTACCGCGTCTCTCTTTTCCCAATTATGAATACATTTATTTATTGTGAAATGGATAACATTCTATTGTATACCTCTTATTATTTACTTGGGAAATGTTCTACAGAAATCATCAACATTACACTATGATATTTTTTATTGCCTGAAGTATATAAAGATGGGCCTCATCAAAGTGTAATAAATGATCTCCACTGCACTCATTAAACTAGCTCCAAGAAATAGTCCACAGACTCCACCAAGTGATACTGGAATAAGCACAGAAATAGTGTCAGATTCAATAACGTATATTGCCTCAAAGTTACATATATGTATGCAGAGTGTCCAAAAATAGTGTTTACACTCTTTGAATGTTAGTTACAGAGAAACTATTAAAGATAACTTCACTGGACTTTTTATATTTGAAGCTGCAATATCTACATTGAGCATGTGTGTGAGCGTGTATAGGCATTCTGTTGTTTTTAGTTACATCAAAGCCTACCAGGTGGTAGGCATTTGTGTACCCAAAGTAGCAGAGGTGAGCAATTTTTCTTTTGAGCAATGTAAGAAGTGTCAAATAACCACCCAGATCTCCCGATTTAACACCGTTAGATTTCTATCTCTGGGAAACTGAAGAACGATGTGTACCGCACAAAGCCACGGTCACTCGATGACATGACACATGCGATTAATGCTACCTGTGCTTCCATATCTGTTGTTTGTCGATCTGTACTACAGCATTGCAGACAAAGTATTGCTGCCAATGAACATCTATAATTTTAAGGTATGTGACATGCAAAATGTTCATAATGTTTCCATTATTAACATTAAATAGTGTAAACACTATTTTTGGACACTTTGTATATATGTGTGTGAGTGAATGAAAAATAAAAGGTTGTTTTAAGTCCACTTTATGTACAATATTACAATATTACAATATTACAGTATTACAATATTACAATATTACTTACATATATGTGTGTGTGTGTAAGGTGAATTCACCACAAAATTTACTTTAAATGCTTCATATAAGTAAAGAAATTTGGTTTTAGTTCATGCATAAGTTTTATTTTTCATACATAGAAATACTGCAAGTTTTTTAAAATGTCGATAATAAAATGTATTAAATTCTTATTGTGAGCTTGTTATTACTTGTAAATGAAGACAATAACAAGCAATTATCAGACAGAAGATTGAGACAGTTTAGAACACTGCCTTGATTTCCTCTACTTGCTGCAAAAGTATATTGTTCTATGATATGTTGTAATTTTAGCATGTGGCACATAATTTTTACATATTACTGTACACTGCAATTGAATTTTAATTTCTAATATGGAATGGTAAATAATAATTGTGTATGCTCATGTAAATTGTTCATTTCATAATACCACACTTGAACTTACCAGCGATATCCAAAATTCCTCTGATAACTCTAAGCTTGGTTCTAAACTGACTGAACCTGATTTTCAATGTAATGTTCTTGAACACTGATGCAGCCCTGAAGAAGAGAAACACATTGATCTGTTGTAATTTTATGAAGGTGTGAGAAAAATAATTGCAAATTGTGAAATGAACACTGCACACATATTTTTAATAAAATCAATTTAAGTTAAATCTACAACTTGATATTTTAAACTTTTTCTCTAATATGTGTTTACACTGTTGAATATTTTAACATCATATTTATATCTGTATATTATCATGATGATAAGGGTGAATTGGATAAAATTTACAGGATTTGGATGTTGAACATTTTGTTAACTACTCCAAATGGGCGTTGGTTATACGTAGAGCAGACCTCAGTTACTAAATAGAATTACAGGTGTATGCCCTGCTGAAACTTTTCAGTAGATCTACCGCTGTTGTGAAACATCTACTATGTTCAGATTTTCAAACAGATATAAATAAAAAATATTAATAAGGAGCAATGAAATATAATACTTACAGCCACCATCTTAAGCTAAACATACTACACATATTAAATGTAATACTGAAGAAGTTATTATCACATGTAGTTTCTCTACTGTACTGTTTTCAGTAGAGCAATAGGTGTTTTGAAACACCACCCATGTTTAGACTTTTAAGTAGATGTAAAAAATAAATTGTAAATCAGGAGGAATGAGAAATTATATTTACAACATGTACACTACCTAGTCATATCATAAATACTGTCATGACTTTGGAGGCTGGCTGAACGCTCTCAGGGCAAGAGCAGCACCTGCCCATGGGGAGCTATAAGACCTGAGTCATTGTGTGGTGGACTGCAGATGGGAGAAGGTGATTGTTGTACAGATCAGAATGGAATGGGGCGAGAATTATAATCGAGAGGCTGTCATTGTACTACATAAGGTAGGGAAAGAAGCAGGTGAGATTATCAAACTTCTCCAGAAGCTTGAAATCTCAAAGAGGTTCATGTATCACACTATCCAGTGACACATTGAAGCTTGGGACCATAAGAGGTAAAAAATGTCCATGTCTAGTGTGTTACATTGTGACCTGGGACTGCAAGCTGACAAACGATGTACAGGTCATTTCCTCACTGATACGATAAAGCGGTAGAGGTTCATCAAAGCAAAGTGCCTGCTCACGGGGTACTCAGCAAATGGGCACAGACTGTTCAATGTGGGTGAGGCATTCAATGCCCAAAACAACAGAGCATTTGCGAGGATTTCACGAGAAATTGCTGACAAGGCTCCAAGGGTCCAGAGGAGCCATCATCCAGCATCAGTTATGGTGTGGTGGGGGTGAACTATGAGGGCACCATGTGCTGCATTTCTGCAAGCAAGACATCAAAACATCGGCCAAGGTGTACCAAGAGACTGTCCTTGAGTGTGTGGTCAAGGGTCACATGAACACTCTCCTTCGTGGTCAGGCCTGGAGTTCCCAGCAGGAGTCAGCACCAGCCCATGAGGCTAAGACGACCCAGCAGTGGCTCCAGACGAATGTGCCGGATTTTATTTCCACTTTTGATTTGCCATCTGGTAGCCCCGATCATGGCCCTCTGGACTTCAAATCGTGGGCTGTACTTCAGGAAATGCCATGCAAGAAAAGACACCCCAAAATCACCAGTTTGAAGCACTCTCTTGTGAAGGCAGTGGCAGACTTTCCTGTAGATATCGTGCGTAATGCAATTGATGTGTGGCCACAAAGACTGAATGACTGTGTGTGTGTTAAGGTGGTCATTTTGAGTAGCTATAGGTGTTTTGTGTTCCTCACATATCCATGTACCACATTTTCTATGACTATTACAATATCCCTAACCATCTTTGGTCTATTTCCTGTAAACCTTGTGACAGTATTTATGATATGACTAGGTACATGCAATATTACATGTAATACTGAAGAGAATATTTGACTTGAAGTTGTTCTCATGTACAGTACATTAGATCTACTGAAGGTGTTCAGTAGGAAACCATTGAGTTTCAGTAGATTTCCAAGGCACACAGTACAGTTCAATTGATAACAGCAGATTCTGTCTATTATGAACAGTAGATATTGCCAGCAAGTGATAAGAAGCTCCCTTGGACATGCAAAAGTTGCAGATATGGGGAAAAACTCAGGCTGAAGGCAGTCAAGTCATGACAAAGAGGCACCATCACAAGAGAGTACCATACCCACAACCACGATTTTTATTTTTTAAAAATAATTATTGTTACCTACTTAAAGAAATATTTTGGAAAGACTTAGGAAGACAATCCTAACAGAATACTATGGTATCTGGAAATTCATAGCAACATCGCCATCCTGGAAATATAGTGATTTCAAGCTGGTTGTGTTGAATAGATAAAGGTTTTGTACTGAAATACCACCAAGCTACTTTTATCACGTAAATCAAATCTAGCAATATATTTTTTCTCCTCTCCTCAAGTTCATCACTTGGTCTCACTCAAGCTGGAATGTTTTTTTCTTTTTACACAAGTACTAGGCATTATCATGTATTTGAGAAAAGCCAAAGCAAGGTCAGTGATGAGGAAATCACTCTTACCTTATTGACGACTGTGACTAACTGAGAGGAGTTATAAGCTCTACGAAAATTCGTATTCAAGTCATCTCTTACGCATGGAATGAATGATGGAAGCTTTCAACTATGATAGAATAAATATATCGCATTTCACATTGTGCAATAAAATGTGTGTAGATAGTGTTATTCTTTTCAGGAGGCAGAAGATATAAAGCCATGTATTCAAGTATTCCAGGGCTCAGAGCATGCAAAAATGTAGGAGGATATGGGAGACCAGGGGTGACATGACTTCTGTTTCCATTTTTAAGTATTACCCCAAGTAACCAGAAGTGATTAGCAAAACGTTGGGCCAACTGCACTAAAAATGGTTGACTTAATGTTAGAACATAATGTTGAGCAACGGTAATTTTGGCTGTGGTTTCAAAATTGGCCCAATGTGTGGTTCTCAAATTGGGCCAACATACTGAAAACTAAAGTATATATGTATGTGGTCCTACTTCAGTAAATAAAATGAATTAATATGGAAATTATTATTGTTTTTAATAGCATTATGGTTGAGATATTTGTGAATGCATATAATTTGCACATTTCACCAATAAAAGTTACAAACATCTGCAGTGTGTGTATGCTTCAAGACAGACAAAGTCAAATTTTACTGTATTTTTAAAGTGGCACCACATAATGCACTTTGTTAATGCTTTCCACACATTCAGCCTATGCAGTCAGTCAAGTTTTTTCCCCTTTGTTAGCAGTCACCACAAAGTACTTCATGATTCTATTAAATCAGTTCATTACGAATATTTTAATCCAATCTAATGTCAAAGCCTTAAATTTTGTGTGTAAAATGTCCCACACATAATGCTGGAATGTCCCATGTGTTATGAAATATATGATATATATATATATATATATATATACCGGTTGGCACACGAAAAACCAAACCCTGCCACAAGCAGATACAAACAAGAAATAAAATAAATAAAACAAATAAGAAATAATCTAATGCAAAGGTCTTTACTTACTGAAACAATCTTGTCTTTTACAGTAGGTGCTGAAAATGATCGCCTTGCGCTTCAATGCACTGCTGTGCACACCTTAACATGTTATCATACACTCTGGACAACACTGTGGCATCAATTCTCGAAATTTCATTACGAATATTGTCCTTCACGTCTTCTAATGTCCTTGGATTATTTGTGTACACTTTTCCCTTCAGACTGCCCCACAGATAAAAGTCACAAGTGGTTAAGTCCAGTGAACGCAGCAGCCACAATTCTTTGCTGACAGTCCTTTCTTTTGTGAATCTTTCATGGATTCGTGAGATTGACTCGTGTGAAGTGTGACAGGTTGCCCCATCCTGTTGAAAGAAAGCATACAAGCATTCATGGCGGGTCAACTGTGCATAAAATTCCTCAAAGATTCCTATATACACATCGGTGTTTACTGTTGTTTCAAAAAATATGGGATCCACAATCCGACTTGCAGACACAGCACACCACACTCCGATTTTTCTATCATGAAGAGGTTCCTCATGAATTGTATGGGGATTGTTTGTTGACCAGTATCTCGTGTTCTGAGAGTTTACATGCCCTGTCAGATGGAACCAGGCTTCATCAGTCATGAAATACAGCAGGGGATCCAACAATCCACTCACATTTGTTTCAAGTAGCCATGTACAGTACTTCACACATTCTTCCTTGTCTTCCTCCTTCAGTTCTTGGACACATGTCACTTTGTAGGGCTTCAACCCTATATTGTGTAAAACACGTTGACAAGACCTACGCGAAACATTCGCCTGTTGTGACAATTTGTGTGTCTTCTTAGGACTTCGGATCATTTGTGCTTGAATATCCACAATCACAGCAGGTGTACGAACGGATGGGGCTTGATTCTTTTTTGCATTTGCAACTGACCAGATAGTATGCTACTTTTTCACCAAATCAGGTATACTGCTCTTTGCTGGTATGGAAGTGCCAAGAGACTTATTTGCAAACATATCCTGGGTTTCCTTAAATGACACTTATGCCTCCACTATTGCGATTCTTTGTTGAAGAGAATACATCTCACCTACACACGTCTGAACCAAGTCTTCATGGCTTTCGTACTGACAACAATAAATTATACATGGTTGCAACAGCTTCAGAACAATAGCTGACAATAAGTGGGAGAAAATAAACAGCCTGTACATGGGCCGGTTTTTCTTTTCTTGTTTGTATCTGCTCGTGGGGGGGTTCGGTTTTTCGTGCGCCACCCATATTGTGATCCCAAATATAAACTTTAGTGCAAATTTTTTGTGTAATATAAAAAAAAAATACATAGAACTTTCTCATTCATAGGGTATCCTCGTTTCACAAGTGGAAGAACAAAATACTTTTCAGAGTTATACTTAGTTATCCATTTCCATGGAATTTAGTCTGTACATAACATTTTTATTTTATATAAAACACCTTCATAAGAATACCTGGAAGAATGTTCTTGTTCTGCTACAGCTAAACAGACAAACAATAAGAAATTCCCAACATATCTTTCATCTATGGTGGCTGACAAAGGACTGGTAAATGAATACAAGTTAAAAATAGCTTGTACTTTCATTAACAAAATATTACATTTTCATTTCTGAAATGTTTGGAAAGAAACACTATCACACATAATTTATTTTACACACTAGTATTTACAACATACTCTTAAAAGTTGTCTTAATAGGAGAAAGTAGTTCTTAAAAATGATTTTGACTCACTTTCCTTGGTTGGGCAAACAAAACTATTGTTAGGTTAATGTAAGACCAACTTCAATTTGCCAACCAACGTAAAACCCACCTTTACCACATAAAAACTGTGTTTGGCACAACGGTTCTGGTTACTTGGGTAAATTCTTTGTGCAGCAGGTTCAAAGTTGCATATGTGTAGTAATATTATGATGCTTATTATTTTTGTTATTATTACATATTAGATGAAATATAACCTTCTTTTACAGTCCTGTTAAATGTCACAACCCTGCTGCTAAATGTTCTTCATATAACAATTAGCATAATGACGAAACAAATAAAAAACAACTTCATTACCTATGAATAAATTCCACAATGAAATTGAAGATAAGAGAATATGGAGATATAATGCTTACCCATGAGTGTGAGAGTGAGCAAGCATAACTCTTGTCTCTACACAACCAAGCATACAATTGCAAGATGTGCTGTCAAAATTTTCTGAAAAAATTGAATAAATCGTTATCCCATCTATAGAGTGTAGTCTGTAACTGAAACATTCATTATTCCTCATTCCTGTCACAATTCTACCCAAACTCACAAAATTATAGAGTAGACAACTATATCAGTATAAAGTATTCAGAGTGGAAGTTCCTAGGTGGTGGGCGATGCTTGGTGGAGTTTGAGGATATATATATATGGGGAGGAGGGTACGTATATGCTTCAACATGGAGACAGTGAATTGGGGGTTATTACATAAATTTTCCTGGCTGACAGGTTGGGTTCCTTTGCACCCCTTCATTTCATGTGATCAACTCATGTTAGGACAATTGGGAAAACAGAGGGCTCGTGCAGTTTACAAATGCTTTAAAATCCCAATCTATATGGATCATCATCCTTTGCCATTTCCTCCCTCAGGCTGGGTCAGCATAGAAGTCAAGCCTCTCCATTTTCTCCTGGTCTTCCACCATTCCTCTCTTTTCATGGTGTTATAATCTTGTCCTCTTCTCTTTCCACTGACATCTTGGTCTTCCCCTTGGGCTCCTTCCCACTCCTTGTGCATTATAAGCTCTTACTGGTCTTTCTGCATTCATCCTCTTCATGTGTCCAAACCATCTCATCTGTACCTGATCTAACCTGTCCTGGAGCATCACCACCCTCACTGTCTGTTGGATCATCTCATTCCTTATTCTATCCCTTCTAATCTTACCGAATATACTCCTTAAAATTTCATCTCCACTGCCTGCAACTTTCTTTTGTCTCTCTGTCATTGTCTAATCTGCTCCATACATAATTATTTGTACATAGAATGTATTTAATGTTACCTTCTTGCATTTCATAGGTACATCCCTGTTCCATATTAATCTTCAAACATTTTGATATAGTCCACCACTCATTTGTCCTCTTCTGTTTACCTCCTCATCTATTCTTCCACTTCTCTCAATTATGCTTCCTAGATACTTGAAGCTCTCCAGTACCCTTAACTCTTCAGTGTCCACCTTTATTCTAGGTATATTTCTGGCTCTGTTTCTTGTTGTTATTAGCACCTCGCTCTACTCTGTGTTGCATTTCATTCCTGGTCTTCTGATTTTCTCATTCCAACTATCAATCTGTCTCTGTACTTCTTCTTTACTGTTTCCTCATATTACTAGGTCATCAGCAAACAACAGGGTCTTCATCTCTTCCTCTCCTATCTTCTTCCCCACCTCTTTGTTAATTACATCCATTGTAATTATGAATTGCAGTGTGGATAGAGTGCTTCCCTGTTTTAGGCCATTACTTGTACTGAACCACTCTGTTCCTCCCACTGGTGTCTTAATACAGCTCTGGTTAGCTTTGTATGTGCTCTGCACTCTACATACTATCTCTTCCACCACTCCATTCTCTCTTAGAGCCTTCCAAATCTTTGTTCTGTCCATGCTAATATATGCCTCTTCTATATATAGGAATGCCATAATCAAATCTTTCCATATTCTTTAATGCATTTCCTGTAATAGCCTTATGGTGAATATCAGATCGTCTGTTGATCTGCTTCTTCTAAATCCATACTATTCCTCTCTCATGTTCAGCTCTACTATTTCCCTTTATTTCTTTTCTAATATTTTGTCATACACCTTTGCTGAGTGGCACATTAGTGTTATTGGTCTCTAGTTTTTACATTCCTATCTGCCTCCCTTCATCTATATGGGAACTATTAGTCCTTCATCCAATCTCTTGCCACTTCCCTCTCTTACCACACTGTTTTCACTACTCTGTACAGCCACTGTACACCAATCACTTCTGCTCCTAGTATCGTTTCCACTGACACTTCATCTACTCCAGGTGCTCTACCTTTCTTCATTATCTTCAGTGCTTCCTCCACTTCTTTCCACGTGAGATTAATTTTTCCTTCCTTCTTTTTCTTTCTTTTTCTTTTTCCTTCTTCTTTTATTTTTCCTTATATCCCTTAGCTTACAACTGTCTCCTCTTTCCCTTCCCCTTTCTCTCATTAATCCATACAATACTTTCTTTTTCCCATCTACATCTTCTTCTAGCACTTTGACCCATTCTTCCATTCACTTTTTTCTTTCATCCTTTGCTACTGTTCTTGCCCATCTCTTCTTTTCCATGCCTCTTTTTTGTGTATTTTGGGATTTAACTTTAAACCAATTTTTTTGCATCATTTTTGTTTTTCACTACCTATCGAGTTCTTTCATTCCTTCACTTTTCACAATCTTTTTCTTCTCTCTTGTTCCTTCCTTCTATCTTATATTTTCCATCCCCTCACATTTCCTACTAGTAACCTGTGGTCACTTTCTAAGTTCTCATTGGGTATTACTTTAATGTTGTTAATTATCTTCTTTACTTCCTTGTTTATGAATATTAAATCTATTACAGACTTTTGTTCATTTTTCCAACTGAATCTTGCAATCTTATGGCTGTAATATTTCTTCTTAAACCAGCTATTACCTACTAACCGTCCGTTTCTCATACAAAAGTTCAGTAGCCTTCTTCCCTCCTCATTTCTCTGTCCCCCATCCATGCGCTCCAAGTAGTTCTGTGTACACTCTCCTGTCTCTTCCCACTGCTGCATTAAAATCACCAATTTGCCATTCCTTTCCTGCATGTTCTTCCAAGTCCTCTTCAAATTATTATTTCTCTTCCTTTGTACATCCTGTTTGTGTGGCATACACTTGGATTATCTCTATTTCTTTTCCACTTACATTCATTTATGGTTTTATTATTCTGTCATTTACCCTCTCTACTTCCTCACTTATTTCACTTCTGACCACAAATCCAACCCCACTTCTCCTGACCTCTTCAGTACTTGCCCAGTACAGTTTATAGTCTTTCTTCAATTTCATTTCTCCTCTTCCTTTCTATATCATTTCACTCATTCCAAAGATGTTGATTCCTGTTCTCTCCATTAGATCCACAATTTCTTCAGTCCTTCCTGTCAGTGTTCCAATATTCAATGTCCCTATTGGTAGCCTGCATTGTCTCCAATTTCCAGTCTGGCTTGCTTCTAAATTTACTCGAATTTTTATGCTTTCAGCTTTCGGCTAATTGAGCCTCTCACAGCCTACATCTAGGTGGTGGGGCTGCCACCTGTGGTTTCTCAGGTATATCTTGTTTTTCTGGTGTAGTTACAACTACCTTAGCCTTTCTGGATCCCTCCAGGCCCACAACGCATTGGAGGAAAACACTTTTATGGCAGTGTTTATTCGCCATGATACAAGGCTGTCGATGGTATCTGTGGTATTTGCTTAGCATTTCCATGCCAGTGGACACCCTCCACACCCTGATAACCTTGCCTCCTCGAAAGGGGGCTGCTTTTTTGGGTTTCCCCTTTTTTTCAAATCCCCCTCATATCTGAAGGGGTTTCACTATCTGCTAACTGTGACTCGTCCAGTAGCTGAGGCTCACCTTGGATGTCAATTACATAAAAAATCTCTGATTTTAATCTTCAGTTATATTGTTGAAGTTGTGTGAGTAACTGTTACTATTCCATAAGAATTACACCCAAAAAGCTTAAGCATAAGATGACATTAGTTTTGCAAGTTTGATGTCACACAGCATATCTTCTGATTGACATAGAGGAATATACTTTGTTGTAGGTGATTCACCAACACCTAAAGTTTTTCTTTGTCAGGTATTGAATAAGATGGTGCACCACAACACCGGGTCTTAGTCGTGAGAGATGTCCTGGACAGGATATTTCCAACATATTGGATTGGAAGCGATGGTCAAATTACCTAGCCTCCTATATATCCTGACATTACACCCCTGGACATCTTTTTGTGGAGCTATGTCAAACACACAGTGTACAGCACTCCTGTTTTTCATCTTGATGATTTGAGGGTCAGAATAAGAGTTGTCAATTGCAATAGTTGACAGGTATGTGCTACGGAGGCTACAGACAGAGTCGAAATTTCGATTAGATGTTGTACGCACCACCAGAGGTGAGCGTGTTGAAGTGAACTAATACACAATAAAACTTCATGCCTTGGTCAATCAAATGGAGCATAGTATATTTCTTTATGTGCTGTATAGCATCAAAGTTATAAAGTATCTTTAGGGACACCCTGTATTTCACATTTGTAAGGTAGGGACACTAAGCTGGGCTTCTGAAAAAGGTTACATGCACTAGGGCAAGAACATTGAATGTTCAATGTTAGAAAAATGAAGTAAAGATATGACCTGCCTAATGACATAAAATAATTATGGATACATAAATATATAATTAATATTTCAATAATATTATGGAATGCTCCCAAATAGGTTTCAATCTATCTTTAGAATCAATAATGAAGTTTATGACTAGCCAGGGAAATGTGTTATACTCATTATCTGACTCATAGCCAGAAGCTTATAAACCAGTTAAATTTACAAGCAACCATGTATTAAAATTTTTAAATTCAAAATATTTCATTTTTCATGTTACATTGAAATTGAGAGAGAGAAAATATGAATTGGATTATGCAATAATCTTACAAAATTCTGATTGGAACAATATATATTGAATAACATGGAATCATCCTGAGATATAATATAAACCTAAGTCTGGATGTTCATTCACTTCATTGGCTAAAAAACACATAAAGATACATACATGATTTTAAATAACAGAGAGGAAATTTTTAAATTCATAATATTGCCAACTTTTACTGAAACTTTAACTTGCAATTTATTTTTCCTTACAGAATTATTTTGAAATATACCTAATACTTACCATGAAATTTCTTTATACAGACTAAACCATTCTCATCACATAATTTCTGATTCCCTGTAAAACATAAAACTAATTAATTTGTTCACATGTTCAAAATTAAATATATGCATATTGTATATATATTTATTATGATGTAGGAAAGATGAGAAAAAAATTCTGGGGTGTAATAATAAATATGAAAAATAGAGTAATTTAATAAGTGAGGATGGCATTGCTTAAAGGAGAATACTACAATTTTTTAGTTTGTCACTTTCAAAAAAAGGTTAATATTGCCCTCTATCATGTTATCTCCCAGAAAACAACATACCTGGACAAAATATAGGATCCTGTTCCAAGTACTGAACTAATGTTTTGCTACATGCACACACACACAGACACACTCCTCACATATGAAGTAATGTAGTAAATAGATGACACTTGCTGTATGTGTGGGGCTATATCTATGGTAATCAGTGGTGTGCGGTGACCATTTAGATAGCCGAAGCAGTGAATATATAATTTTTAAATAAACAATAGTACATCAAGGGGCAGGCTTGCCTTGATAAAAACACCACATGCCACTGCTTTGCGGTATTTTAGACTTTCACGGGCTCCAACACTTTCAGGGAGCCTCATTATCCTGGGAATTATGCAAAATTTGAATTGCATTTCGAAGCAATACTTTGGTAGCTTACCTTGTATGCATTCCACTGATGGTAATCATCTAATCTTCCCCATAGATGTATCTCTTCCAGAAGTTTCATCATGCTGTAAGCACCATATTTACCTTCTATGATTTTCATCTGGCTACACTGCAGCATCCATTGCCATTTTTTGTTCTAACTTGAAATGCTGGCCACAAAATATTGATAATTTAATTTTGTCTATTTTGAGTGATTCATACTATTTTTTTATTATAATTGTATCTCCCTTCTGGATCTTGTTGTTCGTTACACACATATATATTCATTGGGTTAATATTGCCCTCTATCAAATTGCAAGGCTAGTCTTCTGATGCAGATTTCTTCAGAGTTAAGCTGGAGTACCTACATCTTTGGTTGTGTGAGCAACGGGCTCACCCTGGGATATAATTGCAAGTTTTTCAGACCCAGATAATGATATCACTTTCTGGTCTTGTGTTGCTGTCATTTGGAATGTCAATGGCCAGATGATACCAGTTCAAAGTTGTCGCAGTGTTCTCAGTGTGCACTGATACTTCATTTTGATGACAGTCCATGTTTTGTGAGTGCCTCGCTCACATGTATACCAACCACGTAACCATATTCTGCAAACATATTTTACTTCTGTGTTCTCAATTTGTGTTGTGTGTCACTGTCTTGTGTTTTGATTCCTTAGTATTTATTCTATTTGACTTCATTCCCTTACTACGTCTACTATTTCTGGCTAAATGAACTTTGAAATCTGATATTAATCATGAATGAAAACAGCAGTTCCGAGGATGGTTTGCTGAATCAAATTATGATAAAAGGGAAGACCTGGGTAGAATAATTTATCTTTAGGACCCATAAGATAATGTTTGCTGACGAGTCATTGAAATGTGATAATGATAGCAACACTCAATATATTAGTCAAGTTGAAACTACAAAGTAGAATGTATATCTCTCTTGTCAACAAGTAATATTCATATTCATTCATATTCTTTATTTCCGTTGACCTATGTCCATAGGTATGGAAATCGTCATATAACAATTCATACAGTAATAAAATATTAATACAATTTTAGACAAGGATTACAGTAATGATTTTAAGAACTACTACATGAAGGAAAACCAAATACACTAATAAAATATTAATACAATTATAGACAAGAATTATAGCAATGATTTGAAAAACTTCTGCATGAAGGAAATCTAAATAGAGGAAGAATACACTATTGGAGTGAAATTACATACAATATTTAAGGCCAGCACAATAATAAGCAAAGATTTTTTTTTTTTAGTGTATAAATAAGATGTAAAAGTAACTATGTGACTTATACAACATGGAAGAATGCAATATATATATACATAACCGATTAATGATCATTTAGGCACAATAATAGCATATAGTGAATACTTCATACATGATAATATAAATAGTATAATTTCATTTTCTGTACAACCGAACCCTCTTTGTTGACAATTTATGTAATTTAATATTTACAAATTTAGAAATTCATTTATTGAATAAAAACAATGTCGTAATAAGAATTTTGTTAATTCCCTCTTAAATTGGGTAGTTGATTCCATTGTTTTCATGTGATCAGGTAATTTATTATACAGGTGGATACCTACGAATTTAGGACCTTTTTCAAGGAGAGTGGTATTATGAGTTTGTATAACCAGATTGTGATTTTTTCTTGTGTTGTATTGGTGTACTTCCTTGATACGTTTGGAGAAACTAGACATATCTTGTTTTACATAGCACAGTAAATGTAATATATATAGGCAAGGTAATGGTAGAATGCCAAGATCCCTGAAAATTTTCCTACATGGTTCATTTATTCTCTTTCCTGCCATAATTCGTACTACTCTCTTCTGCAAAATAAAAATTTTTGCACTGTTTCTAGCATTCCCCCAAAATACAATTCCATATGTTAGTTGTGACTGGAAAAGACTGAAATATGTTATTCTTATTGTCTCCCTATTTATTATGGTTCTTAAGGTTCGTATACCATATATGGTTTTGCTTAATTTCCCTGCTAGGTGCTCTATATGTATGTCCCAGTTGAGATTTTCCTGTATCCAAATACCCAGGAATTTTATGGAATTTGTATATTTGACGTGTTCATTTTCTATTTTTATTACTGGTTCTTCATTGTTCTTATTTCTTGAATGATGGAATTTTATTGCTAAAGTTTTGTTTTTATTTATCGTCAACTTATTTGTGGGAAACCATTTGCAGAGTTCGTTTGAGGTGTTTTTTATATTTGAATTTAGAATTTGTTCATTTTTGCCAGTTATCACAATGCTCGTGTCATCTGCATATAAGGTAGTTTTAACTGAGGGTAAGTTTGAAGGCAGGTCATTTATGTATATGGTAAATAGTACTGGCCCTAGAATAGAGCCTTGCGGAACACCACATGTCACTTCTTCTAGCCTAGAGATATGGGAAGATGCATTGGTATTTGTCCCTTCTACATGTAAGATCTCTACAGCTTGACTGCGATTTTGCAGGTAAGATCTAAACCAGGTGTTTACTATACCCCTTATTCCATAGTGATTTAATTTTTTCAGAAGTTGGTCATGCGATACTGTGTCGAAAGCTTTTGATAAATCAAGAAAGAGACCTACACCTACACCTACACACTGTATTATTATATTTAATACTAATGTTTGGCAAATTAGTAAACATCAAAAGTAAATTCTTAATAAAATTATAAATATTGTTTTGGTTCTCATAATTTGTCTCTCGTAATAGGTAATGAGTAATATTGCAATACCAGAATAAAATTTTGTTATTACATAAAAAAAAAGATAACTTTAACTTATAAATGATATATATTAGGTAATATATATTTTAAACTATTTTAAACATGATTAATGTAAAAAGATATTCGAAAAATATCAAAATTCATATGTGAGCACGTTGCTCACCATATGGAAATTATGTTACTCTGGAAGACGTATACCAACGAATGGTTAATGTAATGATACTAATTTTTAACATTTGTCAAACTGATAAGATAAAATTAAACATGAAAGGATAAATAATAAAGGGAATAATTAACCTGTCATAATGTTTTACCTTAATTAAAAATCGAAAGCACAGTAATCACAAGCACAAAAACTACTTACGATGTAAAGTAAATATCTATTACATATGACAGCGACACAAGAATATGGAATATGGGCAAGAAATAAAGTAATCCTCTCCATTTCCATTCTTTAAACTCCCATAATATAAAACATTTTACTGCAAAAATTAGATTTACTGTATTCATTTGTAATGATTAATACTTGTTTAATTTACAAATCTTCTCATAATGTACCTGTCAAGTATCCAACAAGGCTTTCAGTACAGTTGCAAAATTCCATTTTTTTCTCTACCTTACACTGAGAAATGCAGGCAGAATAACTGTAATACTCGAAAGCCCACATATTTTCATTCTCTTCGATGAATCTACAGTTTCTAGATTTTACAGGTATGTCAAGAACTTCACCATCTGCAACTTCATTTTCTACAATATATTCTGCTTCCATTACAGCATATTCTTCAAGATTGATAAGGTGTGTAGACAAAGGTAATTCTGCTTGGGATACAATGTAGGGCTGAAATATAAGAGTATATAAATTTATCATCTACATTAGAGCACACACAAATTTTCACATGTGCCTACAGAGGGGACACTCCCCCCCCCCCCCCGAGATATCAGGAAAACTTCATATAATTCGAATGGTGAAATTGTAGAATGAAAACATGGAGAAAGGTTGCCATGAAAGATAACATCTTGCTGGAAGTGGACTTCATTGACATTACTGTGTGATGTAAACCTTGCCCCTCCCAGTTCCAAAGATCTTTGTTTAAGGCCATACTAAAGGAAATTTCGTGGTAATTTTTGGATAACAGATGGCAGCACCATTTGCCATGGCCACCGAGGGCCATGTTACCAGATCTCCGCATAAATATAACCAAGGTAGATACATACAGGTTGGTCGATTAGGGTACTCGATGTGAGATGATGCCATATTGGTTACAGGTGGGTTAGTGGATTAAAAAAATAGTAGTAAAACAGGAAAATTGATAATCATGAGATTTTAGTTATATATTATTATTAGAGAAATAAGCATTGTGGAAAGTAGTAATAGTCGAAATATTAATATAAAATCTGTTGTTTCATATTAAGTATTTATTTTAATATTTAGAATGCAGAGAAGAAAATACAATAATAAGTGTAGTTAATTCAAACATGAAACGGGCCAAGTGAGGACAGTGAAATAATTGAACACATTTTGTGAATTTGTTTGAAGCAAATGCTGCGTTGACTGTACACTTCATTTTGTATGACACTACTTTCTACATTTGATAGGAGACTTTATAGTCTGTCCTGACTATCTCTGCTGCAGCAAGGCTGCACATAGTGGCAGAGGAAAGGGGGGGGGGGTTGAGTGGACAGAGCGAAACAGTGCACGATGTTGCGAAGGCTGGTAACTTCAGCCGCTTTCCCCCATTCCACGCAATCCCATTCCATCTCACCTGTTCATTGGTGGAGCCATCTTGCATCACTACTTGTGCAGAGAGGTTTTCATTCGCATGCTCCGCAAATTGCTTTTCTTGTGTATGGAGTGACCATTTAAACACCATTTACAAGATATAATTTTCCGCACCTTGTATTAGTAAAATGAAATTAAAGATAAAACAGATTTTCAATTTTTTCAATTATAAACATTGTTGAAAAATGCTTAAAATTAGTAATGTTAATTTTCCCACAAGGATGTAAATTTCAGTTTCTTAATGTATTTTTCTTGCAGAATTCCAATTTATACAGCGTATCGAGACTCATGGGGAGCCCTGGGCAGACTACTGAAGTGGGGCCTCCCAGTTACTGTAAATATTACAAATAATAATAAAAAAACTTTCAAGACATCAAAAAGCCCCTCTTTAAGGGCATATACGTCATGCTGGATTAAGTGTTTTGAGATTTGGGTTCTGCTTATATCTTGTTCAAGATTTTCACTCTTGCCATTGCAGAATACTATTACTAAAAAGATTATAGACATTCTGAACTGTTACAAAAATACAGGGCTCTTTCCTGGTTACCTTCTACAGTTAAATTATGTTTAACGCAATTTTGAGATGCAAGTTGTCGTTTTTTTTTTTTTTTTTTTTTTTTTTGTACTTACGATTTCCAGGGCAGCATTGAAATTCTTATTTAACTGTGTTAAAACCTCCATAAGTTTACCCTGCTGGCATTCTTTGCTTAGCACAGTGGGCTATCGTGGCATAATTACTGCAGACATGAAACGATAGGAAACCACAAGCTGTGGGCCTTACACATCAATATATTCTACCTGTAGTGGGCCAGTCTAACAAAACATAAATCAGGAAAATTCATTAATGTCTTCCGGCATTTCAAGGCCCCTTTAGACTGGGGCCCTGAGGTATCACCTCGGCTGTCCCAGACTAGTTACACTTCTGAAATTAAACTTATATGTTTAGTTATACTTTGCTGAACATGGTCTAACTAACTAACCCTTTGACATTCCTAAACCTGAATGTTCATTGCTCCAGCAACAAACATCTCTACCTCTTCAAGGCTACATAAATCCACTTTTGATAATGCTTTTCAATTTCCTTCAGGACCATTTTATTTTTGACATTCCATCCTCATATTAGCCTTTCTAAACATTTCTCATCAGCAAGTCTCCCAATAAGAAATCATTGAACTTTTATACCCTCTCCCATGTGTGACACATAACCTAGCCACATTTAAATTTTAACATATCCACATTATATAAATTGTGTGTAAGTATCCTGACTTATGCTATCTCCAAATTTCTAGTGCACTATCATGGAGAAATGATGATATAGTCAGTATGGCATCTGACTGCCATGCAGGAAATCCAGGTTTGATTCCTGGTGTGCGTAATCTTACATCACCATTTTTCCTCCTTTGTCCCCATATAAAGTGGTTTCGGAGTTCACCCAGCCTAATATCAGTGGGTACCTGGGAGCAACGCTGGGAGATAAAGGAAATGCTATGGCAATATTACAGCTAGAGATAAACGTTGAATTGTAGAGTTGCCCAAAGTAACAAAAACCATTCAACTCACCGATACAATCCCCCCCCCCCCCCAATATCAACAATTAGCCACACAGTCACTTACAGACATATGTGTGCAGCTTATTGCTTATTTTTTAAATTCAATTTTCCAAAGTATTCAACTAGTTCCTAGTTCAGTAACTTAACAATGTTTTCAAATTTCCTTTAATTTTCTTACACTTTCTCTTCTCCTTGAAAAGACATGATAATCCCATGTTTAGAAAATAATATATTTATAAGTTAAATGTTGTGTATTAAATTAATATTGCAATAAAGAACATGTCTAAATGTGAGTTAACCAAAAAAAGAGAGACATTTTTGGATCATGACCGCAGTTTAAAAAATAGTTGGTACAGGGATTAAAAGTAATGGTTTGTCCTGACTAAATATCTAAATCGGACATCTGTTAGCCTTTCATAAATGATTATAAAACTAAAACTACCCAATATTGCAGACTACATACTTCTACACAACAAACATATTTATTTATGCAAGAACAAAATTACAATTTTTACAATTTGCAGCTCTTTATAGGTTCACATTTAAATATTTCATGGTTTGATGCCCCTGGCCCCCTGCATATGGGCCTGATTGTTAGAGCAATGGCATAGTATGCCAGAGACTTAGATTTAGGTACTTACAAAGCCTACATTTTTGGATGAAATTTCTATAACTATGTTTTACATATGTAAGTTACATATAAACTGCTTGCCATTAAAAATGCAACACCCAGAAGGAGTAATCATAATCGGACGAAATGTGCACAGTGTGTAGAGGAGAGGTGGAGAAGGAAATGATTAGGTGTTCAAGGCCGTCATGCGTCATGTGCGCCTGCCACGCCATCTGGTAAGTGGTACCTGTAGCAGGTCAGATAGGTGCAGAAGAGCAGTGAAAGTGCATGGTCGTGAGTGTAGTGTGTTAAAATCGGTCAGCAATGCCATGTCGTCGAATACGGCAGCGATTCCAGCAGGTTTCCCAGTTCCATCGCAGCCAAATTGTTGCATACCGTGAATGCGGATTATCCTACCATGAGATCGGTGCCCGTGTAGGACGGAATGCATCCACAGTGATCCGTGTATGGAACCAGTGGGTCCAGGAAGGCACTAGAGTGACGTAGAGGTTCACAATGTCCGCGTCGGACGACGGAACAAGAGGACAGACATCTGATATGCATGGCCCTTAGAGACAGAACGGCCACGTCAACGAGGATTGTGCATGAAGTACGGGATGTTTTACAACGTCCAGTGTCCCCACGAACCGTGCTTCATCATTTGGCGAACCGGGGATTTTTTTCCCGGCACCCACTGTTACGGATTCCTCTGACGCTAAAGCACAGGCGTTTGCGTCTGAGATGGTGCCAAGACCGTCATGCATGGATGGCGGAGTGGAATGCTGTAGTGTTCTCTGATGAATCCCGCTTCTGTATACAACATCATGATGGACGTACACGCGTGTGGCGGCACCGTGGCACTAGGCTTCATGATGCCTGCATCATGCATCATCACACAGGGCCTTCATTGGGAAACATGGTATGGGGTGCCATTGCCATAGGTGTTCGTTCGCGTCTCGTACGCATTCAAGGGACATTGAACAGCCAATGGTACATCACACAGGTTCTTACCCCTGTTGCTGTCCCATTAATCCATGCACTGCATAATGCCACTTTTCAACAGGATAACGTGCGCCCCCATGTTGCAAGGAATGTCCTCGCATTTATGGAAGCTAACCACGTGCCCCTGCTTCCTTGGCCAGCACGTTCGCCAATTGAACATGTCTGGTCCATGGTGGGTCGCCGGCTGGCCCAACTCAGGTTTCCGGCACGTAATGTTGAAGACCTCTGGCACTGTGTGGAAGCCGCTTGAGATGCCATACCACAAGCAGACATCGATAGACTCATTCTGTCCATGCCTCGCCGTGTTGCAGCAGTTATTGATGCCCGTGGAGGCTGTATACGCTACTAGCTCCTTGGGGTTATGCAACCATGTTCTACGTGTCACATGTCACACCACCGAGCTCTAACTGTAATCATTTTCTTATCTTATTATGAACTACATATTTGCCAAGTTTCGTGTTTCTATCTCATTTCCTTCTGGGTGTTGCAATTTTAATGGCCAGCAGTGTAGTATGAAAATCCAAAGAATGATTTAGGCCTTACCAGGATTAGCATATTGGATGGACCTATGGTAAATAATAGATTGGACAAACTGGAAAGGCAATTGAACAGCACTGCAGAGAACAAACAGTATATGTATATAAAGAATTTCCTTCCAGAAAAATCAATTTTAGCATCAAGGTTACCTGATTGATTAAAAATGCTGCATCTAGTAACAAAAGTAAATGAATTAATAAGAAAATATATTCTGGTCCCTCCCCCTCCACTTATTGTAGCATGGTGCTGTTGTGTAAACTTTTTCCACATATATTTTAGGAAAATATATACATGTTGAATGTGCCCTTGTAGGCACCCCTGGTCCACAGAAATGATTTTACCACAATGTAGCTCATAAAGTTAACCAACTAGGTGGACTGCATCATATAGAAAGCAATAACCATCCATTGGTTAACACTAAAATGGTTGAAGGGGTCAAAATGATCTTTACCTTCAACATTTCATTAATAGCTATACTGTTTTTCTTATTGTTTCCTCAAAATTTTGTGACTTTTCATAATTATTTGTCCTTTTTTAGGTGGTATATTGAAATCTGTACAAAATATAATTTCTTTATGTGAAATTTTATGCTAAACCCCCTAGAACAGTGGAATGGGTTAATTTGACCCCTTTAAAGTTTCATTTATGCATGCTGCAATACCAGCATTATGTTGCGTTTCCTTGGTCAACCTGTCTTCAGCATGTTCCCACTTGTAACAGTTTACATGTAGTCATGTAGGTAGTGTTCTTGGACCGGGAAGGATCAAGTAGCAGTTTCTCGTGGTGAAATGTTGCGTATTCTGTAGTGTTCAGTTGTTGATGATTATAATTTTTATTTGTAATCAAAAGGTATCATAAACCACCTAAACACTTTGATTATAATACATAAAGCACAGAAAATAATATAAATTAAACATATGTTCCCATTTTAGAATAATTAGAATTTTTAAATGCATTTCTAATGATGGGTCAAAATGTTTCCGCTGTTCTAGGGGGTATCAGATCCTTCACCGTTCAAGTGTTCACCCTGCATTGGTCATGCATGATCTCTCGTTCTGGGTGTGTGATTATAACATTGTTATTTATCAATGATTGTTTTGTCAACACCATCCCTCTGTCTAGCTGAGTTTCTAACCTTCCTCTTTTACCCCATGATTTTGTTTTCAGTGTTAGTAAGATATTCGAGCTGCTATGGAGGATTCATTGAAGCCATTTGCTGTCTGAGTTCATGCGTGGCTATAGGCATACCTAGTTTTTACTGAAAATCCAATATGCCATTCCATGCCTGATTAATGAAGAGTACCTTTTCATACTTATATAAAATTACAATTTTTATACTTTTTTGAATCTCAACTGTTGAAAGAAAAGACCTAATTGTAATAATTGAAAATTTGACATTTTAGACCATTCTTTTGGCATATTTTAAAAACCTGGTCTCTGAGAACATGAATGACCATCGACGTAACTTTTCTCGCACAACCCATGAAAGGTTAAAGCAGAACCTAAACAGAGACATGGCTTTGAAATGGATTTAGCCTGGCTGGTTATGATTGAGTGAGGGCATGGATAGAGAAGACAGTTTTCAACTGGGCTGAAGTGCAGAGACCCATCTATAAAAGTATTTATAAATAGATCTCTGCAACTTAATCTCTAAAGGTGAGATTGACATTAGCTCTGGAGAAGAAAAGTTTGGAGTGTTATCAGAAGTTGACCCATATGATAGACTGAGAGAATCCCTTCAATTTGTTTCAAGTTGGATTTGGTGTGTATGAAGATTATAGTCAAGCAGAGAAAATAATAATTTATAGAACTGTGTCTTACCACTCCATAAACACTTTCTTTGAATTTTCTTACTGTGAATGCCAGACTAACTTCTTCTTTCATATTAAATTTGAGTTGTTGTGTTGGAGCACTGAAACATAGAAGTAAGTCTTTAAATATCAAATGATAAATGGGACTGTAATAAATATGTGCATGTAAACAAGGAGAGTGTTTGTAATATACATACATAATATGCCTATAGGGGAGAGTGGAGCAAGTAAGACAGGTTGGGCAAGTGTGTCCACCCTAGGTGAATTCTAGACCATGGCAGGAGATGACCCCTCGAGATACTACTTGGTGTCGTGGAAGCTGGAGAGGCAGTGTGAAGCAGTTGTGTGAAAATTGAGGATTATATAGGTATATATTTATTGTTGGTGTTATCTTTATAAGAACAATTGTGTATACAGAAGTCTGCATTACATATCGTCAATACATTTTAACACTTGTAATATATTTATTGCATAAAATATCTTTTTATGAACCTCATACTGACATACGGTGAATGTAGCATTATTAGAATCACATGCAGGAGCGAGTAAATAAAACATGTGTGGTGGGGTAAGAGCATCTACCTAGAATCCAAGACAGTCGCACTTGTCCGAGGTTTATTAATTCACTAGTAGGTTCTTTTTCGTTTCTTTATTATCATTAGGTTAATTTAAACGACGATGCCCCTATGTGTATTGAGCAGAATACATGATAAAATGTTTCATTCTGGGTAATGCCCACTCATTTCTTTTGCCAGCTAATTTTGCTGTCAGAAGGACTTCCCAGCACCCCCTCCCCTTCAGCTTCCTATAAGAGTTATCTAACAGTTATATTTCCATTAATCTGGACATGTGATTTAAGTGATTTAGAATGTTTGTCTGATGAAAGTTATTTGCCAAGTTTCAGTGTTCAATTTCTGTATCTGGCCGGTCTTATTTACCCCACCCGGTGAGGCAAGTGTGCCTACATACACACTTGATTTATTTCAATTATTCAACAGAATAGTTAATTATTCTTTTGTATTTGAACTAGGTAAAAATGTTCAAAACTGTTCTACGTGTAGACTGGGAAAAGTTTGTTTCCTCTCAAATGAATAATGTGCACAATATGACCTTTCTTTTCTTAAGGGGTCTCACTTGCCCCACTCTCCCCTATAGGAATGATTTGAAAGTAGCACTGAATGCATGTTTATGAATAATATAATGAAAGATCCATTTGCATTCCTTCTGCCATCCCATATGATAGTCAAATAAAAGATGACATGCCTCTGTAGAAAGTTTATAACAGAAGGAAAAAATAATAATCTTTAACACTATAGAGCTCATTAAAAGATATCTACTATGGTAACAGGCAAAATTCCATTACCAAAACATAAGATAGGATTGTGACTATTTTGAAAAATTAAAAAGTTACTGCTTCACGTGTACAGGTAATAAAATGTATTAGAACCCCCCTTCAATTATGATTTTTTTTTTTCACATTTGTTATCCAACTTATTTAACAATGTTGTGTTTAAAATCAAGTTGTAAAATATCAATGGATATGAATAGCACTCATCACAACTCACTCATATTGTGAAATATTATTTTCTAAGGTATATTGTAGGTAAAACAATAAAATACCCATCTTTATCACTTTTTACTACTTTAAATACAAATAGTTTACAATCTCACTTTATGTGACCAAAAGCCAAACAACTGAATGTACTTTGGTCGTTGAAACTAAAACATCATTAACCTGTAAAGACATGCATATGGGTAAAAATTATCCATGCAAACTCTGATTTTATTTTCTAATACCATTTCCAATGAATTTCAGAGGCTACCCTTCTCAGTATCTTTCCAGCAGGGGCAATTCATCCATTTAGAAAGTGAGGAACTTCCTACAGTGCATTTATACTTATATCCAGTTCTGTACTTTTTAGGAGTTTAATGTGTGTTATAAAATTATGAGTGCAATGTAGGTTCACTACTCAACTGTCAAGAGTCAATCTGATATCATTCGCTCGCTGCAGATCTGCTGCCGAAAGACGACCCTGTCTGTCTTTGCCTGCCGGAAAGGTAGATTTCTCATCATACTACAGCCGGACCCCGTGACCGAGTGGTTAGCACATTGCTCTGCGACGCTAGGGGTCCCATGTTCGAATCGTGCTCAGGCAGGTTGTTTGTAAATGTCCATTCATCAATTTCTTCATTTCATCATTTCATTGCTCATCCCCATCTTTTCAAATTAGCCAAGAGGCACAAAACGTGAAGTAAAGTAAAACAAATCAATCAATCAATAAATCGTCATACTACAGCCAGATTTGTGAGGGGCAGTGGAAGGGAGAAACGGGGGTTGCCCAGTTCTACGAGACACTGAGGAAGCTTCAGTGGTATCCTCAATCAGTGATGCCAATCCTTGCATAATATTTCTAAACCTAGCAAAATTTGAACTTCTTTAGCACCTATAGCACTCTGTGTTTGGCATTATGGGAGAATTCAGTGCTGTCTCAAAACCGGTCGTCCCTGGGAAACAGAGAAATTGAATTCTACTGAAGATATTTCGAGAAAATATACATAAAACAAAATCTCCAATTATTTATTGTACTTATCCAGTGAACTTGTTTCAAACTAAAGGATCAAGCTTTTATAAGCCCTGGTCCATCCTCTTGTTTTAATCTTTTCGTAATCCTTCCCGAATTAACAAGTGAGGAACATTTTATAGAAAGAAAACCATAGAAAGTTAGGGGATACAAATAAAACAAACCAACGCTGTCACCAGTCATCGAATATTCTTCAACTTATTTCAAGCACTTTACTGATCCCATTTTATTGAATGGTCGAAATTCCTAATGTTGTTATCTACAATAAATAATTATTAACGCAGTTCACTACTCGAAAATAGCTGCATAAATTGAATTCAAAACTACTACAGTCATCAGAAAATGATAATGATAATAATTGTATAATAATAATAATAATAATAATAATAATATATCCTAGCACAATTGTATTGTATTTAGTGTAATTTTAGAGTTGAAACATCACCTTTCTCTTATCAGGAGGTTGATATTGGCAAAGTTGTCCTCAATCCACACACGGCAGGTAGGAAGGGCCTGCAGCTAGCATTCATTATAAATGCAATGGCTAGTGTAAGGTACACATACAAGCAATACTTGTGATTGTGTAATTGATCGCATATTCGAAAACCTTCCTCGGTCTGATTACCATAACTTCCTACACCCAAGATAATCCATGAGTCGCCACTGCTTTCCAGTGAACTCTTATGAATTCTGGTACCTTAAATCAGCTGTCAGGTTTCATTAGTTCTGCTAGTAGGGACATAGAAACACTGCTTAGGTAAGTTCCACCCATATGCATGCTCATACATTTAAGTTTCGAATATCAATGTGATCTTTTTCTATCCTTTTTGTCTATTGTGAAATTTAATGCAAAATTAATCAATAAATATGTTGTTATTTAAATCCTTTAAAACAATTAAAATTCAGACTAAGACTACGAAATTCAGACAATTTGGCTTCTGGGTATTTTTTTAAGCAATGTACTTCCTTAGTTAATTTCAGAGACTACTCATCTTACTGTTCCTTATTGTATTTTTTCTCTTCTTTATCAATTGCATAATACAAGAAAAGTGTTCAAGCTTAGTAAAATTAATTTAATAAAAGAAGGTATTATTATGTACATGCTTCAAAACAATTATAATTTAGTCTTAAGAAGCAATTTTCCTTCTGGGCAGTTTTTACTCAGCATGCATCCTTACATCCTAACAGAAAACATGCATCCTGCCAGGTTAATCACAATACCTTCAATACATAGAAATCTTAAACTGAATATTATCAATGACGCATGATGTCTGATTAACATTTTTTTACCTATTTTAGTGTTGAAAATTGAATGAAAATTTTTCTGCTCCCTACAGAAACTCACTCGTTCACACAGCATTTTTCTTTAAAAAAAGTGGAATGACCATTATTTTAGCACATAAAATAATATTTTACTTTTATTGGAAAACATTTCTACCTTGCTTGTTTTGAGTTGAAACCAAAACAATTGGGCACGTCTGTTGGCATCTTTACTAGGTATTGGCAACACTTGAAGGTAACTCCATTCATGGAGCATGAAATGAGAACATCTTCACAAGTCCTATTAAAGAGAGAGATCAAATCTGAAATCAATAATGTAATACTTAATATAGACATTAAATTTATTTCCATGTGGAACAATATTAATTTAGAGAGAGAGAGAGAGAGAGAGAGAGAGAGAGAGAGAGAGAGAGAAGAGCAAGTAATTAAGTTAAATATGGAGAAACTTGCAGTTATATCTCAAAATTCAAAAACAAAATGTTACCCAATATTACCAACATGCAACTATAATATTTAATATTAATTACATTTCATTCATTGGTTTCTGCCCAATAGACAGGCTTTTCTCTCAAATCTCCAGGCTTTTTGAGATTACATTTCATATCAACATAATCTCCTTCTTTCCTAGACTCCATCCTTTAACACTTCCTTTCAGCACATCTTTTAGCAAGCAGTTTCATCTCAGCCAGTGACTCAGACAATTTATTTTCCTTTTCTTGCTAATGTTAACACTTTGCAGACTGGTCTGAGATTACTGTGATTTTTTTTCTGCTTTTCACAAAATCATACAAAATAGTTTATTATTTTCCAATTTTTTCTGAAATTTATATCTTATAAATTTTCCACAGATATACAAGGGTGGTTCAATAATTATTGTCCCTGACATATAAGCAGTATTATTTTTCCACGAAGTCCCCCTTCACAGTAATGCACTTCTTCCACCTATGCTGTAAAGCCACTATGCCAGCTTCAAAGAATGTCTGTGGCTGAGCCGTGAGCCATTCTTCCGCAGCGTCCATAACAGCAGCATTTGAGGGAAAATGCGTCCCCTTGAGGTGCTCCTTCAACTTCGGGAACAAATGAAAGTCACTAGGGGCGAGGTCGGGTGAGTAGGGAGGGTGTTCCAACACATGGAAACCAGCAGCATGGATTGCGGCACCAGTAACATGGCTTCTGTGTGCTGGAGCATTATCGTGGTGAAACAGCACTTTTCGCCGCAACATCCCACGCCGTTTCTTCTTGATTGCTTCACGTAACTTAGGGATTAGGGCTGCATAATAGTCCCCAGTAACAGTGTGTCCCACCAGGTAGTCAATAAGGAGCACACCCTTCGCATCCCAAAAAATTGTGGCCATAACCTTGCGTGCTGATGCTTGCACCCTGAATTTGCGGGGGGGAGGTGAATTGCTGTGCCGCCACTCCATACTCTGTCGTTGGGACTCGGGATCATAGTGGTGGAGCAATGTCTCATCCACTGTCACAAATCTATCACAGACCTGCTTCAGGTCTACCCCCATCAGCTCAAAACCAGCCCTTGAACATTGAACTCTGTCTTTCTGTTGTTCACGGGATAACATTTTGGGGACCCATCGCGCTGACACCTTTCTGAATCCCAAGTGTTCATGCACAATGGTTTCCACTGAGCCTACAGAGATGTGCATGATGTCTGCTAACTGTTGCACCGTGATTCTTCTGTCAGCCATAATCATGTCATGCACAGCATCAATGTTTTCTGGGGTGGATGCTGTTGTTGGAGGACCAGCACCAAGGGCCTGTTGACAGCTTTCCCTGCCGCAACGGAAATCGCGGCACCAGTTTTTTACCACCTGGTAGGTAGGAGCCCCATCACCCAACACACTGACCATGTCCTCATGAATCTCCTTTGGGCTTAGCCCCTTTTTCTGGAGGTACTTGATGACAGCTCGTTGTTCGGTTTTCTCCATTTTTCAAACTAAGTGCCACCTCTCACACATAAAAAGAGAAAAACAAATTTACTGTAGCACCTACGGTTCTGAAATTTTGCATATAGGCATCTAAGACATTAGGCTACAATATCCCCATCATTCATTGCAATTCATATCCTCTAAGTATGCCGGGGACAATAATTATTGAATCGCCCTCGTATAACGTGTTACATTTTATATACATTATCACACATTTATTAATGTTTTTCAGTACCAATTTTTTGAAAGAAAATATCAAGCATTGTAATGAAAGTTATTGAAAACATTTTTCCAATAAATAAAATTATTAATTAATCAAAAATAACATAAGAAATTTCTCATTAGATTGGAAATTGTCATTAACTATGAAATCTGAAGCAGAATGTTAGTAAAGAAGAAATTCCTCAAATGCATGCAAATTGTTCACATTGTTCAATTTATTCCACGCAAAAACTTAATTAGTCTCTTTCCTAATCATTGCTATTCTTACTTTGAATTCCTGATTTCAGCTCATGTTTATGATACATGCAGGAAATAAATATGGTAAATATTAAGATGAATTGCCTACTTATGAAAAGTTTTGAACACTACCCAACAGTCTGTCATGATATTTTATGGAGAGAGAGAAAGAAATTTACCAAAACCTTGGAAATAGTGCATCTGCTTATCATACAATTCCTCACAACTTAAATTGAGATTTTGTTAATGCACAGATGCGCTAATTGAGACTGGACGTAAAGTTTAAAGTGGGATCCAAAGCACAATGTGAATCAACTGGGGATATCAAACCCAGAACCCCTTCAATACAAGGTGACAATGATACGACTATGCCAACCTCACTGCTAGAGCAAAAACAGTCAACATTTTATACTGCTTGGTTCATTTTAAAGAGAAATTATAACTGTTAATCCTGCATTGGTCATGCATGGCCTCTGGTTCAGTTTTAACATCATCATTTATCAGTGATTGTTTTCTCAACACCCTCCCTCTATCTGAGTTTCTAGCTTTCCTCTTTTGTGCCACGTTTCTGTTTTCAGTGTTATTCAGATATTAGAGCTTCTAGAAGGGGTTTATTGAAGTCCCTTGCTGTTTGAGTTCCTGCACAACTAAAGGCGTACCTAGTTTTTACTGAAAATCCAGTCTGCCGTTTCATGCCCAACTCATGAAGAGTGTCTTTTTATAGTTTTACATAATTTCAAATTTTTATAGTTTTATAGAATCTCCATTGTTGCAAGAAAAGATCGATTCGTAATAATTGAGGTTTTGGCGATTTATACCATTAAATGAAAACCTATTTTAAGAACCCGGTCTCTGACACTGTGAGCTACCATCAATGTAATTATTCTTGCCTGACCCACGAAGAGTTAAATTAAAATTATGAATTTGCTGGATATGACTCCAACATGACTATGTTAAGCTAGAGACAGCATACATACATACAACGAATTTACATATAATGAAATTAGCATATAATCCACATTAATAGCTACTAGGTTAAATCACACACACACACACACATTTATGTGGGAAATTCAGAGCACTTATGTTAACAAATAAATAATTTTGCCTTGAACAGACATCATCAAATCTGATCACATCATCAAAGCAAAAAAAAAAAAAAAAAAACCAAAAAAGGAATAATGTGGGTGAAATTTTTAAAAAAAGTGTAAGGTGCAAAAGCGCTAGACATTATGCAAGTATACAACAGCCATGAAAGAATACCCTAGAAAAATATTGACTTGACATAAATATTACTAACTTATTACATTTCTAAACCTGAAATTATATTGCCACTAGAATAGAGCCTTTCAAACTTTGATGCTCAAGTATAATTTAGGCCTCTATGTGGTGAAGTGATGAATTGAATCTGCTTTAGTGGTGCCACTGTAGAAGGAAGTTAATGTTCCCTGGAAAATTGAATGATCCCCAAGCCTCCTCTAGTTTTAGAAACAAATAATTTTGCTATCAGTGTGCAATCAAATATTTAAAAAATATATATAATAACACATATTTTTCATTACCAGTTTGAAGTGAATATCAATTTGATCATTTTTTGTTATTTAGCTTCACTTTTCCATCACCTTTGCTAATCACAACAATGAGGATGAGTGACGATATACTTAAATTTTTGAAGGGACACTTACAAAGAACACATATGACCAGGCTGATATTTGAACCTGGGACTCGGGCTGTGCTAACTAACCACTCCAACATTAAGGTCAGCTTTGAACTGAACACATTTTACAACTAAACTTCAAAATGATAATAGTACATTTAGGAATCATGATGATGATAGTATTTTTTAAAAATTTTTGTGAATAATTGTTAATGAAGATTGTATTTCTTCTATTTTTTTTCTTACAGTGAGGTATTTTTATATGTAAAATTTACATATTCCATTGCTAAGCTCAATTCTCACAGCAAATTGTCAAGTGCCATAGTCTGAGTCAGAACAGATATTTTTATGTTTTATCATATATTACTAATTTTCTATTTCATGTTGTTTGTCATAAATATGACAACAAATTAATCCACTTTGTTTTAGTTTAAGTGTTCAGTCATGCAAGTTAAGTTGTATCAAAAGAATGACACAGTTTATTAAAATTATGGATCTGATATGGAAAGCTTGTAGAACGATGCTGTTACTTGGAAAGGCAACTGACTAGAAGTAATATTTTAAATGAATAGGTTCATTACGAAAACACTTGGTTGATATCCCGAGAAAACCTATTCATCCTTCACTGCCAGGAAAGCTTCAAGAATATTCTTAGTGTTTAATATTCACCAGTTTCTGAAGTTGTTGGAAGACAACCTGCAAATGTTTGCTTACCGACTTGTTTCTGTGTTCATTGACTGCCACTGGAGAAAATTACAAAACAATAGTGTCATTACACATGTGAGAAATTGAGCACTGTTCAAAATACATAAATAATTGCAAAGAACATTTTAAAAAGTTGGGTTAACTTACACAGGAGAGTCCACTTCACCAATTAGACACACAAAAATAGCTGGAAATGATGGAGTCCATGTATTATCATACTGCTGTATCTCATATATCACTGATCCATTGTAGTAGGTATCCCACAAAGATCTTATTGCCAAGACATTCATACCAGCAAATACGAGCCAAACAATTATCCAAAATAACCTGAAAGAATTTATAGGCTAAAGTTTGGAATAATAATATTGTAAAAATTAGAACTTTTAATGAAAGATATAATAAATGGGGGGATCAGAATAAGCATACTCTACAGTAAAGAGAAAAACGTCTGTGCTGAATCAAAATACTTAAATACACAGCCATGAAATTAGGCAGGTGGCAGAAGTTCGTGCTGTTGTCACGTCAAAGCACAATCCCATGTGTTCGGAGGTTTGAAAGCAGTCTAATGTGTACATATAGGACTCCATTTCTGACATCTGTAATGAACTTTCAGTTCACACGATCACCAGCTCTGTATTGAATGGGACTCGAAAGTGACATGGACTCTTGAACTAGGCAGCCCGGTTGACATTCCCAAGTAACCACAACCATTGGGCCAATGTCAGTTTTGACGTGGGAAAGGTTGGCTTTATGTTGGTTGGCAAATTGACATTGGTCTTACGTTGGGCCAACAATGGTTGCTAACGTTTGACCAACCAAGGTAAAGTGAGTCAAAATCAGTTTTAAAAACAACTTTTTTATGCTAAGACAACTTTCAGGAGTATGCTGTAAATTCTAGAGTGGGAAAATAAGTGACTTGTAACAGTGTTTGTTTTCGAATATTTCAGTCGCAGCACATACTGGAAATATATATTTTTTTTAATGAAAGTAGAAACTATTTTTAACTTGCAGTCACTCACCAGTCCTTTGTCAGCTGCTATGGATGAAAGATGTTTTGGGAATTGCTTATTGTTTGTCTCTTTAGTTGTCACAGAAGAAGAACATTCCTTCAGGTATTATTGTGAAGGTGGTTAAACAATGTTATGTGCAGACTAAATTCCATGAAACATGGAAATCTAAGTAAACTGTAGAAAGTTTTTGTGCTACCACTTGAAGGTATGGTGCCTTGGAAACAATGATACCATGTGACTGAAAAAGTGCTGTATATTTTTTTTATTTTCATAAATAATTTGTACCATTATTTACATTTCTCCTTACAATAAATTATGTATATATCAGAACACATACATATCCATTCTTTAGTTTTCAGTACGTTAGCCCAATTTAAAAACCACGCATTTGGCCAACTTTGGAACCACGGCCAAAATTGCCATTTCCCAACTGTATGTTTTTACGTTGGGCCAACCACTTTTGGTTGCTTGGGTTGCCAGACAGTGGGCGGAAACCAGTGACTTTTGTCCCACTCTCACATTGCTTTTCCCATATGTGGCACCAGCAAAATTCTGCCCAGTCGACTATTTTCATGGCCGCGTGTTTAGTAATTCCCATAATTACTAAACTAACACAGTTTCTTTTACACTACATTTCAAGGCAGCAAGTTTATCTTTGTCTTCAGGTGATGCGTTAAAATCAAAGACAGTGTTTGATTAATAAATAAATTAGTATTTGAATTAAGCTTCATTACACATTTTTTAATTACTAATATCTTATCCTCATTTTACTCGCAAGATATAATGCTGATTGTTACTGTCAGCTTTGATGATTCCTAGGATTGGTGATTTATATCTCTAAATGGAGGAACTCTGGTGGTTCATTCAAGTTCTAATGAATGCATACGTGGGGGTAAACACTGGGGAGCACAGGCAGTTTCAGCATGGTTCTGACCACTTCACCTCCACAAATACCCAAAATTGTGAATGCATGGGCTTCATATCCACAATCCTCCTTATTCCTCTTGCAATGTGCAGGGGTATCTGTACCTTTTACTTTTGTTCCAATGTAGCTTTATACTCTTTACCATGTTCTGGTTGCTTCTATCTCCGAAGTACTCATTTATTAGAGGGTACTATATTTTAATTTACATGTAACTGTACTTTTAAAAAGTAGAACTGTTTTATTCAGTTGAATATAATCTTGACACAGGTTGGTTGTGAGAACAGATTTAAAAGCTGAAACATACCTGCTTAATAAAGAAGATATGTATTGAATTCTGATATATTAAAAGTTAAACACATAGATTGATTGATTGATTGATTTGGTGTTTTAAGTCCACTTTATGCACTTTATCGGGACTGGACCTTCAGTTTATAGTGGAATCCCAACAACTATGTGCCTCCACATGGTATCAAACTCAGGACACCTTGATTACAAGGCAACGATTTTTGCACTGTATCATCGGGGAGGCCCTAAAGACATATAGACTTTCGACTGGTAGACAATAGATGGGCAGACACTCAGATCAACATGCTTTATATCACACTAGGATTTTACTATAAATATTTATCAGTGAACCAAATTTAATGTTTTCATCTTTAGTGCCTGTGGGAAATGGATATATGTACTACTTGATTTAGGTTGGTATTTTGTAGCTTTTCCAGCTTACCAAATTTTATATTCAATAATCTCATATCAAAATAATTCATGCATTTTATAATCTAGTGCTTCAACTTTACAAAAATTTAGATAATCACAGTAGCTAATTTCTGGATTTCGAATTGGTAATTTTTCATCGATTCTTGTCCTTTACAAAAACACAGTTTGGTCAATCGAGTTGTTTTATGTTGTATTAAGCTACTATCAGCCTACCAAATTTTGTTTTTATACCTGTGCTAGTGTTTGAGTTATTGACAGTCGACACACACACGAACAGCCTGACATTCAGACAGACACAACCACTGCATACCTGAATATTTTTAAGATTTTTATGATTAGCACCATGAAAAAAAGTATTGCATGAGATAAAAGGTACTCTTTGTAAATTTACTGTGTATTAGGTTTGTAGATGAGTAAAATAAAAGTAAATTTGTCTTTAAGCCAGAAATGCATGTTTAATATGAAACTGTATTTTGCAAAATGTCCCACGCTGTTGCTGTGTGGTCTAAGGCATGAGTCTTTGGGCTCAGGCTACAGGACACATGCTGGTTTGAGTCTCCTGAGGAGAAGTGGAACAACATTTCTCCTGAGATTTCTTCCAGTGGGACCAGTGGCGACCCACCATTGTGGGGAAATTGGGGAGCCATGAATAAGTAGTGTAACCTGGTCATAAAAACCTACAACAATGGATGAAGGTTCATAGTACTGACAAGACGTCACCCTGTAACTAGCTGGATGATAGCCCACCTCTGCTGAGGCATGAATGAGTGAGGCTAGCAATCAGTAGCTAGGCCCTGGCCCTCACAATTTTTATTATTATTATTATTATTATTATTATTATAATCATACTTTCCAAAATGCTTAAAATAGTTTATGAAACAAAATGAATGCATAACCTTCCTTGGACATGACATACAGTACAATTATTTATTAAATGTTACATCATGAATATATGATTAAAATTTATTTTTCTACTGAGAGTCTCGCCCCCATGTAATGTGACAGGTGCAAAATTTTCAATTCAATCAATCTTTAATTACTGATGGATTCAATAAAACACCAAAGACAGATTAAATTATTACCTGTTGACTCGACTTGGACTTTTACTTCCAATATATTTGATTCCATCCAATGTAGAGTAAATCAAATACTCCTTTAACGATTTAAGGATTGCCAACCCAACATATGAACACTTGCTTTGGATGCTCTTCCTACATTGAAAGACAAAACAGAAAGGTAGAATGGCTATTTCACAATTTTCTTACTTTCTGCACTATTAAATCAAAATTAAAATTGCTTCCAGTGGCACATTAATAATATTTCTATTAAGGTTATCAAGCATTCCATTTAAATGAGATTATTAATTATTAACAATGATTGGAGCAGATTTGTTTTATACTTATGCACTACATGATGCTCACTAAGAAAACCCCAATTACATTCTAAATAAATACACAATACCTTGCATGTACCGTATACTGTTTTTCCGGACATTTTATGCCAGGCAATTTCAAAATGGTGAAATTGTTTGAGAATGGATGCATTGATTTTGAAGATGGTTACTGGCAGGAAAAAGCATTAACTTTAATTACCAATGACAATTTTGAACACATTCATGAATAGCTTTTTGCAGTCAAATGAATCACATGATGAATTGTTTGTTTAGATTTTAATTTGTTTATTATATACACACATACTAATATTTCAGAAATTGATACTATCTCTGCTTTCAGTGTGGTATATTTTGCTATGTGGTCATCTGTCAGAAGTCCCACAATACCATGTTGTAGAAATATGCTATCTTAAAGATGGAGACAGGACCATTCTCTGAAACATTTATTAATAAACCAAGTACAGTGGCTAAAATTTGACACAATTTATGATGATCCAACCACCATGATCACCTACAAAGGTGAATTACGGTTGACCAGAAAGTGGATGGATTGATAATTTTGTATGTAAGTACACACCATCTCATTGCACATCATGGTTTTCATATTGCTCAGGAATTTTCCAAAGAACCATAGCAAAACTAATGCTGTGCTAGGGAAAGAGTTTAAATAAACTTAGATATTATTTTAAAAAGTAAATCTTGCATTTCATATAAGTACAAGATTTGTCACAAATGTTGCATTCAGCGCTTGTTTCCTGCTACTACAACTAACATTCATAAGGAGGGGCAGAGGTAATTTTTAAAGCATTCTGCCAGTGAATGATGAGGAGGTTTTTTACGGTGTATCAACCAGGTGATTTCTGGATAGGCTTCTAATCTTTTGATAGCTAACATCACTCTCATCTTCAGGGATTGGGGTGCAGAGATGTGTAAAGGTAAGGTTATATATTTATTTGGTGTGGGAGGTGTCCAGTGTAGGTGGCAGGCCAATAAGATGATGTCTCAGGTTTTTCCACCTGCACCAGACCCCTCCCTAACTAACTATGTGTATATATAATCTTATCCTGACACAAGGGTGCCCACAGGGGAATTTCATGATGTGCCTGCGTCATGGGAATTTTTAGGGGGACAAAATTTTATACCAATTTTATATATCTTCACACAAAAATGGGGTGATCGCATCTTTTGATTGACTTGTTATTGATTTTTAGTTTTGGTTATTATGTTTAGTTTTTCTACCTACCTGTGGGTGATAGGGTTGAAATGAAACACCCCCTCTTATGCCTTTAGAATCGGTTTGGATGGGGGTAAGGGCTGGTTTTTGCATTAATACAAGGTTAGCCGAGCAGACAAACTGTGCAGAATAAGGTTGACTAACAATCGCAGTGAGCCTAAAGTATCTAATTAAACATATATTGCTTAAATATGTCTGTATTATACAGTGATGCAACCACAGGGGGGCAGGGGGTCATTGCCCCCCCTACCTTCGACGGAAGTCAATTCTAGGGTAGAAAGGCCAAGGGCATTGACGGCCAAGGGCACTTGCAGGGAGAAGCACACAAAGGAGCAATTACCCCTTCGATTTCAAATTTTATGCAAATAAAAATTCATTTTATAAAATGTTCTTGCTTGCTTTGCTCGCATTATCTGCTTTTCTCATTTTCGTCAAGTTCAGAGCTGTAGCTAGAGGTGACGGGAGTCGGCCATGGGCACCGAATGATCTAAGAAAAGTTGTAAAAGAGAAAGAATGCAATGACGTCCATCAAAATTATTTGCGCCCTATTAAATCTATAATTTTTCAATTGCAAAAATTGGAACTAAAAATTTTCTTGCTTGTTTTGCTCGCATTCTGTAATGTAATGTATTTAAATATTATGTGTTGTACATTTGTATTGAATAAGCTTTGAATACGTGCACAATTTAGTGTTAGCTTGTTGCATATGTATTTTCTATTTTATGTTGCTCCATGTTGCATATGTGTAAAGCATAAGTTGTACATGAAAGTTACACATATATCTTTGGAATGCATTTATCATTCATTCCTGCCATTCAAAAATACAGTTTATGTGCTTATTTTCATTAGCTAATGTGAAATTGAAGGTGTTGAAAAAATATTTCAAATTGTTTGTTCCAAAGAAATGCTTTAGCACAGACTTCTACCCCCTTTTTGCATAATTTATGAGGATAATAACGTCTTTGATACTACTACTGGTAGTAGTAGTAATAGTAATAAAAAAGCCATTATTAAGGTTGTTGTTAATATTATCATTGGTCCGTTTATCTTAGTACTTGCCCCCCACCCCTCTCCCCCCTCCCCAGACAAAAATTCGTGGTTGCACCTCTGGTATTATATTTTACCACAAATTTTGCCTGACAAAAATAATTTGAGTAATTAATTCGGCATAAACGGGGGGGTGGGATGTTCTACCTTTTGGGGGTAGTGCATCATGGGATGGGACCCCTGTCCTGACACAACTCTGAACTTCAATTCCTGAAGATGAGAGAGACATTAGCTCTCGACAGCACGGAAGCCTCTCCGTGAATCACCTGGTTTATATCCCAAGGAGATCTCTTCATAAAAAATTATATATTTCACACATATAATTTTATTTCAGTCACAGTAAATATATTAATTATTTATTGCAATTTATTATTCATGCTCCTGCAAGGGTATTGCAGGTATACAATAACCTCAAACTGAAGCAATGTTTTTTAAGAGTATAACACTATTATTGGGGAATATGTACCATGCTTGGCTCCTCCCCCCTCTGGAATAAATACCTTCCTTGTCCCTCCCTGGAACATTCATGATAATGTTTGACTCTTGATAGTTCATACACACATCTCATTTCATTCTGTGCCCACATTTAAATGAAGCATATATTTTTATTATATCTACTCCACCAAACAAATAATCTTCCTTGATGAACATCCACAACACACCACATTGCACATTGCACCATGCACATCAAACCCACCAACCACATACAATACTTACATTTTTCCAGTCCTCACCCAGTTCCAAACCAAGAAAGCTATCCCATTTTCCCTGGCCTGAGAGGACAATGCCTCAACACCTCACCCACCTCTTGATGGAAGTACAACCTCCACCAACATCAAGCCTTGTTCAACCATGGTTATCCTTCCACCCTGGTCATAAAACAATTATTTCGAGCTACCTCATATACTCTCAGAAAGAAACCTGACACAAATCCCCCTGCAATGCCACCCAATATCACTACCTCAATAAAATCAAACACATCATGCATTCCCTCCTCCTCAGGTCAAATTCCAGCACTTATAAAGAAAGCCAACACATTTCTTTGAGCTTTACATCACTTGAAGAATATTGTAGGCATGAGGTTAAAAAAAAAATTGTGCGAGAGTCTAGTTTTATCACGATTAATCCATGGAGCCACAGCTGCTTTCAATGCAAGCAGCTCCATAACTAATAAGCTACCAAAGCTACAAAATGCATGCATAAGTTTCATTTACAAGGTGAAAAATAGGGACCACAGTTTGAAATAATTATTCAGTTTGAATTGGCTTAACATCAAGAATTTCGCTAAATACTAGTTAATTACTTTAACACATAAAGTACTAGGCAACAAGTAGCCTGCATATCTCTTTGGGAAACTGATCACAAATTCGAGCAGACATGAAACATAACGAAAAAATTTATTGTCAGTCCAATACATAATACAACCACCTATGGAAAATTGTTTACAGTAACTGCCACTAAAGAATGGAATTCCCTCCCAACCTCCCTAACATCCATCAACAGCCATAAGCTATTTAAAAAGAATCTAAAAAAAATATCTACTGGCAAGGAAGCAAAATACTTACGAGCAACTTTTCAATCGTAAAAATACACAATGTAACATTTAGCAACTGTGTGTATATTAATATTATAATTTCGTTTTTTTAATTCACTTCATTCTTATTATTATATTATTCATTGTTTCAGATTACAGAATATATATATGTACTAAAAACAAAAGCAACAAACATTAGATACCAATGATCAATAATTTATAGGTAAACCTTTTTATTTCATTACATATACATATATGTGTATATATACATATAAATATATAATTGTTCTTATTTGTATTGATTTGTAATCTTTTTCATGTTCTTATTTTTTATATTTTTTCAATGTATATTCTCTATTCAGACAAGGGTTTGTTGTAAGAATGGCCCTAGAGGCCAAAACATGCCCACTCTAATTATGACGATTTCTTTATTATTATTATTATTATTATTATTATTATTGTGAACTGTGTGGTAATGCACTTTAGCTTGCTTTTTGTTTCTAGTGCAGCTGCCAGATTTCATGCATTATTTTGAACATTTTGTTTTCCATGTCATGAAATAAAAATTCATGATATTCCAATGCACAACATGTATTCTTTGCATGTACTATGTTCACAATAGTAACAGATATTAAAATCAATACAAAAATAATTTATAACATTTTAGACCTTACATCTACCTACCTAGCCTTATGTTCAGAACTGTTACTAAAAGCCATTCTAGTTTTGCATTTGATATGCAATGCTGTGTGTTTTTGATTTGTCAAAGGAGTGAATTTCCAGGGTTTGAGTTGTGCCATATCTTTATGATACATTCTATTCCTCATTTGATAAATATCAGCCATATTTCTTCTCCTTGGTAAGGTTATTATGGACTTTACGGGAGTAGTAATGACTTTCATTCTTGACTTTCTTATGATGTAAGTGATGTGCAAGGTAAAGAAATACATTAGTTCCATTATGGAAAGAAGGCTTCCACCAAAAAACAGATTTCCAATACTTCCGAAGGAAACTGGAAGAAAAATAGAATAGTTAATAGTTGAAACAAATTATAAAAAAATATATTATATAGGGTGTTATTTTAGAAACTATAGTAGCTCAGTCGTTAGGGCATCTGACTACCATGCAAGAGACCCAGATTCGATCCCTAGCCGGGGAGAACCAGGATTTTTTCCCACCTGTTCAAGTGGCTCTGGCACCCACCAAGCATTGTGTAAAGTGGGTACCTGGAGGAAACTCTGGGGATAAAGGTGGCCAGGGGCAAGGTGGTGATCAGATCACCCTCACCTTCGGCCTGGATCAAGAAAGTGTGGAGCCCTAACTCCACACCCCTTATGCCTTTATGGCATGCTGCAAAGCACAAGGGAACACTTTGTTTTTTTACTTTTTTTAGGGTGTCATTTTATTGGTGCCCACAGACCACAGAAATGAACAGAAGACTTAAAAAAAAACTTTTCTCTGTAACATTTTTATCATTGATGTGTTGTTTTGGTGCTGCAGACATTCCAAAAAGGCAGTTTTGTTACTTGTATACTGGCATCCCAACACAACATTTGATCGAATCTGTGATGTCATTTCCTGTGGTGAAATGGAACACACAAATTTTGTGAAAAGTGACAAACTACCAACTACATGGTGTGCTGCAAAACAAAATGAGTAACACATCCACTAGACCCAAGGAAGTGAACCAACAATATGAAAAATAGTAGAAAAATAACGTTTTCAAAAGGAAGTGGTACCATCGGATTTTGTGTCTTGGCCTGCATGTCAAATATTGTAAATTTCATTGCAAGGTTAGTTTATCCACTTATCCTGATGCATGTGGTATTTTGGTGCTGATAACAAGCATCTGAGGTTCATGTTATTACATTATGGCTAAATAACCTCGTACAACCATGGTAACAACCTAATGATGAAATAGCAGTGAATATACTGCCACATTCACAGTTGCCAACCATTACATGAGTATCTGCTATCTAGATAAACACAATCATCAGAGAGTTTGCTTTACTACTACTTATATCCCTGTATTTTCAACCATTTTTGTCCCTTGCCACATAATGGCCTAAACATTACATTGTGAGTTACTTACCTTTGAAATTTTGAGTCTTTTCATTTTTATTTTGTCAACTCTTTAGTGTGTCACAGACAATCAGTATCAGAAGAATAGAATAAGCGGTAGCTATATTAACCTTGCAATGAGATTTGCAAATATTTGACGTGTGGGTTAAGATACAAAATCTGATATTACCACTTCCTTTTGAATACGTTGATATTCTACAATTTTGTGAATTGACTATTGGATGCATTCCTCACTTTGTTTCACAGTACATTATTGTAGTTGGTAGTTTGTCATTTTTCACAAAATTTGTGTGTTCGTAACAGATTTGATCAAATGTGTTTGTTAGCTCAGGCAGCTAAACGAGATTTTTTGAATGACTGAACCACTGAAAGTACACATCAATGATAAAAATGTTACCAAGAAAAGTTGTTTGTTTTGATGTCCTCTATACGTTTCTGTGGTCTGTGATTGCAAGAAAATGATTGAAATGTAAAAATTGAGGGTTTGGTGTTTTAGACCTATAATTTAACATGTTTTAAGAACCTGGTCTCTGGCACCGTTGACAACCATTAACTACGTTGACAACCATTGACGTAGTTTATCTCTTATGATCAACGAAGGCTTAAGATTATACTCAAGACAATGTGCACATTTAATTTATAGGGGTCCATTTTTTAAACTTTTGAATAATTTGCTGGATGATTGAAGCTCTTACATTATTTCCATAACCATTACATTCTCTTGACTTGTGCGTCACGGCACTCCCCTCCCCTGGAATCTGAAATATTATAGTGTGTACGTATAAAAACCTACAAAAATAACCTTGACAATTTTTCAGATGGAGCAAAATTTTTTTTTTTTTTCCTTTTTTTGGCAGGTGGGGGGGGGGGGGTTATTTGTTGAGAAAGACAGGATCTAGAAGTCTGCAATCTGCAACATTGAACAATATTAGTTTCATAACCATCGATCCTATATATATTAGTTGATTTTTTTTGTTACTTTGGACTGTAACATTGCAAATCTACAATTGTACAGCCAAAGGCAAAGATGATAGTAGTCCATCATTATTTTCATTCCTTTTTTACTGTACATTTTGTGGTATTTTCAGGGTTGGAATTTTGTTGATACTATTACTTTTGACATTGGATGTATGCTTAGCTCCAGCTGCAATACCACCATAACATTGGTGGTCACATCTAATACTCCAACAGCATTATGCCAACCAATGTGGCAGAGTGGTTAGCTCAGTATGCTATGATGCTATGATGCCATTTGTCCCGGGTTCAAATTCCCAGCCTGGGCATGGATGTCCTTTGTGAATTTTCCTTCATCAATTTCATCTTATCATCACTCATCCTCATCTTTGAGATTTGCCAAACATGGAAGAAAAATAGCATAGAATAGCTTAACTCAATCAATCCAACACATCTCGTAACTTCTCTTTGTTCTACAATTTTTAATCTGGCTCCTTCTCCTCTCAAAAAATATCCTGTGTACAGGCTTGTTCCTATGTCACTAATGATTGAATTACTTAGTGTAAGTGTAGTCTTAAGTAGAGAATCACTATCCAGTCTGGCAGATGACACAGTGACATATCAATGAGGGTCTATTGGGTGTGAGCCACCATCTTCCTCAGTATTTTCCTTAACCTATCCCTCCCACCCCTTCCCTCTCCTTGCATTCCATAATAATCATGAATATGTCACTACTAATGTATGGTATGCATATCTTCTTACACAATAATCTTGAGAGAACACCATCCAACACCCCAATATTATAAATATAAACATGGAGGAAAATTTTTGAAATATTTTGCTTTTTCTTCTATTTTCTGAAATAATTATTTATAACATACCTATCATCTCTAATTGACCAAATATGATATCTCTCTTCAGTCGTACTTTTATTAATCCAAATGTCATATATGTGATAATATTCATTAGAAAAAACCTGTAGAAAAAATAAATTTAAAACAATTAAATCTGTAGAATTTCTTTTAGTTACATTACATTATTGTGTAACAAGTGCAGGTAATTGGTGCCAGGTTTCTTGGTAATGGTGTACGACGCAGATCGGAAAAATTGATTTGTGACTAGTAGAGTACTGCATGGGACTACTTTTACTCACGCACACTTGTTCGAGTCTCCCCACCTTGAGCTTGCTATGCATGAGAGTATACAGTGGATTATTTTAATGTGACAAGAATTGTAGACACATATATGTAAAATATTAGTCTTGGTAGTTTCAGCCCACAACCATCTATTTCATTTTCACATATGTTAGTGTATTCACAAGATAGACTAAACTACATACCCCGTTTCAGTTCCTGGGGGGTGGCTCATCTAAAGTCAGAATGTTTTTGGCTTTGTCCCCTCATAGAGTGGCTCTGGGGCTCACCCAGCCTCAAATCAATGGGTACCTGGGGGAAACCCTGAAGGGTAAATGTGGCTAGAGTGTTGTGCAGATCACATCAACTCCAAAATTAAATAAATAGGGAATGTTTGAGAACCTACCCCAACATTTCCTAAATGTGCCTTTATGGCATAGAGATATCACGTAAGTTAACTGCAAGTTATATCAACTTCCGATTTAACTTGCAGCTAACTTACGTGCTATGGAATGTTACGTTTACCTTGCATTTTAGCATCGAGATGATGTCACTTGAGTTTCAATTTCACTGTTTCTCATATTTCATGATCCATATTGGAGGGCCCACTGCCACAGATAAATTATGGTTATACATTTACTACTAGGCTTCGAGTGTATAGTGCTCATTTTGCCTGTTTGAGTGTTATTTGCTCGAGCAAAGAAGCTCTCAATTCCATACAATATCTAGGATTGTCCTTGAGAACTGTTTGGTGTTCAAGTGAAATCCTTTCTCTGCTGCACTCTAATAGACATGGTGAAATAAGTTTCAATTAACTACAGAGTATCAGATCTGTGCCTCTTTTTTACATCATATTGCAAATAAACAGGTAGCATACTAAGGTATCATATTGTTAACATACCATAAAATGTACTTCAAATAAATAAATAAATAAATAAATAAGTAAATATATAAAGTATTGCTTTTTGGTGTACGAACCTATTCTAATGGTTGGGCACATGACTATACTGCAATAAAGTCATTACTCTTTACCTGCGATTTATGTCATGGCAGTGAAAAAATCTGTGGCCACCCAACCAATACTGAAGCACAAACTCAGGTTTTAGCTGGCCTTGTGAAACCACAGCCATACATAGTCCCAAACTACCCATTTGTTGGTTCACAGATTGCACAAAAAGTATATTTACACATCAATACTTGTACATTAACTATGATAATATTTTTTTTCATCAGTCACATCTAGATAATCAGTTTTTATTAATAACTTTTTGAACAAAATAGATATGTATTAATGTTGCAAATACTATAATAACATCCTCATTAAATTAGTCGACTTGCCACTGAAACTCCCAGGTGAGGGACCTGGCCTGGGCACCTTTGTTTTGTGAGTGTCCTTTCATCAATTTCATCTCATCATCATCTATCCTCATTGTTATGATTAGGCAAAAGTTGCAGAGACTGCATGCAAAATAACAAAACTATTGGAGGGAAAGACTTGGAGTGAAGGTGTCATGTTGAGCACCAGTGTGCATTTTGGACGTCCATTAATGATCCCAAAACAAACATTATTGCAGCAATCATGCAGTGTGTGTGATCACATTATGTACGGTTTAGTGTATTTTGTGTACTAAAACAATATATCAAGTGAAATGTCAGAGTGTTATTTTATTTGCAATCACTAAACGACAGGGGTCAAACATGTCATGCATTCGAGCGATTGAACAAGCTTAACAGTCCGAATACCAGTGTTTTAAGTGAAATAACAAACATGGCCCTCCGTAAGTTGCATATAAGTGTTTGGTAAACAATCGTAACATTTAAAAACACACAAAACACATGTGTTCTGAGTAAGGTCAAAGGAGTACACTATGTTAGATGAAATATCTAACTTCCTATAACTACCAATTTAGCATAAGTGTACACCACTACTCATCATCTCCCCTCCCCTTATAATTTTTATTAAATCAAGTTTAACGTCTTTCTACAAAAAGCAACAATATATTCATTACTCTTTCATTTCATTTTACAAAATTCAAGAATGCACCTTAGAGGAAAAATACAGGTAAGTCAATTCCCATCAAACTCCAGAAAAATGAACTTCAATTGAAGTACTTGCTGAACATGTAAATGAAAAGGTACGAAAAATATATGACTTTATGAATAGAAGTGTCAAATGTATGAAATGAAAGAAAGCAAGTTTTGTAAAGTTCAGTAAAGCATCCACATGACAGGAAATATCACCACTACTTTGCTTATGTGAGACAATTGATCCCACCTGTTATTTTCCCCTGGCCTTTTATATCACATTGAAAAAAATATGAATAAAATACTATAAAAACTTCACTTTTTTTTCATTAACAATGACATCTGAATGCTAACATCATCACAAGTTTGGTAACATTGGCAACTTTCAGGCAATTTTACATTCTGCTCTTTACCTGAAAAGTAAGAAATAGAATTTAGTACAATATTATTTATAAGAATGAATAAAAATGAAATTTATGATTGTGATCATCTACTTATCACAAAAGCATTTATATTCATTTCCCCACCGATTCTAAAGATGCTCTATGCAAATAACAATAGCATATTATTATTTTGTTATAATATTTCTGTTTTTGTATATTTCAGATTACAATCTTGAAATTGCAGTGTCATCATGCAGATAAAATCCTTGAGTGTTCAGAACTACATTCAGAAGTCAGAAGCATCAATTAATTGACTGGAACATAATAATATATATTTCACTGTTATGCACAGTAGTTCAGATTACACTTTAATCTGTAGGCTCAGTCCCAATTAGCCTCCATGCATAAAGTGAACTTAAACAGAAATTCAACTTCAACTTCAAATTTCAACTATTACACACCCTTCTAGTGTTGCCAGTATGATTAAATTGTAATTAAATATATATCCTTCATTATGATTTGTAATTATTTATGGTCTATGCATAAAAATATGTTGCTTGTCTATCAATTCTTACAGCCTATATTTATGGTGATAATTTTTTTTTTTATTTCTTTCACATTACACTGCACAACATGAAATTTGCCCTTTAGGTGAAAATGCTAGTTTCTAATGTATTTGTACATGACAAAAACAAATCTGCAATTTGTGTCCATGTATCAAATTTTATTTAGCCAAAAACACAAAGTTTGAAAGTTGCATAAGAAACATATGGTACAATTGGCAAAAATGTGTTTCTCCTGTGTTACAAAGAATGAATGTTCTACATTGAACATTAGTATGACAGGATAAGATGCATGCATTCTATTTCTCCCATATATTTCATCAACCAAGATTATGATATTTCAACACATTCAGAGTTCGACGAGCCATACAAAACGTCAAGTCGACTGACTGCAAGTTTTTGCACGTTTAACCTTTGGCAGACAGAAGTGACATTATATCTTGCATTAGTTCATTGATGCTTAGTTATGCAGTAGCAGTGGACAAACACATATGGCGATTAGGACTAAGAAACATTCAAATTTGTAAATTTTACTCTCTTTTGTGATCAGTATATTATATAAAATATATATTAATTCCTTTATTTAATATTATATATTCCATAAACATTTGCTTAAGTGATGCCCAGCTGCTAATAATGCACAAAATTTGTCGCAACTAAATCTCCAGAAACCTATCTCATAAATTCAATGCTGAAAATAGGAAATATCCCTTAAAGTCATGGCACCATAGCTGAGGATTATTGATGATATGATGAAATTGATGAAGGGGCACTCACAAAGAACACCCATGAACATGCTGGGATTCAAACCCGAGACTCCTTGTGTCGTAGCATGATGTGCTGACCGCTCCACCATAGGAGTTGGGCTTCTATAGAACTAAGGAAGTTATTTTGTTGGTAGCATATGCACATTAAATATCAATGATGTGTGCACATAATTTTTCCATCCCTATCTTTGTCAGTTTTCTTTTACATCATGTGCTTTTGATGGATTTAATTCTTCAATACTGCACAAATCAAATTTGCTCATTTGAATAATCTTTCTAGGTTAATTGTGATGATGAGAATGAATAAAGGATTGAGCCAGCGTCAATATATAGGAATCCTATGAGCCCCTATTGATGTAGTCATTACAAAAGAATTGGAAAATCTATCCCTATAACTCTAAATGCAACACAGAAATGAAATAAAGCAAGTAAAGTTAAATTTCACTGTGTGTTATATCCAGGAGAGGAGTGCCCATCTCCCCCAAGGCCAATGGTGAAATCCCCCCTCCCCCACCAAATCTCGTCATGCAACCCCCGAAATCCTGATGTAATCCACAAGAAGTATTTAATTACGATAGTGTGTCTACTGAAAGTAACATTTTTTAAGCTTTATTGAACACGATATTTGATCTGCCCATCCTCCTTAAACAAAGGTTTCCATTCCCCAGCTAGACCATGGATGCATTACCCCTCAAAATATTTTGGGTGAATACGTAACATTTTATTTTAATACAATAGCCTGTTAAACTGTCCATATTTGTTAATGGTTCAAATTTTCTAAATAACGGAATGCTAGCAATCTTAAGTGTTATACTTATATAAATATGTATTTAAACAGTGTTTGTGGTTGGATAACAAGATTTCAGTAACCCACAATTTGAGTATTTAACACAAAGTCTTATACAATGTAAGATCGAAAATTTCAGAATCCTACCTAGAAATTAATAAGGCTGGGACGAGAATATAATAAGGTGCCTCCTTCAAAGAACTCACCCCCTCTGCTTGGGGTAATTATTATTATTATTATTTTTTTTTTTGTAATTCATAGCAATAATTACATGGATTTCATCTTAAGTGCAAATTTCACTTGCTAAAGCAAAATTACCCTGCAACTATAAGTTAGAAATGCGAATCTGAGGCTATTTATTGCCCTGTTTTATCAAGTAATGTGCAAGGCGTTAGTATGAAGTACACAGTAAGTACAACTATTGAAGCATAGCCTACAGGGAATCAATAATAGAATAATATTGCTAATAGAACCGTATCATCAAACTGACTCACCTGCTTTAAATTAACCAGTATACCGACACTAAACATTATATTTTAAGAAATTATATTATTAATAAATATGGAGAATATTGTTTGTCTTGTAATGCAGCTACAGTATAATTCTTCACAATCGTCTCATGAAAATGCCAGACACACATCTTTGTAATGCAACACTGCGAGCAAAGCGAGCAAGAACATTTTTATATCCATTTCTTTGCAGGCTTGCAAGCATATTAATTTAATGGGACTTCAATACTTTTTAGGATCCCTCGATATTTACTCTTTTCCAGCTTCTCTTTTCCCATGTTCGGCAGCGAAATGTGCGCATACCATATCGCTAAATATAGTCCCCAAATATAATGTTCGAACTCTAAAGAAATCCCTTAACAATCTAAGATTTTACATATCTCCTCGCCTCAAATTTAATATTCAATCCTTTAACCAAGATATTACTTCCTCCAAAAGAAAAAAAAATCTCCAAACCACATTTTCCGCTACAATCTGAGATGTAATATTAATACATAAGAGTTGGATATGCCCCAAATTTATTGCTCAGCCCCTAACTAAAATTCCCACGATATTCTAAGATTTAACAATGATATTCAATAGTCTTATATTGCCCCCTCCTGCAACGTTTAATCCTCAATACCCTACCAGAATTCACGTGTCGATTTAAGATCCAATGTGTAAGAGTTGGATATCCCCAATTCCTTAATAATAATAAAACCCATTACAATTTCCTTTGCAGTCTAGAATTTGCTATTTATGTAACAGCAATGGATAGTTAATAACATCATTCAACTTGTACCAAATGCTGTACTGTTTCACATCAAATTTCCGTCACAAAAAATCGTCCCCCCCCGCAAAAAAAAAGAGTTGCTTGAACATAATGTGAGTTCACAAACCCACCTGTGGCCATCATCGCTATCTCCAAATAATTAATTTTCTTCATCTAATGGATTAAATATGGTGTACCTAAGGTGTAAACGTCTTTACATTTATTTTGGAAATAATATCTGTAAATTTTGAATTTTATATTACATTAAGGAAAAAATCCCCCCAAAAAAATTTCGATGGCACAATCTGCGCCACAAAATCCCCCCCTGTGGGCACCCCTGGTTATATCCAGACTGAAGAAACATATTATAACACTCTGGCGGGCACGCTGGGGGACTTTGTCACCCCACAATCACATGTTGATCTAAAAAATGCTTTATTCTTACATTCTATGCCTCCCAATGTATGCTGTAGTAGATTAATCAAAGTAAAAAAGTAAAGTAAAGTGTTCCCCTGTGCATAGCATTACGCCATGAAGGCGTATAGGGGGTGTGGGGGTAACGCCCCACACTTTCTTGATCCGGTCGTGAGTGAGGGTGATGTGATCAGCATCACGCCCCTGACCGCCTTTACCCCCCAGGGTTTCCCCCAGGTACCCATGTTATTCGACGCTGGGTTGGCGCCGGGGCCGCTTCCACCGTTAGAAAAGTTCCCGGATTTGAACCGGCCGGGGATCGAACCCGGGACCTTGAGCATGGTAGTCAGACGCGTTACCGACTGAGCCACCGCGGCCAACAAACAAAACACAACTTTATTGTTACAATCTAAATAAATATTAACAATAAGTAATCACATTAGTTGTTACCCAAATTTGCAGTGTTTTGCTGTAGATTTTGTAACTGTTCAAGAACTGATTTAAGAAGGCAAGATTGATTACAAAAATTAAAATGTAATGGGCAAAATAATTGCACTTACCTAACTTTTGAGCAAAACAAAAAAGGCCTTCTGATGAGCATTCTTTATATTTTCCTGTGGTTATAGAAAATAGTATTAATTTAACCATCATTATTATTCATGTATTAAAGTTCATTGATATTTTACACATGAACACTGCACACTTTGTACTCTATATTGTATCTAAGGTGGCCAATTTTGATGTTAACAAACTGCGACATATTCTTGCCAGATAAAAAAGAAGAAAATATAATATAAAACATAAATGTTGAAAGCTATGTTATCATTCTTCTCATTCTCGTTACAAGGCTGTTATATTCATAATCAACAAATTAATAGAGCTGTTTGTGTGTGTGTGTGTGTGTGTGGCAAACTTATGAAAAAAATATTTCTAATATTTCCTGTGCTTCGAAAGAACCACTTAAATAACTAATAATGGCACTAAAGTATCTTGCAAATATTTGTCACACATGGTTCATACTCATCCAGCTCACAGTACATATGAATGCATTTGTATACTGACATTTGTTATTTGAAAGTTGTGTTAAAATTTGTCATTTTGAAGAGAAATGAGAATTTTAGTACCATGATTAGAGCAGTACAGGATCTACAAGCTGCAAAACCCTGCAGTGCAGGGTGTGTGGGTGGATAGAGACAAGTAAGTCTTCAGTGGGTCCTCAGTCATTAACATAGTAGAGGGTTCGTGTATGGTAAAATATGAACGTAGTTACTCAGGGGTACAAAAACAAATACAATTTATGTCTATAAAGTATCCGACCTTTTCTTTTCCGGTAGAAAATATCTTTGGTAGGTTGGCTACACACTGCACAGAGGTGAAGGGAACCTTCATGTACATGCATGCATGTTGCTGGGCATTTCGGATCCATAAGTTGATGAGAGGCAGCTTTCGAGTGGGGTAGTGTTTCTGTGCAACTTCACATTTCTTGTTCACTAGGATGACAGAATGCATGGAGCAGAGGTACTGCATCAAGTTTTGTAATAAGCTTGGGGAGACGGAAACGGAAACAATTCACAAGATTCAACAGGTGTTTGGCAATGATGCCATGGGAGTTACCCAAATAAAGGACTGGTATAACAGCTTCAAAAATGGCCGCACATTGGTGAAGAGTGATCAGAATTCTGGGAGGCTACCAGATCGTCCTTTGACAGTGAAGGTAATTGCTGATGACATTGGTATTAGCAAAGATTCTGTGTATTAAATTTTACAGGAGGAGATTTAGGCATGCACAAGGTAGCAGCAAAACTTATGTACAAGCTGCTTTCCCAGCTACAGAGAGAACTTCAACGTGAAGTCGTACAAGACATGCTGGAGACTGTCAACAGAGATGCAGAGTTTCTCAATATGGTGATAATTGGAGATGATATTGGTGGACATGGCTCCACGTGACTTCTGATGTTCCCAAAGCTAAAATCTCCACTGAAAGGCAGGTGAGAGGACATTGTGCACATGATGGCGGAGTTGAGAGTCATTCCAAAAGAGGCATTCCAGGGGTGCTTCCAACAATGGTAGGCTCATTGGGCTAAGCATGTAACCTTAGGGAGCTACTTTGAAGGGGATTAGGGCGTGAACCATACCAGGCAAATGAATTTCTTTTCCGGCATAAAGTCAGATATTTCTTAGGCATGCCACATATACAGGTAAAGATAAAGTTCCATATGCATATACAGAGGTTGTTTCTGATCTATGGTGACGATTTCAAACTCCACCTACCTTAAGAGAAACCATGTTGCCACCATCGAGAGTGCTCTATTTGGGGTAAGACTCTACTTTAAATCCTTTTCCTAAGGAATACGTGTCATATATCGTTGGAAAAATTATTGTATAAGGAATTCAACAACGTAATTCCCAAACCGAGGAAAAATTACCTGGAGGAGGAAATCGATAAAAACCAATGTTGTCTGGATATGCGTAATTGAACGTACTGAGGAAATTTTTCGATGATAGCACATATTTAAGGGTGAAATGAGTGCTAATGGAACCTAACCTAACAGGCCTAACCTAACCTCATAGGCATTCCTTGTCACTGTGAATGGTTCGTGGGGCTACCCATGCATGGTTTTTGGAGCTAACATGAATGGTTTGTGGGGCTACCCATGCATGGTTTCTGGAGCTAACATGAATAGTTTGTTGGGCTACCAGTGCATGGCCTTTGGGGCTAACGTGAATGGTTTGTGGGGCTATTGTGAATGGTTAGTGAGGCTATCATGAACAGAAAGTGTAAATAGAAAAAGGTACTTACCTGAAGAGATGCTGGCTGTCTGCAAGCACGGTTTTGAACAATGCACTAAATTATTATTGGGGATAAACATATTTTACACTATCTACAAGTTTGTGGAACCTGTTCTTCATGCACCATACACATGCACAACGCACCGCGAACGCAAAGAAGCAATCACCACACAGAACACAAACTAGCAAAGCACACACATTCACAATGTGGACACATAGATGAGCCTGCAGTGTTGTTAACTTCCATCTGTTACCACCAAAAGGCAATAAGTACGTAAAGTAGAGTCTAGCCTCTATTTGGTGGCCCTGCATCTTGGCAATTGCCCAACAGCGAAGTTTCCAGTGTAAGAGACTGACACGAAGTGTAGGCATGTCTAGCCTCAACCACTCCTCCTGACAGGCTTTCCATAGCCCTTAAATGGTGCGGGATCTCCTGTGAGACAAGGCTCGTTTCAGTAGGCCGAAGGCACAAAAGTCCATCAGCGAGGTATCAGGTGACCACTGGAATGTCTAAGAAAGGATTGGCATGAATTCCAGTTGTTTCTTCTGCCATTTGTTGGAGGAAGAGGTGGGTTGAGCGAGATGTGTGACTTGACGCCTTGTCTTGATGCACCCACACACCATTCTGATCCCTCCTGTAGAGATGGGGAATGTCATAGCGAAAAATGGGTGTCAGGACATTAGCCTGATAATAATCGGAATTAACCTTCATATTTTTGGCAACACGATGTATGGTCAGCTTGCCATTGTACGAGTATCCAGCAATGATCATGAAACCTGTGCCAAAACTTTCCTTACATTCAGTGAACCAACTTTGAAAGTCCCTCGCACCTGTCGATTGATAAAAAATTGCACGTGGCTTGTGACAGTCATCAAGATAAACATGTGCCTCATCCAATGTAACAACGAACTTCCACTTTTCACCTGACAGGTGTCGCTCAGAAAGCTTTCAGCAGTTGGTGCGACGTTCCTGGATGTGTTTTGTCAAGAGCTTATGAACACGCCCCTTGTGTCACTTTCTAAACCCAAATCATGGTCAATGATGGTGTGCACTGTTTTTAGTGATGTTTGAAGCTGGTTCACGATACTTCTCTGTGTGGTTGGATTCTCCCTGGTGACCAGTGCCCTGACGTCCCGAATTGTAGCTGGTGTGCAGCTAGTGGCAGGCCGGGAGTTGGCCTGTTTCTGCCCCACAGGAATCATCCTACGCCTTGCCTTACCTGCCCCTTTCAACATCCGTGTTATGCCACTTTTGAACACAGTGAATCCATGCTCCTTGGACAGTTTTATAATGGCACTATAACTCTAGTTTATGTTGGAAAGTACAGTTATGTAACCCTCCCAAGATGCTTTGATTTTCTGTGGCAATCTTCCCGATATGCGATGACCACACCTGTCACACACAGTCAACGGTCCAACGTGCCCACATGACTCATAGCTTTGTTCTCTTCCCGCTTGGTGGTGCTGCGAAGGTGTGCAATTTCGTCACCACAGATCGGAAACAACCTCTGTAGTACCATGTCATGAAGGCAAATTTAAGATATAAAGAGGTAGGTCAGCACATATGTTTGATGTCGGACATCTTGGAGGTGATGTGATCAGTACCACATTCTGACTGCCTTTACCCCTACTTGGTACCATTTTATTTGTGGCTGGGTGGGCTCTTGAGCTACTTAATGCGGAGACAAGGTCAGAAAAATTCTGACCTTAGATCCCCCACCCCTGGTCTCCCTCGTGGCAGTCAGACTAGAATCAAATCAGGCTAGAGTTTCACGAGAAACGCTTGCAGCCTATCTTTATGAAGTTATGACTGCATGACTGTAACAAAACTATCATTTTCCAGGTGTGTGAAAACAATGTCGTATATATATTACATCACCATGGGTGCTGAAACTGGGGGGGCTGCCCTCCTTCACTTCTTGTTTGCCCCTCACCTCCATTATAGGGGACTCAATGTAAAACATTCAACATATTATATAAATTTTGCACACAGAAACTTCACACATATCAGGTGGAAAGTTATGAAGGATTCTGTTCTGGAATGGGCAGGATCAAAATGTGGGACTATCACTCAGTTTGAGTGTCTTTCTTGTGCTTGTGCGATTACTATTTCAATATTTCCTTTTTCAAACCGACAATTAATTAAGGAAAACGCATGGTATATTATGAATGAATATGTGGGAGAATAGAGGAAGAAGCATTGAAATACTGTAGTCTTCATGCTCTTGAATGAGCCAGTCCATTGCAAAATAGGCACCATCATTTCCCTTTGGAAAAGTCAAGCAGAATTGGAAAACTTGCCACTGTTTTATACCCTTTATAACCCTCTGCCCACAAATGTACTAAATGTGCTGGTAACATTGCAACTGATGTCATGCCTGGATTTGATTGGTTGTTATGCTCAGAGCCGCCAGGAGAAAACGAGCAGGGTTTGATTGAGGCATTGGTCACGGGGGAAAGAGCAGTGTAGCTCTGACTGTAAACATGTATGGTAAGTGTGGCAATATGATGGGGAATTTATGTAGTGTGGTTCCTTTAAAATTCTATAGTTTATTTGTTCATTTCTTTACCCTATATTAGGTTTTGTTATTCTAACTTCTAATTAAATTAATATTAGTTTGGGTATTGAGGAACCTATTCTTAGAATTCTCGGTCGTATGGCCGCATTCACTACTCACGTATTATCCCCCAATTATTAATCAATTAAGTTGTAGAATATAAATTTAAGTTGCATATCATACAGATGTCTGATTATGGATTTATAAAGAAAGGGGATATATTTACTTTTTGATTGTTACCATTCTATAAAAGTTCCTTTGCACTGTTAAAATAAAAAGGAAAAGATCTAAGTTTCTGATTTCCTAGAATAATGGACTCTGATAACAGCTTGCTTTCACTGTCCCTCTGTATGGTAGATCCTGCTTTATGCAGTTGAGGTTGAGCATGTCGAATATGAGTAAATGGACCTTTTTTACAGCTTAGTTGCACCGTATAATCAGTACTAGAAATTTTTATTACATGTACCTGTAAACATGTGTGTGCAACTTCATACTATATTGATGTGGCTGAAAGTTTCAGTGTTACATAATTATACCAATGCTTAACCAACATTCAAAACAACACGTGTATGTGTAGTTGGCTTAAGGGCCAAGCGACCCAAGTGATCGGTCTAGTGCAATCGAAGGAGATGCCCTGAGCAGTGTGTCTAGGGTGACCAGACACATACATTCAAAATAGAGGACATCACATGGCGATAAAGGAGGTCAAAGCCCAAAAAAGGAGGACACTGCAAAAAAATTGCAACACATTTGCCATTATTACTCTTAACTCTAGCTAACCCGAGGGAGGTGGAAAAGGGGGGGGGGCTGTCAGACACACCACCTCTTCATAAAGACATAAATGTAATGTACATAGAGAGATACTTAGGGATCGAAATAGACCAGAGCTGACTGGAACCACGTTCCGGTATCAAGAATATCTGGAATCTTCCCGTTTTGTCTTGTCACTGTCGTAATCAGAGATAAAAAGCACACAGCAGCATGATAACGATTGTAAAGAGTTCTGTTTTGTGCAAATTTCCATTTTGGACCATAGGCTGTGCCGGACAGAAGTTTTTTGGTCTGGACGGGATCGGCACGAGAAATGTTTTTAAATCCCTGTGTTCGGAATGGGAAAAATTCGCAAGTTTGGTATGGAAAATATTCAAAATCTCCCGGAACTGGGGAAATCTCAATTTCTACATATCATTAACCATTGAGTGATTGTTTCTTGTTGTTTTGTTTTGTATTTTTGAAATAAATAATAAATTCCAAAAATTTGCAGACACTTATACAAAGCAGAAAACATCATGAATTTATCACTTTTTAAAATGTCCATTTGGAATCCTGACTGTTAGAGATCGTTTAACCTATTTCCAAAATTGAATTAATATTTTATGTAGTTTAGGTTGGGACAAGAAATATAATTTTATTGCCGTGAACATTTCTGGCACTCTTTCATCAACAGGGGAATGTGACTGATTACTTTACACCCTGCCTCATGTTTGTTTCTCCCATCCTTAAAACCTTGGTATCGCATATGAATGACTCGTTCGTAACTGAAATGCAGAGAATGTATAACAGTATGCTCTCTTATGATACTGATGACATACTTGGATAAAGTGATGGTAGATAAGCTCTCAGATGGTCAGCGAGCATTGCTCGAATATTTAACGTGCTCTAAGCGATCTAAAACATCCATGCTTTTGATATGAAATAACAAGTATTGATCCTTATGCATGGATACATTCTCTGTGCAGCACAAGCCGATGCAGTATACTCTTTCCAAAAAAAGGAGGACATTTACCGATTTCTGAAAAATCCCCCCGGACACCGGACAGACACCAAAAAAGGAGGACATGTCCGGATAAAAGAGAATGTCTATTCACCCTAGGAGTGTCCCAATTTAGTAGAGCCAAATCCTTATTTGTGATTACATAAATATGGATATTTGTTTCATAAAGAATCGGATTTGTGTAGAAAAAAATTAATTCAAGTTACTTCTCAATGACATGTAGGGTAGAAAGTTGAGGGTGTGACAGGGTGGACAGTTGGGGTACCAAAAATTGATCTCCTGTGTATGAAAATTTTATCTTTGGCTTTCCTTCTTTATGTAAATAAGTGTGAAGATATTAAACTCCTATAAAGGATTGTAGGAATAAGTATTATGAACTGAATATGATAATCAAATTCTCAGTCAAAAGTTCCATGTGAAGGATTATGTTGTATAATTACATAATCACAGTAATATAGTGTGTTTTTTTGTCTAGCTAATAAAATTCAATGTACCCCGATATATATGGTTTGTTGTCAAAGCTAGTTATTGTAATTAAAAATTTTCAAAGGTTAACTCAGGTGTATTAGGTCCCAAATTAAAAAAAAAAAAAAAACAACAATAAAATATAAAAAAAACCAGAACAGAACAGAAATAAAACAGAAATGGTTCCATCGATCAAAATCTCTGAACAAATTCGCACCTATGCACATTACCCGCTTCTTATTTAAAAGTTTTGAGTTGAATTCAATATGGTGGCCACCAATATGGGAGCTGGACGTCCATTTGGAACACACCAATGTGGTTCCCCCTAAGCCTAACCTGTTTCTATCATGACCAATTGTACCCAGCCTAACTCCTTTCATTTTTACAGGGAGTTTTAAGGTACTTTTGAATCACCCTGTAGCATGGGCGTAACTTGGGACATACTTTAGAAGGGGTAGAATCGAACTTGGAGCTCAGCTGTGGGGGGCAGTCTCAAAGTTTTCTAAACTAAATAAATAAAAAATATGATATATCTGGGATATTTGCAAAATTACAAATATTACTCTTAATAATTTTGCTCCTCAGGTCCTCAGGAGGTTAACAAAAGTAGTATTAACTTGAAATTTTGAGGGGAGGGCAAGTGCTCCCCTTTCCCCTGCCAAGTTACGACTATGTCTTATTTGCTTGAAGAGTAGAGGGCTATGGTTTGAATGGAGTAAAATTACACGTATTCTTGTACGTCGTTTTCTCCATTTTCATTGTTTTTCATTCAATTTTCATAGACCACATGAGCAAAACGTAAATTAATATACTGGGGAACAGTTGCACAAACACTTTTTCTTCATGGAAAAATTAATTTAATTTTACTTATCAAATTTTATTGAACTAAACTAATAAGAACAATGGATTTGTGAACTAAATGAATACATAACTTGTATAATAACTTAGCACAGACTCCTTATTTTCATTAAAAAAGGATGCAGGTGAAATTCACTTTTATCTACAAAGAAAACGTCATAAAGTTTCTCCCCCGATGAGCGAAACTCACCCAACCACTCAATTGTTTTCAGTGTAGGAGTGAACTAGCGGCTTAAAAGAATGTCTTGAATCAAACGTAATTAGTTTATGTGGACATCTTATCGAGACTAAAATGATAAGAATATCTAAGAACTAAAATATCCATTATTTTCCTGTAGTTTACGGTTATTAGAAGCATAAGAAAACAGTTTTTTTTTGTAACGTTTCAGGAGAACACACGCTCCTTTCATCAGACATTTATTTTCATTTTGACTAAAGATACAGTTATAACAATGGTTAGTAATTTTTTAAACAAAAAGAATCCCTTATATAATGGATGTTGTCAATGTTACATTGTTGTAATATAGTAACTTAACTGTGAAAAAAGCAGTCTGTTTTATTTTTATTTCAGATTTTTTTAAAATTATGAATCCCAAATATCATCACTAACTAACTAACTCCCTAGCCTTCTTAAACCCGAAGGTTCATGGCTGCAGCAACACAGGCCTTTCATCTTTCCCTATCTTGAGCAAGTTCTATATACTCTTTTCCATCCCTACCAATTTCCCTTAGGTCCATCTCAACGTTGTCCCTCCATCTTCACCTTGGCCTTCCTACAGGTCTCTTACCATCAGGTTTCCAAACAAGAATCCTGTAAACTCCTCTTTCCTCTCCCATTCGTGCCACATGGCCTGCCCATCTCAGTCTTCTTGATTTAATTATTCTAATAATATCTGGACATGAATACAAATTATGTAGTTCTAAATTATGTAACCTTCTCCACTCACCTGTCTCCTCATCCCGTTTAGGCCCAAAGATTTTCCTAAGGATCTTATTTTCAAATACTCTCAATTTATGTTCCTCTTTCAATGTAAGGGACCAAGTTTCACATCCATATAATACTACAGGCAAAATTACGGTTTTGTAAATTTTAACTTTTAGTTTCTTAGATATTAAACGAGAAGACAAAAGTTTATGAAGAGAGAAGTAACATGCATTTCCTGAATTAAGCCTACTTTTTATTCCCTCTTTAATATAATTTTCATTTGTTAATATTACTCCTAAGTATTTGAATTTGGAAACTGGTTCAAACGAGTTGTTATCAATAATTAGATTTTGATTATTACCTAACACTTGGTTTTGGCCTGTAAGCATATAATTAGTTTTCTCTTTGTTAACTTCCAAACCTATCTCTTTAGCAGTTTTGAAAATATTTTAGCATTATTCTTAATTGTATTCACATCATCCCACAGTAAGTCTACATCATCTGCATATGCTAACAACTGAGTCACACCATTTAATTTTAGCCCTTCTATAGTTTCTTTTACCTTCCTAACAGCATATTCTAAGGCAAAATTAAAGAGCAATGGAGATAATGCATCTCCTTGTTTTAACCCATCATGCATTGTAAATTTGTCAGACATATTAATACCCACACGAATTTTACTTTCTGTTTCACTGGTGCATATTTTTATCATACTAACAAGCTTCTTAGGTATTCCAAACTCTACTAATATATTATATAATTTATCTCTTTTGACCGAATCATATGCTTTTTTGAAATCAATGAAGAGCTGATGGACATTTTGATTATATTCCCACTTTTTTTCAAGTGTCTGTCTGATGTGAAAAATTTGATCTGTAGTTGATCTGTTACGTTTAAATCCACATTGATAATCACCTATAATTTCATTAGCATATGGGGTTAGTCTTGTTAAAAGAATGTTAGATAATATTTTATATGTTGTTGAGAGTAGAGAAATTCCACGGTAATTATTGCAGTTCATTTTATCACCTTTTTTAAACACAGGAACAATTATGGATTCTTTCCACTGTTGAGGGATTTCTTCTTTATTCCATATTAAACAAATTAATTTATGAATTTGACATATTAATGAATTTCCACCATACTTAATTAACACAGCTGGTATTAAATCAATGCCAGGTGCTTTGTTATTCTTTAGCCTTTTAATAGCATCTTTAACTTCAGTCAAGTTAGGTTCTGGAACTAAAGGTTCTGCTGTGTGGACTTCATTTACTTCTGATTTATCTCCTACATGGACATTTAAAAGGTCATTAAAGTAGTTCTTCCATCTATTTAGAATATTGCTTGGGTCAGCTAGAAAATCACCGTCCTTATCTTTTATCAAGTTTACTTTAGGTTGCCACCCCTTTCTAAACTCATTTACACCTTTATATAAATCTCTGATATTTTTATTTTTGCTGTTTGTTTCGATTTCGTTAATTTTGCTTTTCAAGTAATCTCTTTTTTTACTTCTAAACGTGCGGTTAACTTCTCGCTTTATTCTATTATAATTGTTTAGATTTGTATCATCAGAGTTATTTAACCACCTAAGTCTAGCCTGATTTCTTATTTCTAGTAGATTATGACATTCATTATCAAACCATGGCTTACTTTTTCTCGGTTTATGGTATCCTATACTTTCTTTAGCTGCTGATTCTATTGCATTACGTATGTGCTCCCAATTCTTATTTACGTCTGTTTCATTTATATTTTCATCATCATTTAAATCCTGCAAAACATCAAATCTATTTGACAGTTTAATTTGGTAATCTTTCTTAATTCTTTCATCAGTAAACTTTCCTGTATCAAATTTTAGAACTTTTAGATTTTGTTGCTTATGATTTATCACCGAGAGTCTTTCTCTTAATTTAGCAATTACTAAATAATTGTCACTGGCACAGTCAACACCTCTATGTGTACGAACGTCAATTATACTAGTATGCCTTCTCTTATCAATGAGAATATGATCTATCTGATTATGAGTTTTACCATCTGGAGAAGACCAGGTATATTGATGGATATCTTTATGTTTAAAAGTGGTACTTTTCACAATTAAATTCTTTGAGGTTGCAAAAGTAATCAATCTTATACCATTATCATTACTTAATTCATGAAGACTTTCTTTACCAATCGTGGGTTTAAATGTCTCTTCTTTGCCAATCTGTGCATTACAGTCACCTAACAGAATTTTCATATCATACTGAGAAAATTTATCAAAGACCTGTTCTAACTCTGTATAAAAATCATCTTTAGTATTATCATCTTTATCTTCCGTTGGTGCATGTATGTTTATTAAAATAATTTTACACCACCTACCCTGTAAAACTGCATATGATATCCTATCATTAACAAATTCTACTGTTTTAAGAGCCGAGATAATTCTATTATTTATGAAAAAGCCTGTTCCAAAATTATGATTTTCAGTACCACCATAGAAAAAAGTATAATTTTTAGTTTTACAATTCCCTTCTCCTGGCCACCTAACTTCCTGGACAGCTACTACATCTAATTTATACTTAACTATTTCATTAACTGTACACTGAAATGCCCCAGGCCGGTAAAGGCTCAGAACATTCCAGGTGCCTAATTTAATATCCTTATTCCTAACGTTTTCCTTAGTCCAGGGACCTCCCAAAGTAGTCCCCACCCGGAGATCCGAACGGGGAACTATTTTATCTCCGGAATATTTTACCTTGGGAACATCGATGGCCTTATATTGCTGTTTCTTGACATTTTTTTTTACAGTGCAGAGTTGTCAGCTCTACGCCTAACATCCAATATGAATGGAGGAACTACTACACAAGACAAACACGAACACATTAGACAGTACAATTACTACACAAGACACACACAAATACATCACAACTATAACACAATATAAATACAAACACACCACAACTACTACACAATATAAACATAAACAAACTACACACCACAACTACTACACAAGACAAACACAAACAAATTAGACAGCACAACTACTACGCAAGACAAAACAAACATACTAGACAGCACAACTACTACACAAACATACTAGACAGCACAACTACAACACAAGACACATACATACACAAGTGACCGTCACTGCATGTGTGGTCAATAGAGGCAACACAAGGCGATATTGAGAAAACATCATCAGGTAATTCAAATTCATCATTGTTTTCACAAAGCCTCTTGATGTTTTCTGTTACATTAAATTTTAAAGATGGTGGCTTACTCCATTTGTGGAAAAGAAAACTCCATACTGGATCTATGTTACCATTTTCATTATTTAATTTATTCCAGTGTTCTTCTGCAATGAATGAAGCTTCCCAGACATTCAACTCTGTGTTTCCCGTTAATCTTTTTAAAACCCTTCTCTTTTTTTAAAAAAAACTGTTTTGTTATGCTTGTAATAACCATAAACTACAGGAGAATAATTCTATAATACAAGCAATGCGTACATACAAGAAAAACTAAAATATCCATACCGAAGAGAAAAACTGAGGTTGACACAAGTATACAACATAGGGCAATACACAACCCAACCCTATTGACGATTATCATGACTGTCAATCCTTGAGGAATATCAAGGATTGATGTTCCGAAAGGTTGTCCTTCACATATGTCCACTGCTATGCTCCAAATCTACTGTTAAAAGTTGGATCTGAACTACTACACTGTGCCTTCGTCCGAAACCTTGCGATTACAAGATGCAAGCGGTAACTCAAAAATATACATCAACGTAAATAATTTACAAGTATTTTCAACTATTCATGGGCGTAACTTGAGCTATAATTTTGAGGGGGCAGAATCGAACTTGGGGCTCTACTTTGGGAGGTCAGTCTCAAAGTTTTCTAAACTAAATAAATAAATAATATGACATAACTGTGATATTTGCAAAATCAAAAATATTATTCTTAATTTTGCTCCTCAGGTCCTCAGTAGGTTAACGAAAGTACTGTTAACTTGAAAATTTGGAGGGTGCCAAGTGCCCCCTTGCCCCTGCCTGGTTATGCCTATGCCCTGTAGGCCCATGTATGTGACTATCAACATGAGAATAGGAATTACACACACACATACACACACATACATTATATATGTGTAAAAATATATATACTGTGTGTATGTGTGTGTGTGTGTGAAGGTAGGTAGGTACAAGGTGACATGCACCTATACTGGTCATCTAGGGTCTTGGGATGGTCACTATTATGTTACCCAAATCGGACTTCTCAGTCAGGCTAATAGGGTAAACAGATGGCTGGCCCTGATTGGTCACTGGTGTCGGATTTATATCTTTCCTTTAGTGAGGTTATGGAACTTTCTTCCAATAAAGTTTGATTTATTATCACAGTATACAATGAAACTTATCCATCCACGGGCAACCCTTCCAAGATTATTCATGGTTTGATGGTATCACAAGAACCCAGAGCATGAGCAGCAGTTTATGATAAACTGACCCAAGCATAAGCAGAGCCCAAAGTGGGGCACAGGCAGTTTTCCCTACGAGGTTGACTTGTGATACCAGCCTAACGCCAACCTGGTAAGAAAAACCTAAATATACAGAAATCTGGTCCTCTTTTGTACTGAACGGTTGTTTACAAAATACCAAGGACACTTAGTCGATATTTACATGTATCCATGGATTTCCATAATTACATCATGCAATTTAGGATTTTACAATATTTACATAAAGTTATTAAAGTTGTAAATTGCATACCTTCCTAAAATATTTTTCCAATGCCTAAAACGATCACATAATAAGTAATTTTGTTATCTTAAGATTTGCAGATTTATTCCAGAACATTCTAAACTCGTGCAAGTCACAGATAATGTATGCATAATCTAGCACGTGCAGATGTTGAGCTCCTGCTCTATAAATGGATTCGACTAGCGCGACACAAAGGTAGGTCTTTGGTAATATTTTCCAGGGGAAGGGGGGTCCAAGGTTTGTAGATCTGGCACTGGATTAAAGTATGAGTGTGCAATGGAGTATAGTGCCAAAAATGGAACAGTCTTCTCCTTTGTGTGTATAATGTTATATATATATATATATATATATATATATATATATATATATATATATATATATATATATATATTAAGAAATTTATATTTTGTATAAGAAATCTACAAATGTTCAGAGAATTGAAATCAAATGTGGAAGGTTCTCCCTAAACCGGAGAAGAAACACACATGAGAAATATGTAATATACTAACTCAAATTATTGTAAATTTTTACTTTAAATTTTTTTATTAACTTTCTTGTTTCTACAAAATGAGACTTGAGAATAGATGCCTTTATTTTAGACCAATGTTGTGTTACTGTCGATAGTTGCTGCCAGCTCAGTGCCAGTGTGTGTTAATTTGTTAATTTTTTATCTTGAATGTGTGTGGTGCACGTGTGTATACAATATGCTTTGTTTTTAAATTTAATGTCTCTCTCTCTCACACACACAAAGACACACATACATGAGTGATTTGGATTATTTTATTTCGCTTTTGTGACATTTATTTCTAATCGCGAAGATGAGGATGAGTGATGATATGATGAAATTGATTAAGACACTCACAAACACCCATGTTGAGGCTGGGATTCAAACCTGAGACCCCTGAAGTCGTAGCATGCTGTGCTAACCACTCTGCCACAGAGGCTGGCAGGCACACACACACACACACACACGTGTGTGTGTGTGTGTGTATATGCATACATATACCTATACATATACACATGACGTTGTTTGTTGTCAATTTTCTTAATGGTTTGATAGAGAAAATTCTGACATTTGGGCCCCCCCAAAATGATCAACCTAGCTACATCCCTGGGTTAAAGGGAACTTTTCCTTATTACAATAGTATTTTTTTATATTTTTCTACAGCAAAAATAATATTTATAGAATTGATGTGAAATTATTATAAAATGAGCCACCACTTAATAATGTATGTGGAAAGATTAAAGGCATTATTCAAACATCATGCGACAGTTAGGAAAACAAAAGTTAACAGATTTTCTTTACCTGAGTTATAAAATCCTGGCAAAAAACATTTACAGTTCTTCATAATATTTGCATACTTACATTGCATTTCACATGCAATGATGGAATATAAGTTGCTTACATCCAGTTTCACTTCATCTTGGAAAACACATTTTCTTTGCTTGATGCTTACATCGCGTACACGTGGTGTGCTGACACTTGTATATACATGAAACTGATAAGCCAGAATGTTACTCTCATCTCCAAACATGTAAGGTATATAGCCACCTCCTTTATTTGGAAATTCATATGGTGAAGTTATGAAAACCTATAATGATATGTGAAATTTGAACTGTTTATTAATGAAAACATTTAAAAATGTATACTAGAAAAGAAAGATAGAATTGAGAGTAAATAAAATATGTGGAAAAGAAATACAAATATTATTTAAAAACAATTAAATTTTCAAAAATTATATGTTCTTTGTCATAAACTATGACAAGGACTTTTGGTGTCATTTGTTGTGCTCATCGTACTTCTTGTATTTTTTTAGATCATTTATACAAACATAAACTCATAAATATAACTATATAGGAATGGCAACAGAATAGAAGAGGGGCTTAAATATGGAATAAAGTACAAGTTATAACTTGTTGAAAAGTTATGTGAAACTTATGGCTCCATGTCTGGGGATTGAACATGGGCCTTTGGAATTCCATGCCTCTGCTCTACTACTCTTTTCTATCTTTCAAAAAGAAAAATTCGTAAGTGCTAGTTTCCCACATTTTTCTCCATCTCCTTGTTTGTATCAGTTTTAGTCGGTTTTCTATTCTCTCACTCAAGACAAACACAAGCATTAATGTCTTGCCCTAAGATTCGAACTCAGGACACCTGCTGTTGTAGTGTGCTGTGCTAACCACTCTGCCATGGAGGTCGACACCACTGAGCTATCAAATCTACTTTTGGCCAAATGACAAATTCCTGGATAAGTTTATAATGTCCATTCCATTCAATTACTTGAACTGCAATTATTAATAATATTCATTCAAATTAAAATACAATTTGCCATTACATTATAATCTTACAGAAATATCTAAGTTGGGTAGAAGGTGAGAGGTGGGAGACAGAATTTAGACTTTTATCATAATGGTAGAAAATTGGCAAAGCATGTTAGAGACCCAGATTTGATGATCACTATTGGAATCACATTATTTTACATAATATCCTCTATACACCATAAGCTGTTTCATATAGTAATATAGTTAAATAGATATGTATAATCGAACTATGTGATCAGCTATTATACAATAAATTTGTTAGGTATCGAGTACATATATAATGGTTATTTTTGCAATAAATGTAATGACAGCCATCATGGAGGAATATATTTATTAAAGATTGTTGTCTATAATATGCAGATTAAGTTCAATTACACACATTCGACAGGAAAATTTATCTAAAACTTTCAGGGTAAGGTATGACAATATTTTGAGAAATTAACAGTCTGAAGAGTTTCTCTGCAAAGTCCTCTGTAATTTTTTTAATTATTGCTTTAACACAATCGAAGGCCTAAAACTTTGTAGGATATTTTAACGAGATGATACAAGTAATCGCCCCACACTGTGGCCACGCAGTCTAAGGTGTCAGGCTTTGGGTTCAGGTCACAAGATTTGTCTTGAATTGGGTCTCCTGGGGGGAAGCAAAACTACTTTCCTCCTGAGATTTTGGGCTGTGTATGGGATAGGTGGCAGGCAACCTACGAACAGTAGGAAATTGGGGAGCTACAAATGAGTAATATAAAAACTTAGAATTACAAAATACACTATGCACCAGGAAAAATACAAAATTGTAAAAACTATTGAAGAAAACCATAAAGAAACAAAAATTAAATATTTTCAGTAAAGAAATAAAAAAGTCTGTAAATATACAAAATTCAAATTTTAAAATTGTAAAAAAGCATTGTGTATCAAACACAAACAATGATAAAGCAAACATAAAAGTCATGACACTTAATTAATTTACCCAAATATCATATATAACTTATTCAATGAATATTTTAAAAACATAACCAACACAAACCGAGAGAATGAAAATAATGACAACACACAACATATCATAACACACGAAGATCAGTCAAAGAGTATATGTATATATCCCAGAAGTAAGTGCTGATGAACTAAAGAAAGTCATAAAATGTTTAAAAAGCAAAAATCTCACTCATCTGATGACAACTTGAAATAGACACTCTTATCACTTAAACCATCTGTCACAATACCTAATTTTGCATGGATTAATAATAAACAACAATAAAACAAAATTATTGTTTTCAATACAATCCATAACATGGATAATACTGTCAGAATACTGAGACTTCAAAAGAGAGCACATAAAATAATGTACAAACTAGGTAGGGCATCTTGCAAAGAGACAGATATTCAAGGAGAAACAAATAATGATAATATACCCCTATACATCTATAAGGCCATAATGTTTGTTCTAAATACCACAAGCATGACTAGAAATAACCAAATACACAACCATGATACAAGAAGAAAGATAATTAATACAAGAATCAGGACAGACTCAAAATCTCATAAAAATCACCAATGAATGCTGTGAAAATATTCTACAACTAGCTGCTTCAAGACATAAAACTGATAACTCTCAAAAATAAACAAATACAAACAATGAAAAAATATTTGACAGAGTCTCACAAAATTCATGGGTCAAGCAATATAACTTAGAAACATGATCAATGTGTATACACTTCACAAACAAATCTCATGATAGTAGAACTAAACAGCCCCCCCCCCCCTGCCTGATATTCCAGCATAACAATAATAATAATACTAATAAAAAAGGTTTTCTAAAAAAAAATCTAATTCTTATTTTTATGCAAAGCCAATGTACTGAACAATATTTATTTTATTTGCATTCTAATTTCAATGATGCAAAGCTAATGTGTTTTTATTTGTGTTTTAATGTAATGAAGTGCATTTTTCAATTTTTATTTTGGTGTAGTGATGTAATGTGCTCCACAATGTTTCTTATTTTTTGTTATGATGTACTGAACTAAATAATATTTTGCATTTTGACGTTTTACATGCCATTCTAATCAAGGGTCTGTGGAAGGAAAGAAAATTCAAATTCAAATTCAATACCGTAACCCGGTCATGGAAACCCACACAATGACTGGGGGTTTGTCATGTTGACTGCATGTCACCTCATGACTGGTGAAAGTAGTCAGTATGTAGGCCCCAGCCCTCAAAGGCTGTTGTACCAAAAGTTATGTTATATTATGATACACATAAGCCATGACGGAGTGTATATACTTATCCAAAAAATAAGCTCAATCTCAACAAGATCTCTAACTCTGGTCTATGGAACACTGAGTCATTGCTCTACCAACTTTTTTTTAAAAAATTTAAATTCCTTTTTTGCATATTTTGTTCTCTAGTTTATTTTCATTTTATCATTCACTTTTCAACAGGATAGATGAACACAAACATTCAGAATTCAAACCTGGGACCCCTGACACTGAAACATGCTGACCACTCAGATATGGAGGTTGACCATGGAATGAACTACCAAATGAATGACTAACAGATATCTTTTAATATAAATGAATGATTGCATATATGTACGATAGGGTAAGTATATTAGTTACAGTTAAAATTGATGGAGTTGGAATGAAATAGTGCCAAGCCACATTTATTTTCACCACCTGCTGACCTGACATTTCATCTAACAGATTAAATATGGTGCACCTAGCAGCAAAAAGTGACTTGGAACCAGCTAAAAAAAGGAAATGTTAAGGAAATATATTCAGATCGCCCCTCCCATCCTACCACATCCCACACATTAGAGCATGTTGTCGAGGTGTAAACATTTTTTTACATATAATTATGCACGTATTGAATTTTAAATTATTTTAAGGACACCCCCATCATATTTTGATGGTGTGGTCTGCACCATTATTATCCCCTGTGGACATTTATGTTTCTCACAAGTGCAAAAATATAGCTCGGCATTACATCATCTTGACCCCCTCACTTCATTTTGTTACCTTTGATCTTTCCAGTGGCGAATATATGTTAATTCTCTTGAAACTCTCAGTGTGGTTCATTTTATCTACTTTATCTTCCATATTTAAATTCATTTTTAAGGTTCTGTAGACATGAAATGAAAGCAACATTTACAAAGAAAAAAATGTGTTTGCTTAAAATTATTTGTAAACTACTGAGAATGTCATATACAATAAAAATTCACATTGTAAGAAACAAGATTATATTTGTCTTCAAACATAAAGAGTATAAAACTATAAATTTTGTAGGAAACTATAATATTTAAATAATAATACATAGTATTGTCAGCGAAAAATGTAGGCTTGACCAGGACTCAAACCTCAGTCTGGAGCCTGCATTTTTCACTGAAAATTCTACATACATTTCCTGTGTGCTTAATTTATAGAATTAAATAATAATTTTTCGTATTACTTAGTTGCTAAATATCTTACCAATGAGCAAAATATTATTTTCCTGTTACATAATATTAACCCTTCACTGCTGAAGATATATTGCTGTGATGTTAAATAAATTTTGCAATTATTAATTGAGTATAATTTAATTTAATTCTTACCTCAGTGATGTGTGAAGATAAACAATAGTCAGATGTCTTGAACATCATCTTTTTACACATAAATTGATTAAAGCAGACATTAAAATAAAAGAGTCTTATACTTGTATAGAGTCCCTACTAAGGAGCCAGCCACATTTGTACATCACCAACATCTGAATCTACTCTGTTGAAACTAATTAATTCATCAAGATCAAAGTGTTCATGACTATATTTGAAGGAATGAGAACAGTTGAAACTTGTTTATGGTGATTCTCCTGCCAGAACAACAATGGCAGAGAACATTTTTTCTTAATGTTCACATAGCTATGAAATGGGGTTTCAAATAAATAAACACACAATTTGTTTTATGGTCAGAATAATAACAGTGGAAAATCTCTACCCATCAAAATGATGGGTTAGGCCTAATTGGTAGTTAAGGAATCACCTTCCTCCTAGTGTAACTTAATGTAGAAAATACACTACTTATTACTTACAAAGCACTACTAGTCAGGGCACTATTATATGCAGTGCAAAGCCCATACTCTGTTCCAAGCATTCTTCCTTGCTTTGTGTTGAAGGTGGTGTGGTCAGAGTAAACAGTGTCTGCACTTCTCACCTGAAACATATGAATGTGATATGAGGATCATTTAACAATATTACACAATAAACACACACAAATATGGAAGGAAACAGTAAATACCACACAGCACTTTTCTCATTAATGATAGGTTTTTATCTTTCTGCCATCGAATTTGAAGTAGCAATTATTTATAATTTTGTCAACTGTAAGTCTATGCTATGTGATAAGTTTCATCACAATGGAAATAAAATGGAATATAGCACTCGAAAGTGACCAATGATAAATTTTCCTCTAAATTAAAGATTTATTGTCAGTTTCAAACATTCTTTAACATATTTAAATGTTAAAATGTGGTTCCAGGGAACTGCTCTGAGTCCATGCATGACCCCATTGCCATACTTACTGTTTACTGAAAATCCTGTTTTCCGTTCCGTGCGCAACTAACAAAGATTACCTTTTTATAATCTTATAGAATTTCAATTGTTATAGTTTTGTATGAATCTCAAATGCTCAAAGAAAAGATGTAATCTAAATAATTGAGGATTTGGCATTTTAAACCATTAACTGAGCATATTTTAAAAACCCAGTCTCTGGCACCGTGCGCGATCATCAACGTAACTTTTCTAACATGACCAACGAAGAGCTAATACTATTTATCACAGTAATACGATATGCACTTTACATTAAACATTTTTGTTAATATGAAGACTGCCAATATGGTGTTTGAACCTTAAGCAGCATTCATCGTTGGTGGTTGCAGTTTTTATTGATTTCCTAATTAATTTTAAAGAACCACCAGTTTCATCAACAAAGGTTGTGGCATCTTAGATGAAGATGGTAATGTGGCACTGCTTTCTTGCTCCTGGTTGAGAGTAGCTCTGATTTCCCCCAACTAGCAGTGCTGGTGGATGTTGTTCTTACATTGAGTCATCTACTGTTTCTCACTTGGCAGTTGTTCAAATTTCCATCAACAGTCAGTGATGATGGGTTGCTTGGGCTGTGTTGTGAGGCTCTGAACAATGTTGTTTCTGTTCCTTGGGTGGGTGGTAGGAGATTGTTCATGACATGTGAATTTATTCATTCTGTCAGGGATCTTTTCAAATACATGGTGCCAAGTGCTTGTGCATTGCCCCACCTGCCACCCTGCACTTCAAAATGTTCCAGATATTAGTAACATCAGCATCAGAAAGTATTGGTTTGAATAAAATTGCTGACTGGCTGATACCATTTTTTGACATTTTTGTGGTTTGCAAGGAGAGGAAGAGAGGCCCGTTATTCGCTGATTACTTAGTAATATGGGAAAACAGGGAAGAAAAAGTACATAGACAACTTGTTAGTTGGAATGAAAAAATCAGAAGAGCAGAAATGAAATTCAGTGAAGAAAAGAGCGGGGTGCTAATAACAACAAGGAACAGTGCCAGAAATGAACCAAGAATAAGGATGGACACTGAAGACTTGAGGGTAGTGAAGAGTTTCAAATATCATTGAGAGATATTTGATATCAAAGCAATTGAAGATTAATATGGAACAGGGATGTACCTATGAAATGCAAGAAGGTAATATATAACACATACTGTGTGCCAATAATTATGTATGGAGCAGAGACTTGGACAATGACAGAGAGAGACAAAAGATAGATGCAGGCAGTGGAGATGAAATTTTTAAGGAGTATTTTCAGGAAGACTAAAAGGGATAGTATAAGGAATGAGAAGATCTGACAGACAGTGGTGAGGGTTGTGAAGCTTCAGGACAGAACAGGGTCTCCCCGATGGCGCAGTGGTAGTGTTGTTGCCTTGTAATCAAAAAGTCCTGTGTTCAATACCCAATGGAGGTACATAGTGGTTTGGATTCTACTTTAAATTGTAGGTTCAATACCGATTAACCTTTCTGTGCATTCAATGCACTTAAAACAACAAGAACAACAATTCAGGACAGAATAGATCGGGCACAGATGAGATGGTTTTGACACATGAAGAGGATGGATGTAGAAAGACTGCCAGTAAGAGCTTACAATGTGAAAGGAGTGGGAGTAAGACCAAAGGGGAAACCAAGATGTTGCTGGAAAGAGCAGATAGCAGAGAGTGTTAGGAGAAGAGGACAAGATTGGAATACCATGGAAAGAGAGTTGTGGTGGAAGACCAGGAAAATAATGGAGAGGCTTAACTTCTATTTCGACCCAGTCAGAGGCAGAAAACGTCAAAGGATGATGATGATGATGGTTTGTAAGGTCTGAAAAACTTATACATGAATAATTCTGAAGCAGTGTTGGATCTATAAACTACAAAACCCTATAGTGCGAGAGGTCCCAAGTATATGTATGTAAAACAATGTCCAGCAAAACAGAGCAGAGAAGAAAATACCACCTAAATATTGCAAGATGAAAAGATTAGTTATTCATTTTAAACTTCTTTCTAAACATGAGCTTTTCTTCCCTAGCTCTGTGTTATGGAATTTAATAGAGTCGAGTCAAGTTAACTCCTGGGATGGAATAGACTCACTGTTGCCATGTTTACCTATGAATGGGGGTAGGGAGTCAGCATGGCTCAGGTATAGTTAAGAGTATACTGTATGTAAATGTGAGTTAAGAAATGAAACTGGTCATACTAAAAGTCATGTCCTGTTCTTTGTGAGTGTTCCTTTGTAAGTTCCATCCTATCATCACACATCTTCAATGTCGCAATTAGCCAAATGTAGCAGAAAAGTGATGCTAAATATTTTTTTTGATCAAATTTTTTAAACACACACACACTGAAGAAACTGAAAACAGCAAAATCCTTGATATTTCCTTTCACAAGTACATGCACACCTTTAGTAATATTTTGTGGAATGGCTCAAAATTCGTAGATCCAACACTGCTCTGAAGCTTTGGAGTGCCAAAATATTTTCAATTTTTAAGAAACCATATGTATCTCAGCTTCCACTCTTTCTGGAATAATGCATATAAGAAATTTTGTAGGTTTATGCAAATCCAAAATATATATATAGCCCCAATCCCATCACTCACTCACTCACTCACTCACATAAATGTTCTCCATGAAGGAAGCCCCAGAGGCAAAAATGCCCGATTGTGACCCCCCATAAAGTCCCAAAAGAACCGAGAAAATTAAAAAATTGCTCAATTAGCCCTTTTTTAATGGTGAAAATGCCCTTTTTACACGTCCTTAGCATCTATTCTAACACCTTGTTAGAATAGATGCTTCAAATAACAGTGACATCTACATAATAAGGAGTTTCAATCCAGATCCAATTACATATATATTGGTATACTTAATGTGAAAATATTATGTACATTGTGCTTCTTTTAACTAAATGTTTATAGGCATAATTACAAACAATTCTTTAGAGCTTGCTGTGCTTGTTGTTGTCCATGGAAATGGATGTTGCTAGGGAACTTAAAGAAAGTTTATTTTCACCCCAAAAACTACTGTAAGGGAATTATGCTAGACTTTTTGAATTTCAAAACATGAGCATCAGAATTTATTACAGAGGAGAGGTACGAGTTTGAGAGGGATGACGGAAACAATTATTTTTCAATTACATTTTCAAATGTGAAAATTACAATTGCTTTTCCAATTTAATGTCGCTATTGAATTAGTTCAAACAAAACATCTAACTAACTATCTTGAAACGGTTATTGCTTACTCACTTTATTATTAAGAAAATAGACAATTTTGAATATTTTGTATATTTGTACTATATTAGAGCTTGTACACACAAAGTTACGTCGGTAAGCGCACAAAATGACTGAAAACAATTATTTTTAAATTACGTTTAAAAATGTGAAAATGACAAAAGACGTAAATTCTGATTTTCCAATATAGTGTCGCTATTCAATTCGTTTATATGAAATATCTATCTATTTTGAAACGGACAATATTTACTGAGTTTATTATTATGAAAATAGACAATAATGTATTGAATATGTGTACAAGATTAGAGTACATATATAAAGTTACTTTCTAAACTTTTCACAAACTTATACACATGTTCCCCTTCATCAAATACAACATGCAGACATTATCAAAGTCGTTGAGGAACTCCATCTATAGCGTGATTACACCCACAACATGGCTGAAAGCAATGACGTAGCTAGGTCGATCAGTTTGAGGGTGCCCAAAACTTAGGATGCTTTTATATCAAATCATTAAAAACTAATAAACTATTAATATACCATATAGGCCTACATATATGTACAGTATGTGTGTGTGTGCTTTTTATATATATATTTTTATATATATAAATTACGAATATAGACTTGTGAAATCCACGGCCTTTATTCGGGAATCTAAATGCAGAATGAACTCATTAACTTAATGGCATCTAGACACTCTTTAAAAATTCATGTATTTTCTCTTATGATAGATTTGAGACACCAAGAACAATGCCATTAGTCCTTACTCCTTAGATATGTAAATTTGATTGAAGAAAATTGAGAAGTAGAGAACGCCGTGGCTTTTGTTTATAGCAGAATCGAATCTGGCGTCCTTTAGTGCAAGGCGACAGCATTAACCACTATTCTATGGGACATGCCTGAGTCTTTGTAGCATCCTACTGTACACATTGGAGAATGATGATGATATATAAGATATTTTATGCACACATCTAATTTCTTAAAAGTAATCTTCTTTGTACGTGCAAAACTGAATATATGATGGCAATAGAAATAACAAAATTCCCGCGTGCTAATAATATTGCGCACTCGTCTTTAGTACGACAGATTCAAGGTTCGATCCCTGGTAGGAACTCCAAAATTTCTGTAATGGCCCAACATCGTGAGGACAATTGCGAAGCTACTTGAAATCAATATGTAAGCGAATTCCACTCTCAACACTAGATGGGACTCGATGTGATGACCACGCATCACCGAATGGAAAACCACTTTGCAGGCTTTGTCCTTCAAAATTAATTTTACTGAATAATTGTAGTTTTCTTTAGAGGACCTAACCATGGCTTTTTAGCACAATACAATGTTGTTTTCTTTCACCCTACTTTTATAGTTATACATTCAAAAGGTTCCACTCCCGAAGCATGAGCATAACACACTACCAAACTATAGGTCCCAGTTTCGGACCTTGGACAGGTGTGGTTGCATCATGTCTCTCGCATAGCTATTCCTTTGGATCATCATTCAATCTCATCATCGCATTTAACCCAAGAAATAGAAAAACTGAGTAAAATAACGAAATAGAAATGATTCATTGACTTGGTTCATTTTTAATTCACTTTTCTGACCCTTTTTGTGATCGTGAAGATGAGAATGAGTTAAGATTAAATTGATGAAAGGACCATCACAAAGAAGACACATGCCCAGGCCGGGATTTGAACCTGGGACACACTGCTTCCTAGCGAAGACTCTTTTTCGTGTTCACCTGTTCGCTACATATTCTGGTCCACATGTACATTTTCAAATTGTACCACTGGAAACTGAAGTTTAGAAACCTAACTGTTATTTATATAATTATGGCGGGCTATATACAATATAATTTCCTATTTATGAACATCCGTTCTCTACTGAAACATAAAGCTATATTCCAGGAACTTCTCCTGGAAGAAGACATTCATTTCTTTGCACTGAATGAAACCCGTATCCCCAAAGCCACACCCCTTTACATACCCAGGTATTCCTTGCTACATACACCTGGTCCTACAACGGCGCAACAATTATGTGGTGGAGTAACCCTAGGGATCAAGCCAAAATTTCCCTATAGAACAAATATATTACCACCTCAATTTCCATTCCAAGAATATTCTATTGCCACACTTTATCTCAAAAGTATAAATGTGACATTGGCTACTGTATATATACGACCCACAAGCCCTCTACCTACGGACTTCTTTCTTTATATCGCTTCTACATACCGTCACTATTTCATACTAGCTGATATTAATATACATAGTCGAACAAATGCAGAACGAACAGCTTTCCACACTACCATCGATAACAATACTACAGGTATATTTCAAGATTTACCATCTGCAACTCGTCCAGAGAGTAACACAACCCCCGATGTAGTTTTTGTGTCACCTTCCTTAGCTGACCACTCCACCACGGAGTTGTCGGCCCAAATAGAAATTAAAATTAGAAAATGCCGTCTTGAATTTGCAGGAACTGAGTTCTCGCTCCCGTGCAGGAGAGAGAATCAGCAAGTGTAAATGGGTTCTGGACCATAAAGAACCTTTTTATCTGTAAAGTTTTCAATTCGGTCTAGGAATATTTTTTCCAGATGAATTTAAATTCAGTCCAGGAACCTTATTTCCTGATGAATTTAAATATGGTTAACAAACATTTTTTTCTGGATCAGTTTAAATAGGGTCCAAGTTCTGTATTCCACAACTTGGTACGAATTTAAATTGTGCAAGAGAAAAGGTTCCGGTCTTGTTACAGAACCCTGTAGAACAAATTAGAATGTAACCATTTCTTGATCTTTAACAATCCCAGGGTTGTTAGAGTTCCAGGAATTGTAAATAAATTCATTTCCCATCCGGGCGAAGCAATGGTAGCATCGTTGCCTTGTAAGCAAGGGTTCCCGGGTTCGATTCCAGGTGGAGGCACATAGTGGTTCGGATTCCACTTTAAACTGTAGGTCCAGTCCCAATTAGCCTTACTGTGCATAAAGTGGACTTAAAACAACAAATCAATCCAATCCAATCCCATCCGGGAGAGAAAATCAGCAAGTGTAAATGGGTTCTAGGCCTCAATTCGATCCAGGAACTCTTTCTTTCCATATGAATTTAAATACGGTGCAGGAACTCTTTTTCCGGTTGAATTTAAACACAGTCTGGGAATCTTGTTAGCGGCTGAATTTAAACACTGTCCAGGAACCTTTTTTTCATGGATCAATTAAAATTCGGAGCATGATTCTTTTTCCAGATCAATTTAAATACGATCCAGTAACCTTCTTTTAATGGAACAATATACTACTTGGACCAAATTTATATTGTGCAAGAAAAAAGCTTTCTGCAACAGAACCCAATAGAACCCATTAGAACTTATTGGTTCCTGAACCTTTGACAACCCAGGTGGACACTAAATGAAGTAAACCCAGATAGCACAGACAGCTTGCTGCAAGCATGAAGCAAGCTTACCAATGCAAGCTAAGTAGCTAGCAGCTAGCTTGCCATGGCAAGCTATTAGTTGGATGCAAGCTTGCATTAAGCAATCTAGTTACCACAATTGGAAGTTGCAGCAAGCTTGTCAAGGCATGCTTGCATCAAGCTTTTCATAACTAGATGTAAGCTTACAGAATCCAATGCTCGAAGTAAGCGATAATATGTATCTTTAAGCTAAATTTTTATATATATATATATATCTGTATAAACATGGCTGTAATGTACATTGTATACACTTATATTTATAACAGCAAAACCAGAATCAATTGGGGCTAATTAACAACAAACATCCATGTTTGTAATGTCACAGTTTCTCTTTGCAACTTATAGAAACTTTTCGTGCTCCCCCAAAATAGGCAATAGTTAGGATGAAGAGTTCAATGAACTAATCAATAATCAAACAATCTCTAACTATACACTGGTATTCAATTTTTCTTTGCAGTTTTTTTTTTCCCCCGTTCATCCGTTTAGAGGGTTATGTCCCTCTCTTCAGTACGTGCTAGATACTTTTAAATATATAATAATAATAATAGATAGGCTAAGTGCACTTTTTCTATTTTTGGGATTATGAAATGAACACTAACCTAGTCTTGAAATGACCTTGGATTTTCATTGCTATATTATATAACACCCTACTTTCATTCTTATGTGAGTATATAAATACCCTTTCTTGTAGTTTGATTATTAGTTGCAATATGAAGGGTATAAATGTGGTCGTAATTGTGGTGGATGATGAATGGTGTATAGTTCATAATCAGGATGTCTGGGCCCGATGGTCAGAGTATACAGAGTTAAAAGATGTTGTAATGGAGTATACAATCTGTACGGGTAACAGTCGTGTATTGCATCTTCACGGATTGTGTGAACCAACGGTGGGTGTTCTTTGTCCATCCTGTTATTTATATATTCTTTTCGCAATGCCTCTAGGTGAAGTGTTATATGTGGAAAACTTATTCGTGTGTATAAGAGTCGAGTTGGACTTGGTAGTTTGATTCTGTATGCCAGTCGACATGCATGTCTCTCTATGATTTGTAGTCGTTCATAGAACGAGTCCTCTGCTGAGAGCCATGCTGTATGTCCATACGTAAGTACGGGCCGAAGAAAGGCCAGATAGGTATTTAGGAGGATGTTTGCTCGAAGTCCCCAATTTGTGCCGACAAGTCTCTTCATCAGCTGTAGTCTGTTTTTGGCTTTCTTTTTGATGTTCTGCAGGTGTGGTGTCCATGTTAGTTTTGTGTCAAATATGACACCAAGATATTTGACGCTGTTGGTAGGAATTATGCGTGTGCCACGGATCTTAAGATCTAACATACTTGGATTTCTTTGTACCCGTGAGCGACATCCGGTAGGAAGAAATATTATGGCTTGAGTTTTTGCGCTATTGATGGTGAGTCTCCAAGTGTCGCACCATCGTTCAAATACATTAATAGCTGGTTGCATAATGCGATTTATTGCTTGAATTGTAGAACCACAAACCAGTAGAGCTGTATCATCAGCGTATTGGTATGTTGACACCTGAGAGAATGTTGGCATATCTGCGACATAAAGTAAGTAGAGCAATGGAGATAATACCGATCCTTGCGGTACTCCGGCGTTCAAGAAGATAGGGTGAGACAGATTGTTATTTATTGTTACATATGCCATTCGGTTGGTAAGAAAGTTAAAAATTAATCGAATGTAACAGAAAGGAAGGCGAAACTTATGCAGTTTATATATGAGGCCGGTGTGCCACACTTTATCGAATGCCTTTTCAAGATCGAATAGTATTAAACAAGAGGGTTTAGATGTATTGTACTGGTTGTAGATTCGATTTGAGAGTCTTAGTAGGTTATCCAAGACGCTAAAGTGTGGTCTAAATCCGGCTTGGTGTATCGGGAGAAAATTATTTGACAATAAGTGAGAGTGTAATCGGCGGACTAAAATTTTTTCAAGGATTTTGCTGAGTGTTGATGTTAGTTGTATAGGTCTATAGCATTTTGGGTTTGTACGATCTTTATCAGGTTTCGGAAACATGAGTACCTTCGACACTTTCCATTCGACAGGGTAATATCCAGTGCGAAGGATTAAGTTGTATATCAAGGCGAGAAATGACAACATTGCTAGTGGAGCTTTCTTTATCAAGACATATGTGATGGAATCAAACCCTGGGGCAGTGTTTCTTTTGTTGCGGACTGCGTTTGTTATATCATCTGTGGTAATTAAAGTAGTAAGAGGGTGATTTGCGTTGATAGCATGATGAGAACTGGGTTGCAGTTGTCTATTTTCAGGATGCACCTTCCTTGTTATTTGAGATTCTAATCTGCTATTAGGAGCAAGCGGAAGCGGAGGAGTAAATGTGTCTTGGAGAATCTGTGCAAATTCATTTGCCTTTTCGTAATCATTTGTAAGAGCTTGTTGTTGTGAGAGAAGAGGATACGTAGTACTTGTATGTTTTCCTGTAAGCATATGAAATCGTTTCCAGAATTTGCTAGGATGGCTTTCAGCATCAAGGTGATTGCAAGTGTCGATCCACTGACGTTGTTTGTGTGCCTTTATGTAGTTATGGACAGTTCTTATCCATTGACGGTGAACTCTCAGACATTCAGGATTCCTTGTTTGTACGTATTCCCGATAGGCACGACGTGATGCAGTTACTAGATGAAGGTATTTAGGTGGTAGTTTAGGTTTAAAACTGTTCACAGTTATCTGTGGTATATGTGTGCTTGCTGCTTGTTTGACTTCTGACGTGATGTTTTCTACAGCCTTATCTAATTCGTCAGAGTTCGTTGGAGGGGTGAGATTTTGAAAGACAGTGGAGAGATCTTCTCGATAACCTTCCCAATTTGCTCTGTTATAATCGTAGATCTGCTTTGGAGGAACCTGTTTGTGTTGAGTATAGTGGTGCACTGGTAGAGTTATTTTAATTGGTGCATGATCACTTCCTATCGGTGCAAGGACTTCTATGTTAATTTTGTCAGCTAAGGAAGGTGACACAAAAACTACATCGGGGGTTGTGTTACTCTCTGGACGAGTTGCAGATGGTAAATCTTGAAATATACCTGTAGTATTGTTATCGATGGTAGTGTGGAAAGCTGTTCGTTCTGCATTTGTTCGACTATGTATATTAATATCAGCTAGTATGAAATAGTGACGGTATGTAGAAGCGATATAAAGAAAGAAGTCCGTAGGTAGAGGGCTTGTGGGTCGTATATATACAGTAGCCAATGTCACATTTATACTTTTGAGATAAAGTGTGGCAATAGAATATTCTTGGAATGGAAATTGAGGTGGTAATATATTTGTTCTATAGGGAAATTTTGGCTTGATCCCTAGGGTTACTCCACCACATAATTGTTGCGCCGTTGTAGGACCAGGTGTATGTAGCAAGGAATACCTGGGTATGTAAAGGGGTGTGGCTTTGGGGATACGGGTTTCATTCAGTGCAAAGAAATGAATGTCTTCTTCCAGGAGAAGTTCCTGGAATATAGCTTTATGTTTCAGTAGAGAACGGATGTTCATAAATAGGAAATTATATTGTATATAGCCCGCCATAATTATATAAATAACAGTTAGGTTTCTAAACTTCAGTTTCCAGTGGTACAATTTGAAAATGTACATGTGGGCCAGAATATGTAGCGAACAGGTGGACACGAAAAAGAGTCTTAGCTGTCTGTACTATCTGTTGTAATATATGTTGACATAGAAATGGGTGGATATTTTGTAGGGTTAATGTTTGAAATCTAAGTAGATCTTCAACAGTCACTGGTTGTTTCAGAGAGTTCTGTGGTGGAGTTGTAGAGTCCATAGTTCTTAATGGTACAGTTAGGTCAGGGCGTGAGGCTTCAGGGTTTGGGCGTGCAGCACAACGGTAACTATATGAGGGATGAGCCTGTTTGCACGTGTTACATTTGGGTGGTGCATTCAGATTTGTGCACTCTTTAGTCGTGTGTTGGCCAGAACAATAGCCACAGATAGGTGTTTCGGGGCAATTTGCCGTAGTGTGGACGTTGTATTTCTGGCAGCGTTCACATCGTAACGGAAGAGGTGCCCTTGAATGCGGTGGTTCAACCCTGTGTCGTTGGCGATATATATATATATAAGCCCCTTCATGAAGTAAGCGATCGATTGTGCTGGAACAATCTGTTATTACTCGCATCAGGTAAGTTGGTCCGTTGTTGTTTTGGATTCGAACGCATTTTATAACTTCATGCCCTTCCAAACGTAGTTCTTCTAATACTTCTTGGTCAGCGAGTTCTGGATCTACGCCTTTAATAACGACTGACATGTGAGGTGGTTTGTTTGGGGGTGGTGATTGTTTGGCAGTTTTGGGTGTCAGTTGGGATAGAGCAGCCTGTGGTCCAAAAATTTCGAACGATACTTTGTTTCTCAAAGTGGATAGAAATTGCGGATCTCTGGATTTTATAATGATGCCATTTCTGGTGAATATAATTTGTTCTACTTGTGCTCGGGGGAGGTATTTTTGTAACTGTTGAAGGAGCAACTTAGGAGTTCTGTACTTGGGGTCGTAATTTTGTAGGAGGAAGTTGTAGAGAGTGGAATTTTCTTCAGTTCGGCCATCAATTTGTGTGGTATCTCTGGGTTTTAACTTTGGATTGCGTGTTTGTTCGTGGTATTTTTGCTTCTTTTGTTGTTGGAGAGGGGATCGAGAGCGATCCCTAGCTGTCTTTGGATCAGCTGAGGTGCTTCTTGAATTTCCTCGGTCTTGTTTTTGTATGTTCCTGTCTCGAGCGTGTGCACCCCCAACTTGTTGGGGGAGCCCTTTATGCATGGTGAACAAAGGGAGGAGACCTACCAATACTTATCTTAAAATCAACAAGGCGGAAACAACAATGAGAAACAGAGTTACAAGTGTTGCAAACGAGAATTGCAAACACTGTTTGCTTCAAAATAAGCTGATTATAATGTGCTGCAAACGAGGATTGTAGCACAGTTTGCTTCAAAATAAACTGAGTGCAAAATAAGTAAAGAACAAAGTGCTGCAAACGAGAATTGTAGAACAATTTGCTTCAAAATAAACAGAGTGCAAAAATAAGTAAAGAACAAAGTGCTGCAAACGAGGATTGTAGCACAGTTTGCTTCAAAATAAGCAAAGTACAAAGTGCTGCAAACGAGAATTGAGCACAGTTTGCTTCAAAATAAGCAAAGTTCACACCAGTGATTGCAAACGTGATTTGTGAACACAGTTTGCTCCAAAGCTAGCAGTAACGGTTGTCTGTCCCTTCGCAGCAAGGCGTTCTGCCAAAGGCACCTCGAGCGCACAAACCACTGTATAGGATTTGATTACCTACAGCCGTCTGTTCCAAACGTGCTGAAACCAAACCCACAGTGAATGCGTCAAGGGGGACCAACCAATCCAGAGAGAGAGATGTCTTTGCAGTACTTAGCTCCTGATTATATAGTCTGGGATAAAAATATTTATCATGGGAGTTTCACTTTTGTTCACCACATATTATTTTCTGATCTTTGTTGCAACCTCAATATTCACACACCTTTCGAAGGATAATAAAACACATTTTTTCACTACTCACAATCAAAGTTATCCTTACTGATGTTCTAAAACTTATGTTTGTTTAACATTTGAGTCACACTGCCATCTAGTGTATGCACATGGAATAAAAGCTTTGGTGCTTTATTCGCACTGGAATTTATTCCACTGTATTTCAGTTTTATTTCATTTTTTCACTATTGTTTATGTTTAATAAGTATCTCTATTGTTATATTAAATGGGTGTGTCTATTGTTTCATTTTTAAAAAATGCATCCTATCACGCTAGTTATCACATGCATCAGGCTTACGTCCAGCTTGCCATGTCAAGCTTGCTTTGACAAGCTAAAAGGAAGCTATCACAAGCTTGCCACAAGCTTATGTGCTATCTGGGAAATCAGAGAAAAGTCATAAAAATGTGCAGAATTTTGAAACGTAATATTTCTAGAGCATGCACACTACTATAAAAAGTTGACTACATACCTTGTTTCCTTGTATAAATGAAGCGTGAGATAAAACATGTGACTTCATTTCTTTCGAGAGGAAGAAAAACTGGCAGCTTCGCCGGCTCCCAGGGCAGAGTGGTTAGCACATCTTACTACGACACCAGTTGTCCTGGGTTTGAATCCCAGACCGGGCATGGGTGTTTGTAGTGTCCATTGATCAATTTCATCAGATCATCACTAATCCCCATCTTTGCAATTAGCCAAATGCGGAGAAAAGTGACGTAAAATGAACCAAATCAATAGAATTTCCACTCGCAATGTATGAAACGAGATCTCAAGCACTCCTTGATCCTACCAGAATCTCACGTTTACAGAAGATAACTATGAAACCACTTCTCGGATCAAACTGTTCTTTGAACTAGCTGACAGTCATCAATTGTCGACCAATCAACACAGTAGGGCAAAAAGAAGCAGATGTGTCTTTAAAATAAGTGGAAAGCTACCAAGGAAGGATATAAAGTTGGTACATTACAAAGGCTTATTATGGCCTTTCCCTTCATTGCAGGTTATGAGCACAAGGGTTGAGTGTGGGAACCTGAAGGAACCGCAACATCTTTGTCATTCATCTCCTGCCAGAAAAGGGACAAACAGTAGAATTATGTCTCTTGCAATTTCAAAAGCCTATGTCCATCCTGAACCATAAACTAATTAACCCCAAAAGTCCTAGCTACCCGCAGTGCGTTTCGGCGCAGCCAATAACCAGAGCCACATGAAGAGAAGATTTTGTGGGAGGGGCTGACCTCGCTTAGGCTCCCTGGTGTGCATGAAGGGAAAGTGTGTTTACAAAAGGTACCTGACTTTCCAGAAAGGGACAGCCCATAAAATCTGAGTTTCTTTCTGCCAAGGTCGTTGCACCTATGAATCGGCTCTTCAGCTTGAGTGGCAAAAGACATGTTGTACGGAGGAAAGTTGCACCGGAAGAATTACCTTCTTAAATACGATGAAACCTGTAAAACATTCACAGATATTTATTCGGGGGTGGTCCCTCTGACAAAACATCAATATTCTCAAAATTCTTCGAACGGACTGTGTAAAACATTGCAATACTCCAAAAACTGAACCTGCTCTGCAAGACAAGGAAAATGCCTCATTAAGCAATCAATGTGCCTTTGTTAAGTTGGTATGTTCAGTATGGACTCTATATTTTAATTAATGCTGATGGAATAAATCAATAAAGTTTGTTAAATGACAATGACTCCTTACCACAAGAATATAATTATTCTTTACAGATACCCTCTATAACGGTTGGAGGTTTGACACGCTGACCCCACATCACCCAATTACTGGTTAAAGATCTCCACACTTCTAGGTAGGATTGTTGGAGAGAGACTGGCAGTCGGGAGATAGGCCAAGGTCCTTCCAGGGCTGTCGAACAATGGGTTATTATTTATTTATAGATGTTTAAATATATGTGCAACCACACGTCTTTCCAATGACTTATTGCAAGGACTGCTTATTGTACTTGACTCAATAAAATAAACTTACTGTGTGAGGCAGATTCATACGAACAAAAAATAGCCAAAATAATAATAATAATAATTTATTTCAAAATGACAAAAATGTATTTACTTGTTCAAATTTTCGATTCTTCGAAACGTTTGTTAAGAAGTTGAGTTGAGTTGGTGTTTTAAGTCCACTTTATGCGCAGTAAGGCTAATCAGGGCTGGACCTACAGTTTAAAGTAAGATCTAGACCACTATGTGCCTCCACCCATGTATCGAACCCGGGACCCCTCGATTACAAAGGAACGACGCAAACGAGGCATCGTTTGTTAAGGAGGATTCTCAAAATTGGTCTTCACGAAATCGAAAAAAGTATGCGATTCAAGAAATCGTACAGTTTGTGAAGATAATTACTTTTAACATGTTGCGTGTTTTAGACTGTTTCAATAGTAGAATAGTTATTTGGTGCGAATAATACTTTACCCGGAGATATGATAATCTACGTAGGCATCCTGCCACCATTATATTTATTTTACCCTGTATTGCAGTCTGAATCGAGACTACTTGTAACTGTTTGCATATATGTGGTTTACCGCTGCCAAGTGGTCGTTCTTCAATCTGGTCACAAACTACTCAAGCTTGAAACATTATTTGGATGCAACGGTAACACCCAATGCCAAACCCTACCTGTTGTTGACCTGCGACTGTGAGGGGTGGGAAGTCTGTTCGATCAAAATTCCAAGAAACATCGAAGTGCTTGGTTCCTAGTCCTACTCTGATATTATCCACTATAGCTAGAACTAGGAAAACGAGAAAGAAATGTTTTGTTTGGTGTTCGTGCCACTCACATTCAAGAACAGTGCTTCAAACTGAAAGCAAAATTTACTGAAACACTATTTTGCAATATTTGTCATGAAAGTAAACTTTTCAGCAAGTGTAGAACAGTTTGCTGGGGCCATGTGAACGTTTCGGGGGCTGAAGGTCACGCATGGGAGCGTACAAGATGTGGCCAAAGGCAATGTTGAAAGTACACGAGTATAGTTATACAGTTTTAAGTTGTTTTGGGTTAAAGGAATGAACTATATCATATATAATATTTTTGCTTTATTGATTGATTTGCTTTACTTTACTTCGCTTTTTGTGCCACTTTTGGCTAATTTGCGAAGATGAGGATGAGCGATGATATGATGAAATTGATAAATAGACACTCAAAAACATGCATACCCAGGTCGGGATTCGAACCTGAGACCCCTGGCATCGTAGCACAATGTGATAACCACTCCACGATGGGAGCCAGCTTATCATACATTAAAAATCACCTTCATTAAATTTATTATGTTTTAACATAAGAAGGGAAAGCTATTAGTCTATGATTAACACAATATATACCTCAACATACAGATATGAAATTCAGTGAAAAGTATGAAGTATTTCTTACTTTCTTGATAACTTACCATTTTATACATTTCATTTAAGGATATATTCGATGGGATCTGATAGTTCTCATATTTCAATAATCTGTATAGATTTGATCCATTTAGATTAGCAACATCATAAAAGTAATCCATGTATAAGTTGTTCATTTCATTGGTTAGCTTTCCGAAGTTTCTGTAGAAAAAATAAATGTAATTACTACATGTTTCTCGAATTGTGTGTTGTTATTTTTTTTAAGTACATGTTTACTTACTGTTTAAATGACTATCAAAGTATAGACTCTCTCATTCTCCATCTCATATATATACTGGGTGGGCCAAGATAAACCGAATCCGACATGGGAGAAGATATTCGATGTAGCAACACGGAATAATAATAAAATTCGTTTTCAACGTAGGGTGCTGTGAATGATACACATTGACATTGACCTGACCTGATCGTGAACGGAGAGAGGCCGGGATTGGTAAACTTATACGTGTGAAGGCAACAATCGAGGTTAGGTTTATCTTAGCCCACCCATTATATACAAACACAAATGATGAAGGAGGCAAGAAACACTTACCACACGAAGAGAAATAGTTCTATATTTCACGATATATGTCGCATTTTCAAGATAGATAGATCGGCGTCACATAGACTCTACGTGGTAAGTGTTTACTGTCTCCTTCATCATTTGTATTTATCCGCCCTTCTGACACCTTTTCTGATCCTATTCCTGTGTGTGTGTGTGTGTGTGTGTGTGTGTGTGTGTGTGTGTCTATATATATATATATATATATATATATATATATATATATATATATATATATATATATATATATATACACACACAAATAATGAAGGAGACAGTAAACACTTACCAGACGAAAAGAAAAACGTTGATATTTCGTGACCTTCATCGGAGAAGAAAGAGGTGCACAGATTAACGAAGTATAGGAGCACAGAATATATATATATATATATATATATATATATATGGGTGTGTGTGTGGGTGTGTGTGTGTATGTACGTACATAGGTGGGTTGTAAATTTAATGACACAATGGTGACAATATGTGATTTTCCTCATGTTCTCACTGACACATTCCATACCCATTGTGCAGCAATCAGATACGACGAGGTATTGTTGCTACACACTTCAGGCAAGTATTGATGACATTCTCATGCATTTCTTGCCACGGGCAACTTTGATTTTGATCGAAAATCGCTGTCTTACCTTGGCAAACATGTTTTAAGGCAGTGAACAAAATGGTGTTCATTTCAACCTTGTACATACACAACAACACTCACTGCACCGACCGCTTTTGGCACTTCACACATTGACATGGGCCTCATCTGACAATGCTCAACATCTGATAGCACATGCACGGTATTATCACCTCTTCCTGACAGTGTTGCCACTTTAAAATTTACAACCCACATATGTAGCAAGTACAAGAGAAGAGAGGAAACACTCACCAGACAGGAAAAAAATCAATTTTCATAGCCACAAGACACATCTTCAGGTGTAGAAACAAAGCATGAAGCTAGGCGACAGGTTCAGAGCGAAGTTATGCATGGTACCAAAAAAAAAAAAACATGGCTTTTTCGCCAGGCTTGTTGAAAATTGAGAGTGGTGAGGGAATGCAATATAGGGTAAAACGAAGAGTGGTAATGAAGGTGAGGGGACGTTAGGGAACATTACTGGGTACCCTTATTCAGGGGTTGCACTTATGGCTGATATGTAGGCCCCTCCCATCTTTGTTCAATCTTTGTTTCAAAGGAAGGTAACAACACTTATTTTCTAATAAGAATGCACGTTGCATGACATTTGTAGCATGATGTCCACTGTACCATGGGCAAAGGAATACAAATCAATCATCAGAATTTATATTTAAAAATTGTTGTAAAACAATTCATGCACCACTAGAATTTCACACACAACTACTAACAACAAATGGAAAATTTGTTAATATTTTCCTTTGGATTGGCAACTCATTCAGCTCGTGTGTAAACAGGAAATTATTACATAGATATTTAAACCAAAAATGCAAGTTTGACCAGTACTCAAACCCTTATGTCTGGCATGATGACTATTGCTCTACCAAGTGAGATACCAAGCCAGTCCTGGCCTCATCTTATTTTTCATTTATGCTCTTTTTCCTGTGTCTGAATGTTGTTCTAATTAGGCTTTCTTGCAGTATGATAAAATATAGGCATCAAGACCAATATAATATTGAAAAATGCAATAATAATGATATGATATGATATGATATGATTTATTTGCATCCAAGGACTACAATTTTGTACAAATAGGTACATCTGTAGTATAGGACATGTCAAGTAGAAGTACATGATAATAACATTTGGTAATTTTAACATAAGATACACGCATATATATTGGTGTATTATAACCCTTGCATATCAAGATATTATACTATACAATTTCAGTTTGATGTGCAACATCAAGCCCTGAATGTATGGTAACTAACCATACCTTTTAACATTTATTCTGGTTACACATAGAATTATAGGACATGTGAATTAGAAATACATGATAATAAAGTTTAGTAAATTTAACATAAGATACATTGCATATAAAATATTATACTTGAAAAATTCCAGTTTGATTTGCAACAACAAGCTCTGCACATATGGTAACTAACCTAACCATACCTTTTAAAATTTATTCTGGTTACAGATACACAAGACCTTCAAAAGATGAGTGTTGCCTCTGTATATTCTTGTATGCTGTAAAATGAATGTTTAATTAGCATGGTTTTGATTTTGTTTTTAAACTTTTCCACTTTGGGTTCGTGTCTTAACTCTCTGGGCAACTTGTTATACAGGGCAACTGCTGAGTTTTTAGGTCCCTTCTTGTAGAGAGTAAGACGGCATGTCTTCATTCGAATTTTATCTTTATTTCTCGTGTTCAGGCTATGGATATCTTCATTGGTTTTGAAAGTACTAATATTTTGTTTGATGTATACCAGACATTCATAAATATACAAACAGGGTAATGTCAGTAAGCGGAAGTTACGGAAGAGATTTCTGCATGAATATTTCCCATTGACCCCTGCCACAATTCGAAGTGCTCTTTTTTGTAATTTAAACAGTATGGAGCTATGTGCCTTGTTTCCCCAGCTCATGATTCCATACCTTATTACTGATTCAAAGTTTGCTACATACAGACTTCTGACAGACCAAAAGCTGGTAATATTTACCATTACACGCAGTGCAAAGCAGACTTTACTTAATTTTTGTTGAAGCATGTCGATGTGGTTTGAAAATTTCAAGTGTTCATCTAAAACAATACCCAAAAATATAGATTCTTTTGCGTGCATTAAGTCTGTATTTTGGGACTTAACATTAATATTTAAGTGTTTCTTAGTTTGAGAGGCAGTAAAATTTATGTAATTTGTTTTGCTTGTATTTAGAATTAAATTATTTCCTTGAAACCAGCTATCAAGCTTTAGCAATGTGTTGTTTACTTTATTTTTTAAGGCATGCTCACAGTGATCTCTTAATATAATGTTTGTGTCATCTGCATACAATATAGCCTGTGCCTCATCCAAAAGTTTTGGCATTTCGTTTACGTAGAGCAGGAATAGAAAAGGTCCAAGTATGCTGCCTTGGGGAACTCCACAATTTATTTTTTGAACTGGAGATTGATTATATATTGTATTTCCATCAGCATTTAAGTAACATATTTCTACAAATTGTTTTCTTTCATGAAGATATGATCTAAACCATTTATGTGCTAGTCCTCGCATGCCATAATTTGCTAGTTTGTTTAGGAGAATTTCGTGATTGACTGAGTCAAAGGCTTTTGTCAGGTCACAGAAAATCCCAAGTGTGTGTTTGCAGTTATCAAGTGATTCACCTACTTGTGATAAGTGGAAATTATGAATTCAGTACAGCCTGTTGAATATGGAATATACGAGTAAGAAAGCAACTTTTTAAGAGATTCTCTGATTCATTAAGTAGTTGAATATTATTTTAATGCATTTATATACATTTATAATTGTGGTTATTATTTTATCCTTCCAAAAATGATTAAGGTAAAATATGAGGTGGTATCAAAAAGTTTCGAGAGTAGTTCTGTAACATGCCAACAGATGGCAGTGCAAGGCTGCACGCACAGGCACAGTGAGCACCAACCTTCATAAGTCAGTGTGCCAAGAAACATCGTCCTGTGTACATTCTGAGCTGTGCAGCTGGTGCTCTTTTGACCATGTGTGTTACCACGTCTGCAATTTCATCATAGATAGCAAGTTAGAACAACAAGCGAAAGTGAAATTCTGTGTGAAACTGGACAAATCTGCCACAGAAACGCTTGGCATGATTCGGCAAGTGTACGGCAATGCTGCAATGAGTCGTGCGAGGTGTTTTGTCATGGTCTACAGCCTGGGGATGAACTTGGCAGCAACACGGCGCATGTTCAAATCACACGTGAGGATTGCCTGCACTGTTCTGTATGATGCACCGACAATGGCAGCAATGTTGTGGATGGTTCTCCGACGATCCTCATGCAGAAGTTGCTGAATGGTTTCAACATTTTCGGCTCTTGTGCTCGTTGAAGGTCATCCTGATCTCTTGTCGTCTTCCAGTGGTGTTTTTCCATTCTTGAAGCGCGCATGCTACTCAAAACACCTCACATGACTCATTGCAGCATCACTGTACACTTGCCAAATCATGTCAAGCGTCTCTGTGGTGGATTTGCCTAGTTTCACACAGAATTTCACGTTCGCTCATTGTTCTAACTTGCTGTACACGATGAAATCGCAGACGTGGTAACGCACGTGGTCAGAAGATCATCAGCTGCACAGCTCACAAAGTACACAGGACCATGTCTCTTGGCACACTGACTTGGTGCTCCCTGTGCCTGTGCGTGCAGCCTTGCACTGCCATCTGATGGCATGTTACAGAACTAGTCTCAAAATGTTTAGAAACAACCTTGTATGCCATATATTCTATGTGGATTATCTGTTTACACATGATGCACAGACACACACACACACACACACCCACACACACACACACACCCACACACACACACTACACATTCTTCTTGTAGCATAACCTATCCAACTTCAGGAATGTTGAAGTTAGCTGGAAGTTGGTCCCTCTATCAAGTTTCATCTTTCTGCTTTGTAGCTGATCAGTGGTGATTCATTCATTTAGAGTTGTTTTTTTACTATTAACCACTGTATTATATCTTTAATTACTTACGTTTCAGAGACTGATTTTGTCTCCATCCCCAGGGTAGCATGTTATATCTAATGAATCATTTATTTAGTTGCTGGACACATGGTGTGTTTGGGGAGAGCATCTAACAGGGGTGTAAAATTTGGGGCTTTAGAGGATTACACTGGTGGATATGGGTTTCGATGTCTCTCAGATGACTGTTGTTTCTTAATAATTTCAGTATACTGATTCCAAAAATGAAATCTATATTTTCCCATAACATCAGAATTTTTTACAATTTTACAATCAAAATTCACATATTTACCATTCAATTGCACCTATTTATTACACAATGCAACAAAATAAATTTACACAAGGAACATTTTGGTTGTCTACAAACCAATAGATGATTATGGAAATATTTTAAATGCTGATCACGCAAATAGCATCCATGTTTTCCCATCACACCAGAATTTTTCACAATTTCATAATTGAATGTGTAGTTCTATGATTTTCTCAATAGATGGCTCTGTTTTGATGGTGGTAATATATTAACTTTCTACAATACAAATCCTCCAATTTTGAACCATAAATGCATGTAAAATTGTATGCGTTTAGTCCACCTTCACATGACACTTGAAACTTTGATTAGGTAGTTTTATTTTTGAAATCTACCATGAATATTTCTTTCACCCCCCCCCCTTTCTTTCATTACTCAATGTTATTCACAGGGTTTATTAAACTTAGTGACGTGGAGAAAAATCCTGACCTAGGGAGAAATCCTGATGTGATGGGTAGAAATTGTAATTTCCTTGATCAGCATTCAAAATATTTCCAGAATCATATATTGATTTGTAAACTATTGAAGTTTTCCTTGAATAAATTTATTTTGTTGCGCTGTGTAATGAATGTGATGTAATGGTGAAAGTGAGAATTTTGATTGTGAAATTGTGAGAAATTCTGATGTGATGGGGAAAATTGATTCCATTTTTGGAATCAACAATCAAAATACTTCCAGAAACACCTGTTGATTTGAACTTCTTTCTCAAAATTTCGAAAAGTGTTATTTTCAGTGGCCAAGGCTCCACCTTGTCTGCTGGTCATAAAGACCTTTGTAAGTGAAGGTGCCAGGGAGGATTACCAGTGGCACAGGCTCCACCTCGTCTGGTAGTTACATCAAGACCTGTTTCTACATGTAAGGTGCCAGGGAGGATTCTGTTGGCCCAGGTTCTACCTTGTCAGAAGGTTATGGGTTGATATTGTTACTGATCAGCCAGAAAATGTTTTAGTTAGTCTGCTTGAGTGCCCTGCTTATGTGCAACTGTCAGACCCTAAATGGTTGTGTTCCTCCAGTACATGTGCTACACTGATCCTCGTTTGTAAGTTCACTGGCCAAAGCAGGGTTGGATATGTATGTGTAATATGATGTAGAGGGTGGTACATAAAGATTTATCTTTCTAGTTTACAAGTTCTAGAGTTTCCTGTTATTGTAGTTGTCAGAACTAATATATAAATGTGAAGTTTTAGCCCCACTCTGTCTTAGACAGTAAAGTGGTGACCAAATACATTAGAAAAGTAGCATGTGCTCTCAGTATTGAGGGCATTTCAAAGTTACCTTTCAATATATGTTTCCATCGCATGCAGATCAACTACATTCTCAGGACACAGAATTGCAGCTGGCAGGGGAATGTCCCATTCTATGTAGTTCCTCTCAATGGTAACAACAGTTGGATTTTCTTCATATTTATGCCAATTTTCCAATATTAGAACAGCCGTGAATATCATGAATATCACATTGAGAGATATCCAAAATAACCTGTTAATATATAATCAATTCATCAATTTTAATTGCTATTGGAACCAAACATCTAACAATTTTTATTACCTTGACTTCAAGATTTCAACAAAATTCAGTGAGCTGGAAAACCGATAACCAAGGAAACTGCAATTTTTCTAGAGATGGCAGTTGTAAAAAATATTATGCAAGAGTTTCGCTATTGAAAATAACCAACTTCTGTGGCAGAGTGGTGAACGCAGTGGTAAAATATGCTATATATTATCCCACATTCCTGATGTAATCTTGCTATCTATGCCAGAGCATGCCAAAATTGCATTCATGAGCTCCCTAATTATCCTCATGATGCTGGTCAATTTTTGGACCATTCACACCAAAGGCATAAGAGCTAATCAGATGGCTGGATGGGAGCTCATGAATGAACCGAAATTGTTTTATTATGAGCTTTTTCATGTCTGAAGAGGTTAGAACATTCCAGATAACTATTTCAGTAACTCATAAATCTAAAAATTCACCAATAAAGAATATGCAATATCCTTGCAGCAAACCACCAATATTTAGATTTTTCACTCCCCCATGACAGGTTTAAAAAACTAATAAACTCAGTCCTATAATGTTAACATGTAAATTTCTTATATTACATTTACGGTGTGGAATAGGTAAAAATTATTTTCAAACCTCCTACATAAATGTTCATATATACATGTTGTAATGTGTTACATGAATGTGTATGTGTAAATAAATAAATATCTGCAAAGTGGTCATACCCTAAAGATCCGATTGGTAAACTATTTTACCTTGGCGAGATTTTACCTTGTGTTTATTGTTTCATTTGGTCTTTCTTGATAATTGTTTTTTACAGGCAGAATTGTTAACTCTACACCAAATATGAATGGAGAACAGCATCTGTTGTTGGTCAGTTGATCCCATGGATCTAGCTGAGAGAACCACATACTAGTCCACTTTAATTCTAATTAAAGCATTCAGTTTATCTTTGTTATCCATCTTGCATTACATGATTGACATCACTATCTTTATTTTGTTTTCAGCTTATTCAACACTTTCATCAGCCTATCTACATGGGGCGTACAATAAGTTTGTTCATTGACCCACTTCTCGTTGTATCCGATGAACAAAATTCTTTAGTATTACTCATGTATCCTTTCGTTCTGTGTGTTGCAAGTTTCAAGCGTGTATCTAATAATCCTTTTGTGTTAGAGCTGTAAACATAACAGAAGGTGAGGCTGTATTTGAAAATGGAGCCTCCAGAGTTGCGAGCTGGGATTAAGTATCTATGGTTGAAAAGTCTATCACATCAAGAAGTCCACAATGATTTGGTGCAGACATTGGGGGATAAAGCAGCTTCAAAGGCAGCTTCATATTCCATGGTAAAGAAGTGGTATGGGGAATTCAGCTGCGGTCGTGTGTAGCGATTTGTTGCTATTTATATCGCTAAATTGTACAACTTCCAACTCTGTGTGTTGGAAATTGCTGCGCTCAAAATACGAGATAAATAATGACTCATCATTTAATCCACTGACTTATTTGCGAGATATTTTTGTCGTAATCACGCCATCTAGCTCTCTGACATAACAGGAAGTGAAAGTAGTGTGGGTATGTGCGCTTGCACAGAAAAAGTTGAGTCTTGTTCTTGGTATCGGCGACAGTTGTTATTCACGCTCTCGTCTGCAAACGTTGCTCAGGGCGTAGTTTGAACTTGATCATGTGTAGTTGCTGTTTCCTAACTCGTGATGAATTGTTGAAGTTTGTTTGAAGGTAAATGACGATGCTTCGATACAAAATAGACATCGCAACATTTCTAAAATATGGTACTAGTTGGTGAATTGACGTATCGAAAGAAACACGCCATTTGACAATTTTCTGCAGGCAGTGATATTGTTAATGGAGTAACGAGGTACTTCAGTTTCTTACGACGAGGTACATACACCCATTTGGATTGGTTTCCAAAAGTGAAGAAAGTCATCCCTTTCAGAACCTTGAAGTTTTACAATGCATAAACAAAGGTAGGCAATTTTCTTTTCATGTTTTTTACGGAGGAAACATTCGTCTATCTCATTTGCCAATCGACCCTGGCATATTTAGGACACGTACATGGATTATTACATATTTTGCATCATACATCATGTCATCGCTTATGCAACGACATTTTCAGTATTTCGATACTTCATTGGATATATTGTATAGATGTACAAACAATACAAATTCTATGCAAAAAAAAAAATAGGATCAACATAATCATTGTATATATATTATTTCTGTCATTTGCATAAAGCTAATACCTTTGATGGTCACAATGTCAATGTGTAATTATAACTTTACCTTTATTACTGGTTAATAGCGTTAATTTAAACATTTTTGTATTTAGTCAGTTTTGATTTGTCCTTCATTGCTTGATGGACATCATACATACGTCATTAACTTTTCTTTAACTTTCTTTTTTATATATATAGCCTATATTCATAGGTGGTATTCCTTTTGGTGTTTTACACTATGTGTATTTCTCATGTGTTGTCAAAATGCTTCTTACCGAATCTTCAATTCCTTGCCTTATATTAAGATTATTACGTATGCATCTAAAATAATTGATTCAATTTTGAACTTGTCCTTTTGATGGACAAATGATTTTCCATTATTTAAACTTGTGTATTTATGATATTTTCCTAGGCCTTATCTATTGCTTATATATTTTATTCACATATTTATATCTGGGTGTAAACAAGGTTTTTGAATATTTAAATTAATGATATGTGTTGGGTGCTCATTACATTTTAGAGGCATGGTATTTGTAAAAGTGCTCAAGTGGGAGATTTCTTTCTTTGCCAGTCCGGGGAGAATTTGTAGCGATTTATTGCTATTTAAATCGCTAAATCGTACAACTTCCAACTCTGCGTGTTGGAAATTGCTGTGCTCAAAATACGAGATAAATAATGACTCATCATTTAATTCCCTGAACTGCCAAGAGATGGCACCACTGACTAATAATGATGATGATGATGATTTGAAAGATTAAATTGATTGGATTTTGTGTTCATTGCAAAACAGTTGAAGTATAGATATGACGGAAAGTTAACAAAAAAAATTGTTTATAACATTGTCTCTAGTCAGCGTCAAAAGTGATATAATATGTTGTTTGATTTGTATTTGCAAACAATGCATTAAATGTTATGAAGAATGTTTGTTCATGGTTTACACTACATAATCTAGTTATTGTAATTAGGAAAAGATAATATTTATTTTTGTTGTTAACCTTCAATAATGAATAAATTGCATGATTGAATTGTTAAAAATTTGATATCCGAGTTTATCTTCATTTATGCTGAATTTTCCCATATCACTATGTGCTTGATGAAAACTAAACGAAGAGTAAAAAAGGCATTTGTAGTTAGAAGTAAATCTTGTTTGGTGAAGGTTAATACTTTGAGATTACTATAAGGTTTACTGTAGCGTGTTACGCATTTTGGAAATTCTTGGCAGTATATTGTACAACGTTCTTAAGTTTCAGGATCAACTTGTAAATGGCAATATTCTTGTGTTCATCCCCAAATTGACATTAGAAATTGTGAAGTTCTTAGGTAACTTTGAGGTGTCGCGAACAACGCTACAATAACCTCCACCGAATTGATTTTGTAGGTTCTACCAAGGTGCTCAAATCAGACCACTGTCTTTGAGGTAGTAGAATTAATGATCCAACCCAGTCACGACCTTTAAAGAAGAAAAGCACCTTGCAAACTTGAACATTACACGTGAGTCAGGTGAAGATGAACAATGTACCGGAAGACCATCAACAGCCATTATCCAGGAAATTTTCGATCCTGTGGAACAACTAATCAACACTGATAGGAGATTCACCACTAGGACACTTGTTGGCATTGCTTGCATAACAAACGGTATCATTCATTCATTTTAACTGATCACTTTGGAATAAAAAAGTAAGTTTGTCATTGGGTGCATCAAATGTTGACAGATGAGCAACATTCTATGACAGGTGTAACCACAGAGGCTATTCAATGCTCTGGCTTTAAAAGTTTACAACATCCACCTTATTTCCCAGATCTGGTCCAGAGGGAATACTACCTGTTTCCTAAACTAAAGGAGGAGCTGTGTGTTAAAAAATGTTGTTGATTGTTGTTGATTTGGTGTTTTAAGTCCACTTTATGCACAGCAAGGCTAATCGGGACTGGACCTACAGTTTAAAGTGGGATCCGAACCACTATGTACCTACACCGGGTATCGAACCCGGGACCCCTTGATTACAAGGCGACGATGCTACCACTGCGCCATCGAGGAGGCCTAAAAAATGTAATAACGATTTTGCTGTCCAGGATGCTGAGGGGAGGGGGGGGAGCAAGATGAAACATTTTATTCTACTGGAATTGCAGCGTTAGAAAACGATGGAACTTGAATGGGACTATGTCAAAAAAATGATGGAAGATATTTCCAGATACCACTACCGGAAGTGGGTTAGGGCACCAACTTATTGTACGATCCTCCTATGCTAGAAATGTTAAAGTTCTAATTCAGCAGCTCAATATACTGCAAATAAATGTGCCAAGGTATGGCATTCCTGGGCAGACAAAAGGCTCAACTGGAACTCTGATTGATTCTAGTGATGGTGTTTTAAAAGTTCTCTTCTTCTTTTGAAAAACCACCATGATATTCCAAAGTGTGAAAAATTCCATCTGCTTAGAACTTCTTCTAGAGCATTCATGTGACTCTTCATGGGGTTTGCTTTGCTGTTTTCTAGATGTTCTCAATAGTTTTGTGAGTAGGTAAGTCTATTAAACTATTGCAAATATCTAGAAGACTGCTTCACTGGCATCACCAAAAGGTCCAACCAAGACTTAATAATTCTATTCTACATTAGTACCTACAAATTGCTACAATTAATTTTAAAAACTTGCCTCTCAAAGATAGATTGTCCATTCTTAGCTATGTGAGGCAACCCATGTATGGAAGATTCCTCGAAGTAATCCTTGATAAAATGCATTATTTTGTTTCCTCTATGCAATATTACTGATATTGCTTGTTTATTAAGTTTATCTTCAACTGTTTCTCTGTAAAATTGATTAAAGAAAATAAAGTTAAGATGTAAGTTACTCTATTTTCCCCTTAGAATGATTCCTTTTATAAATTATAAACTAGAATGTGATAAAATAATGCAAGAGAGACATTATTAATGTGATTTTCTAAATTTAATTTTTGGACCATTTGAAATCCAGGGGACAAGATGCTGCAAGATATGAGGTCAACAATTCTTAGGGAGTTACTTACTTATTCCGATCCTCTTCTATCGATTGGTGTCGAGGTTTTGTAGAGAGCTCGCCATCTGTCATGATCTTCTGCCAACTTCCTTCCTTCACTCCACGAGATGTTCCTCCTGCTCAGGATATCCTTCATTCCCTCATTCCATGTCCTACGTGGTCTTCCTTTTGGTCTCTTTGCACCCAATCCTCCCATTCTTGCTTCCCATACCTGTTTAGGTATTCGATGTTCAAGCATTCTGCTGAGATGTCCAAACCATCTGAGTTGTGCTTGCTCCACATCCTGATATATTGGTTTTGTGTTTAATGTTATTCTGATTGTTTGATTTCTGATTTTGTCCCTTCTGGTCTTTCCCACTGTTCTCCTCAAATATTTCATTTCTACTGTTTGTAAGTTTTGTTTTTGTTTTTCATTAATTATCCAGGATTCACTTCCATATATCAATGTTGGTAAATAAGTTGATTTGTACACAATCATTTTTGTTTTTTGGCTTATTTCCTTTTTCCCCAAAAATCCTTTGTTTATGGCATAATATAATCTGTTTGTATTCTTTATTCGAGTGTTTAATTCTTCATCTATTTTTCCATTACTATTGATTGTAACACCTAGATACTTAAAACTTTGTACTTGTTTTAGCTCTGAATCTTCAAGGCTCATTATGCAGGGTTTTTCTATTCTCCCTATCCTTAACACAGTTGTTTTATCTTTGTTTATTTTCATATTTTTCTTTGACATATTACCATTTGTTATTTCTAAATTTCATTGTAGGTTTGCTTGTGAATTTGCAAACAATACAATATCATCTGCATATAAAAGTTCAGATACAGTTACAGTTTTCAGTTTCCAATTTCCTACTTTGAATTTTCTCATCTTTGGTTTTATTTCTTTCAGGACATCATCCATCAGAATGATAAACAAGTATCTGGATAAAATATCACCTTGTCGTACTCCTGTTGTTGTTATGAATTCCTCTGATCTGTTATTGCCAGTTCTGACATAGCATCTATTTGTTCTGTAGAAACTTTGTATTGCTTCTACTAATTGTTTCTTTACATTGTTTTTCTTTAGGGTTTTCCATAGCTCTTGCCATGACACCCTATCGAAAGCCTTTTCCAAATCTATAAAGCATAGGTATAATTCTCTATTGTATTCTATAACTTTCTCTATTATTTGACTTATTGTAAATATGTGACCTTGGACACCTCTACCTGGTCTGAATCCACTTTGTGTCTCCTCTAATTTATCCTCGATTTCTTGGCTTAGTCTACTTTCCAAAATTCTTGAATAGACTTTGCCAGGCACACTGAGTAGTGAAATACCTCTGTGATTTCCGCATTCCCTGTTATCTCCTTTCTTATATATTGGTATTAGTATTGATATTTCCCAATCCTTCACTAACTTCTTTTCCTTCCATGCCACATTTATTATTCTGAGCAACAGATCTTCTCCTTCTTTCCCATATACGTGATCATTTCTGGTGCAATGCCATCATGACCAGCTGCCTTTCCTAGTTTCATTCTACTAATAGCTTTCTTTAACTTTTCCTTGTAATTACTTCTTGTTCTACATCTAGCATATCTGGTTCTTCAGGCCTTCTCTCCTCCTCCTCTTCATTTGGTACGTTTCTTTCGTTTTCACTTAATAATTTTTGGAAATAGTTTTTCCATCTTTTCATTATTTCTTCAGAATTTGTTAATAATTTCTTATTTTCATCATATATAAATTTTAAAGGGCAATCTTTTTGTTTCCTCATGTTCTTCAAAACTTTGTAAAAAAGTTTTTGATTTTCCTTACAATTTTGCTCCATATTTTTTTCCAAATTGCTCCCACATTTCTTTCTTTGCCTCTTGAACCATTTTCTTTACTTTATCCCTCTGCTTTCTATATTCTTCAAATGCCTCCAGAGTACCCACTGACAGGCATTTCTTCCATTTTTCTTTCTTATCTTTTACCTCTGCTTCTATTTCTGGATTCCACCAATTTGTTATATTTTTCTTGCTTCCTACTTTAGATGTTCCACATACTTGTTCAGCTGCAGATATTATTGCCCCTTTCCATATACTCCAGAGTTTTTCTAAGTTCTCTTCTCTTTCTTCTACTTGCTCATTCACTAGTTCTTCTTTCACTTTCTTTCTAAATTCTCCTTGAACATTTTTCCCTTTCAACTTGTATACCTTTATCTTCTCGCTTATGTTGTAATTTATCATTTTCTTCCTTCTATTCATCCTTGATGTCTTACTTTTAACCCCTATGGTCATATCTAATATGAGAAGTTTATGATCAGTGTTTACTTCTGGCCCTCTTTTAACTCTTGCATCTCTTATGAACTTTTTCATCTCTCTCGGCACAATGATGTAATCTATTATAGATTTTTCATTTCTACTTGGTTCTTCTCTAGTATATTTGTGTATGTCTTTATGTATATACATAGTGTTGGTGATAATCAGATCATTTATTATGCAGAGTTCCAATAGTCTCTCTCCATTGTGATTTATAACTTCTTCTCCATATTCCCCATCGATCAGTTTTATTTCCCACTCTGGTATTCGTATCTCCTAGGATAATAACTTCTTTATCTATGTCTTCAATAATTCTTTGTAGTATTTCATAAAACTGATCTTTGTTGTTTGAAGTTTCATTCTCGTTAGGGGCATATACAATCACTAGAGTTAATTCTTTCTGCTCTAAAATGTCTACTGTCATTATTCTCTCATTTATAAATTTCCATCCCTTGACATTTTCCTTTCTATCTTTATGTATCATACATGCCACTCCTGATCTTGCTCTTTCTTGTTTTGGTACTCCACTGTAGAATAGAAGAAAGTTTTCATCAAGTTCTTCAATTCCATTACCTTTCTTCTTTGTTTCTGTAACTGCAAGGTATTTCACTTTGTTTCCTTTATCTCTCTTACTAATTCACATTCTTTCCCATTTAGACCCCTTACATTCCATGTTCCAACATTCACTGAGCCATATCCTCGCCAATTCGTCGTCGTCGTGATCTGTCCAGCTTGCTCTCTTGTTCTTCTTTTAATCATTGTAGGTTCAAATGTGCAGGGGATTGGCCTACAGCATTTTAGCCCAGTGGAGGGGCTGCCTCCTTTCTGCCTCTGGGCTTGCAGTGAGCATAGCTTAGCTGTTCTTAGCTGTTCTGCTCTACGTTTTACGGGTAGAGTTAAAGTCTCTCACTCCAACCCCCAACCTGGGGGACCAGGATTTTCTTTCGGGGTTTACTCCCTTAGCCTCTAAAGTTCCCCTTCTCCACAAGGCAGTGGTTTTCCTCTTCTCCCAAGAGGGTGGGTTGCCTCTTCCGCCATCTCTGCCATTCCGAAGGTCTCCTTCTCTGCCACAGATGTCGTTGAGGTCTTCACCGTAACCCTGGCAAGGGGTTCTTACAAGGTGCTACCTTCCGGAGCCAGATGGACCAAGGTTTTTTATAGAGGTATTACTCCTCTAGGTTCCTCCGCCTCCTCAGCCGTTGAGATGACCATCCATCTTCTTCCGCCTTTGGAGCCGTTGACCGTTAGGTTGCTTCTTAGTCTGGATCTTTACCCACTTGCCTGACCAGCATGGGAGACCCTGCCAGTAGTTATGCTACCACTGGTATAGCCTAGGGAATCATCAGAGCACGCAAGAACCACCACCAACTACAAGGTCCTGCAACCACTATTTGGGGATAGTTCTTAGGGAGTGTAACAAGTTGCAAACCTGATAGAGAAAATTAGTGAAAAAAATACTTTCGTAAGAATTGTGAGTACTCTTCACCTTATACTTCACATTTAATAGCAAATTCAAATTTTGCAATTTTAAGTTAATGATCATGCATTAACCCTTAGTACTCTCCGCGGTCTGACGAAAGTAAGCCCAGTGTCGCCGAGGCTTTGAGCGGGAAATTTGAATTCGTATACATAATGGAGAAAAATCGTAATAACTCTGGCACTATGGGACCAATCTACTTCGGATAACTTTTGTTTTGCAGGTAATACATCGGTGCATGCAACCATGTAAAATTTGGATGCCCCAACCGCGGGGGGGGGGGGGAGGGTACGGGCGGAGCTACATCCCCCGAATTTCAATGAAAAAAGATAAAAATGTGGAGTTTGCTCACTCTTCTGCAGCTACTTTGGGGTGAAGACTCGAACTTTTGCTTTTTTTTTTAAAGAATGGACCTTCCGCAACAGAATGAAACTTGATTCATGTTCGTGGGTGCAATAAAACTTGAATAATAAGGCAAAACGTAAAACTCTAGCGAATTTTAGCCAATTTGCATATTATTCATAAAATTGTTATAACTGACACTATGGGACCAATCTACTTCGGATAACTTTTTTTTTTGCAGGCAGAACATCAGTGCATGCAACCACGTAAAATTTGGATGCCCAACCGCGTGGGGGTTACGGGCGGGGGCTGCATCCCCCGAATATCAATGAAAAAAACATGAAAATGTGGAGTTTGCCCCCTCTTCTCCAGCTACTTTGAGGAGAAAACCGGAACTTTTGCTCTTTTTTTTAAAGAATGGACCTCCCGCAACAGAATGAAACTTGATTCATGTTCGTGGGTGCAATACAATTTGAATAATAAGGCAAAACGTAGGGAAATCGATGAGCTGTTTATTTTCAGGACTTTCCTAACAGAGGAGGGAAGGGAGCCTTTGCAATCGTTTGTTTTGTCTATACTTCTGGATAGACGCACGCTTTAGACTCATGCTTCTGGCCTCTGGCTATCGTTAAGCTTCATTGCATTTCTAACATAGAGGCGACAGAAAGCTGACACCGCCAAACCTCATCCAATCCCCTCTCTCCTTGCCCTACCCCCCCCCGCCACTACTTCAGCTGGATCACCAGGTCTAAACACAAAGAAGAATATGTGCCTTATCAGTACTAAAGTTGGAAGCTTGGAGGAAAACAGCATCGTAAATACCAAGCATTCATTGTGTCTGTCAAGTGTCGAGCCAACACGTGTTTGGGTGAGCCCAAACACATGACATATTCCGAGAAAGGAGTGGGGATTTGAAATTTTCCTAAACACATGTTCCCGAACGAACTGTCAGTGTTTCAACCTCAATATACAAGTATAAGTGTGGCAAACCCTCGATAATTGTACCTAAAGCTGTTAGTAACATATGTGTTACAGATTCTACAAGGGACATAATTTTTTGGTAACATCTGTGTTACATGGGCGGGTAATAAGGTCTCCCCAGTGACATAATGGTAACATCATCACCTTGAAAACAAAGGTCCTGGGTTCAATATGAGGTAGATATATACGAGGTTCAGATTCCACTTTAAGCTGTAGACCCAGTCTTGATAATCTTTTCTGTGCATGAAGTGAGCTTGAAACTAAAACTCAGAATGTTTGTAATAAACTGTGAATAAATGGCATTTGGCCTTTAATAAGTATATTGAGATACAATTTGGCATCAAGTTTACAGTTCGGTCAGTAGGTCTGATATATTAGGAGCCAAATGCATCTAACTAACAGGGTCTACTTCTAGACAGTGCTTCTTTCATATTCAAAGAACCTAGTAGGTGATTAAGACTATTCAATTCTAGTTTACTTTATATCTCAAAGTAAAACATATTTGCAACCTGTGCCATCTATCTGTGGCAAAGCACAAAACAGTTCCCAGTTAGAGCACCAGAGATGTTTATTATGTGATTCACCACTCTATTTCCAATTCCACAGTGTTTTGAAGAATGGATGGCTTGTGTAATCATGAACAACTACCCAAGTAAGAGATGTTTTCATATTTCATGTGTGCTGAAATTTGATACTGATGTGACATTCTGCTTTCACCTAATGCAACAGTTACTTTTCATCCAATTCTTGAGCTTAATTTACAGCAAGATACTCTTTTCAAAAAGAACTGCTCACATGTTACAGAAATACTAAAGTACGGTAACTAAAAACCAAAGAAGTCATGGCATGGCATTTGAATAGTCTTGGAGTATCAATATGTAGTCGCTGAACTCTCAATTGAAGTGCAGCTTGGTCTTGAAAAAGAGGTCATTGTAGTTCATCCCAGCCACTGTTTATCAATGGAGCTGAGGGGTGAAAAGTCATTGTGGCCTTTGAGAGGGATGATATGTGATGGATATGCAGCTTGACCACATTGGAGACGATGATTTGGATAGTGAGGGATTTTCTACCAAAAGGGTAGAAAAGGCATACATGAAGAATAGTTGGCCAGTAAGGGTACTCTGAGATCCTTATGAGTAGAGACCGGATGTTAGGCAAAATGCCTATTCTTTCCTGTTAGAGACATGATGAAAACGAATGTTGCGAAGGCCAGGGGGAAGGATTAGCTTCATTTAAAGGCAATTTAATTTTGCCTATTTTGCCTATTTCATACAATATTGCCTATATTATTTCATAAATGCCAGATATTGCCTATTTTAGGCATTTTCTTTAAAATTGGGACATGACTGAACTCTGTGCATACAATTTCCTGTTCCCAGAATTAGTTTCCGATGCTTCCAAGAAATTTAAAAATAACAATTAGCGAGTTATTGCAGCTAATAAGGACTTGGACAAATTAAGGGCAATTCAACAAGTTTTGAAAGGTGAAAATATACAAACTGAGTTAGATCCACATGTTCTCGCATGCTTTAAGTATGCTCCGGTAACATCTGTGGAGGTTGAGAGATCTTTTTCAATTCTAAAAAAATGTGTTGTCCGATCGCAGTCATAACTTGTCGGTTGATCACCTGAAGAAATACCTTGGTGTGATGTGCAACCACAATTAGTGCTTTTTATTCAGAGACTGCCAAACCATACAGTACAAACTTGAAAAGCATTTAAACAGTTTCTTAGTTCGAACTGCTGTGTGGAATATATAGTGTAATTTTTTTAACTGAAATAACCGTGTGCAGTGATAAAGTGTATATTTAAATAATTTGCGTTCTGGTAGGAAGTAGCCAACAATTTCTTTTGTCAGGCTATTGTGTGTAGCCATTATACAATGGAAAATTATGGGCTGACGTGACTCCTGTTTGCAGTGATTTATTAAGTACAATATTGGACTCCTGTCTCTAATGATGAGCTCCTGGTTTATTTTAAGCAACTATAAAGAATGTACAGGTATGTTTCTATATTATTTAAACACCTATTTCCTTTTGTATGTCTGTCTTCATTGTTTTGAGTAAAATTTCATTGCTTTTTTTATTGCCTATTTGTATTTTAATGCCTATTTTACTGCCTATTTTGAAAATTATAAGTGCTTATTTGCCTATTTTATATGTTTTTAGTGCCTAAACATTAGGTCTCTAGTTATGAGATTGTGAGATGCGTATGCTGCATTCGTGGTAGGAAAATAGGTGGACCCACAGGTTTTTCAATCACCTGTAGTCATTGAAGATAACTCCTTGCAGTATGAACTCATGTTGGAGCAGTGTAAGTCAGGGAAGGGCATATTTTATACAATTCCACAGTAGAGATGGAGCATTTGAACAGGGATAACAGCTTCACTTTCAGAAGTGAAAAATGAGCTAGCAGTGTCTGCATCCATTGATTTCAGTTCTGCAGTTGATGGTGATAAGTCTGGCGAGAGTATAGATCAATGCCAAGTTACTTGGCTATGTGTTACTTTTGCATAGCCTGAGTTGGTGAGGAGTTATAGGTTGGTGCCTTATGAAAATGATAACAGTTTTTTTTGTGTCATTCATCATGATACACCATTTTGCTGTCCATTTTCCAAGGAGATCTATTTGTTCCATTTTGGTGTAGCACTACTGAAGGATACAACCTGAAGTGTAATATGTAATATATTCTACATAAGTGACTTGATTACAAAAGGCATGTCTGTTGTGAATAAGATTGAGAGCAGAGGGAAGAATGTGGAACCCTGAGAGACTCTCACTTGGATGGATTAACTTTTGGAGCGAGCAACTGCAAAAGCAAAGGAAACACTGTAGTTTCGATATTTGAAATAATTGGGGAGGAAGTAAGCATAGACGTCCAAGAAGACCTGATGGATGCGCTTGTAGAGGAGGCCTGGAATTTAAACCTTATCAAAGACCTTTTCTACATCCAAGAATACAGCTAAAGTGTGAACCTTGTTGTTCTAGTTATCACAAGACTCAAAGAATGGATAGAGTAATGCTTGGATGACTCTTAGCTTGCATTTAACAGGGAGGAAGTTACGGAAATGAATCAGACTCCTGAGTATTCCATGAGCTTAAATACATTTTGTCTTTACATGTTATGACCAGTCCAATGTTTCGTCAAAGACCAGACCAAGAAAACGTTTTGGGGGTAGCGTGAAGAAAAATGGCTAGAAAAGGTGGTTCTTTTAAAAGTCACTTGCAAGCCAAAAATGGTTATTTTTAAAACACCAGTACTAATAATAACAAAAATACGTTCACGGCGAAAGAATTTCGCCTAGCATGATTTGCCATCGGATGCCTCTGTTGAAAAATTACATTTGATAAATGGGCGGTGAATTCATGCTGGTGTTTCAATCCTCTGCACAGCGAAGTCCCAAGCTGTGAGTGATTGAATGATTGCCTTTTTTCCTGGAAAGGAAACAGGAAGGCCATGGAGCAAATGAAATTCAGTCTTCATGCGTTGATAAACTTTAGGTTCATAATATATGCATTTTTAGACTTTGTGTATGATTTTTTGTAGTAAGTTTTACACTTAGAGAGAGCAGGACATATTTACTGTTTTGTACTGTGAATCGGAACCAATTGACTGAGCAACGACCTTATCTCTCAAATACTAACAGGATTTGAATTTAAGGAAACGCAGAAAAAAAGAGGTTATCATGGTTTCCTGTTTTTACATTTCGACAGTTTTACCTTATACATAGTACATCGGAAACCAATGGCGTAGGCAGAATATTTGCCAAGGGTGTCAACAAGTCTTTATCTGAAACATTTGTTCCGATTGATTCCCATTTCTTGAGGCTCGCCTTAAATAATACAAAAAATATATTCAAATAAATCATATTTATACATAACGGGGAGACTGTCTCTGTTCCTAGGTATAACTTGAGTTACACCGTTTATCCGTAAAACAGCTCTGTAAGCATTATAATACAAGTAACAAAAATGTTCGAGTATGCAATTTCCGATGTTTCTCTGGGGAATATGAATTCTCATGCTTATCTATTTATTTCTGTGACCACCGTCAATACAATGCAAATAACATAAAAATAACATCTCACAAAAATCTACGTACTAATGCTCTCACATTTTGATCAAAGTTTCATAGGTTCATTTCCTGGTAGATCTACACTGGGGTTCGACGTCCACTTTGAAAATGAACCTTGAAATTGTCTTAATGTGAGTGTGAATTATATGTTTGAATTAGGGGTTTGCGGGATCCCGAATAGTTGTCCCGATCCCGATCCCGACTTCTGAAAATGTCTTTTCGAGATCCTGAGCAGTCTGGAAATACCAAATGATGATTTTAAAAACTCGTTAATTCTCTATGATTTCTGCATTGTATGCGTCTGGACCTTGTTGAAAATTGTTAATTTTATTCCAGAAATGTAAAAACAATCACTTAAGGTTAAAATGATGTGTAGAATGGGCATGGTCAAAACAATCAGAGTCGGTCGGATCCTGTGTAGCTCCTTCAAAGAATATTGTGATCACAGATATTAAGTGTGTGAAATGTAGAAGAAATGTTTGGAATGGTATCTTATGAAATTTGTGGAATCATTTTAGATGCATAGGCATAAGTGACAACGAGTTGTCAAGTGAAGGAATGAAATGGATGTGTCCGAGGTGTGTAGGTCTACAGTCCAATATGGCCGATACATGTGTGGCGAGTTCAGTGGTAAGGGGTAAGGAGGCACTCTTCTGGAGATAATATCTGTGTTAAGGCAAGATATTGAAACATTACTGGGTGAGAGTGCACAGTTAAAGAAAGACCTGGAGGCATGTGACCTGCAGTTGGGCAAGAGTTTCTCTTGTGGTGAAGTGGTATCGATGGCTGAACTTGATGAAAATGTGTGGCAAATTGTTTCACATGGGAAGAGAATAGACTCTATGAGCCAGAAGAGGAATCAAGAGGAATCATGTAATGGGTGATGGTGTTTTTAGTGATAATAGATATGTAGTCTTGGGTAGAGAGGAGGATACATGTGGGGATCAGGTTGGTGAACCAGGGGGCTCACTGGGAAAGTTGGAATAGGTGAAGTGCAACCTAACCTACAAATGTGATTGTAGTAAATGTTCCACACCGCCATGATCTCAGAAGCTGTTCTATTGTCAATAAAGAAGTGGAGAAAGCTAATGGCATGTACAGAAATGTATGTAACAATTTTGAAAATGCAACGGTTATTGATAGTTCCATACTTGCTAGAGAAATGCATACCAGACATGGCCAACATTTCAATGCAAATGGAAAATTGGAATTGTGCAAAATTATATACAGGGTTATTCAGGATAGACTAATTGTTAGACAACATATGAAAGTAGAATAAGTAGAATGAGTTGATTCTTTCTGGCAAGAGCCTTGTGCAAGGCCAATTGATACTATGGTCTATTTTGGCAAAAAAAAGCTATATTTTCATATCTTCTGGTGGATTTAGCTAATTTATAGGTGTAACAAATTGCCTAACCATGCTACAAATTTTAAACCCTCCTACTAGGGTGATTAACATTCATGAATATCTAGCTTGGGAATATTCTACCCTCAGAGTCATATGACACTCTGTTGATTGGTTGACAGTGTACTTAACTTATGCTCCAAACAGTGGCTAGTCTTGTTTGAGAATGGTAGAAAGGTGTATTTTTTAGATATGAAAAACTCGTAACTACTTGATTACTAGTTATTTTAGATACTCTGCTTTTCTTAAATAAAATATAATTTTTACTCATATTTGCTCAGATCTAGTAAATACTAAAGTACATTACTTATTATATACTCTTATTTAAGAGTTCAATTTTATAATATTTGGATCTAAATAATATTAACAATTAAGAGAGTTTTGACAACTAAAATTGTACTGTAACTCTCGCATTCTTCACATCATAAACAAAAGTTTTCTATGCAATAAGAATAACACTACATAAAGTGTTGTCAGGCAGGGGCTCATGGAATTCACATACAATTTTGATATTTGTTCTATCATTGGCTACTACTTTTTATCTTTTGACGTGTTGACGACAAACATTGGTCTGTGTGCCTTGAATTCACTAGGAGTATAGTATACATCTATGTTTCCTTCAGTTACTCTTTTGTAAGGAGTATATGCTTCATATAATTTGAAATAGTCATCTTGTGCTATGTCCAGATTATAATTTTCACAGGGGAAAATCTCATTACGTCCATTTTTCAGATAAATATTTTTAATCTTGCAATCATCAAATTTGCTAGAATCTTTCTCTTACTGTTCTCTCTCCCAGTCTGGAACAACACAATTACAAAATCTGCCAGTTCATACTTTATACTACTGAATTGATTAGTGGCGTCAAATTCATAGTGTCCATCAGAGGCTGGTTTTTGGATGCACTGGTAAGTGTAAAATCCAATAGGAACTTGTGGATTTTTCAGAATATTTGATTTGTATTTGAGATCATAATTAGTTTCGTATTCCACTACTGCTATCCTCAGCTCCATGGTCTTGATAATACACTTGACTGCTTCAGGTAAGGTGTTGGGAAGTGCTGTACTATCTACATTTAAGGTACTGTAACACATAAGAGCATCATTATCATTGGCTGCCCTGCGAAAAGTGACCCTCAAACCATCCTTTCCATATGATGTCCTTGTAGTCTGAGAAGAAACCTGGCAGCAGACACATGGGGAACAGGCTTTTTATCAGGATTTTGGTTTTTGATTCAAATCCCCCTGCCTGTTAATAGATCGCATCTACTTTGGAGAATTTCAGTGTTCCTATGGCAGTAGAAGTTATGTATGGATAGTCTACTCTATCTATCACAGTACCATGTTTTCTAATTTCTACTTGAGAGAACAAGTGTGGCACAAAATTATCTACTAGTTTTATATTTGCACCAGAGAGAAATGCCTCACCATTCTCATTTTTACTACTTCAAATTGAATATACAAATCAGCCCTGTGAGGGTGTGCAAAACTGTCTCCAACATCTAAATCTATCACAATCTCATGATTTGGTTAATTGAGATTAGCAAAAGTACGACAATTGGAATGGAAAGACTGTAATTTGTAACTCTCAATATCCTCCATGTTAATGGTCATTTTATATATTAATTTCTAGGATTGCTGTTGTAGAAGCACCTGCAAAATATACTACTTCACCTTTTTCGTTGGTTACTACTAACTCTATGTGGTCTATATGATTGTGGGATGCTGGAAAATAAATTGGTGAGGAGGGTGTGTAGATGATTGGCTCCATAAACTGAGAATTTGGTTTGAAATTCTCTATAATTCCAGTTTGTTTGTGACTGCCTATGTTGCCATCATAATTAGTAATCATTCCTTCTGCTACATTATAATGAATATTCAAAGTCTCTATGGCCAAGAATTTAGGAATATTGCCACCTATGTGTTTCATGGCAGGCTCAAGTTTTGTGTTATTATCAAAACCTAGTAGTTTACCAAGTGTACCCAGATCAACTGTTTCAGTTGCAGAAACTAATTCCACCCTATGTGTAACAGAGTTTTGTGATACTAACACTCCTCTAGGCAGATGAGCTTATAATGTTGATAGATTATACTGACCAGGAGTGATAATATTTTTTTTCATTTCCTACTGCAACCCTATTATTGTGTTCTGTGGTATTGGGAATAAGATGCATATTGTAGAAAGCATGAAGAGCTATAGATTTAGGATAGACAATATCATTGTGTAAGCTGAGTTTTAGTACTGAAGTCTCACTAGTGAGATAGAATACTCCCATGATGCTTTAGATGCCACAATGCTTTCTGAAAATCTTCAATTGTTGGGTTATTTATTTGAGATAAGAAGGCCAGCATTGAAACACATAGGTGGCAACAATTTACATCCTCAAAACTCTGGATACGCTCATCACTATAATAGAGATTGGGTGTATTGAGATAACTAACTAAACCTGATGGTGGAATACCACCAAAAGAATCAAAAACAAAAGCAATATTAGTTTGTTTGTAATAACAGATCCAGTGAGTACCTTAATTTTTGAAACTATCCAAATTGACTACTCCACACTCTTTTTTATATGGTCCCTTAATAGGTAGAGAATCTGACATGAAAACACCTCTGAAGTGTTTGATTCCCAGTAATTCAATTAAATTTTCAATATCAAACTTGGAGAGTGATTCTATTTTTTTTATATTTTCTCAAAGCATTAATACCCTTGCCTTTCTTCTCCATTGCCAAATGCTGACGCTTTTGCTCTTCTAGTTCAGCTTTGTTCTTCTTTGCGTCAATAACTGTTTTTGCTATAGCAGCACTACTCCCTGCTAGACTCCCCACAGCACCCCTAGAGCTGCTAAAATAGCTGGAACTCTGTAATATTTTCAACTGAGGTGTACTAAGTGTTAATTTCATTCCATGACCCTTACTCAAACAAGATTTTTTCTTCTACTGTTGTTTTTTGGTGAGGAGACTGTCTAAGGATCCAAGAGATTTTAGATCTGAATAAGATACTTGATATACATCACCGTTAGGTTTCATAATGATAGGTATTTACATTTATATATATAATATAACCCTTTTGTTTTTTATTCATAGCAATGGTTGTGCTATTTTTTTCACCTAATGAAGCATCTTTGCTGATTAGTCTTTCAAATGCTGCTTGCTCCAATTTTTGATCGGCCTCATGACAAGCACCAAGATAAGTGTGAGTATTGTAGACAATATCATGGTCTTTACAAGCTGTGTCCAAATGATTAATTCCTCTGTCTCCTTTCTCCAGTCTCTGTTCTAGCTTAGTCCCTCGACCACAGTATTGGTAACCAGTTAAGTGCATTTCGAAAAGGAAGTTTGTTAATAAAGTCAATAACTAAACCCTGACCCTTCCAGAATTTGGGAGGTAGAGTATTAATAATTTTAATTGTTTCCTATGCCTTTACTGTCATTTAAAATAAAATTGGCTAGTTTAGCACTAATCATATCCACAATGCCTATTTTTTCATTATGAAATTTATTGTTGCCAACATTTTCCTCTCCTGCTGTGACCAACAATCCATCTATGAGTTTTCTTACATCATCCACCCACACAAACTCTTTGGGTAGATTATTGTAGTGTTTGATGCCACTACCAGTTTTGAGTTGGTTCCATATAGGTTTATTCAGATTTTTGTATCTATCCCCACTGCTATATTTAACTCTGTTCTGACTAGCATCATTGTTTTGGTATAGAGCAGCAGACAGTATTAACATTTCTGAGTAACTCTGGTAATCTTCATCTGTATAATCTTTGGGGCGTTTCTTAGTGATGAGTTCCCACAGTCCCACAGTGTCAGGATATCTAGACCAGTTATTGGCCAACCAAATTGACTTTCACATCATCCCCTTGAAATGTAACTCTAGATTTTCCAATTTTCCAGACTACTTCCTTGTTAGGCTCCATGGTTGGATACAATCCAAACACTTCATCTTTGTCAAATTTCCCAGTATTCAGGTAATCTCTTGCCAAGGGACCTAACTCAATTTCTTCTGATTCTCCTATGGCCTTAGTAGGTGGTTGTTGGAGTACTAGAGGACTATGAATACTGGATAGTGGTGTAGGGGGAAAATCTGCATAATTTCCAGCAGCAAGAGGCACTAGTTCATTCATAATATTCTTAGTTTGTTCTGTAACACCCTTAATTTATCTACCAAGACCAATGATAGCATGAATAATTGGTTCATCCTGACGCTTGTGTAGTTCATTGTATCCTCTATTTTCACATTTCCAGCCTTTAAATCTTTTGGCCAGATAGTCAAGTAAATTCAAATTGTCTTCAGTTTTATGTTTTGTCATTTTTCTTTAGGGGTTATTTATAACGTTACAACGTATCTTATAATGACTGAACATTTACAAAATTGTTAATTTTGTTTCTATATTTTCCATTGTTTGGTTTTTGAGTCAATCTATTATCACAAAGTAACTGTTTGGGAATCCTAGAATAAGTCTGAGCCAGATAAAAACAGTCTATTCCCTGTGACGACCCTGAGTAAAAAAAAAAATACGAATTTCATTTTGATTTTCTAAAATTACATCATCAAAGACTACAGCCGAGTTTTTATAACAATTGTCAAGTGGTTTTATTTCTGATTTAAAAGTAGATATGCCCAGGCCGTCGTACAGTTTCCTAAGCTGCTGGTATTTGGGTTGCTCCAAACGTTTTGAAAATACATACAGGTGTCTGTTCATCCAGTCTAACCAATTGGGAGCAAGCAGAAAATTATATACGAGTAGTGTAGTTTTCCCACAACCAGATGTACCTACAATGAGGCATCTGAGATTGTCAGGGAGCAGCTCAACATTTTTCTTTCTAGTTTCTATTAAATCAGGCAAAGGTCTTACCACATTCTATGTTGTTGTAATAGAATGATTTGGTCTGTGGTAATCCAACTTTTTCCTGGAAGTCCCAGCCATTTCACTAATAACTTTTTTGTTTTTTCTACGTAATTCTTTCTCAATAAGATATGTATCTGGGTTTTCAGTTTTGCTAAGTTCCTCTTCATAAAAACTTCCTTTCAATATTTCATTTATTGCAATTGTCTTTTATTATATATGTATACCTGTTCCCTGGAAATACTTCAATCGCAGTGAACAACTCTGTACTCCAATTTTTAGTAAAAAACTTTTCAAAATAGTGTTTCAATTTACTAACTCTTACTTGATCTCCTATTTTGTACTTAGGTTTCTTGTTTGTATGTTGATATTTGGGAGAATAAACAGTGGAAGTCAAGTGTGCCTCATTAGAATTGGTTACCTCAGCAGGCTTCATATGTACGGTTCTATGTATAGAATTATTGTAATTATGTAGTTAACCACTTATAGTTACCTAGCCAACTAAACTGTTTCCAGATATGATTTTTTAGTGTTCTGTTGAATCTCTCAATTATACTAGCTTTCAAATCACTGTATGTGGAATAATGTCTAATTTGCTGGACCATTAATTTGGTGAATCTGGAATTGTGAAATTCTTTTCCTCTGTCTGTAAGTGATGAGGTATTCTGCCTTACTCCAAAATAGACTTAAAGGCCTCAGTAACACAAGCTCCTCTTTTAGATTTCAGAGGAACAGCCCAAGCATATTTACCGAAAGTATCAATTACAGTAAGCAAATACTTAAAACCATGATTTATTTTATGCAAATTTTTCAAATTCCCTCTGTTAATTTCAACAAGATCTGCTTGCCACAGATCATCAATTCCTTTTGTTACCACAGATAGTCGTTTGTACTTAAGACGAGCTGGTCTGTGTAGTTCATTGACTATATCTTGTCTAGACATTGAGTCTGGTAAGAGCAGATTACATGAAAGGGATTATCCTCAGGATACAATTGTTTGACTTCAAATAATAATTGGTCACCAGTTTCAACATCAAAAACAGAAAATTGTTTATCTTCATGAATTTACATTTGTTTGTAGTATTATCCCAATATGCTATTGGTATTTGAAGTGCTCTGAACACACCATCTTTTCTTTGTATGGTGAAGAGTGGCACCTCAAATTGTTTTCACTTTTCAAATATCCAAACTTTAAAAATTGAAGAGTACCATTGGGGAAAAATTCATGAGTTTGTGTATAGGGATATAATTTGTAAATATTACCAGCCTTAACATATGTCCAGTGCCCTCGTGTATTTGGAATATTGTGAAGTCTGACAATCTCAACATAGAATAACTGATTAGATTCTACTTCATCCAATCTGCTCAGCAGTGGTTCCAAGTGTTACCCTATACGAACAACCTCATCATAGTCAGGTTTGATTCTTATATCCACATAGGGTTGTTTAAATTGTTCTTTCAAATCATGAAGCTGTGTGGTGAAGCTTGAACAAGCTGATTCTTGATTTGTTTCTATAGCCCCAATTTGAAGCTTAATATTTGAAATAATCTGCTGTAAACTCTCCACAAGCCTCAATTTGGAGCTTTGGCTAGAGAGATCATGTACTTGGCTTCTAATTTCCGTAAACAGTGAATGAAGTTCACTGACGATCTGGTTGGTGGGCAATAGTTTCTTGAATTTGTGCAATTTCCATCTGAATATTTTTGATATCCTCAGATTTGAGTATTCGATTTACTGCTCTCTTCACAGCTCTTAGTTCCAGAGAAGTAGGTAAGCTAGCTACAGTATTCTGGAGTGTTGTCAGAGCTTCTTTTACAGCATCTAATTCAGTAGCATCAGCTACAGTACTTTAGGTATTTTGGAGTTGTATTATGTCATTTTGTGTAGATGTTGATTGTTGAAGTGTTTCCAATTTGTTCTGTATGTCAACATGTATGTCTGTATGTCTGTATTTCAAGTTTGGCTTTGACTTCAGTTACAGCAGTGTGCAACTCATCTGTTTGTAGTTCAATTTTTATATTTTCTAATGTAGGAATCTCAAAGGATTGAAACTGCTCACGCAAATCAGCAATTATATTATCATAATCTTCTTTAGTTTTATACTCTGTGTGATTATTTGTAGTTCTGTACGAATACTGTTTGTTTGATTATTTAATTGTTGCTTCAGGTGTTTTACATTAGTAGTCTGGGATTGTCTGAATTTCTCAACCTAATTTATAAATTTGTCTACACTCTCTTCTAAGTTTTGATGATTGTCCATTGAAGACAAATTAGTATATTTTTGCAGTAAGGATTTGAGTTCAGCATCAATTTTGAGAATAGGATACAGACACTGAAACTAGAGGCTAGCTATCAAAGATTGGAGACTAGAGTTGAGAGTTTCTTGTAATGCTCGTAGATCTGTACGTAGTATTTTGACTCTAATATCAAGTATAAGAATCTCATCACTGTGATCATTGTGTTTTGTATGACCAAAAATATCATTAGGCATTTTGGTAATGGTTATTTATTACAGAATAAGTGATTTTCAACTCCAATACAAAGGTATAAGTTTGTTGTAATATTAGGTACAAAATTAGTTTAAAAAAATTTAAAAAATGAAAAATTTTGAAAAAATTGAAAAATTAAAATAATGGAAAATTTAAAATATTTGGAAAATTTGAAAAAGTTAGAAAAATTAAAAATTTGAAAGAAATTAAAAATTTGAAAAATTTTTAAAAATTGAAAAATTTGTAACATTTGAGAATTTTGAAAACGGGGAAAAAATTTTAAATAAAAAATTGAAAAATTTTGAAAATTTATACATTTTGAAAAATATGAAAATTTTCAAAAAAATTGAACATTTTGAAAAAAATTGAAAATTTTGAAAAATATATTGTTTTTAAATTTCAACTTTAAAGTTTTTGGGTAGGACCATATGCTATCATATTACTTTAGATCATATACAATTTAAGACGGACCATGTTCATTTAATATAAAATATGTGAAAACATAGGTATTCATAAACATAGTTTCTACCTATATAGGTCCTTGGATATTTTTAATGAGTTCTAAAATCTCTTATTTTGTAGTTCCTCAAGTACTATTATATGTCAAAATAATTTCTACTTAACATAGCCCCTTGCTTATGGGAAGACATAAACTATATCTGCTTTATTGAGAAAGTGTATATTACTTTTAACACAGCCTGTTGTTTCATCCTGCTTTTAAGGTATAGCATAGCCTAAATAGTTCATCCAAGATATAAGAATAGTTTCTACTTGACACAACTATTGCTTCTGGGAATACATACACTTTAGCTGCCTTATAAAGGAACTACATATTACTTTTAACACACCCTATTGCCCTGCCCTATGTTGAAGGTACTCCTTTCCCGGCAGGTAGAGAAAATAGGAGAATATGGTGAGATTGATTTTCCATGGGCAGACCTAGTAATGACGTTTCTAGTCCCAAGGCTAATTATAGCAGCATGCAACATTGATTTTCCTCAATTCCACCACAGGAAAAAAAACTTTCAGTTGCATGTATGGTGCAAAAGAACACGTATCTTGTTTTCTCATATTGCTTATACAAGTATAGTACTTTTGTTATAGAGCATTTAATCTGGTAAGTAAAACTTTCTAGAACGATTCTATGAATAATTTTGTCTTGTTTTCTTGTTGTCTTCAATAATATATAGTCTATATATATAATGACTATAAATATCATTAGGTATTTTGGTAATAATTATTTATTATAGGATAAGTGATTTTCATATATATTATATGCAGTGACAGTATTCATCTTCTCATATTTAATACGTTAAATATTACTCCCACTAAATATTTTTATCTCTCTTGTTCTCAGGATTTATGGTGAATTGTAGTTTCCCAGCAATGGGGAATTTGCAATAATTTAGATTGTTATTAAAAATATTTTACCAGTATCATCATTGATTTCTGTTAGGATACTGCTCAAGTGAATAATTAGTAGTCCATTTAGTTTAGACAAGAGATTAGTAAGATTTGGTGAGGCTATCTGAACAGGCACTTCCGTAGCTTGTTTTCTAAACCAAAAGAGATTCAAGTTATTTTATTGACAAATATCACATTGGTTGTCATTTCCCAGGCAATAGTGACCCCATGGTAATGTGTATATCTCACATGAAAGAATCTGTCTCTTGTCATCCTCTGAATCCAGGGCAATTTTTCTTATTTTATTTGTAGTTAATATATGATCAATCCTTTGAATTCTTTTTTCTCCCTCAGTTTGGGAGATTTAGTTGTGAGGCAGTAATAATAATCATCAAAGGAGAGTTTGTTCTCTACTGTAGTTCTACCCACTCCCTTGGCATTTTTAATAGTATCTTTCTCTGATCTAATTATATACATTTTTGCTCGTAATCCAATAAATTCTTTAACAAAATCATTACTTTTCTAATCTTTTAGTTTGCCAGGCACCCTTTCATTATTAGAAGGAATATCAAAACTAGTATATGAAGATGTTTCAAAATATTTAAACAACTTAGGGTGTTTTATGTCTTCGTAGAGATTAGGTGTTTTGATATGATATATAAAACTATCTGTGCCCATATACAGAAGAGAAAGGTCATATTATAAAAAGGCTTCATTGTATCATTGTGAAGCTGTAGCATGTGTAGCTTAGACATATCCAGAACTGTAGCTCCCACATAGATAGGTTTGTTGAATTTGACCCATGGCTAATCCATTTGAAAAAGTGACAAATCTTCATGATATATTGTTCTTAATTTAAATTTTGAATATGTCACCAACTTATTACACTTTTTTGGATAAGAGACTAGTCTTACATCTACATGCTTCCAAATATTCTGCATGGTCTTATGATAGACAGCATTATTCATCAATTTGAAGAAATCATTATCTAAATCTGAAGTAGCTTCTGTTCTGTATCTTGCGTTAGTTTTAATATAAGGCCTCAACCACTCTGAATGCTTGAATCTAAGAACTCTTTGAATTTGGACTATTTGAAACTTTTTCTGGATTAAAAATTTGAGATTCTCATAGTGAATGATATATATATTTTTAGATTCAAGAGTCATCAGAAGCTTCTTCTGTTTTGATTCAGGTGGACACTTGAACTCAGAAGCTGGTGGCAATGAGAAAATAGATTATGCAACTCATGAGGGAAACCAAGATATACCTCAGCAAAGAAACCATACTTAGTATCATGAAAATTTTGTATATCTATTGATGTAGGATCTATGCACTCTAATGACCATAGGGGAGTTTCTGCATCATTGAATATCCATACAAATTATTTACATCAACATAGAATATGTAGCTGAAGGATTCATTTGTGTTATATTCTGTCATATGTATGTTGTTGGCCCTTGCATATCTTTGTGTGCATTGTATCATTCTCCCATGTATGAAGAGAAGCATGTATACGTCTGTAATCAGCTCCAATTGAATTTTTGTTTTAAGCAACATAGCTGCCCAAGCTAACCCTGTGAGGCTGTAAAAGTGTGCTGGGTCCAATTTATAGATATCCATGGACAATTTTCTAAAAGCCTGAAATACGTCAGCAAGAATTGTCACATCCAATTTTAGATAAGCATCATGGTAGTCTCCTAGGGTTCTAAGTCCTAATTCCTCTCCCATCTGTTGTGCATGAAAATAATCCTGATCTGTGATATTACTATCTCTGAGTTGGCTGTAGAACTCCTTGAGAGAAGGAAGAGATTTATCATTAAACTTAGTATGGTCAGTCACATATTCATATGGATAGGCCAACTTTTGTCTAATATGTTCAATGCCTAAGCTAGGACAACTATTAGTTGTAATTTGTAACTGGTCATCAGATAGTTTCCTGGCAAGAGCATCCAATCCAGCAGAGAGAAATCTCATTGAGTCTAGGAATCTCATGTTATTAATGCGACCACCAGGAATCTTTACTCTTTTGTTGGGACTAATGTATCTCTCTTGATTCTCTACTAGAACTTCTATGTTGTCTGTATCAAAACTGAGATGCTTAACCGAATGGTGGAAATCATAGCCACTGTCATTATGAAAAAATATGGGGACACATTTGTCTCTCTGTATTTTGAGATTACAGCTATTACACAAGATCCCAAGATTATTTCCTGTGAAATGACAATGGTGATAAACTTTTTTATTTTCATTTGTAAAATATAAATTGCACTGTGATCAATTCTCAGTAGCATCCTATAATTGCTCTTCAGCAGCAGATAATAGTGCTCTTGGCTTTTACACAGATAATACCATACCAATTTTCCACGCATCTTCCTTCATTTTTTTGAAAAAGTGTGTGACAGCATTAGGTCCTTTGTGTATATAGTATAAGGCTCATTAAGTTTTAATGAATTGCACCACACAACTACATAACCATAACTACAAACCTCATGGAGCTGATAAGGTGTAGTAGAAGAAATTTCAGGTTCAGGATCTGAATAGTTGATTGGTTTAAGAAATGTCTCAAAATCTGTTGTTATTATAGCTGGATTCTCCAACAGAGCCTTGTGTTGTTTGAATTTTTCAACCCGTTTTGTTTTAGGCATAATCATACGTACAGGCGTGTTCTCACCACAGTATTGTATGTGCGCTTTAAGTTTCTTTGACAGCAATTTCTGGATTATTGAATTTGACATAGTTCTGTTGAATACGATTATCAAATGTGGTCAAAAACCTATGACAAATTTTGATTTCCCCGTGATATTTATTTATTTGGCTTTTAACCAAACGAGAAAGATTACGAATAAGGCAGTAATGGAAATTTTTGTTATTTGAAATAAGTAACAAATTGATGACATCAGCATTATCATCATTGTTGGCACTTATTCTGAGAATATATACAAAATTATTCCCTCTATAAGCATACACATTGATTGCCAAAGAAAAATTATTTTGCCGGTTTTTCAAATATTTTTATATCAGATATAGCAACCGGATATTGGATAACTGACATTGCATGCTTAAACTTTGTCTCATATTGTATATAATGATGAAGTAGCTGTGGATTCCTATCAACTGGGTAAAGTTTTGCCAAGATACATCACAGAAAACACTTGTTATCATTATTATTTTGTATATTAACCACAGCTTTCTTGTTCTGAATATTTACTGGAAGAGGGACATAGGCAGAAGCAGAAAGAGGAGAGAATTGACATATTTTCAGTTCCAATATGTGTGAACTCCAACCAGATCCTTTGGCCTCATATTCCTCATGTTTTGTGAGTAATGTGTCCATAAAGTGGGAATAGATTTCTACCAAATTATCTATATCCCTCAAATATAGAGTCTGGGTCTTGGAACAATGGTAAAATGTATGACGTGTTTCATCTGGTTTCTCATATTCAGAGGATAGAATGTATTGAACTTGATAAACTTATTTTTAAGTTCATTTCTCAGGAGTTCTATTATTAATGATGTTATGCTCTTTAAGAAATTGTTGATATTACAGTGTGGCTCTGATTTAAAAGGGTAATCATTGAGTTGACCACCAAAAGCTGTAACAGTAGGTGTGGTTGAAAATTTAAATTGTTTTGGTTCAGGACCATCAGTTGGAGCTATATCTGCTTGTTTTTTTCTAAGATTGGTCTGGCTGGTTGATGGTTGAGATTTGCAACTCATCTTATGTCTGTTCATATAGGGTATGCTAATAACAGTTCTACAATGTGAACAGGGTTGGGTTGGTAATATAGGATTTTTGGGTTGGCCAGTTCATATTGCCAAGTGTTTTGACAAATTTGTTTTAGATATGAATTTACCACAACTATGGCACTCAGTTTTACAAATAGGATTTACCATTGTTTTTATTGGGTATTTATATATACATTTTTCTGGATACATTACAACTCTAGAAGGTGTCAATATTTCAATCTCACTTGGAGATAATATATATTCTACCCCAAGGTTACGTGACTCTGTTGATTGGTTATGTGTGTGTGTGTGTGTGTGTGTGTGTATGTGTGTATCAACAGAGTCACGTGACCTTGGGGTAGAATATTCCCAAGTCAAACATTCAATAATTATACTCTTGTTAATAATATCCAACCTTCAGCTTATTTTAGAACTATCAGCAAGCACGCACAGGTAATTCATATCTCAGACCAAATACCTCAGACCATTAACAACAACCTTAAACTCAAAACGTTCATGCAAGTCTATACAATCGTATAGACCACATACAGTTAGTAGTAACCAATGAAAAAGGAGAAGTAGTAGATTTTGCTGATGCCTCCACAACAGCAATCATAGAAATTAATATATAAAATAACCATAAACATGGTGCATATTGAAAGTTATGAAGTATAATATTTTCCTCCCAATCGTCGTACATTTGCTAATATCAATGAACCGAATCGTGAAATTGCATTTGACGTGTACGTGGGTGACAGTTTTTTGCATCCTCATAGAGCTGACTTAAATATTAAATTTGATATAGTAAAAAATGAAAATAATGAAGCATTTCCCTCTGGTAAAGGTAAAAAAAGGTAAAGTGTTCCCCTGTGCTTAGCACCACGCCATGAAGGCGTATAGGGGGTGCGGGGGTAACGCCCCACACTTTCTTGATCCGGTCGTGAGTAGGGGTGATGTGATCAGCACCACGCCCCTGACCGCCTTTACCCCCCAGGGTTTCCCCCAGGTACCCATGTTATTCGACGCTGGGTGGACGCCGGGGCCGCTTCCAACGTTAGAAAAGTTCCCGGATTTGAACCGGCCGGGGATCGAACCCGGGATCTTTAGCATGGCAGTCAGACGCGTTACCGACTGAGCCACCGCGGCCACCTGGTGCAAACATAAAACTAGTAGATAATTTTGTACCACACTTGTTCTCTCAAGTAGAAATTAGAAAATATGGTACTGTGATAGATAGAGTGAACTAACCTGGTATTACTTCTACTGCCATAGGAACACTGAAATTTTCCAAAGTAGATGCAACATATTACCAGGATTTGAATCACGAACCAAAAATCTGCAAGAAACCACACAGTACTATTTCCCATGCCTCTGGTGCCAGGTTTCTTTTCAGACTACAAGGACATCATATGGAAAGGTGGTTTGAGAATTACTTTTCGTATGGCAGCTAATAACAATAATGCACTAATACGTTATAGTACTTTGAATTCTGATGGTACAACATTACCCAACACCTTACCTGAAACAGCCAAGTGTATCATCAAGACCATGGAGCTAAGAATACCAGTAGTAGAATATGAAACTAATTATGCCTTCAAATACAAAGCAAAAATCCACAAATTCCTGCTGGATTTTACACATACCAGTGTGTGGAAAACCAGATTCTGGTAGACACTATGAATTTGACGCCACTAATAAATTCAGTAGTATAAAGTATGAATTGGAAGATTTTGTAACTGTGTTGTTCCAGACTGGGAGAGAGAACAGTAAGAGAAAGATTCTAGCAAATTTGATGATTGCAACATTAAAAATATTTATCTGAAAAATGAACGTAATGAGATTTTCCCCTGTGAAAATTATAATCTGGACATAGCACAAGATGGCTATTTCAAATTATATGAAGCATATACTCCTTACAAAAGAGTAACTGAAGGAAACATAGATGTATACTATACTCCTAGTGAATTCAAGGCACACAGGCCAGTGTTTGTCATCAACACGTCAAAAGACAAGTAGTAGCCAATGATAGAAGAAATATCAAAATTGTATGTGAATTCCATGAGCCCCTGCCTGACAACACTTTATGTAGTGCTATTCTTATTGCATAGAAAACTTTTGTTTATAATGTGAAGAATGAAAGAGTCACAGAACAATTTTAGTTGTCAAAACTCTCTTATTTGTTAATATTATTTAGATTCAAATATTATAAAATTGAACTCTTAAATAAGAGTATATAATAAGTAACGTACTTGTAGAATTTACTAGATCTAAGCAAATATGAATATCTCATAAATAACTAGTAATAAAGTAGTGTGTAGTTTTCATACCTACGAAACTACCTTGACACCATACTCAAACAAAACTAACCACGTGCTTGGAGCATAACCCGAAGTACACAGGGCCTCTCCGTGTAACGTTCAAATTCGCAAGGTGCTTTTATTTTACAGTTATGACTGGGGTTAATCGTTATTCTATTTCTTTCCTCAAAGGCCGTGGTCGGTTTTAGCACCTTGTGGAAGTTACAGAATCAATTGGGTGGAGGTTATTGTCACGTTTTTCACGGCACCTCAAAGTTGCCTGTGAACTTCGCTATACTTAACTCCAATTCGGGGACAAATGCAAGAATATTGGCGTTTACGAGCTGATTCCGAAAACAAAGGAAAGTAGTTCTGCCACCAATTTCCAAAATGCGTTATAGGCTACAATAAGGCATATGTCTTTCTAGATTTGTTTACCTTCACCAATAACTACAATTGTTTCTAGCTACAAATTCCTCTTTTACTATTCATTTTCTATCATCTAAGCACGTAGTAATTAAGGAAAAATTCAGCGTAAATGAAGTCAAACGCAGATGTCCAATTTTTTTTTAACAATTCAACATCATCATTTATATCACATTAAAGGTTAACAACAAGGTGAACATAATCTTTTTATAATTACCACAACAAGATTACGTCAAGAGAACCATTAACAACGTTCTTCATAACATTTAAGATAATATTTGCAAATTTAAATCGAACAACAACTTACGTCCTTCTTGACGCTGACTAGGTACAACCTGTTAGGAACAATAATTTTACCGCGTTTATCACTATGCTCATATTTTATAGTTCAAATAGTCTTAATCAATCATTCAACAAAAGAGGTTCAAAAATTTGGAAATCAGCTAAATTGAGAAATCTACAATTTGTTAACTTACTTTCCTATCCAGGCTTCAACCATTTTTAAGTGATATAGACTAAATCAAAATAATTTTACTCTTTTAAATAACCGTCGTTATTGTGATTATAGATTCATAAACTGAAAAAAGCCCATACTTAGAAATATGCGGCAAATTTACACAAACCCTTTTATTCTTTTTTGTAGAAGAGGCCCTAGATGCTCATTCGGAATTAAGTAATTGAATTACTTCGCACAATTTGCCAGTAAATTGACGGAATCAAAAACGGGGGAAAAGGGTGGGGGAATCGTGTTGTTGAAAGACTTCGTCGCGATTACTCCAAGTACGTGTTTGCGACGTGTTTCACAAAACCCAACAAGTCTTTCCAAAAAAAAAAACACGTTATAGAACTGCAAATATCAAAGAGTTTTTTTTTTTTTTTTTGCACATGCGTGTTCAGATCACCATTTTAACTTTCGTCTATATGTTCAAAACTGGGCGAGTATATCACAAGCACGTGACGTGCCATTAATTTTACGACGTCTTGCATTCAAATTGCGGCATCGTGATATTTTACAAATTTCAATGCTATCATTTATCTAGCAAACACGTATGTACGCGTATTTATGTACGAAGTAAGATAGAACTTCGTCGCTGACAAAAATAGTTATTTTCACAACTTGATGCAAATCTTACGTAATTTGCGTAGTTTCTTGTCAAGTAAAAATCGACATGTTCCACTCGCACTACAATTCAGCAAAAACAATAATATCCATTTGCCTACCTTCGTTTTACGTGCGGTAAAGTTCCAGCTTCTGAAAGGGGACGACTTCCTTCATATTTGGTAGACGAATCCACATGGGTGCGTGTATCTCGTGGTTAGAATCTGAAGTAGCTCATTCGCCCATTTCCAATATCACTCCTGCTGCTAACTGTTAAATGCGGCCATCCATTCCATGCGTCAATTAGGCAACTGGTACCACATTTAAAATGTTGCGACACGTGTTTTACATCAAAGTCCTAGTGATTAACGCTCAACAAACCTCGGCAATTCATCGCGAATGCGAAGAACATGTCCTGACGAAAAAGTTCAAACTGAGTTCCCGAGAAACATTTGCAGCGGAAGCGCGTGAAAAAAGACTGTTGGCGATATCAAGCACAAGACGCAATTGATTTGTGCACACGCACATACCCTTACTCTTTCACTTCCTGGTTACGTCATGTTTTAGATGGCGTGATTAAGACAAGATATCTCGCAAATGGCCAGTGGTGCCATCTGTCGAAAGTTCAGGGAATTAAATAATGAGGGATTTTATCACTTATTTGAGCGGAGCAAATTTCCAACACGGAGAGTTGGAAGTTGTACGATTTTGCGATCTGAATTGCAATAAATCGCTACACCCGATGGCGCAGTGGTAGCGTCATTGCCTTGTAATCAAGAGGTCCCGGGTTCGATACCCGGTGGATGCACAAGTGGTTCGGTTCCCACTTTAAACTGTAGGTCCAGTCCTAATTAGCCTTACTGTGCATAAAGTGGACTTAAAACAGCAACTAAAACCCCAAGTACACTGAAAACTAATCAACAGTGTGTCACTTGACTCTAAGGGTAGAATTTAAAAGCTAGATATTCAAGATTGTTAATCATCTTAGTACAAGAATTTAGTATTCGTAGCATGGTTAGACAATTTGCTACACCCAGAAATTAGCTAAGTCTACCAGAAGGTTTAAAAATATTGCTTAATTTTGACTAAAATAGTCTACTAATATTATTAACCCTAGTACGAGAATTGTATAAATCACCCTAGTACGAGGGTTTTAGAATTCGTAGCATGGTTAAACAGTTTGCTACACTTAGAAATTATCTAAATCCACCAGATGATATGAAAATATAGCTTAATTTTGGCCAAAACAGGCTATGGTATGAATTGGCCTTGGACACGGTTGTCCGTTGAAAGATACGGGAGGTTATTTCAGTCGTTCACCGCCAGCGTGACGGCCGTTCCGCGGACTCTTCATGCAACAGGTCCCGGCAAATTGCATTACAGGAAGTCCGTAACAGAAACCGCTTGCTTTGTAATGTTTCCACTTTTCACAATTACAGTTACAATTACAATTGAAATAAGCACGTACCTTGTTGCAAGGATGCTGGAAAAGGTGCCCTCCCAAATACAAATATTTCTGGCACTTTATTTCTGACATATAATCTTAGATTAGACATCGCTACTTTATCGTCAGTTGACAGAAATGGAAGACAGCATCCCGGCGCATAAAGCAAACCGAAAGCGTAAAATGATATTTAAAAGTAATAATAATGATGATCACTAACCTCCTGTGTTATAAGAGATGTTGAAAATTACCTCCTTCAACAGCAATACAACACGTTTCTTAGGTTCAAGAGATCCTGTCTCTCGTAATTCCCTGACCACTTTTCTGCAAGAATTCGTTTTCACGTAATTATCGTACATAAAAACTCTCTGTTCAAGACTATATTTGTTTAACGGCATAAGTAATGAATGAATAACAATTAACACACAATAAAGCACTGGCCATGAGTAGCACAGTACAATAACACAGTATAAACAACACGCGTACTGATAAACGCAAACAGAAGTGAACATGAACGTACACTGACTACGTCTGGTAGCCGGCAGTGTTGCTAACCATTTTTCGGCAATGTCCCTACAGACGTAGTCAACATGTCCCTACAACTGACCAAATGTCCCTACGCCAAGTAAAGTGACTAAAAAAAACAACACCTCATGAGCATCCAAAACAGAAGATAAAATATACACATTTACTTACCAAATCTTTCTGCTCGGTTCTTCCACAATTAATGAAGGAGCGAATTTACAATACATGACCCCTCCCCGATTTTTGTAATATTTCGCATACTCACTAATTGAGGCCTCCTAATCACGAATTTGAAGTTAACATTTGGGGGGGTCACGTGTAGAAATTGCAAAATAAGTGAAATTGAGTGGTCCGCGATCGGCACGATTGCTCATTATTTACCGGAAGATTTTGTGTTTCCAATACTTAAAACACGAAATATACATTCCTGATATTACTACGACCCCAAATTTTAACTATGTTTGCCTATCCTAACCTAACCTAACCGTACCTGAATGGTTCGTGGGGCTATCCGTCAATGGTTTGTGGGGCTACCCGTGCATGTATTTTTCGAGCCCAAATTTTAACTATGTTTGCCTTGCCTAACCTAACTTAACCTAACCTTACCGAGAATGGTCAGTGGGGCTATTCCTGAATGGATTTGCGGTAATTGTGATTACGAACCGATAAAAAATCTTTATTTCGTAGCACTTTAACGGCAAACGTTCATCATCGAAGACGCCATTTTCGCATCCTGCAATTTTATGATTGATGTAATGTTGCCAAATTTACCTGTAATCAAATCAGTTCTTCTACATCGTGATTGTCGCTGTCACATGTAAGCACGTTCTTTGGGCAATATACTGAAATCCATAAGTTTATTAATTAGCCCAGAGCCATCCTCCTGCACACTCCACCTAACAATCTGTACAACATTAACAACTTTTTTACTGTTCTCTTCCGCCATTCTTACACAATCCATGCTCTCCAAGTATGAAATCAACAGTGTGGCAACGCTGTAGACAGCGTAACTAATTGTAATTTGTTCATATCAACAAATATGGCTACCATACTTGTATACGGAGAATCATTGCGAGAATTGAAAAGCTTGTTTTACAACTTCTACACGTTAATGAACAATTTTTTCACCTCACCCCAACATGTTGACTTGAGATAAATCATCACGACTAATTATTTCGTTAGTATAAGACGTAGCATAGAAATTACAGAATGGTCCGGTATTGTAAATTCTTGCCTTAATGAATAATAGTGGTGTGCGGGACAGAATTTTTTGGGTCGGAACGGGATTTTTTTAAATCCCGACATTCGAGACTTAAAAATTTGCAATTTCCTGACCAAGTCGGAAAATTTTCGGGACGGGAAATTTTCGAAATTTCTCGAAGCACTGGAAATCTCGAATTCTACAAGTCATTTTCACTTTAAGTGATTGTTTTTGCATTTCTAGAACAAAAACTTACAATTTTCGATAAGTTCCAGAAACTTACAATGCAGAAAACGTCGAGAATTAACGACTTTTTAAAGTGACCATTCGGTATTTCCCGACTGCTCGGGATCCCGAAAAGTCAGGAAGTCATTTCCCGAAGTCGGGATTGGGACGGGAATTTTTTTTCCCGATCCCGGTCCTGACTTTTCGGTATCCCGCACACCCCTAATAAATAACGTTGAGTCGTTTACTGTTGATTATGTTATTTGAAGTCATACATGTTGCTGCTGTGAAGAGATAGATGTTGGTTGGTGATATATGCTGTATTTCCTGCAGTCTTTAACAATTTTGGTCCCATTTTATTTACCTTTTTTGTTTTTGTATCACTTAACATTGAAAATATTCTTTCTGTTTCAGCGTTAGAATGCAGCAATGTTAGCACTATTTTCGCGAGAGTGGAAATGTTTTCAAAAAAGAACTTACCTTGAAAGTTTTTGGTAACCGATACCATGTTCCAAAATTCTGATGGAGATTTGTTAGTTAGTTCTTTTTTCTCCTCCTCGCAAAAGTATCCAGATAAACTAATTCAAAAAATGTCATTTTCCAAGATTGAAAAAAGTACCTACGTTTTCCCTCATTTGGCAAAATCTGTCCCTACGCGGGCGAAATTTAGTGAAAAGTCCCTATGAGTAGGGAAATGTCCCTACGGTTGGCATCACTGCCGACACGTGCAGTATGAAGCGCCCTCTCGCGGCTGACAACTCCCCGATAAGCTGCCGGCGCTGTCGCGACAACTGAGGAAAAAGTAGCGATGTCTAATCTAAGATTAGATGTCAGAAATAAGGCGCCAGAAATATTTGTATTTGGGAGGGCACCTTTTCCAGCATCCTTGCAACAAGGTACGTGCTTATTTCAATTGTAATTGTAACTGTAATTGTGAAAAGTGGAAACATTACAAAGCAAGCGGTTTCTGTTACGGACTTCCTGTAATGCAATTTGCCGGGACCTGTTGCATGAAGAGTCCGCGGAACGGCCGTCACGCTGGCGGTGAACGACTGAAATAACCTCCCTGTACTACTAAGTCCTTTTAAACCTATGCACCATGCGTTTTATGAAGACTTGTGCGGGGAAAAACGTTTCTAGCGCTAATGATACAATGCATTATTGTACCTGCGTGCCTGGCAAGAGTTTGTCGGCTACGGAACTGTGTCTTGAGTGTGGCAAACGATTGACAATCGTCTATCTTAACAAGCACCGACTCACTCACAAGGGCACCATCACACCTGTGTCACAATCGTCCACCTCCACCAAGAGGAAGGCATAAGCAACTTTCCTCGATGAATCGCCATCCGCCAAACACATCCAAAAAATTATTTCTAAGATGTTTTGTAACTCGTAAACTATGGGTCGTAGAAAAACTATTTTATAATCTGCTATTGCTCGATGAGCACTATAAAAGTAACATAATGTTGATTGTTAGAATTCAAAATGACGACTGAATGTAGGTATATCTCTTAAACAATATAAGTTAAGCAAAATCTGTTTGCGAATTTGTAGTAAGCACTTAGATGTTAGTAAAAAGTCTCAATACAACCAATATTCGGAAATCCAGTAAGGCGACAGGATGTGGGTATATCTCTTAAACAGTTAGGTAACTTTGAAGAGTTTTTTGAATCTTCAATACCCGATTGCCTACCTCGCCCCTATTTATTGCAAATCAATCAACGTCTTTCCCTATATCCTGGGATTTTAATGAAATAGTAATATAAGTGATCGCACTATGCAATTTCCTTACCTTCGCTAGATCGGCGAGGTAATGCACTTGTGGGCGATAGAATCCGAACACGCCCCACTAGGAGATCGGAGACTTGTAACCAAATCGTCTGGCGAATCAGCCTTACTAGGATTACACATATAGTATTCTTGGGCAGTCCACCCTAAGAAAACAGTGTAAAAATTACACAATATTTTAAAATTATAATTGTACAGCAACGTGAAAAATGTTGTTATTGATTGCTCCTTTCTTTGATTTTTTAGGATCGCAACAGGGAAAAAAATCATATATAAATAACAGATCGTCATGGCTCCGAAAATCTCATGCTGTAAATGTGGCAAGGTGATTTTAAAATCGAAAAAGTCCTGCCATCTTCGAACATGCGACCCGAGCAAGGGGAAACAGGCTACGGTGGAGGGTAAAATAGAGTGTGAGAATTGCAATGTCGCAATTACAAAATCGCACATAGCACGGCATTGTAAAGTATGCAAAAGAGGGTCCACCAAGCAACAACCAGGAGGGAAACGCAAAACTGCATGCTCCCCAACCACATAGCCCGAACAAGAAATCGAAGAGCAGAGAGGGTTACAGCGTACGGCTCTCAACACCGTGTTCGATATTACCTATCGAGCCAATGAGATCATCGATTTCAGCACCTTCCTGACCGAAATCAAGAAAAATGTCATCGACAAGGTGCGAGAGTTTCTGTTGAGCTGCTCTTTCAAACTGAGTTGAGTTGGTGTTTTAAGTCCACTTTATGCACAATAAGGCTAATCGAGACTGGACCTACATTTTAAAGTGGGATCCGAACCACTTCTGCCTCCACCGGGTATCGGACCCGGGACTCCTTGATTACAAGGCGGCGACGCTACCACTGCGCCATCGTGCAGGCCTCTTTCAAACTGAGTTTGATACTCTCAGGGCTTTACGAGAACCCCCGTAAGAAGAGGGAGACGTTCCATCACCATACCAACACCGAATGTTTGTACGCCAGCGATGCAGCAAATTTGGACGACATCGTCGAAAATTTGTACAAGACGTTGCTAGCAAAGCACGAAACGTTCGAGGGAAGAGATTCAGGGTGGAAACTTTGCATATCCAAGGACTCGTCATTCGTTTGTTTGAATCTGAAGGTGGCCACGTATAAGCCTCCCGGAAGTCTTACTTGTCCTACTGAACATTCTGATACTTAAAAACCTATGGGAATGCTAATCAAATCATCAACTTTTGCTCAACGTATGTGACAAAATAGATGCCGATGCTATGAGTTAGGAGCGCTGCATTGTTAAAAATAAATGAACTCTTAGACAAGAATATTTTCTTGCACTCACAAACACTTAACTCACTTGGGTTTGGATGAAAATGCCAAATCAAGACCATACTATATATTTTGTCACGTATAATGGTTTCAAACAAACAACGACCCGCTTATGGCCTAGCCTGAGCAAAGTCCTGATTTGAATCCCATTGTACATCATTGGGATGTTTTGGAAGGTCGACTTCGTGCCAGATCATCTGCTGCTTTCTCATCTCGGCTTTTCTTATCTGGATTGCCACCTGTACCGGTATGACTGCAAGAGTGGAGGCCGTCATCTAGGGCAAGAGTGGCCCCACACCGTATTGATTGCCAGGGCATCCGATGGAGGTGTACTCCGAACTTCACGTTCCAATTCAGGTAAGTGCTCGGATATTTGTGATTATTTAGAGTACACATTGTGAGAGATATTTCTTTAATCTATAAGAGTATGATGGGGTAGCATATTTTCGAAATAAACCTCCTTCCGATAGTAGTGTAAATCAAAATCATACTTGGTACGAGGCCTATTATTTTTATTAATTTAACCACAATGGAAAACCTATTTTGACGATGTTTTTGTTGATTTTATAGTATTGCAACTCTGTGATTTTTCATTTCATACTTCGTACGAGTGTCATAATTTCTTTCGAGTTAAAGTACGTAACACCTACACCCACCTACACCCACACACACCCACTTACACCCACTTACACCCACGCATACCCACGCACACCCACGCACACCCACCTATACCCACCTACACCCACGCACACCCACCTACACCCACGCACACCCACCTACACCCACGCACACCCACGCACACCCATTGGAACTTTGTGATTTTTACCTCATACATGGTACGAGGCCTATTGTTTTTATTAATTTAACCACAATGGTAAACCTATTTTGATGATGTTTTTGTTGATTTTATACTATTGCAGTATTATAATTGTATTCCTTCAAAATAACACTTCGTACGAGGCCTATTATTTTTATTAATTTAAGCACAATGGTAAACCTATTTTGATAAGGTTTTTGTCGATTTTATACTATTGCAAATCTGTGATTTTTTACCTCACACTTGGCACGAGTGTCGAGGTCTATTGTTTTTATTAATTTAACCACAATGGTAAACCTATTTTGATGATGTTTTTGTTGATTTTATACTATTGCAACTCTGATTTTTTTATCTCGTACTTGGTATGAGTGTCATAATTTCTTACGAGTTAAATTACGTAGCATTGCGATGGCTCGTAAGGTAAACTATTGTCCAATGTTTACGCAACAAGTTATTACGCAGACCCGTATCTAGCGTGTTGTTGGTTATGGCGGAATGGGTGTCTTCTGATTGACTTACTGTTTCAAATGTTTTCATCCGCGCTTAGGTTACTTAAAGGGTTTTCGCATTACAGATCAGTCAGTATCGTGAGAGTGTTTGAAGAGTACGGATGTGTTGTTGCAGTGTTAAAAGTTAAGTATTTAATTTATTTTAAAGCTACATACTATTTATTATTTTTAAGTTTAAAAAGTGTATCAAGTTATTTTTTTTTTCATAGTAATTTCGATCAGATTGAGTTTTGATGTGATCAGATGTTACTTGTTGTCTCCGGAAATTCTGTATAAATAACATAGCTGAAAATTTTATCGTAATAGCTACAATTATTTTATTTTGAAAGTGGTTCAAGTCGTTTTTCACCCAGATTGAATTTTGACTTGATTGTATGTTTTGTATTTTTCCCATGAGAAAATTAGTAGTCAGAGAGGGGGCACGAGCGACCCCCCCCTCAAAATCTAACAATTTCATAGTGAGCTCTCTTAGTGTAATTTAACTGAAAATCATGATTTTAGCTGATTTTCCAAGTGTAAAAAACTGAAAATTTGTTTTACGCAAGAGCTTAAATTCCTATTTTATTGTATAAAAATTCTTTTATAGTTGCAGAAGTTCAAAAAACACAGTTCTACTGTACTTGCCTGGCGCTGGGATGCACCTGCACTCCACCATATGTCTAAAAGTGTAGCGAACTAGTCGGGGCTAATAATTTCTTAATTGCAATTATTTTTCCAAAGAAACTTCTGCAACACAGAAATGTTGGCAATAATTCTCATGTAACCTAGTTGTTTTTACTCAGACAAATCAATAGTTTTGAATTCCAAACATTCCCCTAGTGCTTTTGCAGATGCTACCTTATGGGGACACTCGTCAGTTGTGAATCCACCTTATGGGGACCGCACCGACTTGTGGGGACCAAAATCCGGTCCCCACAAGGAAATCGTTACGAAAATACATTTAGAAGCCTCGGATCACTGCCCTTGAATTTTTGAGGAACGATAATGGAATTACCTAATAGGAAATACTTGCAAGAACCTGATGGATAGCATCCTTACTTGGGAAAATTTGTTTTTCACGTGTCCCCATAGGGTGGCAAATTTCAATGCAACGTGTGGGATGAGCTTACTATTTTCCACACCAGGTGGCAGAAAAATCGCGTCCGCGTTACACACCCACACGCTCTGGTTTTATCGCCCTTGTCGGTACCCGGGGGGAAGTGGAGTAAGGGGGGAGGTTTCGGGTGGTGGTGCGGTGAGAGGGGGAGCGCATACACACGATTTCTTTCCGAGTAGACCTTGTGGGTACCGGAGAATCACCTCCCGGTCAAAGGCCAAGATATTCAAGGTGTATCGGCGCTCGTCAGGACAGGTTGAGACAGTGTCTGGCTGAAGGTCACGTTTTACCCCACAGCTTTCTGGAATTCGATTTCTGAAATACTTTTAATTCTTATTATTTGGCGCCATTACCCTCTATCTAAATCTATGTTTCGCAACCGGTGTTCCTCCACAAGGTCACGGGTGTGCTGCGAACTTTTCTTGTAGTAACAAATTGAATGTAAATTATTTAATCTGACTACCATGCGAGAGATCCGGGTTCGATCCCCAGCGGGGGAGAACCAGTATATTTTCCACCTGTTCAAGCGGTTCTTGCGCCCACCCAGCGTCGTATAAAGTGGGTACCTGGAGAAAACTTTTGGCTAAAGAAGGTGGCCATGCACGTGGTGCTGATCACTTCACCCCCACCTTCGACCGTGATCAAGAAAGTGTAGGGTCCAAACTCCACACCCACTTTACTCCTTCATGGCATGCCTTGATGGCAAGGGTCAGTTTGTTATTACACATACATAATCTCTACAGGCGTTTCGGATTCATATAATCAGCTGCATGAATCGTTTCAATAATAATAATAATAATAATACCAAAAGTACCTATGAGTGCAGTGTATTATTATTATTATTATTATTATTATTATTATTAGTAGTAGTAGTAGTAGTAGTAGTATTTTAACTGATTATATTGTAACTCATTCCTAAACTTTTAATTTATATCAACAGTGCCGTAATGTATGTTTTTTAAATAAATAAATTTTATGATGTGCCGTGTTCAATACTGGATAATTTATGGTATTCTGCGAGGACAAGAAGGTTGCGGAACATTGCTCAAGCTTTACTTTTACAGATGATCCAGTATTTTGAGGGGTTTAGAATTATCAGAAGGAAAAAGAGGGGAACACCATACTTTCGGAGGTATTTTCTTATGCCTGGTACCTTAAAATTAACTCAGGGCGTGAGTTCCGCGATTTTTCTTTTACGGATTCCCTTTTTGATTCATCTTTTATTTTCCTTATTTCTTTGTTTACAGTAACTCACTGCGACATTGGCATAAAGAACCAAATTTGTTCGGTTTTCCTGAACAACGTTGATTTTACAGCATTCTACTAGGGGATAAGTAAGATTAAAATAAACGTTAATAATAGTAGAAGGTAAATGTGTGTTAGTGATCAACATTAATAATATTTATGAATACAGATACAAAAATCACATAAGTGTGTAATTGGTTTTGTAATGTTTTGTTTGGATAGGTTATATTGTGTGTTGTGTGCCTTAATGTTAGTGTTAGTGTCAGAAGGAAGTCATGAGCTAACAAGACGTCCGTTAAAAGTGTAAAGTTAGAGAGGCCCTATCACGGGTAAATACATGTTGTTCAGTTATTTTTCCCACTTATTTCTCTTTGATTCAACCTCGATAGCGAGAAAACATTAAGATTCAGTTGAAGTGAAGAAACTTATTTTGGTACTTAATTACTGCGATGTGTAGGGAGTAAAACCACAGACTTAAAAACGAGGGAAGAACAACGTTAATACCTATTTTGTTCTTTGTTTCTTGACTGTAAAATACTCTTCTCTAGGACACAGCCTATATATTATGCAAGTTCTGTCCCAAAAGTAATTAGACCAATTCTAGAAAAATCGTTTTGTTGAAGGTACTGGTGTGTTTAAGGGGGCTATCGAATTTGAACTTTCTCAGAACATTCTCTGCACATAAATACTATCAATTAAATTCAATACCATTTTTTTCCCGACCCTGTGGCCGAGTGGTGTCGACCTCCGTGGCGAAGTGGTTAGCAGATCGCGCTACAACGCCAGGGGTTCTGGGTTCGAGTCCCGGGTAAGGCATGGGTATTTGTATTTGTCTGTCCTGAAAAGTCCTGAAATAGAAATGTGAATGAAATGATATGAGTGTATGAAGTGTGATGGGGGGAAGCTTCCGCTTAGGGGCTTTCCTTTATAAAAAAAAAAGAAAAAAAAGTGGTTAGCACATCGCGCTGCGACGCCAAGGGTCCCGGGTTCGAATCCCGGTCGGGCTTGGTTGTTTGTGAATGTCCATTCATCAATTTCATCATTTCATCACTCATCCCCATCTTCGCAAATTAGCCTAGAGGCACAAAACGCGAAGTCAAATAAATTAAATCAATCAAAAAATCAATACCAATTTATGTGATGTAAAAATGTGAATAGAATTTATATTTTTTCACATATGCCTTTTTGAATGTAACAATGCTATTGTACGTTTAATATTGTTGCCAAGTTGCTCGATGACTTAGAGACAGTCAAAGACGACAGTTGCTACCACTAAGTTATCCAGATACCTGTACCCTGCACCGTCCCGTTTCAATTTATTCATCATTGTTGCGGCCTACCAGGAAGGAATCTTTGATTCTTCAAACTGTTATGGGTTTTCAGCGACGCATTTATGCGCAGCAACCATAACTTAGCAGGGGCAAAGGAGACACTTGCTCCCAATTTTTTTTTTTGGTTTATGGAGATTCACGAGATAATGGTACTTTTGTTAACCTCCTGAAACCCGAGGACTACAGTAATCAGTAATTTTATGATTTTGCAAATGTAACACTTATTTATCAAAATAGTCCTGGATGATATTTCTATGAGCTGCAAAAAAGAAAATATTCTGCTCAACCCCCCCCCCCCCATGAGTTAAGCTCCAAATTTTTATACTATAATCTGAGCATACGAAACAAACATTGAATATTTCATTCTGTAAAATAACGTAAAGTTTTATGGTTGACGTAAAAGTGTGGAAGAAACCGAAGGAAAATTAAATTTAGATAAATAACATCATAAAATCGGATCGTCTTAATGTGAACGAAATTAAATAACGTCTATTTCTGCCATGAATTCAATGGCGCTTCCAGAAAATTAGTAAGAAGCCTAATGCTGCTTTTTCACTCTTGCAGATGTATTTTCCCAGTATTTCATATTATTTTTGACCGAACTGGAGCTACAAATTCAAAGCGCGACAAGGACAACTTGAAACGTGAACCCATAAGAAATCAAATCCTGGAACCTATATTTACAAGATCAACGTTCTATCGGCGATGCCCCTACGTAAATTCCTCAATGTATGTGTAAATAAAATAGAGTAAGTTAGTTACCATATATTTTCAACCGTGTTTGGAATTACAGTTTAATGTGGAATCTGTCCCGGGGAACCTTGATTGCAGCTTCAACCACTCGCTATCAGTTGTATTACGTTTTTCATTTTTCTTAGTAAAGGATATACGTATATTTACATTTGGATGGTCACTGATTCAGATCTCACGACAGCCTAAAGAGTTCTCGTTGTCTTGTTGAGTCTATTCAGGCGACTGCTGAGATAGTGCCGCTGACGCATTATTGCCTGCCCTTTATTTTCACTTTTGATATACGTCATCCTCTCGTCGCTGTTCAGTTAATTTTGAGGCCTCCTCGATGGCGCAGTGGCAGAGTCGTCGCCTTGTCATCAAGGGGTCCCTGGCACATAGTGGTTCGGATCCCACTTTACTTCTCTATCTCTCTCTCTCTCTCTCTCTCTCTCTCTCTCAATGAAAGAAAGAAATGAGAAAAGAAAGAAAAGAGAGAGATAGAGAGAGAGAGAGAGAAAGAGAGAGAAGGGATAAACTGTAGATCCAGTCCCGATTAGCGTAACTGTTCATAAAGTTGACTTAAAACACCAAATCAATCAATCAACCAATTCAGCTAATTGTGCATATAAGCAATGATGAGTAAATAAACAAGCACCAAATCACAAAAACGATCCTTCAATTTTCCGCTTCTCATTAACTTAACTCATAGTTTCCAAAAACCTTTCAGCAGACGTGAATAAAAAAATGTAGGTCGTTCCGCGTGACGTAAGCATATCAGAATCAGCTGCCTTGTGACTTGAGAAGGAAAGGAGAAACGTGACAGGTTAGAAGTTCAGATTGCAATGCCTCGATTCGTGATACCCACACACATGCTTGGACCCTAATGTCTTGTGTTTCGTTGTTGATAAAAACACAGCACACCCAGAGAACATTTGTGGAAGTTGCTCACAGCATGTCCACTGCTCCATTTCGACCTTGAGTTTCTTCGCTCGAATCACTTTGAACTGCGTCGTGTGATGTAGGTATATTGGAAGTCAAACGTCCCATCTTGTGAACGTCGAAATACATACATCTTTTATTATAAAGTTGATATTACAAAATATATGCTACGAATGATGTGATAAAAAATTAATGGCAGTTATTTTCCTCAGGACGTCTAACTGCCAAGCGGGTGACCAGGGTTCGATTTCCGGGTGGGGCATGATATATTTTCGGAATTTTTTCCGGCCTTGTCCCCGCATAAAGCGGGTCTGGGCTTACACAGTTTCAAATCTATTGCTAACTGGGGCCAAGCCTGAGGGGTAAAGGCGGCGGCAGCGTGCTGCTGATCACATCACCTCTAAATGCCCGAGATCGAGTTCGAGAATATGAGGGGTCCTAAATGTGCCTTTATGGCACGGTGCTATCTGCACGGGGAACTTTACCTTTTATCTCACATTTATCACAATAAACAAACTATGTTGAAAAATATAGTTCTGGCTGGGTAAAGGCTGTGTAATATCCCACTTTATTTTTCATGATTTTCTGTAACGTTACTAAACACGATATTTATTTCCATATTATTTTTATATTATATTTTTGGATTATTTTATATTCCTTTTAGGAAACTGATTAGCGAATGTGTAAAGTGTTTCTCTCCAAGTCCATCAGCCCGTATGAACGATCAGTGCCTCAAAGCTACAAATTAAAAAATCTGATGGACCTAACAGATAGTAGGTAAACACTATCGGACCGTCCGTCTGTTTGGCCGTGAGGGACAAGAGTCAATGCGAGGAGACATCCATATCACAGAATCTGTTGACGCTACATCCGCAAAAATAAACACAATTTACGAGAACGACAAAGAAAATTCTAAACAATCCCTGTATAAATTATCTCCAATCCAATCCAAAAGTCGGAAACCACCCATATATTTTCTCCAGATATTATATATGTATTTATTTATTTAACAAATGATGCCACAGAACATTGTTCCATTGAGACATACATACATTTTGTGAATTATATATGTGCATTACATATATCTGTGCATAACATAAATTGTTTCACTAATTCCTATACAGACGAACCCCTCACCCCTTTCTCCAATGAGCCAGTAGGACTCTTTTGAATGATTGAAATGACAGACTGTTTATATCAACGCTCGGATCATTTGCTACTACTTTATTGTAAGTTTTACCCATTTTCCACATCGGAGATATATTTACATAATTTGTTCTAGATTTTGGTACATGAAACAAACCGAGTTTCGGTCTGTTTCTCATTTGAGAAAAATGATATTGTAATGCAGATACTAACCCCATAGAGTCTATTTTGTTATTTGCAATTTTATATAACGTGCTCATCAAATTAAGATTAAACTTTTCTTCAATTTTTTCAATGTTAAACTGCGATACAAGCTCAGAGTACGGATTGAATTTAGGATATACTTTGTCTTCTCTATACTTTATGAACCTCAAGAACTTGGACTGAATCATTTCTATTTCCCTCATATGTTTTTTTTTTTTTGTCCAAGGGCTGCCATATTACCGACACATATTCTACGAGTGAGCGTACTAGGGAGACATACAAAAATTATTAATATTGATGTACTTTCTAGATCTTCCCCACATATTTTTATCAATCCTAATTTCTTATATGCTTGGTTAACGATATGATGCATATGCTCTTTAAAACATAGATTTGCGTCATACGTGATAAAAAGATTCGTGAATTTAGTTACCTTAGCTATTTGTTTTCCTCCCATCTGACACTGGAAGTTTCTTTTTATTTCAGCGTTTGTTATAGACATTACCTGACATGTATCAAGAATACAAGTCTATAATTTTCGCTCCATTGTAGTAATATATTTACGTCTGCCTGCAGGTCAAGGCTGTCTTCGTCAGAGCAAATTGTTCTAAATATTTTTACATCGTCAGCAAATATAAGTCAACGTGATTTCGTAATAATTTTCGGGAGGTCATTAATAAAGAGTAAGAAAATGAGTGGGCCCAAATTGGATCCCTGCGGCACCCCAGAAGGCGTAGGGTATTCCCGAGATATGTATCCTCTATAATTGACAAATTGCTTTCGGTCCATGAGGTAAAATTTTAGCAGCATAATTACGTTTTCAGAAATATATTAAAATACGATAGTTCCTGAAGTAAAATGTCATCATTTACCGAATCGACCGCCTTGGCCAGGTCAGCATAGATACCTGTTTCCTTTCGTCTAATTCATAAGCTACAAAATGTGCAAATTCGGCAAGGTTTGGGATTGTCGACCTCCGCGATATAAAACCATGTTACATGGTAGACATAGCCGGTCGTACGTTGGCCATTATTCTGTCGTACAGTATTTGTTCAAACACTTTGCAAATAAACTGAGAGAATTTACACTGGCCTAAAGCAATCAACGTTCTTTGCATTTGCCTTTTTTTGGGAAGGGATTAACTTTAGTGATTTTCCATTTTGATGGGAAGTTGTGATGTTCTAAAATGTTATTGAATATTATACTCCCCTTGACCACATAGGGAGGAATGATGTCCATCCTCACTGCTTTTTAGGCTTTCAACATTTTAATTGCTTCCTCGATATCATTCAATTCGATATACGATATATCGAGTTGGGAAAGCACTCCGGTTTCGCACTTATCTGATTCAACTATAGAGTACTGTAAAGAATCTTTGTACACCGATAGAAAGTAGGTAGTAAATGCATTTACAATATCGTGTCCATTGTGTAAGATTTCATTGTTGTATTCAAAAGTATCACTACCTGAATCCCTCTTTTTATTTCTAATATAAGTCCATACATTATTTACATCTATCCATATGTTTTCCTCCGTCTCACGGATGTACACTTTATACGCTGCTGTTACCCCTTTCCTTATCTCTTTCCTAAGATTCTTGTATTTCCCTTCATGATACTCTGCGTTGCAATGACCTTTTCCCCACTTTTTGTAATGTTATAATTTTGACATTATTTTCCTAATAATGTCACCATTGAACCACACAGGATATTTAGGTACCTTGATGCGTTTCAGTGGTACGCAGTCATTCAAAATATTATACAAAATATCATAAAACGTATTAGTTAGTGTATTGACATCCTCAATATCGCATAGATTTACCCAGTTATAGTCTGTTAATTTTCGACATAAAGACTGGACGTTCGCTTTTTTGAAGTTTTATTGAAAATTTACATTTTCTGCTTGAGTTGAAACATGGACCATTAATGTAGCCATATGCGTTATTAGGAGATAAAGTGCTTCATCTCTGAGGCATGTTACATACCCCGTACGCAATATTGGATTCGCCATATTTGATCTAACCTTTTTTCAAACGAGAATAGGGGTAAGTAACACATCAAACATCTTTGACAGTTTTCGAGTTCAGGAGAACCATTATTAAGTACGTAATTTTATATTATGCAGACACTCAAAAACGAATAAAAATCCCTTAAAAAGGATTTCAAAATGTGATATTTCAGAAAATTTCACGTTATTTCGGTATGACACATGATCCCCTTTGAAGTTGGAGTTGGAGCGGGTATTCTTGTTGCACTCTTTAGTCCAAGACATAATGGTAATGATATTATTGGTTTAACGTTATGCGTTGTTATGAAATTGGGTGGTTCCATGTTTTTGCCTGTTTATACGTCGGTACTTTTTGACACCCCGTAACTTCGAAAGTAATACAGATATCTTAAAACCGGATTTCACCATTCAATTTTTCAGAACATTTTACATGAATTTGATATGTCATTTGCCTATTCCCATTTGAAAGAAAAGAAGAAAAGCTTTCTATCCACTTTCATCAATTGATTCTCATTGTGTTACGATTAACCTAGAGAGGTAGAAAAATATCGTAGAATAACAAAACAGGAGAAGAAAGTAAGGTATGGACACATAGACTCCTACATACTGCACGTGATTGCATTCACGGTTTATAATATCTGTAGAAATTATATGGGTGTTTCTCTTTCGACTTTCGAATCACCCTGAATTTTAAAGTGGTGACGTGACCAAAAAGGTTCGAGCTATAAATTGAAATTTGTCAAACCAACCGGACGCGCTATTAAAAATCTCCATTGAGTCTTTCATTTAATTGTTGTAGTCATTCACGAAATAATTGGATAGATAGTCAAAAAACATGAAATAGAAGCGTAGATAGGTAGACCTGTCAAATACTAGCATGGAGTGGTATAAAGTATCTGGATATGAGTATCCGTCTGTTTATGGGAGGCAATGAATCGAAAGTCAACAATGAAAATATTCTTATACTTAAATATCTTGGACTCAATTAAAGCTACGAACGTGTAATTTGTTAGATATGTTAAATAGCAACTTCCATGGGCGTAACTTGGGACCTACCTGGGGGGGGGGGAGGCACGATCGAAATTTTTTTCATTCCATAACTACTGTATTTGTAAAATTAAAAAGTTATATTAATATAAAATCAATTTTTAATTAAACTTTTAAAACCATTATTATGTATTGGAAAATTAACAAGCCGAATAGAAATTTTAAACACACAGCAAACTTTTGTTGTTATACTTAATTTAAACTTAGGAGATAAAAGAGCATTCTTCTTTCTGGTTGCAAATTTTAGTCCTTGGGGGCTTGTTTTAAGGTAACCTTCCCCACCTGAAAATACTTGTTTCAAATGGTACACGTTAGAAATTTTAATATTGAAGGAGTTAAGGTCAATCTGTTTCAACGGTGAATAGATGATGATCATGCACATTCGCTGATGCCAGAATTATTTAATATATAGCAAACTGCTCGCATTTAAGTATTCAATTTAATATTTTTGATATTTAAAGTAACATCTGGTTATTCACGTGGGAATTTACAAATACAATTGTTGTCAATATTCTTTAAACTGTAATCGATACCTGGTGGAGGCCCATAGTGATTCGGATCCCACTTTAAACTGTAGGTCCAGTCCCGATTATCCTATTAGTGCATAAAGTGAGGTTAGAACAACAATTTAACAAGATAATTTATACGTCACACAGCATGCATGAAACTTTTCAGATTCGTTGACTTTCTGCTATCCACTGTGTACGTCCCAGCACTTGAGCCGTAGAGAAATATCGACTTGTATGGAAATTTTCACACGCATAAATCTTCCACGTTTTCATGTGATTTCCGGTGGCCGTGAAGAGCAGGACTTCCTCCATGCCGTAAGGACCACACAGTATTTGCAAAGCCATGAAAACCTGGACAATACCTACTTTATAAATTGGACATTTAATCAATGTAGTTCTCTTTCTAAATTTTGTAGTCTTTTCTGTGAGAGGGCGCGATAGTTCGCTCTTTGTATTTCTGCCATTTTTTAAAGAACAAGAATCAGAGCTCAAGCATGTATATACGATGAGTCCAAAGTGTACCTGGAGAGGGGAAGGGGTGATTCTGAATTATTTATCATCATTTTTACCCCTGTTTCCTCATTAAATAATAATATATTTCAAGAAAACTGGTCATGTGCTTTGGCTTTCAGGCCTTTGAAAACTCTGTACCATGGTGTGCAAAGTATGCAGTACGGTGTGAGGTTGTTTGCATGAATTTAGTTGAATCTAGCACAGTATAGTTAAACTATTTTTTTACCGTGTAAATTTTACAATTTGTTTGCAGCAAGTTTTGTCACTCATGTTGAGCAGTTAATACCTCTAGTGCATAATGGTTCTATTATTGCAGAAGGAAACTATAAATGAGCCCAGCAACTCATCAATTCCTCCTCTGTAAACGATATATATTCTTCAAATACAAGTGATAGAAATGCAATAGTTTTGCGCTATCTATGTTGAAAAATGATGGTACCCAGCCACGCAAGAAATGTGGGCTTTAGAAGGGAATTCCTTCAGTATTTGGAATCATGTGAGACGTGGCATCCCCAAGAGTATCCGTGAGGTCATAAACATACTATATAGACCATAATACAATTTCGAAGGTGTTTTTATGCATAGCATATTTCGATCTTTATATAGCATATAAATCCGATCCGCCACATACCACATATAGCACACAAGTATGAGTGAAGCTTCTAGTTCTAATGAAGCTTCAGGCCTCTCCGATGGCGAAGTGGTAGCTTCGTCGCCTTGTAATCAAGGGATCCCGGGTTCGATACCCGGTGGAGGTACAAAGTGGTTCGGATCCCACTTTAGACTTTAGGTCCAGTCCCGATTAGCCTTACTGTGCATAAAGTGGACTTAAAACACCTAATCAATTAAAATTCATTTATCATTTTGGACCTATTAATATCATTCGTTTGTTAAATATACAAAACAGCAATAAGGCGAAGTATTTAATGCCCAGTAGCGTTGAGTATACAGTGTATTGGTCCTGAACCTTCGAGGGCAAGAGAGAATGCTCACAGCATCCTGAACTCACGGAGGTTGTCAATAATGTTTTGAACAGTTCATTTCAAATTTGGTAAATGTTCTCGTTCTCGTTAATGTTGTTCCTCACACACAAGAAAGTTCTGGGTTGAAACTCATGATCAGTGTTCTTATATTCACACATTCCTGACAGCACATTGAGTTCTGAACTATTTTCTGTCTCTGACATTTTATGTGTGGAATATACCTCTCTTTCACTCAACACTTGATTTTGGGGGGGGGGCGGTTGCCCGCCCTTGCCTCCGCCAAGTTATGCCTATGGCAACTTCTCTCGGCAAAATGTTCTCAAATGGTTTGTCTGTTTGTAAGTGAGGGTAAACAATTTGACAACATATACCTGTCGATTGCTCAGAAATAATTGCAAATTGGATTGAAAGTAGTCTTAAGTCTAATGTAATGGAATAAGTAATTGACGTGTCGATAAAATTGTTTGTCTGTCAATGTGAGTTCAACTATGGATATACTACTTTCTGATTAGTACACATAGCATAGAGAATTCGCAGTTACACTGTAAACACCGCTCTAACTTCTTTTTACATATCTACGACGTGACATAAGCATGAATCATGAACTAATGAAATAAGTGGAGGGATTTTCGCACCTGCATGCTTTACTTTGAATTTCAACCTGAGGTCCATAACGCTATGCTTGATCATTTTTACGTACACTGCTGTTATCCTCTAATCAACCAGCCCGAATAATGAAGCAAATTTGCATGTGAAAATTTAAAACTGTGGGTTAACTTTATTCATGTATTATAATTATGGACGGAAAATACATAAAATGGGATCTTTATAGTTCGCTTTTATTCATCGTACCTTCATCAACTATTTGTTTCGTTAACGGAAATGTCGAAGTTGCCAAATTCCGTACATAACTGTGGTACAACTTGCTGCACATGGAAGAAAAATATTATTTAAAGTTCTATGTAAAATTAAATACACTAACCGTCGGAGTGGTCAGGGCATGAGTATTCTTTCTGAGTATCACTTAATCAATTTCGTCAAATCATTACTCATCTTCATCTTCGCGACTATCCAAAAGTGGCAGAAATTCGAAGTAAAATAAACCAAATCAATCAATCAATCAATCAATGAAATATACTAACTTGAAGTTTACAAAATATATTTACATGTAACTCGTACATAATCAATTTACAATCCATTGATGGAAATATATTTGCTAATTTGCGGTGATTAGAAGACAGTCAAAAGTTCTACTAATTCTTGACTTTGGTCGTTGAAATGTTCTTAAAACGTGCTCATTAAAACTTTCGAAAGCAGATATTTTGATGCATTAAGGAAGATTCAGGCAAAAGCAGATTTCAGAAGAATAAGTAAACAAGAAACAAGTGTCGTTTGAAACGAACATTAAGAAGCAAGTGTGACCTTCCACACCGGGGCGACGCAATAAGCAGCTCAGTTGCCTGTAGATTGGGTGACTCTCGGAAAGATTCGTTTTTTTCTATAGTCTAGTTGCACCGTTCACGTGCAGTGAATGCTGTTTTGAAGATTGCAAAGAAGATCCAGGTGTTTTTTCCTTTGGATTTTGTTGCTTTGGTACGAAACCCTCTGTTGGTTCAAGCAACTTGCTTGTCTCCTGTACCTACTGGTTATTTGTATATTTTGTATGAAATGTTCGTAACATAAATGTCATAGCCAAGAAAAACCTCGGAGCACTTGTAATGGTCGGATTGAGCATTACTGGTTTTGGAAATATGTTAATTAATTGCTGGCCAGCTACAAGGTGTAGGGTAAAGTAATATGTTTTCCATGTGCGTACTTATATGTTATTACTGGATGTAAGTGTATGTGCTCATTGGATTGTGCTTTGCTGGATATTAGATTTTTTTATCACCCCAGTGGGGGAGATGTCTTTCCAAAGACCGTTACAGTGGAATTTTCCAACGCTACGGGGTTCACGTCCACGGACGTTTACCCAGACTATAAAAAAGCCAATTGGGCTTTTATGGAAAACAGTGTTTCCCCATCTTTCGACGACGAGGAATGTCTCCTCGAGTTTAGTCCACTTTTGGTGGCTAGACTATTATAAGAATTTAGTATTTGGTGCAAGCCAGCCCCTGTTTGCTGTCCCAAGTCCCCTTTAGAAAAGTTTTGAATATTTGGAAATTTCCGTATTGAATAGTTGATGCCCAAAAGAAAGAGTAAAGGCGTAAGGAAACGCATTTGTAATGAACGGAATATCATTTCAGCTGAGGGTAGCCCCGCAGAGATAGTTTTGCAGAGATATATATATAACAACGTATAATAAACAATATAATCCTACTAGAAATGTTGTTGCTGTTGTTGTTGATTGGTGTTTTAAGTCCACTTTATGCACAGTAAGGCTAATCGGGACTGGACCTACAGTTTAAAGTGGAATCCGAACCTCTATGTACCTCCACCGGGTATCGAACCCGGGACCCCTTGATTGCAAGGCGACGACGCTACCACTGCGCCATCGAGGAGGCACTACTAGAAATGTTATGATTTGCTGAATTAACTCTAAGAACTACAGTACTGTCCATTTTAAACCAGTTGTTTATACACTTGCTGTACATGCGTAACGAACCAGGGACTAAAAATATAAATTGTTATGTGAAACCCCCCTTTCGTATTTCCGGCTCAAATATAATCTGCTCGCTTGGCACCCAGGCTGAGGTGAAAGGAGGGATTTGAAGGATTAAAGCAGGAAGTAATCCAGAGGGCCGGATAGAAACCAGGGACTGGGGGCTAACCTTTCAAAGAGGGGGTTGCACTTTCACACACTGATCCTAGGTTGTAGGTTCGAATCTTTGGTAATCGATATGTGTTTGTTCCGTCATCTATCTCATCAATTCATCCTTCATCGTCATTGTATTGTGATTAACCTAGAGAGGTAAAAAAAAGTACGTAAAATAACAAAACAGAAGAAAGTAAGGTATGGACAACAACGTTCCTCCGAATAGAGGAAATATTTTATTTTGAAAATATCAAAGAGCTTCTGTCAGCATTACAGTGTCGCCGAGAAAGATATAAGAAAAAGGGGGACCGAAATATTTTTTTAGGAATAGTCAAATTTTATTCCCATTAAATATCGCATACAAAATGCATACTTGAGGTAAAAGTTGGTTAAATGACATTTTTTCTTGTAGGGGCAATTTTTCTTGTAGGCTAAGGTATGTTCATGTACGCATGTGTCAAGCATGTGTACGACCGTGAGGTGCCGCTCCTCCACCCTTGTATTCCTCAAATCCTCAATTGTTTGTTATCATTGTAGTGAACAAAGTTGTAATATTGTAATCAACAGGGTCGTAACGAGTAATTTCATTGTGAAGAAATTAATCTTCGTTTTTAAAATATGTTCTAGATTTGTGTTTGAACAAGTTGGAGCTAGGGTTGCAGCTTATCATGTTCTCCATGGGTATAGAGGCATTTAATAATGCCCTGAGTTGTCCAGAAGCACAAATTCGAACGACATTATGCGGGTGTGTCTACGAAAACCAATCCAGTCAGCAAATCGACCATCAGCTTGTAGATCCACTGTTTAAAATAGTAGCATTGACACCACTCGTTTATAGCAAGCAACTGAATGTGTAGATATTTGTGCGACATGAAAGCACGGTTTTTGTTGTTGTGGCAATGTTTGTACAATTCAAGATATCGCCAGAGGTTAGAGTAAGTTTAACTTGTTGAAACAAGTCCGCCACTTCTACCCAGTAGAGGCACATAATGGTTTGGATCCCACTTTAAACTGTAGGTCCAGTCCCGATTAGCCTTAGTGGACTTAAAACACCAAATTAATCAATCAATCAATCATGTTCGTCACCGCCGAAAGAAAAACTAAACATCTCTCAACTTACAGCATTTTGTAATCGCGCAAAATAGCGAAAATTCATTTTCCTCCCGCCTTATCGAAGGCCTTGACCCAATTTTACTCAAATGAATTATCACTCTAGTCCTCAAAGGTATACAGCGACTGTAAAAAAATGTGCCTAAAAGCTCTAAATTTACAGTAATTACCATCTTAGCAGAGTTGTAAGTTTTCTATTTTGTTCCCGCTCCTCCCCCCCCCCACCTATGCACTCAAAAGTAAATTTCTTACTGGCAAATTGTACATCTATTGTTTGTTGAGTTTCGATTTTTAAGCTCTGAATATTTAGTTTCTACCCGCGGTGGCTCAGTCGGTAACGCGTCTGACTACCATGCTAAAGGTCCCGGGTTCGATCCCCGGCCGGTTCAAATCCGGGAACTTTTCTAACGGTGAAAGCGGCCCCGGCGCCCACCCAGCGTCGAATAACATGGGTACCTGGGGGAAACCCTGGGGGGTAAAGGCGGTCAGGGGCGTGATGCTGATCACATCACCCCCACTCACGACCGGATCAAGAAAGTGTGGGGCGTTACCCCCACACCCCCTATACGCCTTCATGGCGTGGTGCTATGCACAGGGGAGCACTTTACCTTTTTTAGAGAATTGCAAATGTCAAAAATGGGTAAGTAGTGAATATGCATAAATACGTATATTTACATACATACATACATATGTACATATAGGTAGGCATGGATGTAAGGTTCATGTGACGGTTACATCCAATGGCTGGAAGCCCTCTGTTATGCTAAATGAACTGTGGTATGTATCATCAGGAAAGTAGATCAATATTTCTGCCTAACCTCTCTTTTTGTTGTTCCTGTTGTTGTTTTCTCACTATCATTTCAAGTTTATTTCTTAAAAAATAAAATAATGCGGGTTCAACCTTACTTTACCCAACTTTTCACACCACTAGGTTTCGTGCGAATTCTTCTCTTGTCTTTACAGTTACACATTATTTCACAAGCATTTGTTTATGAGAGTTGTGAATTCGTGACAGGGCAGAAGTCGCTAGGAATTCTATGAAGAAAGCATTGATCCCTTGCTCCTCCAATGTTTGCTTTGATCTGGTGGGGCCTACACAACACTAGGCCCCATCTCACAAACAAGTGTGTTCTAGGAATAACCAAAGAGACCCGGGAATTATGAAACATACATTGTCTTCCAAAATGAACGTAAAATTAAGTACATATCTGTAAGTAACTCTCAAAGTATCTTGATACAAAGTTTCGTTTATTATACAGATACAGAAGTTTATTATTATTATTATTATTATTTGAGGCTCACCCTGACTCAAACAAATATAGTACCTTGGGGTAATCCTCGGGAGTAAGGGCGGCCGGAGTGTGGTGCTGAACACATCACCTCCAAAATGGCCGAGATCAAGAATATGTGCTCCCACGTCCCCTAAATTTGCCTCATGCACGGTGCTATATGCGCGGGAAACTTTACATTTTACCTACTATTATTATTATTATTATTATTAAATATGTGAGATATCTATATGCTCTTTGTGGTATTAGTTATTTCTTCGTTATTTTACGTCGCTTTTCGTTGGTTCGATGTGGTCTACAGACTGGGTATTGTTTGTCTCTTTCAGTACGGAATGAACATAACTTGATAAGGAAAGCATTGGGTCGCCCACGTCTTCTTCCTGACCGCGTACGTGACTTCATATGTTTAGAAAACAAATTCAGTTTGTTTCCACTTGACCTTGGAAGAGGTGGACTATAATTGTGTTTTGGTTCCATAAAGAATGCAGCGTATTCTTTCAATAGGTCGCCGCAGCACGGGATGAAAGGGAATGCTTCCACAACTAACTTCAAGCCCTGCATTTTCCCTCAGTAATAAACAGACAAGGAAAGAAAACGGGAAAACCCCAGAAACCTCCACCCGCATACGTTCAGGGGTAGGTGCTTAGTGCCCTGCTGCCTTTAAAATAAACAAGGGCGTCAGATCAGCGGAATTTCGGTTCCACCGTTTTTCTCATCGTCCATGTATTGACGGTTTGAATTATATGTATGTACGAGGCACTAAAGCTAAATCTAGATAACGTCTCATGGATATAGTGGACCAAGATTGTTTCTGCGTTGTAGGAACGAACTTGGTTGTAAGATATAACTTGCTAGTAATTGAATTAAATTAATGGCATCTGCATTGCTAGTAATGAAAACCGCGGTAGCTCAGCTAGCGCCTGACTACCGTGCGAGAGACCCGGGATTTTTTTAAACCTGTTCAAGCGGCTCTGGTGCCCGCCCAACGTAGTATAAAGTGGGTACGTGGAGGATACTCTGGGAGATAAAGGCGGCCGCACCTGTAGCCGTGATCAAGAAAGTGTGGGGCCCTAACTCCACACCCCGTATACGCCTTCATAGCTTGGTGCAAAGCACAGGGGAACACTTTACTTTTTATGTTAGTAATGAAACGAAAGTTCGGGAGCGGGATGAATGTGTTAAGACAGAGAGGAGAAAGAGTGGTATTTTAGGAAGGTTAATAATTAAATGAGTTAAGCAGTATGCAAATTAAGCGAAGGGGGTGCTGGTGATTTCCCCACCACAATAAATTTTATCCCCTGCAAAATAAAATTACTTTTATCCCTGCCAGAAGCGTTTTTATCCCTTTAAAGAAAAATGGAATTGAAAGGATATATTATTCCATGTCTTAACTATGTAACAGACACCATTGAAAAATCATTTGTTATTTATGGTTCAGTCATAAGATTTCCCTGCCCCAAAGTAGGCAGCTTTGTGGATTAAGGAAGGACACCATTCCGAAACTGACAACCTCACCGTGCCGAGACAACAGAAACTCAAATTTTCGTGGCATAGTGCTGATATTTTACACTTATTAAATTGTTCACAAGAAACTTGTAGGTATGTAAGATTGGCATTAACTATGAACTTGGCAATATACAGTTGGTAACTTTTTCGGTGTTAGTAGTTCGATAACTATTTTCGTGTATGAGTTTGGGTTTACTTAGAATCAGGGGGGCCGCCAGGAGGTGGGGAAGGGTGCTTCATCACCCCTTCATTTTCTTCCTCACGCCGTCCAGCATCCCTTGCTCAACTTGTTAAACCATGTCATATTCAGCGTAGAAAGGTTTTGAAGTGAGATCCTTATTACTGCATACAACAGGCAAGTCATCGATCTTAATCTGACATCAGGCACGTATCCAAGGGGGCTCGAGGCCCCCACCGAAAGTTTTCTGTTTACACTAGATAAAATGAGGCTTTTAGTTTCTTGAATAATGTGATCATAATTTGAGAGTTATGATTATCGAGACAAGACAGAGAATGCTCTATAACCCTCTTATTGTTAATAGCACGTATCCATGGTGAGGATCGAAAATTTTTCAATTTACTTTAGAAAAAAAAATAGGTTTTTGTCTTCTTGAATAATAGGACGATGACTTAAAGAGAGAAATTATTATCAAGGGAAGACGAAGAATGTTCTATAACCCTGTTCTTCATAATATTGCACGTAAACTTTTCTTGCGCTTTCGGTGTTGTCGCAGCGAATTTGAGCACTATGGGAAAACTTGTCAGCATTTGAAAGCTGCACAACAAAGGTAGCTCCACAAGTAGGACGATTCGTTGTAATTTTTAATCTCTGGAAAGCGCGAGAAGGAACGTTCTTGAATAAGAGAAGGAGTCGAACTACTACTGGCTATATTAACGAATCGTTTTCCTGCTGAACGTTCTAGAATATGAGAATATTCATTTCCCGGTTGATCTGTACAATAGAATCGGTTAATGAGACTTCAGAGGTAAGTGTGGCAACTCATAGAGTCGATCAGTGTCCATTGGTGGCTTTATAAGATCTAGTGATTTGAAAATGAAAAGTAACGAAGTCTACATCTAGTTCCAGTTCGGGTCCAAAGATGAAGACAATGACGACAGCGGAACTTCCGGAGCCTCAGTGTAGTGCTATTTCGGGTCGAGGGCTGAAGAGATCGAAGGTCTCTTTCTCTAAAGTTAATATTTCAGCAATACCGGATATTGGAGCAGTTTATTAAGAAAGAAATAAACTGCACAAATCAACTGAAAAACAAAGTTCTGATTGATGATTTAGTTGTGCCCGGACCAAATTCCGTGTAAGCAGTTTGTAACCTTATATAATAGAAAAATGCATATGCATGTGTGAACCTACAGCAGATACTGATATTTCAGATATTGGCTTTTTTATACTTGTTACCCAGCAAGCCTTGATGAGTTACTAAGAGTCTAATGTTCCCGACAAATGGAGTATCGGACTAACTTTGTGACGACTGGTGTCCAACTGGAGGATTTTGCAACATCGCGTTACGAGGCCAGGGGTACCGGGTTCAAATCCCGGCCTGGACATGGATGTTTTTTGAGTGTCCATTCATCAATTTAATAATATCATCACTCATCCCAATCTCCGCAAATTAGCCAAAAGTGGCACAAAAGGCGAAGTAAAATAAAGCAGATCAATGAATCAATCACAATTTTGAACCCTTGCGAGTGCCTGAATATGGACAATTTGGTGGGTTTCGGCTTTCATAAGAGGTGCAAACATGGGAGGACAAGACACATTAGTGGTGTTCTGGTTCGAATCAGATAGAAATATTCGAGAACTGCATGCGTTCAGTTCGCAGCCCACAGTTAGAATCTCGCGTTGTCGAGTGGATTGACCATTCCGTGCATTTGTAACACCTTCGTAAAAACACTCACAGATACCACAGATGTTTTGATGCCTGATGAGAAGAAATGGGCAAACACGCATACTCAGATGGTTCCGGCACACGATATGAATGGTTGGAAACAGAGGAGTCGTGTGGTAAAAAATGTTCCGATTTCACGTTCTAATTAAAATGGCAGCCTTAAACAGTGGCGACGATTTAAGAGATAGTTGCTCCCCATTTTTTTCCCTCCTCACTATGGCCTCTTAATGGTAAGCCTTGTCTACCAAGAGAAAGTAAATTTTCATTGCACCGCCTCACCCCCAGGTTTTGGAACCCAGTCGCCACCACTGGCCTTAAACATGCAATTCTGAGGTTCTATCTATACTTCTTAAAAATATGTTGTTAGTGTAAGACTGTTTGCTTGTATATAGTCAATTGTTTTATGGGGTATTGTTGCTTTCCATTGTTATGCGGCAATAAAGAGGGCCCAAAATACAAGTTTCCATTGTATTTTTACTTATTTCGGCCCTTAATATCTTGGTTAAACAACACTACCACTTTTTTTTAATCGGCATGAAAGCTCACTATTAGCACTCACTGAAATAGCACATTACTTGGATATTGACGCTGTTAGTAGATATAATCCTTTAAATATTAAATTATTGCGAAATCCGCAACTTTAGAATTAGGCTTTTCTCAAAACAGCAAAAGGGAAGAGTAAAACTTGGTATGACAAGTTTTTTTTTTCTTTTCTTTTCTTTCTATTGAAGACTCGTAGTGGCACTGTCGGCCACCAGAAGGCAGTTTAGTAGCAGTGAGGAAAATGGCTACCACTGGACAGCAGAAAGCGTTCTTTATTCTCGTTCAGCGGCATTTCCGAACAAGATTTGTGGTTGAACCGCCTTCTGGTAAGTCAATTAGAAAATGCTACAATATTGGTGGAATTGCGTGAGCGTATCACCGCAGCCATAGCCGACGTGGACCTTGACATGCTAGGAAAAGTTGTGGCAGGAACTTGATTATAGACTAGATGTGTGTCGTGTAACACGTGGATCACACAGAGAACATTTATAATACGCCAGGAAAAACATTTTGCGTTTTTCAATCTGTGTGTATAATATCAGTCATTTACGTATCATTACAATAAAATAAATAGACACTGAAATCGGGAACATCATTTTGATTTTCGCTGTATGTACTCACACATGGAAATAAAAAAAAAATCATTGGGGCCTCGTCCTATTTTTGAGGGGAAAACATCAAAATGTTAAGAAATGTCAATGTAAATTATCACACTTCCTTCACTATCAGAAAGAGGAACAGACCTTTCTCCTCCCCTTCTATGTTCCAAATGGAACAGTTCCTCTCTTGAAAAGTTGTGGAAGAGTTACAGTTTTTATTTCTTTGATGAGTAGCGTAGTGGTAATGCGACCTCTTTGTAATCAAAGGGCTCCGGGTTTAATGCAAGGTGGAGGTACAAGTTGTTCGGATTCCACTTTAAACTACAAGACCACAGTCCCCCCGAAAAGCATTTATGTGCATAAAGTGGGTTTAAAAATAAAACTCTACCGAACTCTACATGCAGTGACATACCAAGGATTTTTGTTAGCCATCTTTTTGCCACCATTTCCTGCTTTAGACATTCTTTTTACTGGGCCAAAGAGGGACTATGATTCCCTCCACCAGGAATGTCCATCCCCCTCAAGGTCCTGAACGCAGTCTCCCAAATAAAAAATTTCAAGGCACCAAGCATAAGGATAATAGTCCAAAATTCATAACTAAATTCGATAATCATAACCCTTCAATATTATTTTGATAAATATAGTAACTGATTTTAATTTGGATGCAATAGCCTGTCAAGTGGTCAATAGTTATATCTTAAAATGTATATTTTCGACACGCAGAAAGCTAGTACATTGATTTCTTAAATAATTTGAAATGTCAGAAAATAAATTATGTGTATGCAGTGTTTTTGGTCGGGGAATATATGTTAAAAAGCCCACAACTGAATGATAAGGTAGAAAAATTTAACTGGGCACACCACTTGCATACGCATGATTTTTCGTTTCGGGGAAATCGTTTTATTATCGTTTTAAGGGAAGTTTGCTTTTATCATTTTGCCCTTTCCAGAGCTTTTAGTGCTTTCATTTAAAAAAAAATAATTTTCTCAGAATTTCAGAATTTCAAATTTTCTCAAAAATTCATAGGTAATTGTGGAGCTGCAGATCATCTCCCCCAACCCATACCCTGTGTACACCAGTGGGGAAAACCAAATATTCATGCTGCAGTTGTCTTAACCAGAACTTGTTTGTTCCTATGACTGATTCAATTATCGTTTCATACACAGAGAGAGATAGTGAAAATAGTATTTGTTGCCTCCTGCAACAAATTCTCCTCTTAGGCTTAGAGTATTTTAAAATAAAAAAAATCTGGATTGTATCTCACGTGTAAAATTCACTTTCTGCGACAAGTTTGATATGCACATCTTATATTACATATTTTCCTGTTGTATCGGCTTCTTTACAATGCGTTGGTATGTATTATATTTAGTACAATTATGACAGCACACGGAACAGACAATACAGTAGTATTTTTAATAGAACTACTTCGTTGAAATGGTGCACCTGCTGGAAGAAATCGCACGGGCCAAGTCCTGTGAATAGGCTGGATGGGGAATAAATTCGAAGCAAAATTAGTGCAATTTTGCCTTTGAGACGCTCGATTTGTGGGATGGCGCGTTTTCCTGTTGCAAAAGCAGTTTTTGAGCTTTTTGGAAAGTGATTCACCTAATGAACTGCGGCATCATCTCCTAAATTTACTAAAATATTCAATCAACACCAAGAATATTGGTCGTGTCTGGCAATGTAGTAGCCGACCTTCGTGGCGGTGTGATTAGCACAGCGCGCTACGACGCCAAAGACCAGGGGTTTGAATTTCGGGCTGGGGTTGAGTGTTATTTGTGAGTTTTTGTTCATCAATTTTATAAATTTTTATATCTATTTATTTGCATACTTACAAGAATATTACATTAATTTAATTTTGCGTCAATACTTTCAAAGGATGCCGTGCTATTTACTCTTTCCCAAATTATTCTCCACTTGCTCATGGGCGCCAAAAACGAAAAGGGTGCATCACTAAGAAATGGGGTGGAAAAGTGGTTCAATATCATGTAAATGGTAAGACCAGAACTACAATAATCTTTTCGTATATAATATCACATAATGTGAACCGTAAAAATTGTAACTTTTTTATTTTTTTATTTTTTTTCTATAGTGGTGACTTCCAGAGCTCTATGCCCCTTTTCTTCAATCCGCTGTTGTACACTGTGCAATGCACTGCAAGCGAATCAAGCAAGAAAATAATTAGGGCATTAATTAAGAAACCGGCAATAATATTAATTTAATAAGAAGTAAATATTTTCACACGGTCCCGCGACCTTTACTCCTTCCAAATTGTTCTCTTCTGGCTTCTTCAGCACCCACTTTGTTGTCTCTGAGCTCGTGGCGCCCCCGTACCTGATGCTGTGTCAAACCATCTCTCTCACCTTCATTATCCTAAAGTGGCAGAAAAGTAACGTAAAATAACGAATAGTTACCCGTGGATTTCTTATTTAGTAGTCTGTGCTCTATTTTACTTCACTGCATTTTCATGCATCAGATGTTTTATTTAGGAGAGAAGGAAGAGAGGCGGATGGCTATGACACCCACCGCAATGCCGCTTAGCGAATAATCCAGAGTAAAATCCACTTTATACCATACTATCATCAAATGGTATGGTGTCTAAATAATGATCATCATACGAATTTTATGCCAAAGCGCTAAATATTGATTGCCCCCCTCCCCGAACTTCAAAGTTCGTTCCCTCCTTACTATGGAAAGTCTGTGCCAATCTAAAACTTAGCATTGCTATCCAATGTATGCCCTCGAAACGTTGGAAGCCAACTCCAATTTAACCTGACTGGTAACCCGGGAACACTTGTTCGAATTGTGTACTTGTTTAAATATTTAAAAAATATGTAGGGTACGTACATGTATTTCATTCAGACTTTTGTTATATTAGGATATTCCAGTTAACGATTTCCTTACTTATTTTGTTCAAGGAGTCTTGAAGAAAATTGTCAACGGGGGAGGAAGGGGGCTGGAATTAATGGGAAACCAGAAAGCAGCAAGAGCGAAACACACGAATCAGAAAACATAAACAGAAGCCTGTTAGAATAACGAAAGAATAGGAAACAGAAAATATAGCTGGGAAAGTCTATTGCAAACGCAGAGTATGTACACTGAAACAGAAAGAGCTTTCAACAAACGCCGAATATGAGGATAAAGTGGACTTAAAACATACAATGAACATCCATCTCAGAACTGAAAATCTGCGTTTTACACGTCAATTAGTTATGATTGTTGACTACAAAAGTTAAGTGTAAGGCTCAGTCTGTAAAATACTATATATGTAATGTAAATATAAGAAACACTATTCTGAAACATATAATGCCTAAAATTATTTTCTAAAAAATATGTTTGGATGCCGCAGGAACGACTACCACTGTGAAATGCTGTGTGATTTGTTGTTCACACAAAACGTTATTGTGCACCATTGAAATTACTTGCTCATACTGTAGTAATGATATGTCAGGGATATGCTATGCTGCGTCAGTCTGGGCGCATCTCACAGCGCAAAAACAAATCAGAGATAGTCTCAGATCTGTACAACGGAATGTACTGTTAAGGATTCTCGGAGCGTTTAGTACAACATCCAAGACTTTGATAATAGCTGTTGTTGAAGTTCGACAAAGTGCCGCTTGTTACTGGTGGAAAAGGGACTAAAAGAAGGAAGACAAGATACTTGCAACTCCTGTTCCTTTGGGAGGCTTAAGGTGTAAGGTCTTATATTACTCAATAAAATTACTAGATAATATCATATATTACAAGTTAGTATTTTATTATATTTTTCATTATAAATTTCCGTAAGATTTTCAAGCTGAAAATCAGCACCAACCAAATCCTTAACATATACAAGTCTATTTAGAAATTTTGGAAACACTGGTCAAACATATAATATAATAATCCTCATGATAATATTTAATTCGGCTTCCCCGATGGCCCAGTGGTAGGGTTGTTCCCTTGTAATCAAGAAGTCCCTGGTTCGATACCCGGTGGAGGCATACATTGGTGCAGATCATAGTTATAAACTGTAGGTTTAATCCCGATTAGCCTTACTGTGCATAAAGTGGACTTAAACCATCAAATCAACCAAATCGACCTCTACGTACACTGTACACACACACACACAACAGGTGTGTTTGTGCTTGCCATTAACTTCATTCCTACTTGATACTTCCTACCCTCACATCAGGTTAGCGTAAGGAAATCATTCACCCTGACGTAATCAATCCCAAACACTCCTATCAAAATGAGAGCGCTTAAATCATAGGTGGCACGTAAGCAGTTTACACGTTTCCCTGCACCACCCACGCGACCCTCAATCTGTCGACCTTGAGTTTATTTGTCGACATCAAGTGACCCAGCAACGAAAGATTTAGCGCGAACGCAGCTCACGTGTCGCCACTTCCATTCCGATGCAGTGGCGAGACCACAGGGGGTGGGGGAGGGGCAGGGGAGGCATTGCCCCCCAACCTTGGACGGAAATGAGTTCTTGGGGGGACAGGGGGGGAAACATTGACGGCTAAGTGTACCTGCAATTACCGCCCACAACTTGAAATTTTATGCAAATAAAAATACTTTTCGCAAAATGTTCTTGATCGCTCGCTCGCATTACTTGCTTTTCTTAGTCTTCAGTAGCGTATCTAGGGGGCGGAGGGAGTCTGCCCTGGGCGCCGAACGACTTGAAGGAAAATAAGTTGTAAAATTGATTGATTGGGTTGTGGTTTTACGTCCATTTTATGAACAGAAATGCTAATCGGGACTGAACCTGCAGTTTAAAGTTGGATCCGAACAGCTGTGCCATGTGCCTCCAGCGGATATCGAACCCGGGACCCCCTGATCACATGGCAACGATGTTATCATTATACCATCGAGGTGCAGGGGCGGCGCCAAAAATTTTCGACCGGGTGGGCAGAAGCTGTATATTCATAAATTAGGGTGGGCTGTATAAATCTAAGACCTTATATGAGTTTTACATGCACTCATGCTCGTCCCCCCACCTCCAACATATACAGGGTGTCCTAAAACAACTTCAACAACGGTTGGATGCTGATATATATACAAGGAACTTTTCCTCATATTCATAACCTCGAAAGTGCTTAGTTTCTGATCAATGAGCGCTGAAAATCTAACCTGTATGTACAGTCACGGACACTTCTGGGTTATAACAATCCCATTAACTTTCAATGCAATCATTACAACCCAGAAGTGTCCATGACTGTACGTATACAACCCAACTCACCACACGATCGCTCTGACGTAACTTCCAGGGACGCGTAACAAGATTGCCACTTGAATTGAAAACAACATACTTGGGAGTCTTATCTGGCAAAATACAAAAGAATAATTATACTTGCGATGTTGTAAGCATAGGTGCGCGCAGAATAATTTATTTGGGGGTCCCTTAAGAGAAGTTTCAGTTACCTACCTGGACATGGCTAGCCTATAGTCGTAACTTCATGTTATTTTCACAGAAACTATTAAGTATAAGAACATGAAATTTTAACAATATAGAATGAGCATTTGTTATCACTTTAGCACAGGTTTTACTATCACCGTGTCGATATTTTAAGTAATAAAAGTAAACAATTGAAAATGATAAATACAAGGCTATATCTCTACGGGTACTATCAGCTGAATCACTCTCACGAAGTACATCTGTATGTTCAGTTTTACCATGTTTTCTAATGCACATTAGCCTACTTCATAAAATATATTGCTGTACCTGATCACTCGATAGTTAATGCCATGTGTTACATGTCATTTTAAACCGTAGCATTCAGATGTAAGCAAAAATCTGAAAATTGATATTGAATGAGAAGTGAGAGAGCATTCATGAAAATCTTTGAACATGAAATTCTTATTGGAAATATTAGAAAATTGCATTAACAGACAAGTCGGTCCTCGGGAAAAGAATATTTACGGTCCGATATGTGAAGGGGCTCTGCGATTTATCAAGAAAAAAATAATTTATTTACTACGTGATTACTGTCTACTATAGTAAAGGAATATCACATTGTTTTGTAGAGAGGGAGAGAGAGAGCTGGTCATCTCAAATGAAACGAAATTCCTTATTTTTTACCACTGATATTATTTTCATTATTTTAATGGTAGTTCAACATATTTTCTTTATTTTTTAGAAGACGTTTGGGGTAGCCAGGTACCTTTGGCACCTCCGTGTGCACACCTGCCTGTAAGAAGTATCTATAGCATTTACAAACCGGCCAAGATATAGAATTACGAACAGATACGGACTGAAATTCAAGACGCTTCATTCTAAAATGTCCCCATCGTGTTTCGAGTGTCGTGCAGTACCAATAATCGTGAATCGCGAGATACACTTACGACATGTTGATGAAATCGACGAACTGAGAAATGCAAACATAGTGTGTGTTCGCCACCTTGTTTTGTTTCACACGCAGACTGCAAACCCCTTACTAAAAATAATGAATGGTAAAATATCTTGCAATAAAATGAAAAATATCGTTTAAACATTAATTCATTCGCAGATTAAAACTAATACATAATAACTTAAATCAATCCGATCTGTATAAGGGTGTCACTACTTGACGTGTGCATTCCGAGCGCCCAATACAGCTCAGCGTTTGGCATAAGTATGAATAATGTCTTATTAGCAAAATTTAAAAAAAGGCAAGAACCCGGGTATAGATCAAATTATTAGTTCATTCTGCATAATATTTACCTATGCTAAAGAAGGACATTTTGGCAAAATATCACCGAAATGTAATAAAATAAATAAATAAATAAAATTGTATGTATTATGTTATGAAGCACAAAGTTCTAAAATTGTGTCCCTATTCTATGTTAGTTAACCACAAGAAAAATCACATGATTACGTAACTGATAGGGAAAATGTATCTTGTAAGAAGATTTTTTGCCTCCCTGATGGCATAGTGGTAAAGTCGTCGCCTTGTGATCAATCGGTCTCGGGTTCAATAACCGGTGGAGGCAGATAGTGATTCGGACCCCACTTTAAACTGTAGGTCCAGTCCCGATTAGCCTATCTGTGCATAAAGTGTACTTAAAAGAACAACTCATTTAAGAAGATTCCTAATACGGTTGCTAACTCATCAAGTCATTACTAATTCTGCAGCTATTTTTCAAACCTACAGAGCTGTTTTATCAAAATCTATTTTTGTGATTGCTTCTTATTAGTAGAATGAATATAAAATTATTATTATCTATTTTGGATACGATATCGAAATTAGAAATTACAGGTATATAAAATCGTGATGATGAAAGGGACATATCAAATTACCTCTGTCTTCGTATTTCAATATAGACCTAACTAAACAACTTTATGTGTTGCAGGAGGAAGCAATGCGAAGAAGAGGTTTTTATTTGTTTAACAGATCACCTTAATCATACCCAGGCCGGAAGCCCGGAGTTGACTACATCAAGCAACTCCACTCCACCCCTTCTACACTTAGTTTCAGTTACAACTTTTTGGCCAAGTTACGGCAGACAGTTAATTATATTTCTATATTTTTGCCACATTTCAAGTATCTATTTCTTTTCATTATGTGGCACATTTTCAAAGCAATTTGATGCATCATCCCTGTGAAGGTCAGAAGCTGCAGCCCTCAGGCCCATAATCTTGTTCTAATCTTGATCATATTCTGCACAATTTTGCTCCTCTCATAAAGCCTCCTAAGCCTACTGGCTGCTTAAGCATACAAGTGGGCATTAGATCACATTTTTTGTTTCAAAAGATTTGGAAATTCCTTTCGCTTTCCAATGATAAAATTAAGGAAGTTGAAAGAAAAGCTTAAATTAATCCCATTCAACTTATTATTTACTCTGACTTTTGTAAACCTATTCACGAAATCAGTGTTTCGGCAAAGCTTTTTATTGAATGATAATATGTGAACTTGTCTGTAATGTAAATAATATTCACAAGTAAAATATACATGAAGTGAACACCATAATAAACTTATTTATGAGACCTTTCTCATTCTCCCAAGACTATATATTTATTGAATTTGATTGGGTTGGCACAGCAATTTTTGGGTAGGCAATTGTCCATCCGTGCCCACCCCTGTCGCCGTCCCTGTCGGGGAGGCACAATAGTTGTAAGAGAGAGAATGCATTGGCGTCTCGTGAAATTGTTTGAGCCCTATTAAACCAATATTGATTTCAGCCTGCAAAAAAATGAATCCAAAAATGTTCTTGTTTGCTTTGCTCGCAATATATCATTGATCTCTGTAATGCATTGTAAATTACCAGACAGAGAAATAAGACTTGTGTTAATTGATTTTGTTTTAAATGCATGAACAATTGTTTCGAGGAAAGGGAGCGTGCAGGCAATGTATGTAATTTTTGATGTTGGTTTATTGTGAGATGGATGAATTGGTTGCCTAATGGATTTAAATAATATAAGTTGTATATAATATGTATTAAATAAACTTTGAATATGCACACAATTTAGTGTCCACATCGCTCCATGTTGCATGTATCGTCGGTGAAGGGGCGAAGTGGCGTAACTCGAAAAATTGCGTTTTTGATGTATGACTACCTCCTCTGTTACCTGTCAAAATTTCGTGGCTGAATTCCCACTGGTTCCGGAGATTTAAGCACCCTGCAATTGGCGTATCTTGAAATTTTCTGCATAAAGATATCTGCGAAGTTTCTTCAGTGGCTGCTAAGAAATGAAGGCGCGTACCGGCGTAAGCTTATATCGGGAAACAAGATATACGATTTACGAAATATTATATAAATTTATATAAGATTTATGAAACAAAGGTGAATCATACGTTAGTCCATGCACAAAAAAGTTAGTTCCAGGGAGAAATCTGAAAGAAAAATGTGATGGAAAATGTGAAAAGTTTGGTAAAGAATGCTTTAAAATCACAGATGCGGAAAGACATGAAATTTTTAAGGACTTTTATGCAAGTGACGACCTTCAGCTTCAACGAGAATTCGTCAACACATATGTAAAGGTTTCAGACGGTAAACACAAAACTACGCAAAATGAAGAATCTCGAAGATTAAAAACAAATCATTACTTTTTACCATAGAAGGAAAGAGAAGTAGTACCAGTGTGTAAAACCATGTTTCTAAACACATTTTTAATATCAGAGAAAACAATGCGAACTGCTCTAGCCAAAAGAAGATGTCATTGAGAAAGAGAGAAGAGGAGGAAAACTTCAGAGCCTACTGGAAAGGGACAAAATAATAGAGAATATGATGTAAAACTCATAAAGAGATTTCCAAGAGTCGATTGATTGATTGATTGAATGATTTAGTTTATTTTACTTCGCGTTTTGTGCCTCTTGGCTAATTTGCGAAGATGGGGATGAGTGATGAAATTGATGGATGGACATTCACAAACAACCAAGCCAGAGCGGAATTCGAACCCGGTACCCTTGGTGTCGCAGCTAACAACTTTTTTTTTTTAAAGGAAAGCCCCTATGCGGAAGCTTACCCCATCACACTTCATTCACTCATATTATTTCATTCATATTTCAATTTCAGGACTTTTCAGGACAGACAATCACAAACATTCATGTCCGAGCCAGGATTCGAACCCGGGACTCCCGGCATCGTAGCGCGATGTGCTAACCACTCCGCCACGGGGGCCGACCACTCGACCACAGGGTCCGGCCCCAAGAGTCGAATCTCACTACTGCAGGAAAGATACAAAAAGACAATGTCTTCATTCGGATCTGCCTAAAAGCAAAATGTATAGAATGTTTATTTAGGATCATAAAGAGAACATCACCCCTTTACCAACTTATCAGACATACAGAAAGATATTCAAAAGCATGAACCTTTCTTTTCATTGACCGAAAAAGGATACGTGCGGTCTGTGTAGCAACTTTCTGGAAGGAGATGAGTCGAAGAAGAGCGAACTAGGTGATAAGTATCAAAAACATGTCGCCGAGATAGATACTGTAAGAAAGAAGAAAATGGAAGCTAAAGACACATCGGACTTTCAATGCAAGACTGTTGCTGCAGTGTTTCAGTTGCAGCAAGTCATTTATCTTCCCATTTCAAATGAAATAAAGTTATTTTATAAAAGACGATTATGAACATAAAATTTTACACTCTATGATCTGAAGACAAGGGAATGCAATTGTTTTGTTTGGCACGAAGGAGTGACCCACGACCCACAGAGGTGCATGCGAAAATCTTCACTTGCCTAAACAATTTTCTTCATCAATTGGATGTAAAACAGGTTGAAGAAATTTACTTGTTCGCTGAAGGTTGTGCAGGGAAAAATAAAAACTCAATGCTCTACACTGTTACTATGGCTCAGCATATCAGAGTCATCACTTTAAATTTCTCTGAATCGTACCACGGACAGAATGAAGGCACTAAAATCAATTCATTCCAGCTCAGCTGCTACCAATTTTTAGACTTGCACGATCTGATAAACCATACACTGAGCATTCCCTTCGATGAATGAATTTCTTAGATTTCCGAGATGTCGCATCAAATCTGAGGATCCAATCTGTAAGGAAGGATGGTAATGATGAAGGAATTGACTGAACAGGCATACGAGAACTAATGGTGATCAAGGATCAACCAGATAAAATTTATTTCAAGGACAGCCATTTAAATGTGGTTTATCGAAGTATCTCGCTGCAAAGGAAAGTTATATTCACCAAAACTCCAAAGTGTCTTCACTCACATCCACCAAGGATTTCACTACAGATGTATGCAGATTTGATGTCTTTATGTGAAGGAGATACACCTGTAGTGAGAGAACCTGAGTTTGTGTATTTCTACAAAAATCTTCCACACTGAATATCATTCAAAAAATATTAAAAATATTCTATTGTACGAGCCTTCAAAGTCCCATAGTTTTTCTTAGTTACAAGTACAACCAGAATTCATATTTTCTTTGTACTGAAGTGTTACTATATCTTGAATTGCATTAAAGATAAACCATTATTAAGTTTCTGTATTTTATTAACTTCTTTTAACTACTATTTTCAACAGCAATGGATAAATAGACGTGAATGTATGGATCACTTTTAAATAAAGGTATGAAATTAATACAACTATTATTAAATACTTTATATTACCGGGAAAATTAATAAATGTATCTCTACATACCAAAAAGATCATTTTTTAAAAAAATGTAAGGAGGGCGTAACTTTAATCACAATCTTTGAAAAGAAAAGGGGAAGGGGCGTAAGTGATTCAAGCACATTCCAAAATTTTTCTTCCAGCAGAAATGAAAACATGTTCAAAATGTAACTTTTTCCCCAGATGTAACAACAATCATACACTTATTGTACAAAATTTGCAATTGATATAATAAATATCAAATGAGCACGACGGTATTATGTTGAACGAAAAACTTTAAATCTCTCTCTCAAAAAATCGTAAAAATCAAGATACGTCACTTCATCCCTTCACCGACGATATGTGAAACATATATCGTGCACTAAAGTTATACATGTTAATGTAAAAAATAATTATATTTGGAATGCATTTATCAATGTGAAATTGAAAGTGTTGAAAAATAATTCAATCATTTGTTCGAACACAAATGCTTTAGCGCCAACTTCTACCCCTTATTGCATAATTTACGAGGGTAATAATGTCTTTGTTACTACTACTACTACTACTACTACTGCTGCTGCTGCTGCTGCTGCTACTTCTACTACTACTACTACTACTACTACTACTACTACTAATAATAATAATAATAATAATAATAATAATAATAATAATGTTGGTGCCGAGTTCGAATTCCGGCTTGGGCATGGATGTTTGTGAGTGTGTGTCTATTCATCAATTTCATCAAATCATCACTCATCCCCATTTTGGCAAATTAGCCAAAAGTAGCACAATAAGCGAAGTAAAATATGGCAAAATCAATAATAATAATGTTATAATAATAACATTATTAACATTATTATTATTAGCATTATTACTATTATTAATATGGCATATTTGTCCTGGCACTTGCCACCCCAAACAAAAATTCGTGCTAGCGCCTCTGTTCCAATGGGTTTCTTTCCGAGATCGATCCACGTTCAAGTGTTTCAGATGTTTTTGAATTCAGATATTTAATATTCGTAATGATTCCAACGAGTTTATTTTTTCCAAAAACAATTACATTGTCAATAATGAAAAATATAACCAGCTAGATTTTCTGGCGCCTTACCCACGGTTACCCTCCATCAAGCACCGACATTTTGCATAATATGTGATTTTTTGTCAATTTTAGACATCGTGGGGACGGGATCGTCCCGTCGAACTTATACCTCCTTTGAAAACAATGAGATATCAATATTATTCATCGTGCAAGAAATTCCGGATCTCGGTATTTAAAATTTCAAACCGGGTAGTCCCTGTAGTACTTTGTGAGTGACATATAAATTATTTTTTTCATATTTTCGCACATAAACGTTGTGTTTTTCTTCGCAGCAAACAAAAGAAATATATTGTCGCAACACAGTCTGTAAGTTAATGATATGAATACACGTTTATTATTTTCAAGCCCCTAGCGAGGGATAGGAAAGGGGGACTAGGGAGCCATGCACAGAAGGCGCTTCTTGAATTTTTTTCCCTCAAAGTAATAGCAGTAGGGCATTTTAAATTATGTTCTACAGACATAACTGAAATCGGTGGCGCAACGACAGGGGGTAGGGGCATTGCCCCCAACCTTTGACGAAAATCCATTCTGGAGGGAAGGGGGGGGGTCAAACATTGAAGTAGAAGAAAAGCAAGACTGGCAGACTCTAAGAGTAACAGGACAAAGGATGCTCAATATGGAATAAGTTTTCACGTATTTCTTGCATTTTTTTTCTAGACGGCAAAGGCACCTGCAGCGGGGGAGAAGAAGGGCAACTACGCCACTTTATTTCAAATTTTATACAAATAAAAATACATTTCGTATTTTTCTTGCTCGCAATACTTAATTTTCTTACAGTCTCATCAAGTTCAGAGTCGTAGGTAGCTAGAGGGGAGGTGGGAGTCAGCCCTAGGAGCCGAACGATCCAAATGAAAGAAAAAAAAGGTAAAAGAGAATCTATATTATTTTCATTTTTCACAATTTTGGTTCTAAAAATTTTCTTGCTCACTTCGCTCGCCATAAAAATTATATTCGTTATGCATTCTCTGCCGTTCAAAAATTCAGTTTGTGTGCTTGTTTTTCATTATTAGCTAATGAAAATGAAAGTGTTGAAAAAATATTTCAAATAGTTTGATCCAACACTATTGCTTTAACGCCGACTTCTAACCCCCCCCCCTTATTGCGTGAATAATAATGTTTGGTACTACTACTATTATTAATAATAAATATAGTAATACTAATTACAATCGTGTTGTTATTATTATTGATTCGTTCATCCTAGTGGTTGCCCCCCCAAACAAAAATTCGTCGTTGCGCCTCTGACTGAAATATTCTTAAATATGCTAAAACTTTTGTTAAAATCAGAAATGCAAAATACGAATCTTTAAATATAACCCATATTATTTTTAATGAGCTTTTATTTCTTTCCTTACTCCAAAATTTGTAGGACGTTAGCATTCGCGCTCATATTGGGAAAGGGGGGGGGAGGGACAGTGAAGCACTTGACCTACCTGAGATGTCTGGGAACACCTAATATCATTTGAATAGTGAAATTGTTGCGTGAAAACATGGACAAGGTGTGTCTTCAAAGATATCAGACTTTGTGGTCTCTGATATTTGAGTTTTTGTTTTTAAGTCCACTTTATGCACAGATAGGCTAATCGGGACTTGACCGACAGTTTTAAGTGGGATCCGAAATTTTGGTTGTCTCCGCCGACTACCGAACTCGGAACCCCTTCATTACAAGGCCACGCCATTACCACTACGCCATCGGGTTGACCCTAGTCTCTGATATACACATCGTGCAAAAAAAAAGACACTGAACTGTTCCTAAAATAAATGTTAAAGTTTATGGAAAGGAAGCAAGTCGAATCCAGTTTCTATTTAAACAGAGGACTCAAGTCTGAACTTAGCAACAACGCCACGGTATTTTCAATTCAATTTAAATTTTATGATTTGTAAAACAACGACAACAATAATGATAATAATAATAAAATGTCACGGTAATTTTTTATGATATGAAATATTACCCTGCTCCCAAGTGCTCGAAGTGAAAAATCCTTGCCCAGTTTGGGAAAAAGATATGGGGATGCTTGTAGTTGTATGGATCAATTTTGAGAAAATGCGGTAGGTGAAGGAATGCCTATGCAAATTATCCTTGTCGTGGATGCTTTGTTAGAGTTTTCTTAACTGGGGATATCATTACTGTGGCATAAGAAGAAAATATCGAAGGACGTATGCGACTAAATTGGAATTTCCTCTACAGTTGTCATAAAACGAGAGCTCTCCTCCCTAACATCTTACATTTAGCCAACAGTACTCGTGGCGACGCTTCAGATGATTATTTTTTCAGGTGACTGTTGCTAGTTACGGGGATCAACGTTATGCGATTATAAACTTCCCTCTGCTACAGTTTTTCCATTTTCCGCGCCGCGTTTTTATGAGGGACGGTCGGTTGACTAGTTAGCGACTGTACGAGACACTAAGCAAATTCAGGGCCTCCCCGGTGGTAATGTTGTCGCCTCGTAATCAAGTCCCAGGTTCGATATCCGGTGAAGGCACATGGCACAGTGGTTCGGATCCTACATTAAACTGTAGCTCCAGTCCCGATTAGCCATTCTGTTCATAAAGTGGACTTAAAACAAATCAATCAATCAAACTAAGCAAATTCATCTACCGGTGACTTTCGGTATAGTGTAATATGCAATGATAAATAGGAGAACGATAAAACTGCCGGAGAATGGGCAAGAGTGTACGAATGATCTCAACAGCTTGGCGAAGAACGCTAGTTGCTCACGAATGAACCGTGTGGACACATTTGTCCGACTGGGACATGTAAGGTGTTCTTTATGTGAATTTTTGGGAAAAGGGTCATGATTTATGCCCAGTTTTCCTGCACATTGATGAAGGGTGCCGTATAATGACATTTGTATAAATAAGACGTTGATGTTGTCTGCAAATGTTATCCTTCACCATAATTTCCCCACATGGTCAATTTGACAGCAATAACTCTCCGAAAGGGTTTTGCTTCATGTTCATACACCCCGGGCTTAGCTCTTAGTGAATATCAGATTTATTTGAACCACTTAAAGATAATATGAGAGAGAAGAAATTTTAGACAGATGAAGCACTGACAAAAAAAAATCAAGATATCCTGCGGTGGCAATGACAGCAGTCTATTTTCTTCAACGCCAAATAACTCACGGAACTGACACATTGATAGCAGCTATGCCTGTATGTTCAGGAAGATTCCTTTAAAAGACTCACGTATTTTTGTCCTTGTAGGACTTGTAGTCTTGGTCGGTCAACCCTGAATGACCCTTGCAAATGTGCTGTTTGAGAAAATATCAAACTAATCCCATCTGTATTTTACTTCGCTTTTCTGCCAATTTAGCTAATCGCGACGACAAGGAAAAAATTGTGAAATAGATGGAAAGACAAAAACACATTATGCCTTGACAAAGATTCGAATCCAGGAATTCTGGCGCTACACTTACTTCTCTGCCACAGAAGACGACCTAACTATTTACATTTTTCAAATTATTTAGAGAATATTATCATTCACTGTAAATTAATGGAAAGACCAAAAATCATCAAATGAAATAGGTCTACAAGTTAAATATAACTAAATTAATGATTACTGGAAGAAAGCAATGTTTCCTTTCTTTTCCTGATGCCTCAGACCTCCCCGATGGCGCAGTGGTAGCGTCGTCGCCTTGTATTTCAAGGGGTGCCGGGTTCGATACCCGGTGGAAGCACATAGTAGTTTGGATCCTACTTTAAACTGTAGGTCCAGTCCCGATTAGCCTTACTGTGCATAAAGTGGACTTAAAAAACTGTTGTTTTTTTTTACTTTATGGGTGTGAGTGATCGGAGTTTATGGGTCTGGGACGGGATCGATACGGTTTATAGAACTATCCCGATCTTCAGGACAGAAAATTTCACGTATTTCCCGACTAGTTCAGAAAATTTTATGGATGGGTAATGTTCAGAATTTCCTACCACTCCTGAAATTATTGAGTTCCACGCACGTTTTGTCCCCAAAGAAATTATTTTCGGTATTTTGTTGCCATTTCTAGAAAATTTCCCTTCCGATAATTAAGTATATCCAGAATTCTTATTTCGCGATCATTTTAAATTCCTGACCTATCGGAAATCCCGAAAGTAAGGAAATCATTTCCCGAAGTTTCCCGGGACAGGACTTCTGGATCCCGCAAACTGAAGTCTGCTTTCCGTTGCGACTGGTAGTATGTCAGAGGTCCCAGGTTCGAATCCTCGTCATTGTGTTTGTTCAATCACCATGTTCCTGACGTGAAATAACCAGAATACGTAAACTTTAATAAACAAATATCGTATCCGATGCAGAGGCGGGCTGATTAACATCTGTGCATAAATTGGACTTGAATCTAGGGATGTACAATATCGGAATTTTGATATCGAGATATATCGTCAAGAAAATATCGTCGCAGACGATACGATATTATTTCCGTATCGTGATATGGGTGATATATCGTCTCCCTCTCTACAATATATATCGCAAAAATATCGTGACGATATATCGTCTAGTTAATATCGCCTGGACGATAGTTCCTCAATATCGCGATATATCGTCTGGTCTCAATATGTGTTCCTTGCACCCCTAGCACGCGTGGTTTTACCACAGAGAGCAATGTAAAAAAACGAACTCTTTTGAACGTTCGTACCGCCGAAAGGACCCACCGAAGAGAAAAATGACACTTGCATTAAAATAAAAAAAACATTATGACCTGCCTGCTTTTCCCACCTGATCATTCACTGTGCCTGCACTTCCTTCTTCTTCCTCCATGATATGTGGCGCCGTTCTTTCCCTTCAACATGTTTACAGTTAATCGGATATCATGAGTAAGCAGTTGCAGTGGAAGGAATCTTCCAAAGCGAAAAGAAAAAAAAAAAACATATTTGTTTCCCCGCCATAATGAATTCACAGTTGCCTTCTCCTTAGATATAACACTGACATAGTGTTGATTGATTGGTTGATTGAGTTGGTGTTTTAAGTCCACTTTATGCATAGTAAAGTAAATTTGGACTTGACCTACAGTTTAAAGTAGGATCCGAACCACTATGTGCCTCCACCGGGTATCGAACCCAGCACCCCTTGAATACAAGGCGACGACGCTACCACTGCGCCATCGGGGAGGCCTGAGGCATAAGGAAAAGAAAAGAAACATTGCTTTCTTCCAGTAAGCATTAATTTAGTTTGATCTAACTTGTAGCTTCCATGACTGAAATATTGATTTCACCCATGTGTTATGTCACCCCTCCTTCCTTCGAAAATTTTTAAGCCCCCCTGTACTTTTTGAGGACATCATACACTTCCTCAACATAAGATAACAACATTGTGAGGACGCTAATCACTTGTGCACCAGAAGTAATAAGCCTTGTGAGGACATCATACACTTCTTCAACAGAATATAGTAGCCTTGTGGGGACACTACTAACTTTACATCAGAAGTAATAAACCTTGTGGGGACATCATACACTTCTTCAACAGAATATGGTAACATTGTGGGGACACTACTCACTTTGCATCAGAAGTAATAAGCCTTGTGAGGACATCATACACTTCTTCAACAGAAGATAGTAACCTTGTGGGGACACTACTCACTTTGCATCAGAAGTAATAAGCCTTGTGAGGACATCATACACTTCTTCAACAGAATATAGTAACCTTGTGGGGACACTACTCACTTTGCATCAGAAGTAATAAACCTTGTGGGGACATCATACACTTCTTCAACAGAATATAGTAACCTTGTGGGGACACTACTCACTTTGCATCAGAAGTAATAAACCTTGTGGGGACATCATACACTTCTTCAACAGAATATGGTAACATTGTGGGGACACTACTCACTTTACATCAGAAGTAATAAACCTTGTGGGGACATCATACACTTCTTCAACAGAAGATAGTAACCTTGTGGGGACGCTACTCGCTTTGTATCGGAAGTAATAAGCCTTGTGAGGACTTCATACACTTCTTCAACAGAGGATAACAACCTTGTGGGGACACTACCCACTTTGCATCAGAAGTAATAAACCTTGTGAGAACATCAAACACTTCTTCAACAGAAGATATCATCCTTGTGGGGACACTACTCGCTTTGGATCGGCAGTAATATACCTTGTGAGCACATAATACACTTCAACAACAAAAAGGTAAGCTTGTGAAGCGAAACGTTTCTTAAACGTATATCGAATTTCTATCGCGAATTGAAGCCATGACTTCCTTATTTCAAAGCATCCGAGCACATAAAGTAAATTGATTGAATTTGTGAGATGTAAATAATGCATAAAAGAATAATATATTATCATAAATTAGAAATGTACATAAATCAATAATAATAATAACAGTTACTGTTAGTATTTTCATGGCGTGTAAAGTTACATTTTAGCTTCCTTGAAAAATATATTGACTTTGCCCATGAGACACCCCTCCCGCTTCCGCTTGGAAAATTTCTACCCTTGAGCGCACTATATATTTCTTCAAAGGAAGATAACAACGTTGTAGGGACACTACTCGATTTTCCATCAGAAGTTATATCCCTTGTAAAAGCACTTTTTAAATTATTAACTAATTTAATTTAGTAACACTGTTGATCCTTTTTTCATGCCTTGGTCAGCATTGTAATGTTTAATTGAATTTAGATACAAATTAACATTTAACTTAAAGCAAAGCATGATTCGAAATGTATATAAATTAAACACAAATAGTTTGTGAGAACAATGAAAGATACTTTGCATATATATCACATTTTGCATCGTATCTTTCTGGCTTTTGGGGTTAATCGTGAGGATTAGATAAAATTGATGAAGGGACACTGGAAGAAAATAATCGAACTCGGAACTTTATTGAATCAATTTCAAGTCCTATATCCCTCTGCAACATTTCCACATCATATCACATGGTGGTGGTATTATTATTATTATTATTATTATTATTATTATCATCATTATTATTATTTTATTATTTGTAATACGCGTGCTATGTAGCTTTTTACTTTTTGTCTTGATGTTAAAACACAGAAGTTTGCATTTCTACCCAAAATAGCACAACACTCGTTAGTATAATTATTTTGCTAACTTTATTTGTCAGTCATTTAATTACATCCACCGTCAGATGTCTCCTATTTCATGTAACATCTGTTTCTCTTTTCCAGTGATTTATTCTCTGCAGGACAAGTATTTACGATTTTTTTAATGAAAAATATCATAAACGACAAAAACTGCAAAAATCGACAGAGACTAAAAGTATCTCCTCTCTTTTATTCTCAAGTACCAACAGGGTAGCATTTTCAAACTTATTTACACATCGGTCCCCACAGCGTCTGTACAGAATCAATCGTGTGTATGGAGTGTATGTGCAAATTTTCATGAACCTAATAGACCTTGTGGGGACCCGAGGCCACCTGATTTAACAGGCCTTGTGGGTACTGGTGTCCCCACAAGGATAGGAAACGTTTTTCTTGTATAATTTGCTCACAATGTAGGTTACTTCTAATTTTCGGGAGTTTATAGTTTTAGTGTGTTATTTGTCACATAATTTCAACAAACACATCAGACTACGACTGTGATTTCCCCCGGTCCCCACAGTGTATGTGCACTAACAGAGTCCCCACAAGGTAGCATATGCACGTATGTGTGTGCGTGCGTGTGTGTAGACGTGACGTTGACTTGTTAAGAATGTCACGTCAATAATACTAGCTTGGGAATGTGACGACCTTCCCTTTTCTCTATAAAAAAAGAGAGAGAGGTTCATGTAACTTGCATGGCTAAGGGAATTTCCTGAGAATTCTTTCCATTCTAAACATTCCTGTGTGTATGTGTGTGTGTGTGAGTGTATGTGTGTAGAGATTGATGCGCTTATGTATGTGTGTAAACATTAAGGCATTGACCTGTAAAGAATGTTACATCAATAATACTGTCTCGGGAATGTTATACCCTTCTCTTTTCTCTATAAAAAAAGAGAGAGGGTCATGTGATTTGAGCTGAATGGCTGTCTAAGGGGCAATTTCCCGATTACTTATTTTGTTACAAGAATTCTTTGCATTCCAAACATTCCTAGGTGTCTGCGTAGAGATTGATGCACTTACAGCTATGTGTGGGCATTAACCTGTTAAGAATATTACACCAATAATACTAGCTCAGGAATGTTATGCCCCCACCCACTTTCTCTATAGGAGGTTATGTGAATGTGCTGATTGGTTGACTAAGGGGAATTTCCCGATTAGTAACTTGGGGTTATAAATATAAAGGTTTTGCTAATATGGAATGCAAAAGCTCAGTACTTGGCTCCCTCAGGGATTCGAATCCTGTTAGGTTAAACAGCATAAAAATTTCACAGCAAGAATTCTCATATTTACTGACGATTTTTTTAACATACTTAATAATAAGTTATAACCTGTGTTGTGATGCCACTATAAACTGTATACAAAATATGCAGTCCCTAGAATGAGATGGATGAGGCTTATGAACCACGACCTATACAGGTGTACAATCTGGCAATGAATGGATGTTTCTTTTTATTAAGCATAGCAGTGTGTTTTCGCTTATTTTAATATCAGGCAACAATGTTAGAAAGTGTGTGCATGGCCCAAGAATACAATTTAAAATCACTAATGTGATATGAACCCCCTTCACTTGTGTGTATTTGAATATGAAAGTGAGATACTTTCAATAATTGAGAAGAACAATCACAAACAAGCTTGCAACGGTATTGGGAGGGGTCATGAGTTCAAACTTCAGACGATTTCTGTTAATCTGCTAAGGCCCAGGGTGTACGGATATCAGTACGAAAATTTGTAAAAAAGAAGAGGCAATTTTGGCTAATTGCAACCATGAGGATGAATAATGATAATTATGATGAAATTGATGTGTGGGACTTAGAAAACAAAACTTCAAAGTGTATTGTACCAACAGCTACAATTGTCCCCCTCCCCCCACACAAGGCAGTTAGCAGAGGTGTACTTTTGTTGGTTTACGACTCTGAGGGCTTAAGTTACTATGTTCACCTATAGCTGTACATACATGTGATTGCAACAACGTTACCACTACGTCATGCGACAAAGGTCAGGATCGGTATTGTTATATTTTATTGCTCAGGTCATTTCTTTTTTTAATATGTACAGCTATAGGTGAACATAGTAACTTAAGAGTAACAGTTCAACTTATTTTCAACAATTTCCCCCCAAAATCACCCTATATCTGAAGTAATACAATACTTTTTTATTCAATTAACACCCTTTTAATTACGTTATTTACAATTAGTGATTGCTAGTGCAAACTAATTAGTATAACATGCAATCTCAGGTATGTACAACGCAAGATTATCATACTTCGCAATCTACTTTGTATTACACGGACCATATGTTAACCAACGACATTCATTCAGAATTGAAAGCACGTGCATAGTTAGCGGGACAGAGAGGAGGACGCGTCCAGTCCAGAAAAAAAAATTGTATATAGTATAAGATATTTGGGTATTGTACAGAATGTCCCCTCGCCCCGCCCACAATAACTCGGCTGTAATGCTTGTGATTGTAGTATCAGTCAATGTGACATTGCTTGTATTCCTTCTTTCCTAGTGTTTCATATTTTTCCTCCTAGCCATGGTTCAGAGAGAGATTGATTTTCGACCATTTAAAGAAAGGATTCCCAAACTTGTTTGCTTCACGGCTCCCTTAGTTTTTTCAAGACTTTACCGCGGCGCCCAGAATATAGGCCCCTCTAACACTTGCAACGCTCAGTTACTTGTAAGATTGCTTGTCTTAAGTTAAAAATTAAACTCGTATTTCAAATTCAGAAACATTTTGTATGTAAAAAAAAGTACTAAAGAAGCAGATATTTGAAACATTCATAGCATTGACTAACGATTCAATGAAAATATAGGGACCTTTCGTTGCGCCCCTGTAAGCTAATCACGGTGCCCCAGGGCGCCGCGGCACACACTTTGGGAACCACCGATTTAAAGCGTATAGTAACATCTGTTCGTCGTCGTCATTAACATATTTACTCGCCGTCGCCTTGTAATCGAGGGGTTCCGGTTCGAAACCCGGTCGAGGCACACAGTGGTTCGGATCCCACTTAACACTGTAGTTCGAGTCCCGATTAGCCTTACTGTGCATAAAGTGGACTTAAAGCAACAAATCAATCAATCAAACATGTTTACCATCCTTGATCTTATACATTGCACGAAACGAATCGTTCCAATCCAGATGCAGTCTCTTTTTAAGCGAGTCGCATGTGCAAATGGTAACAAACTCCCAGGATGTGTCCTGTGTTTGTCCATGGATTGCCGCCTCCAAACAATAAACAAGGAAAACAAAATTTTGCGTTCACAACGTTGCACCTGTACTTCGGGAACCAGAAATTTTTTAATGTTCTTTTAATAACGCATTTGGGAGTACTTACCTCTTGTACAATGTAGAGGTCGGCTGGTGAGGGCTCATCCTTTTTACTTGAGTTCGTTATGCTTCGCTCAATCGCGAAAATTACTTTTCTTTCAAACTCCTAACAGTATTTACAGTGTACAAAACACAACACAACACTACACTACACTACACACGCACGTCTGAAAGCCAGTGCAGACAAATTCACCCAACCGCTTGTCAATAGATATCTTGCTTTCGACATCGACACTAACCGCCTTTTACCCGTTGCCGCCAAAGAGCATAGGCTTTTGTGTTGCCCCGAAAAACTAACGGTACTTGATCTTTCCAAAACAAACGTGCTCCCTTGCAGTTCTTCCACAGCAGCAGTGTTGCCAACAATTGAAACGCAGAAGTTTCTAAATCTTCAAGATGCGCTAATTATAAATCGCTGAATCAAATTTGCTGGTGAAAAATACAAAATGTATTTTTAAAAAAATGCTGTGCAGAACAACTTACACCAGGTTTATTGAATGTATGTGCGTTTATATGCACATTAAAAATGCATTTAATTTCAATTGTGATAATTTTAATGCATATATTATTTCAATTTTCTAACTTCAAAAAGAAAATATATGTGTATATGTGTAGCAAAAATACAGCTCTAGTTTTCTGAAAGTTATATTTCGTTCTTTACAATAAGCATATTCTAATAACGTAGAGAATAGTAAAAATGATTTACTAATATCAATTGATAACTTTTCTCGGTAACAACTATTTAGGCCATACGACCCCATACTATTCTGAGTATAGTTACCAGAAAAATTCGCGTTGAATTGATGTAAATGTAGTCAGCACTTTCCTTTGCAATTTAAGTTGGTGAGAGTTATTTCCTTGGCATGAAAAACGTCAATTACTAAAGGAAGTTGCACAGTCTGAATTGCCCTTAGACGCACATGCGCAAATCATACATAATATCTTTCAAAGTTTATAACTCCTGCAGACTAGTTTCTAAAGAAAAGTCGCTCGTCACTATTACGTGAATTTTAGCGCCCACTGGAATTTAAAATCCGCCAGGTTTAGCGACTTCTTACTAAAGGTTGCAACTATGCAGCGCCGATCTTTTCGAGTCCTCCTAGACGTGCCTTGTACGTATATGCTGCGCCCTGGTGCCGAATATAAGAAGTATTGCCGCTTGGATCAGGGTTCGCACCACAATGTTCGCACAGGACAGTGAACATTTTCGGGGTATAGTGGCCAGCAGCCCCTTACCTGCCAGTTCACAACACACAACATAGTCATTGTGTTCATCGCAACCGTGGAACACAATAGGAGTCAGTGTTACCAACTATCTAAAAAAGTTATCAGACGTGAAAGACGTCGTATCAGACTAAATTGTGTGTGTATACTTGAACATCAAAAAAGTATTATTTCCAAGAAATATATGTGTGCATTTAATATGTACGTTATTTAGAACATATACATGAGTGTTCACTTGTTCGTGCGAACATTATCAGGCGACGCGCCTGGAGCCGTGTGTCGATAGTTCAGGGGAGTACTATGAAGGGGATAATGGCCGTATTGTACAAATAACCAATAAAATATTTTGTAGCAACAGTCCGGGTTTTTTTCTAGCCACACCTCGTACGTTCACAGAGCGTCAGAAGTCGCCAGGCACCAAGCAGGCTGCTTGTACTCCGGTATACACTACAGTTGGCAGGTCGGTAAAACATCATGCGATAAATAGCTAATACACTAAAGACTTGTTCTTTACATACGTATGTATATTCACAGAGCGTCAGAAATATGCCAGGCGCCAAGCAGGCTTCTTGCCCTCCCTATACACTACACACCTAGCAGGTCGGTAAGATGTCATGCGACAAATAGCTTATAAGTTGAAGCCCGCTATTTATATATGTATGTTCACGAGGCGTAAGAAGTCGCCAGGCATCAAGCAGGTCACTTGCACTTCGGTATACACTACAGCTGGCAGGTCGGTAAAAACTCATGCGACAAATAGCTAATACATTGAAGCCCTTGTTATTTATATACAAATGTGTGTTCACAGATCGTCAGAAGTCGCCAGGCACCAAGCAGTCCTTTTGCACTTCGGTATTCACTACAGCTGGCAGGTCGGTAAAACCTCATGAGAGAAATAGCTAATATGTTGAAGCCCCTATTGGTATAATGTATATATGTTTACAGAGCGTCAGAAGTCGCCAGGCACCAAGCAGGCCTCTTGCACTTCGGTATTCACTACAGCTGGCAGGTTAGTAAAACCTCATACGACAAATAGCTAATATGTCGAAGCCCCCTATTGATATAATGTATATATGCTATTTGTCATTGAGGTTTTACCGACCTGCCAGCTGTAGTGAATACCGAAGTGCAAGAGACCTGCTTGGTGCCTGGCGACTTCTGACGCTCTGTGAACACACATTTGTATATAAATAACAAGGGCTTCAATCTATTAGCTATTGTCGCATGAGTTTTTACCGACCTGCCAGCTGTAGTGTATACCGAAGTGCAAGTGACCTGCTTGGTCCTTGGCGACTTCTGATGCTCTGTGAACATAGGGTAGGATTCAAAAGTAATGAGCCTTCGTTCAAAAAGACATATTTATTGAGCTGATCGGTACAACTGACTAATAGTCTTCAAAATAGGCACCTCCTGCATCAATGCACTTCTGTAGGCGGCTTTTCCATGACTCAAAGGCGTCCCCGAAGTCCTGTTCTGGGATGGCTGCAAGGGCTGCCTTTACATTTGCTTTGATGTCCTCGATGGAGTCGAAAAGTTTTCCTTTCAGCACTGATTTTAAGCGTGGAAATAAGAAGAAGTCAGGAGGCGACAAGTCCGGACTGTAGGGAGGCTGGGGTACCACAAGAACGTTGACTCGGACCAGGTAGTCGTTGACGATGAAGGCGGTGGTGTGGCTGGGGGCGTTATCGTGGTGAAGCTTCCAGTTGTCCTTGATGTCCCTACCACTGTAGGATTCATAAGTAATGAGCCTCACTTTATACTGACGCGTGCGCACCCTGCAGCGCACTCCGCTTGACATGAACGGTGGTGGTGGGTGTTGGCTTCGCAGCGCAACGCGTGTCAGTTGTCTCCCAGCTTTCGGAGCGGTAGCATCGGGATTAACAGTAGCCCCTATACGGTGGTGCGTGACACGGCGATATGGAAAGTTCGTTAGAGCAACGCTACGCGATCAAATTTTGCGTCCGGTTGGGCAAGTCTCCTTCCGAAACGGTCACAATGCTTCAACAGGCGTTTGGGACTGAGTGTCTGTCCTCTTCTCAAGTCAAAAAGTGGCACAAGGCTTTTCGTGAGGGCCGGGAAGAGGTGAGTGACGAACCCCGGTCTGGAAGCCCGTCGTCGGCCCGAACTGACGTGAATGTGATTTTTTGAACACGGACCGGCGTTTGAGTCTCTACCAAGTAGCTGAACTTATCGGAGACAACGGTGCTTACTACCAGGAAGTCCTGAAAAGGATGAAAAGAAGCGTCGCGCGCAAGCGAAGGGACATCAAGGACAACTGGAAGCTTCACCACGATAACGCCCCCAGCCACACCACCGCCTTCATCGTCAACGACTACCTGGTCCGAGTCAACGTTCCTGTGGTACCCCAGCCTCCCTACAGTCCGGACTTGTCGCCTCCTGACTTCTTCTTATTTCCACGCTTAAAATCAGTGCTGAAAGGAAAACGTTTCGACTCCATCGAGGACATCAAAGCAAATGTAAAGGCAGCCCTTGCAGCCATCCCAGAACAGGACTTCGGGGACGCCTTTGAGTCATGGAAAAGCCGCCTACAGAAGTGCATTGATGCAGGAGGTGCCTATTTTGAAGACTATTAGTCAGTTGTACCGATCAGCTCAATAAATATGTATTTTTGAACGAAGGCTCATTACTTTTGAATCCTACTCTATGTTCACAGAGCGTCAGAAGTCGCCAAGGACCAAGCAGGTCACTTGCACTTCGGTATACACTACAGCGGGCAGGTCGGTAAACCCCCTTGCGACAAATAGCTAATACGTTGAAGTCACCTATGTATATATGTATGTTGACAAAGCGTCAGAAGTTGCCAGGCAGCAAGCTGGTCACTTGCCCTCCCTATGCACTACACACCTAGCAGGACAGTAAGATGTCATGCGACAAATTGCTAATACGCTAAACCCCGCTATTATATATGTATTTTCAGAAAGTGTCATGAATATGTCAGATGCCAAGCAGGCCACTTCCCCTCCAGTATACACTACAGAGCATGGTCGGTACCACTAATGTTTTTCTTGTGCAATAATTTCTAATACACGTAAACTTGGTTTATATATGTGTGAACTTTTGCATCTGGAAAGCTGTGTGTGTGCGTGTGTTTGTGTGTGTACAGTATTTTTTAAAGCTAAAATTAATTTGTTATTACGAAAAAATGCAAAATATCTCAGTATCAATTCGATCCATCCGTAGCATATCCTGTTCGATTAAGAAATATTGACCCTGGCAGACCTTGTCAGCTCCTGCTCAGAAATGTGTAGGATAAGCCTTTCACAGGAAATGGTAAGAACACTGGCCTTTGGCTAGAGGTGACGAGAGGCCAAGCGAGGGTTTAAATAGGTGCGCATGAGAGCGACACGAGGTCTTTTAATCTGGAATCATCGGAGAAGCAGGAGCTACTGGTCTTATTTCTAAACCGAACAGGGTAAGCTAGTCTACACCCTATTCTGACATTCGCATTGCTCACTTCAGTCTAAACCGAATCATGAGTTTATTTTAATGATAAGTTAGATATTTGTACCTGTCCGTTCAGGGCTGTCTCTACCATCAATAGTATTAATCGGGAGGGGCAAGTTACATCCCTATTTAAGATCCCCGCGTTCATGTTGGAACGCTACGCATCTATCTGAATCGAAGATATTGTTTACATATGCACCAATTAGTCTCTTACATTGTTGTGCTCAAATAACGTAAGCTAATTGGCAATTTTTTCAAAGAAACTAATCAATATCATAATGGCGGCATGAGAAATATGCAAATAGAATATATTTTAACAATATGTGACTTCTAGCAATTAGCTACATCAACTCAAGAGCGCTCTATCACATGTCTTCAGCCAATCGTATTAAAATCTTCGAGTCTTGAAAAAGTTTAACCTTGTCCGGGTACCCCACACTCTGCGAGTACATTTGTTTGCTGCTAGATGGCACTGGCGACATCATCCCCCTACCATGGCAATTCGCACTATGTCCCCTTGGCACCCGTTGTTAGTTTCAAATTTGTCATCTTTTGCAACAGGTTTCCCACACAAAATTAGTTTTAGTTAATTTGTCCATTTTTGGACAGTAAAATTAATCAGAAACCTTAACTGTACTTCAAAAATTAAAATTGTATGTATCTCATGTCGAACTAGAAATAAAGAAGTCAAACACTAAGCATGCATGCAACTTTCGCTTTTCAAAATGTAAAGCGAATGTTGGATGAAGAAAAAAAAATAAAACAGGTAACGGAAAAAAACAATTTATTATTGTGAAGGTTACGAACAAGATCACGAGATAGCAAGTAAGTTAACTGCAAGTTAAATCGAATCTCGATTTAACTTGCAGTTAACTTACGTGCTATCTGGGCGGTCACTACAAATACCGTCATGTTTTGTCGTAACAGTAGAAAAAAGACAGGTAACATATGGGGTCTGTATAGAACTACAATTTTAATAAATTAGAATTCCAAAATCAGTATATTGCATTTTGATTTCATACCCTTACATAATATGTTTGTGTGGAGCATAGGTGCGTTACCTTAGTCCCGGTTAGTTACTACACCATTGTACTCAACTCAAGAATTTCTTGAAATTAAAAATATTGTATTTAAGTGCAACTTAAACATAAAATGGGTTATAATTTCATATTATTTTATAATATATTTCACATGTATTTTGTTCTTGACGTTGTCGATTGCTGTACAAGGTTAATGACAATAAAGTACTATTATTATTATTATTATTATTAACACATGTTACGGATTAAACTGGTAGTCCTGGGTTCAAATTCCACTCAGTGCGCGTTAATCTATTTTTCAGCACCCATCATCAGCGTTGTGAGGACACCTAGCGAGTCACGTGATGGTAAACAGTTCTAGAAGGTCCTAGAAACTTGTAGCAGCAACAGCCACTCACAAAATACAAGCAAATTGATGACAGGGAAAGCAGCTCGAGCATTGTTCCCAGCTTTAGGTGTGCGTGTTGTCCACTTTCGCGTTTATCAAAAATTGGCATCCAGAAAATTAGGGGGGGAGTACGCTTGTTATGTGTTATCTGGTCGACACCACCAGGATTCCCCTCACGGAACTACAGCGTAGAAGATTACAAGAAAGCTAAAATACACACATCGTAGGAGACTGCAAGAAGCTAGAATATGCAGTATAGAATATTACAGCATGCATGTACACTTCCAATCAATGTTGCCAACTCACTAGTTGTAGGTTAGGTTAGCTTGTGAAAAATCGTATAGTGAAATTTTCATGGGGTGAATTGGCAACACTGCATGTGCATCACTTTCTGCCTGGTGCATAATTTTCGGGCGCTGAACCCGAGTACCAACACTACTCTTGGACCATCCTCGTTGCCGTACCAACGTCGTTGCATTGAAACGACGGGTCCCGGGTTCGATACCCGGTGGAGGCACATAGTGGTTCGGATTCCACATTAAACTAGATGTCCAGTCCTCTCTCTGTGAACACAGTGAACTTAAAATGAAATTTAACAACGATATAAAGCTTATCCTCATACGTGAGCCGAGTAAAATGCTCGTTAATTGTCACAAATTGTAGATCACTTCACAACAGAGCAAATATCATTCACAAAAATGTAATTCACGCACTCAACCCCACACTACACAGCGACCTGTCTTGCAACAAAAAAGTTGCACGTACAAAGGAAATAAACCCAAGGCGTTTCCACTGTAGAAGAGAGTACCTAGCGCTGGCCTTTGTCAGTTCGGTAATTTTTAGGTGCAGTCACAGGCATGATCCGTAATCGGACAGCCAACCCCCCCCCCCCCAACTTCTCCTCACCCCCGGATTTACTCTGGTTGTTTGAATAGCTAACCGGCCTCTCCCTCTTGTCTTAATCGTATGCAAGTTATGTTCTTGCCTCACAAGAGGAATTTCCCTTCATAAGCACTCCTTTCTTCGCTCCAAAATTCCCCGTTCCCGTGAAGATTCCACGCTTTGAACAGGTGGTTCGCAACACTGACGGTATTCATAATAGTTGACTACCATACTAAACTCATGGGACTTTTCTACGTCTCGCGAATTAAAAAGAAAGCTGGCAAGATTGCTAACTCGTAAGAAATAAATGTGCCAACTTCTGAAACGAAATCATGATCTTCTTAAAATGAACAATTTCTTGCATATTTTTCTTCTCTTGTGAAGCAGGGCTTCGCAGATAGCCTAGATAGCCTAGAATATACGCCTCTGAATATATACAGGGTGTTACTAAAGTTCATTTCCAACGCTTAGGATGTGATACTACAAGTGAAAATAAACACAAAAGTTCATGTGACGAAATGCCGAAAACGGCACCCATTCGGAATTATTCAAGTGGGAAAAAGTGGGAAAATTATGTTTACAAGGAAATAGTGGCACAACAGCCAACCATATGACCGCGGCGAAGGGCGTTCCACAGAGAAATGCGGCATGCTCTATTCAAAAAAGCACATGGCAGATGTGTGAAGTGACGTGCAAAGGATTCCCCAAAGGAAGCGAATGCGTATGTTGAAGTCATGGGGCAAGGGAAGGGTTTAGCGAAGTGTTATCCACGGCAAGTGATATGTGGAGACTGACAACTAAGAAGAAAGCGAATATCCTTAGCGGACATAACCATTACGTAGAAAAACAAAGATGGTGGTGGTGCTGCGCTAGGTTGCATATGTGTCGACATGTTCACTGTGTGCAGAGTGGAGGTGCCGAGGGAAACACATCACAGACGATGTTCAAACTGTCTGCCATTAAATTCCACGCAGAGATGACAACGCCGAATCAACGATTGTCTATTGCGAGAAAACAACCCCGCGGTGTCTGCTATCGTCGCTGAGGCGACATTAATGCGTGCAACGAGATCCTCGGCTGACACGACAGGTGTTTCGTATACGAGGCGTTTCATCTCTCCCCATAGAAAGAAGTCCAGGGGAGTGATGTCCGGCGATCTTGCTGGCCACGGCACAGGCCCACCCCTACCAATATTTATTGTGGAACTAGCCATTGAGGAAGTGAAGCAAATTTTGGTCGAAATGTGGTGGTGCACCATGGAGTTGGAACCATATTCCTTGCCTCAGTGCCAAGGGCACGTCCTCCAATAGTTCAGGCAAAACATCATGAAGAAATGCATGATATGTACCACCACACGGGCCTCCCCGATGGCGCAGTGGTATCATCGTCGCCTTGTAATCAAGGGGTTTCGGGTTCGATACCCGGCGGAGGCACAAGTGGTTCGGATCCCACTTTAAACTGTTGGTTCAGTCCCGATTAGCCTTACTGTGCATAAAGTGGACTTAAAACAACAAATCAATCAATCAATCAATGTACCACCACACAGGCGAACAGGGAAAATGTACGGCCCAATCAAATGGTCATGCACTATCCCACACCACACATTAACCACAAACCTGTGCTGATGGTGTGCCACGAGAATTTTATGTGGCTTTGCAAAATCCCAAATGTGACTGTTTTCACTATTGAACACGCCCGTTTTGGTGAACATTGCTTCATCGGTCCACAACACCCTGTTCACAATATTCGGGATAGTTTCCATTTGATGCAAAACCATTGGCAAAACACCACACATGGGCCAAAGTCCTGCGGTAAAAGGTCTTGTACCTTTTGGAGTTTCAAAGGGTACATCCCCTCTTCGGATAGGACGCGACACACGTTAACATGGGAGGTGTTGTGGGCACTGGCTATAGCGCGCGTACTGGTGTCAGGACGATCCCTGACAGCATTTAACACCGCATCCCCAAACAGAACTGTGCGCACATTTCGTGGTCTTCCAATTTGTCGACGGGGTGGTAGCACTGATCCTGTTTCCCGAAGTCGAGTATGCACTCTTTGAAAGAAGGTGTGCGACGGCAGCCTCCTATTTGGAAAACGTTCCCCATACAAACTTTTGATGGTAACCTGATGCGCGGTGATGCTGATATCGCAGTACGTGAAGCACGAATGGCAGCGACCGGTGCTATCCTGCGGGAAGAAAACTACTGTGTTAGCACCCCTAGCGGGAAACGCTATAGTCAAGGTCACGCTTCGGCTTTCTGCTTGTGAGTACGTACAAATATCGACAACACAACATCGCAACGAAAAACATCGCCCACATTACATCGCCGGGGTCGCCCATGCTAATCACTCCATAAAACCCTTCCATACCCCCATGACGTCAACAGACCAATTCGCTTCCTTTGAGGAAACCCTTGCGCATGAACTTCACATATCTGCCATGTACTTTTTTGAATAGAGCATGCCGCATATCTTTGTGGAACGCTCTTCGCCAGCAAGATCGCCGGACATCACTCCCCTGGACTTCTTTCTATGGGGAGAGATGAAACGCCTCGTATACGAAACACCTGTCGTGTCAGCCGAGGATCTCGTTGCACGCATTAATGTCGCCTCAGCGACGATAGCAGACACCGCGGGGTTATTTTCTCGCAATAGACAATCGTTGATTCGGCGTTGTCGTCTCTGCGTGGAAGTTAATGGCAGACAGTTTGAACATCGTCTGTGATGTGTTTCCCTCGGCCCCTCCACTCTGCACATAGTGAACATGTCGACACATATGCAACCTAGCACAGAACCACCACCATCTTTGTTTTTCTACGTAATGGTGATGTCCGCTAAGGATATTCGCTTTCTTCTTAGTTGTCAGTCTCCACATATCACTTGCCGTGGATAACACTTCGCTAAACCCTTCCCTTGCCCCATGACTTCAACATACGCATTCGCTTCCTTTGGGGAATCCTTTGCACGTCACTTCACACATCTGCCATGTGTTTTTTTGAATAGAGCATGCCGCATTTCTTTGTGGAACGCCCTTCGCCGCGGTCATATGGTTGGCTGTTGTGCCACTATTTCCTTGTAAACATAATTTTCCCACTTTTTCCCACTTGAATAATTCCGAATGGGTGCCGTTTTCGGCATTTCGTCACATTAACTTTTGTGTTTATTTTCACTTGTAGTATCACATCCTAAGCGTTGGAAATGAACTTTAGTAACACCCTGTATATATATATATATATATATATATATAGAGAGAGAGAGAGAGAGAGAGAGAGAGAGAGAGAGAGACACAGAGAGACAGAGACAGAGAGAGAGAGACAGACATATGTATGTATGTATGTATATGCACATACCCATCAATGCACTGAAACTGAAACAGCGAGATAAAATGAAATTTTTCTTTCCCGAATGAATTTTCATCAAGGCTTTTGCCCCGCTCCCCGTAATCAGAGGGTCTGCGCACGCCTATGCTAGATGATTAATCCTGGATGAAAATATGTAGCAGTGAAAATAATTACATTTCTAAAAGAAGAAGAATAAAGAACGGTAGTGTTTTAAGAAACCATGGAAGAAAGTGTGTATCAAAAGGCGACGAAATTTCGGCTCTTTTTGGAAGTCCATAGATATGAAGGAACAAATTCTTCCAAAATTCGAAAAAGAAAGTTTTAAACTAGAAAGGCAAAAGAAGGAACTTTTGAAATTTGTCAATAATGAAAAATGATGGTTTCTTAAGATTTTTCAGGAATCATAACTAATGATATGGTACTCACCGATTGCTTGGAAGACAATGAATGACGAATTAATGTTAATGTTACCACACTTTATTATAGCATGTTTGACAGTGACACTGGGATAGTGTGTACTGTATGCTTGAAGCTAAAATGATAACATGAAACTATATGTAATTAAGCCTATTTAGTTTCATCTTCCTGATAGCAATCTAATAAAAAAAATCATATTTTGTGTGAAACAAAACCTTGTAATAGTCCTTATTATTGTAGACTAAGCTTGTATCTAACTTTCCATATGGGAAATATCTGTAAAACCTCGTTAATCCGAACACCAATAAGTCGGACTTTGCTTAATCCTGCCAAGCAAAAGGCAAAAAAAAGGCAGAATTCAAGGTTTTAAATGGGGCTAGAAGCACTGCATTGTCGTATTTCTTTACATTTTACTGTACTGTATAGTGTATTTAGGAATATGCCCTTGACGTACATCATAATAAACGTGTTTTGTTGCTATAAACGGAGTTTTAATGCACTTTCTCCTGTTATTTTAGGTTATTTCAGTTAAGCCGGACTTTCGTTAAACCGGTCAACTTATCCCGCTCATTAATTTCGGATTAACGATGTTTTACTGTATAAGTATAGAAATTTCACAGCTTTACAAAATACATTCGTTGCTTTCCGATCATCTTCTATGGAAGAAGGGGGTAATGATAAGTTTAGAAAGGGGTGGGCAAAGTGGAAATTACAAGCTTAAAAGAAAATGTAATGGCGGACAATGTACGAGCGAAATAAAACTACAACATTCTGCTTTTCTGCCCAGATAAACACAACAATTTGAATGAATAGGTGAAATATTTAATAGTTTAAATAAATCTGGCGGTAGCCGTCTAATTTTAGAAGTTAGGCTATTATGAATAAAATAAATTCTCATTGAGTAAGCTTTTGCAAATTATTGAAATTCATTTTCATAACGCCTAAACTCGTCCTAAGGAATTCTGCGCTTGGATTGAGAGATACCATTCTACTGAATTTCAATCTGCGTTAACAGAGGGTTGGTCGATTTGGTTGGTTGATTTGGTGTTTTAAGTCCACTTTATGCACAGTAAGGCTAATCGGGCTTTACAGTTTAAAGTGGGTTCCGAACCACTGTGTCATGTGCCTCCAACGGGTATCGTATCGATCCCGGGACCCCTTGATTACAAGGCGACGACGCAACCACTGCGCCATCGGGGAGAAGAAGGTAAGTCGAGAATGTGCAAGAAGAAGTAACTACGACATTCAATTGACATTGCTCACGGAAGAGAAATGTTTCGCTATGAAAGTGTTAATGAGCCTTTAATAAATGCCGAAGACCTATTCAGAATAGATTATTTTAAAGTTATGATAATTGATTGATTGATTGAATTGGTGTTTTAAGTCCACTTTATGCACAGTAAGGCTATTTGGGACTGGACCTACAGTTTAAAGTGGGATCCGAACCACCATGTACCTCCACCGGGTATCGAACCCGGGACCCCTTGATTACAAGGCAACGACGCAACCACTGCGCCATCGGGGAGGCCCCTAAAGTTATGATAAATTCACAATATAATATTTTAATCTTATGCTAAATTCAGGATAGAATATTGGAATGTTAGGATAAATAACATAAAATCAAATTTAGATGCCAGGTTTTATACGTTCACCCAATACATCGAGACGTTAAGCCAAAGAACAGGGGGATCTTTCATTCTAATTTCGCACAGTGCCTCGCGATATGTTGCTACGCCAATGGTGTAAATACAAATTTTGAAACTCCCCATTTCCTTACAATATTGAAACATTAACAATGGAACTCGTGCAATCACAAAAGGAAGTGTATAATATACATAAATGCAGGGTGAAGATAGTTTACGTTGAACTATGTTTTCTTCCATCTAACCCTTCAATTATAAGATGATAGTCATTCCAGTGCACCAGAGATCTTGAATCTGATAAATAATATTAAAATTGTAGTGTAATCTCAACTTACCACATTCTGAGCAGGCAGTATATCCGCAAGAATTCCAGTCCGAATAGTTCAATCCTCTCACCCAAACTTGTTCGAGTTTCTTCTCTTATTGGAAATTGATCCGATTCCAAAGTATGACAGTGACATCAAGATGCCAATAAGCACTTAACTGTAGTTGTTGACTGCTTTCTCTTGTTTTTATTTTCATGATGTTGTAACATGTTTACTGCCTAAAGGTGAGCACCCTACTTGCAGTGTTGCCAAATAAGTGAAAATATCTCTACATTTGGTGGGTGTCATGTTCAATATGTAGATAGAACAGAATAGAATTTTTTTATTTATTTACTACAGAGCGAAGAGTGACATATTTTGTAGTTAATAATCATGTTAATGTTTTTGTCTAATTATTTATATTAATAATGTGAATTTATCTAGAAATCCCCTTTATTTATATTTCTCTCCATGTTCTTCATTCCTGAAATCATTCTAATCGGAAAAAGAACTTTCTTCTCTGACAATATGCAATCAAGAGGTCTCAGGTTCAATCCCTTACAACTTTGCACAGTGGTTCGAATCCCACTTTAAACTTTAGGTCGAATTCAATTAGCCTATCTGAGCACGAAGTGAACTTTGAAACAAATTTTGACTTTTCACTCTCTGAAAATAAGTACATATAATTTCGATTTCTTATTATTCAGTAGGCGTTTGTTGTTATTATAATCTGTAAGTTATAATTCCTTCTATTTCTTAACAAAATATTACTCCTCGATCAAGCACGCCAGCGAAAGAACCAAACAGATAGCGCCTCATCCCACACAGCACAAGTCTGTAACGGATATCCATAGGATATGCAGAATGTCCAGATCAAATCCATGGATATTATGGATATTCATTAGACGTCCAAGGGATATCCAGTTTTAGATATCCATTGGAAGTCCATGGATATCCAGAGAATCACCCTTCTGGATATGCAGAGTGTGTGTAGACGTGTGCGTGTGTGCGTTTTTGTCGTGCTGTCTGAAAAATCCAAAATTGATCCACAGAATTTCCAAAACATGTCCAAAAATTGTCCACAGAATCTTGAGAAAGGTATCCAAAAATCATCCCAAGATTATTCGAAACATATCCAAAAATAATCCACAGAATGTAGGAAATACCCTTCCTAGAAATCCTCTCGATGTTCCCTGGGCGGACATGCGGATATTAAATGGATGTCTACTGAAATATTATTGGATATTCTCTGGATATCCAAACCTTCGCCGAGAATATCCAGCAGATATCAATTAGATTTATCCTGTGCTGTATAGGATTTACAGGATATCGAAGATGAATGGCGGCTCGACTAGTGCGTTGTTTGGCCAAACCTTTCAGAGGGTATGAAACAAAATCATATCTCCCACACTAAAAAAAATTGATATTTAGAAGAGAAAATGATATTTTCTTCAATGGACTAGTTTCTTAAAAATATACCTCAAATAATGCCAGTGTGTTGCTGTTGATTTGAAAATGAAATATGAATATATTTTTATTAAGACTCGGGAAGATATATAAAATTCAAGAAATTCAAATTTTTCACTTTTACAATTCCATCAACCAAATACTGAATGAGAACAACAATATATTTGCACTTGAAATTTATAGCTTCACGATATGGAAACACTGTCCTACAACATAGAGAAGTCAATATTCGCATTTAACTCCTTTCAGTTCAGCAGCTTAAACAAACAAACATTAAGATACAAATAACACAAAATATCCGTTCACAACTTCTGTTTATTCGAAATTGTAAATTTCATATTTGTACACCCTTTGTGCAAGAAAGATGAAACAACCGAATTACGAAAATGATCATAAACTTTCGAATATACTATAGGCTGTATAACCACACAAGTTTCTTACCAAATATAATGTTATTGTAATTCCTACGTTCTAACGACAAAATCTATACTTGCTCTTCTTTCTCCATAGAATATTTTATGTGTCAATATTTCTTCTCTTCTTTTTATTACTTTGGTTAGTGTTTCAGTACTTTTTGTTTGCTTATTTATTGATTTGGTTCATATAGGGTAATATTTAAATTGGTGCTTTATTCAGAAATTGTTCTCAGGGTGGGCTCAAGAGTGGATAAAATATCTTTATACGGGCTGTGGTTCGGTGGTCGTGGCCAAGGCCGGCACTAGGAATTTTAAAGGGCAACGATTCATGGGGGTGGCCCAATCACGTTGTGCTGTACTGGAGCATTCTTCTTCATGCCCTAAATTCATACCTACATTTCAATTATTACAAATATTTTGTAGTGTTAAAAAGATTGGATGTATAAATTTCCTGTATTTTGTAAAAAAAGAGAGAGAGAGAATATTATAAAATAAAGCAAAATTAGCTTTCATAAGTTAAATAGAAGTTGTTCTATGCTTTTACAAGACAAACGAAGCTTGTAAACGAGCAATGCAATGACGGGAAAAATCATTTTCAACTGATAACATTAAAAAAAAACAACTTTAATTTACCAAAAATCATTTAGTCCCAGGAAATGGAAATTATGAAATAACCATATTAATCCAATTTATTCAATTTTTTCCTCTTATTTTTGAAGGTTTTCACACTCTCTTTGTGTGTGTTAGAAGTTTAATTTGAACATTTTGTCACCCCCAGAATACAGCTCCTAGCTCAGTCGCAACGCTTGCTCCAACCAAGGAAGAGTTAAAATGTTGGTCAAAGCAGGCAGCGTTTAGGACGATGGAGATGAGAATTGGACTTCCGGCAATATTACTGGGAAGAGAGTTCGAAACAGCAGAATTACCAATTTGTCTTCCATATGAATCACTTTCAACTCGTGCACACTAAGAAAGAAACGTTTAGAATGAACTACGGCTGTTAAAATCAATTTGTTCAATTGTAAATGAAGTTCAATAAAGGAAAACAAATGATCAAAGTCGCCCCTGCTCCAATAAACACAACAGAAGAAAACAACAATCGTCAAGAATGGAAACCGATAAGATTGTAGGATCCACTGTATTTTTTTATAATTATGTATTCAATTCTATAATTTTGTATGACCAAATTTGACATAGTGATGTACCTGGTTGAAAATCGTGCTCATCGCTTAAATAATAATAATACTTATTATTATTACTATGTCTACTATTATTATTATTGCTATTATTTTTGTTGTTGTTGTTATTATTATTATTACTACTACTATTTTCTCTAAAATACATACATTTGTGATTTCCATATTGTATATATCTATATACAGATAATCAATGTACAATAGACTGTAAGCTTAAATATAACAATGCTTTAAAAATAATAATACTAACAATAATAATAATAATAGTTACTGTAACTTACGATCTGTAAGTCATAGGAAACAATATATTTTGTTATAAAATATCGCTACAATTCCACCATTCGAATTACATTCACTTTTTCCAGAAATTTCTGGGGGAGCAAGTTCGTCCTGCCCCCTCCCTGCTGGGGCCATTTGCTAGAGCTTCTGCCACCAACCCTCTAGGGCACGCCATTTATTGATACTCAAAGTGTCGATATCACCGGAGGGCACTGATAAAAAGACTGGTGAGAAAAGGAGCTTTGTATTCAACAGGTAACTCTATTGTGTCTGTTAAAAGGTGTGGTCCCTCTCTCTCTCTCAACTGCCCCATAATGTTACAATAAATACAAGTTGAATATACGTATAAAACATATACAATTTTATCATTAATTTATATTATGTAATATTTTTGGGCAATTTGGAGAACGAATTCTAAAAAAATACTTCGGATAATCCGACAATCAAAACTGAATTATGTATATCAATAAAAAATAAATACACAATTAATATAAAATTGTTCCAGAACATTACATTCATTATTTTATTGTCATTTACAAACTTCAAATATCAGAAGCCAATGGATTAACAGTAATATTTCAAATTTTCTCTGTGTATTGTACTGTCATAAATTATACATAGCCTATATATTCACACTTGTACATCATAAAATTATGTTTCTGTAGATTTGGTTAAACTAACATATTTATTTGATTTTGTTATTGTAAGGGGCAATTTTACACTGTTAATTCAATCAAGAATATGTTTTACACATTGATGCTAATGTGTATATATCTCCAACCTCAATTACTAGAAATGTATGACATAAATGTGTTCAACACATTTTGTCCACTTAGGAATATATTAGATGTATATTATCAAATTCTGAAGTTTTCTGTTCTTATACAGAATCTATTCAAGTTTAAACAAATGATTTAATAAATATTATTACATTCTACAACTTCTTATTTCGCCAATGCTTGTCTTAAAACTCCTCAAGCACTAAGCACCAACATGTCTTCTGAATTTCTGTTTTTTTCTACAACAGTAAGTCCATTTCTCTTTAAATGAGTCAGGTTTTATTATTTATACACATGTAGTATTAAATAAACAAGTTAATGTGTCCATAAGCATATCAGATGTTAGAATTGACTTAAGATTTGTCTGCAAAATACCAAAAAATGTCTAAATTTGGATTCACTTTCCTGCTTGCCATTATTTCGAGGACTTCTAAGGTTTTCTTCTCAAGTAACCTTTATAAAAAAGCCGAAGGGATCATCCGTTAAGCGATGCACACTAGAAAGTCTGTCTTCCAGTTCTCGTAGGTTAATAATACCCACGTCTTCCCTGTCCCAAGATGGCGGCGAAGACGGCCATTTTGTGAGGTAAACATGCTCAACTGTTAGCAGCGCAGATTTAGAATTGGCGAGCTTCGTGATCCCAATCACGGAGGCCAGCACAAGCGCCAAAAGACCGACTGTCAAAGCTTTCCAGGCTTTCATGGCGATTAGTACAAGGGCAATTGGGATGAAGGCTAGAGCTTTCAGTTTTAGGCCAATCAGCATTCTCATCAAGAACTTCTTCATTAACTTTCTACCTGAAAAATAATAAAAGTGGACAATTAAACACTATTCAGTTCCAAATACAAAAAGTGCAGACCTAAAACATGTCATAGTAATAAAGATAATACAATACATATTCATGTTGGAACCTAAAGTGCAAGGACAGGAGTTATAATTTTGAATACATTGTAAGGTAAATGAACTACAAGAATACAGGGTACAATATTTGAAAGACTTTATTGTTTTGTTGCATCCTCAATGTACACCCAATGGCAAAAGAAGTAGAAGGCGAATTGTACAGTCAGAGAAAGTAGTTTATGGGCCACGTGAACTACGATATCGTAACATCTTAAAGCCTGTTGTCTATGCAACCCAAATAACAAAATTGTCGCTTAGGTTTTTCTGGTGAACCTGGCTTCTCGGGAACAATTGAGTATTGACAGCAGCGTGAGTCATACCAGCCATAACAAACAACAGCTGGGTGCCGTGAGACCTCCAGAAAAAGTTTCAGGAATTGGTTTCTTAACAATAACTACTCGTAAGGAAATGTTTTCTTTACTGATATTAGAGTCATTGTGAAGAAAGTTCATTGAGGTGGTGGTTTTCATCAAATCATCATCGCGCAGCACATGCTGTCATTCCTTGAAAAAGATTAGAGGTAAAAACAACTACTTGACAAATCATAAGACGAATCGATATTCATTAGTCCAAATTTGAATTTTGTGTAAGGCATGGATCATCATGTCCTATCGTCCTCATCGCCTAAGTTGACGCAAGTGCTAGAAAAGTAACATAAAATAAGCAAAATTAAGAAATTTAGAAATGACAATTTCAGCGACTTCACGCAGCTACTCAGTTATGTGTGGAAAGAGTTTCTTTAATCGAAAACCAAGGGCCCCCTCGGTCCGCTTCATTGTTATTTTCCCTCGACTTTCCCTGCCGCGATTAACCTGACATTGATTAATGAAACATTAATTAAAACAAACAACCAACGAAACAATGCACAAATTGCACAAAAACGGCGCACATTATGAATAGGTATATTATGTGATATCACGCTAATTTAGAATTTAGTAATAAAATGGGAATTTTGGGGGATCCAGTTAAGTGGCTCCATGATTCATGCACATCTATTATGTAATCGCGATATCATCAAATTATACGAAGCTTGTGAATATGTGGCGCAAAGTCAGGGTTTTAAGATCAAATTTACTCTTTTATTGTCTTTATTAGTAATTGCCACAGTTTTCTTCCTCTGTAGTTTAATTATTCATGACGATGAATTATGATTACATTAAAAATATGAATTAACATACACAATGAAAGCATTGTGTATTGAGACTTTTACTCACATATAGATGTACATTATAAATTTGCAAACATTTTTTGGCTAAGTCTTACCGCTTTGGCTGTAGACCTACTTCCTGTCGCTATTTTCGATTTCTGACCATAGGTTGTATTGAGACTTTTACTCATACCCGAGAATATATTATATATCTGTAAATATATTTCAGCTAAGTCTAACGGTTTACTAGATAGACCTACTTCCTGTCGCCATTTTGGAATTCCGAGCATAGGTTGTATTGAGATTTTTACACACACATATAGGTGTACAGTGGTGGAAAAAAGTTCTTCCCCATAAGACTTTAATGGCAGTAAATAATGCCGGAAAGGTAGGCAACACACATTGCACCTTTAGGTGATCGGGTGATTCTGTCTGTCTCAAGGAGCAACTCGTCTTTCATGCAATAGCCAACAGACACAGGAAATGTAGGAAAGTCACGTGACATCAGGTGGAATGTTGTTCGTCATAAAATCGCCTTTTCTCAAGCCAGGTCGCAGAACCGACAAGAGTTATAGCCTATGTCCGAAAATGATTCCCCTAAAACCGTTGAACGAAACGCTAAAATAATTCTTGCCTTAATTACAAAGGCTACTATACTATATGTGCCGCGGTAGCTCGGTCGTTAGGGAGTTTGATTACCATGCGAGAGATCTGAGTTCGATCTCCGACTGGGGAGAATTGGAATTTTGTCCACCTGTTCAAGTGGCTCCGGCTCCCACCCAGCGTCGTATAAAGTGGGTACCTCTAGGAAACTTGTGGGGGATAAAGGCGGCCAGGGGCGTGGTGCTGATCACATTATCCCCACCTTCGGCCGCAACAAGAAAGTGTGGGACCCAGCTCCGCACCCCCTACACGCCTTCATGGCTTGGTTCAAATCACAAGGTAGCACTTTGCTTTTTCATTTACTATACGTCCCGATTTTGTCGGAACAGAACTTTCTAATTTCTACGTGGACTTTCTTCCAAGTTCCGTAGGGATGTGAATAGGCTCCAGTTTTTCTTGACACAATTCATCCACGTTATATTTCGTTATAAAAACCACGGCCGATATCCTGTGTATGTGTGTGTGGGGGGGTTATAATTCAAACATGTGAGGTGATACTTTTCTCACTACTCCATTCTCCGATTCTTCGTATCAGAAATAAATCTTAATTCCACACACTGAAAATGTAGCATTTCCTACATCTTAGCATGCAAATATCTAGCAGCAAAGTAATGTGTAGGCACATAGTGGTTCGGATACCACTTTAAACTGTAGGGGCATTCCCGATTAGTCTTACTGTGCATAAAGTGGACTTAAGACACCAAATCAACCAACCAACAATCCCGTTATCATCCAGATTATCGAAACCAGAAGCTTCGTCGCGAATAGCATAAGCAGGAAGACCATGTGAAATTACCGAACAGAAACAGAACCTAGAACGGCTAGATTAGATTAAATCGACGATACAGCACGCGTTCAGAAATGAAGAAGAATACGAAAGTTGAAGGACATCGATACACACACACACTTTTCTTCCCCTCAATGGTAAGATATCTTTCTTGCAGAGAAGCCTTTACGTAGGCCTTCAAGGCCACGATGAGAAAGTGTTTTAAATGCAATGACGGGACCAAAACACAGGTCTAGTTTGATATGAAAGCTGTGTTCCTCCTTATTTCGTACGTCATTGATAACAGGAACACGGGCCTCGTCTGCTAAACCTAGTTTCGTAGAGCAGACGCCTGTTTGCCACCCTTTGGTTCCGTGACCTTCCCTCGTAGTTAGCAAGAGTGAATGACTCACCAGATACCTGTTGCCTGTGAGCTTATACAAGAATAGATATTTCGTTAGCGTCTGTAAGTATTGTTTCATCTGCAGTTATATCAGTTAACGTTCGAATTGTTTCCTAATTTTTACTACGTTATTTATAATTTAGTTCTCGAGAGTGAGCTTCCTATCTATACAGCCTGCATGTATTATTTTTTTTCCTGAAACGAGAAGAAATTCCAAGACAAACAAAGAGTCGTAGAAGAGTAGTTAACAAAAAAGAAAGAAGAAAACGAAAATGTAAATGTTTAAATAAATTATTGTATAGATCGAATGAATAATATTTTCTCACGGGGCCTCCTAGATGGCGTAATGATAACGTCGTCACCTTATAATCAAGGGATCCCGGGTTCGATACACGGTGGATGCACGTAGTAGTTCGTATGCCATTGAAGGTCCAGTCCAGATTAGCTTATCTGTGCAGAAAAACTAAAAAAGAAATTGTTACAGTGTAAGAAAATTTCATGTTCAACCACATACAAAAGGGAATAATTTATTCCATGTTGGAGTTCACATTTATAGCATCTAACCAACACAATTATGGATCGCAACGTATTTTCTCAGATTTCAATTATACGTGCATGATAAAATGAGGAAAGAGAAAGCCAAGCGAAACACAGATGCCTTCTCCAGAATTTCAAATCTCGTTACGTAAGGTTCTGGGTTGAAGTCCCGGGCACGCATGACTCTCTTGTTCTTGCCCTTTTATCTGCTCTACTGTATTTCATCATAAATCGTCGTTATGGCTTACCTACAGGGGAGGAATAATGACAATAACTGCCAATACAAAGCCAATAACGAACAGAACAACAACTCAATTAGGAAAATGTCAAGAAAGAAACAAGACTTGACAGTGTCTCCGTCTCTCGGTTTCTCGAATTGAAAATTGCTGTCCCGTTCTCGGTCTCGGCTAGTTAAATATAGAAATCGAAAAAGTATGTGAAGATACATATATTTCATATATCCCGGTTTTATAGGAGATTTCGTGAGGGATGAAATAAGTACTCTTCGATCATGTTTATTTTTATTAGTTTTGTTACGTAACATCACTTTTCTTCCTAGTCGCGGACGAGTGACCATTACATGAAATTAATGACGAAATACTCAAACACCTGTGACAAGGACGGTACTCAAATCCGGGAACTTTGGTGACGAGATAGAAGGTTGACCACTTAATAAGCTTGCCCACCGAGTCTGCTTAATGTTGCTTGTGTCAGGTAATTCGAAATAACTGTCAATATCCCATATTCATTATCATTTGTTTCATAATTTATCTTATTGATGTTATTAACCTGAAGTCTAAGAAATAGTTGAAAGGCAATAATGCAAGATTGAATGTCTATGATGTTACTTCGTGCCGAATAATATGACGTGATATTATGATATGAATATATTAATAATATAATATGCCTAGTCATTCCATTGATTGATCCGAATTGCGCACACAAAATATGGTATAATGTCCACTCCTAACCAACCTCCGTGGCGGAGTGGTTAGCACAGCGCCCTACGACAGCATGGGCCCCTGGTTCGAATCTAGGCTTGGCCATGGGTGTTCTTGGTGAGTGTCAGTTAATCAATGTCATCATATCACTCATTACTCATCTTCATCGTCGCTATTTGCCAAACGTGAAAGAATAGCGACACTAAATAACAAAAATCCAATCAAATGGAACATCTTCACCGATTTAATTCTATACCGTACCAAATTCCCAGTTTATTAGTGCTTCTTGCTTCATTTTACTGCATCTCTATTGTTTTCAGATTCGAAAAAATTGGAATGTTGAGCAGTTGATTGTGCATTGTTTAATTAACGTCGCATTAATTAGTTTTAGAGCAATCGTGACAGAGGAAATCGAGAGCACAAAGATAGGGGAAAAGACAAGAGAGACACCGTGGCTCTCTTTAAAGGTTGCATTCCTTGAACACGACTGAAGTGACTGCAGAATATTATGGATAAAATTTATTTCGCTTTTTGCTTTTATTTCTGTTTCAGTTATTTTACTTCGCTTATCTTCTACCACTCGTGTTAATCGTGTTGCTGAGGAAGAATTATAAACTCGTGAAATGGACGATGGGACAAAAAATATATATGCCTCTCCCACGGTTCGAAACTGTGACCACAAAATATTGTCTTATTTTTAATTTTTACGTCAAAAATGGTTTCACTCGTCTCTTTCTCAAGGCGTTCCATTGCCTCTCCGATGGCGTAGTGGTAACGTCTTCGACATGAAATCAAAGGCTTCCGAATTCAACACCAGATAGAGGAACATTTGGTTCGGATCCCACTTTAATCTGTAGGTCCAGTGCATAAACTGGACTTAAACAATTAGCGTGTGGCAGTCTTGTTAAGAAAACAGTTGCTGAAATGTTCTTCTTGAGACCACGTAACACCCAGCTGTTGTTTGTTGTTGCTGGGGCATGAGTCATGTGACTCATGCTATCAATGCTCAATCCTTCCCGAGAACTCAGATCCACCAGACAAACTTAAGCGAATAATTTGTTATTTGGGTTTCATAAACAACAGGGTTTAAGACGTTACGAAATTCTAGGTCCCGTGGCCCAGGTAATTCTTTCTCCGACTGTACATTATAAATTCGCAAACAGATTTTGGCTAAGTCTTACCGCTTAGGCTGTAGACCCACTTCCTGTAGAGTAGTCCAACAAGGCCGATTGAGAAACATCGTTTGGGGCTCGTGGGGCTCCCCCTTACGATAAAAAGCATGTAAGGCGCAATCAATTGGGGGCTCGTCAGTGTTGCCAACTCACTCCACGAAAATTCTGCTATATGATATTTCACAGGCGAAGCTAAACTACAAATAGGAGTTGGCAACACTAACTATCATCTAATACATACTTATTAACCAAACCTAACTGGCAACAGTGGTGCAGTGTTGATGCCCCTGCCTGTTTTTCTCTTCTCTTTGACTTCTGTGCAATGTGCGGCTAGTATGCTGTTGCCTAATATAATATTTCAATAGCGATTACCAATATTGACTACGATCTATCGCATGTTAACCAAACCTTAAGCAATATTGGGGCCAGGCTGGGCATCTTCTTCCTCTTTACGACGTGTTTTATTTTGTAACTAATTTCATACGCTATGGATGGAAACATGCATACCTCTGTCTCTCTCACACACAGAGAGAGCTGTACATAATGAAAATGCAATTTTTAATTTGTAAAAGGGAAAGGGGGCCAACTAACCATACATCTAGAAATGCTTCTACAAATTAAGACAATGCTCTGGCACCTTTGCACTACGCAAGCATATATATCAAATAACCATGCCTATGAACATGTTCGGGTTAAAAAAGCAGCCTGTCATGGAAGCATCGAGTCAGCTTCGACCTGTTACCGTCTATGTTGTCCAATCTGAGCCGGTTGCTAATCATTCACATGAACAGCATTTGGACAAAATACGATGACGACGTTGGCAAAACTTTTATGTCTTCAACAACAACCTAAATTTCTACAAAATTCCGATTGGCTGCAAACTTCAGATGATCGTGAATCCGGAGAACGTAGCAGAAGTCAAGGTTTCTTTTTACGAGAAAATTTATCGCATCAAGCACGATAAGATGGACAGTGCAACCACATAGGACGTGTCTGCCGACGATTGCCTGTACGTCGAGCTTCTGGGTGATTACGACAAACTCATCCCTCTCTTTATTGAGATGCGAATTACCTACCCTATAATAAATAACTATAGTATGAGCAATGCCTAACGACATTTTCGGTCACACGAAAAGCGACGAACACGACGACTAGCTTCTCATGCTCGACGTCAGGTCAAGAAGTTACGGAGCGACCTGCAGGCCCTGTAGTCCACACTCAATTCTAGTATACAGACCGAGATAGCCAGCCTGCAGTCTCAGTGCCTGGACCCCATCCTCAAGATCGACGCCGAACTCAAATCCCTGTTGCAAAAATACACCGATCTCGCGTCCATCGACAACCTCGGAAACTTGGAGGTGGTCGTTGGCAAGTTTTAACACGAACTCAAGGCGCGAACCAACGATGTGGAACAACTGAAACAGCGATTAGATGATCAAACAAGCAGCACCCAGACCGAACTGCAATCCATCGTTCAAAGTGTCAAAACTAAGGATGATTACGCAGATTTAAGCGGGCAGTTTGAATGCTTGGAAATTCCTACGCTGGAAAACATCAAGATGGAACTTTAAACGGATGCCCTGCACACCGCCATCGCCGAGGTAAAAGTCAAACTCCAAACGCTGGAAAACTTCATAGACACCCTTCCTTCGTCGGGTGAACTGAACACCATCGCTCGCAGCGTAGCCAACATCAAACTCCAGCTTGAGGCTTACGAGGATGTCGGGAAAATTCAAGGCACCGTAGCCCACATCGAGGATACCTTGTCAACCATGAAAAGCGATCTCTCAAACGTCCAGGAAGCTTTTGAATCGAAATTGCCTGGCATCGCTGAAAATCTGGCCACCGTTCAACAGCAGATCTCCAAGTTGGAAAGTCTGAACACTGAATCCGAACTTTCGCATTTCCACCACGTGATAGACGACATAAAAACCAAGTTCGAAACACTGCAGCAATCGACACCCACCCAGGATGACATGGCACAACTTCAAGATGCAACCGAGCTGGATGCTGTGAAAAAGGCACTGAAGTCCCTTCAAAGTATGGTGGCCACCATGCACATGTCGCAGGAACTGAAAGCTGTGAAGAATACTCAAATTCCACGACGTTAAAAACATCCAAGCCTAAATCGCGCAACTTCGGGACACGGTCGCTGCTTTATCCACCAACCAGAACGTCGCCGACCTGCACGTGCTGTTTGCTGAAATCAGGACCCAATTTCAAGACCTCGGGACCCAAAGTTCCAAATTAAGGCTTGTGGAAAGCTTGCAGCAGATCATTGCGAATGTCAAGCTCCAGATTGGAAGCGTCGAAGCGAACCACGAATCGGCCTTGGCCGACTTCAGCACCAAGCTTCATGATTTGAAACAACAATACAAGCAGTATGTCGACGTGAAGATCAAACCCAGCTACAACGAGGTCGTTCGCACCATCGGGGAACACCTGGAACCGGTGTTGAATAGATTGGACGATTCAGACTCGCGTTCTTCGTCGAGATTGTCAGGCTTCAATGTGTTCCGAATGTTCGAGGGTATTGGACGTACGAACGCGCCGGTAACATTTACAAATTGTACTCTTACACCCAGTCTCACGAATTTTTCATCGACGGTATTCTTCTGTTTCTCAAATTTAGATACTGCAAAAATGAAAAGCATCCCGAAGTGCCGCTCTTCACCATGTAAGAAAAGGATGGGGTATTCAGAGCTCTCCAAATACCCATTGCATATTGGGACGACGCGACCAACAAATATAAAATACACGAGGATGAAAAATTATCCGTTTTTGACGTTGAAAGTGCAGACAGACTATTCTTCGAAGGCAAACAATTGTACACCTAGGATAACCCGTTTTTCGTAATATTTTCATTCCGACGAAATCTTTCACTCAATATCTAGGCAAGCTATCGTTGACGAGGTGCACAAAGCTGCACGTAGCAACTACTTGCCGGTGGTTACTAACTGTATCGACGACATGTGGCAGGCGGACCTCTTCGAAATGAGCAGTGGTAATTTGAAGAACTTGCACAAAGTCATCACGGGTCACAAATATCTCCTGGCCGTCATAGACACGTTTTCTAAATACGCATGGACTCTGCCGCTGAAAGTCAAAAGCTGTGCGTGCGTTACAGAAGAATTCAAATCTATTTTCGAGCAAGGTGCTAGATTACCACGCTACCTGCAAACGGACAACGGAAAGGAATTTTACAACTCGTTATTCCGGCAGTTTGTTCAAAAGCACGGTATCCAACATTATTCGACGTTCAGCGACCTGAAGGTCAGCATTGTAGAACGATTCAATCGAACTTTGAAACAGCATATGTGGAAAAGGTTCACGCTTCAGGTAACTACAAATGGGTCGACGTACTGCAGGAACTCGTGAACGACTACAACAACTCCGTCCACCGTACGATACGCATGAAACCTACCGACGTGACCAAGTCCGATGAGATGCGATTTATCACCACTTTTTACTGTCCCAGGTACCAACCTACGACCAAGAAACCGAAATACATAGTAGGAGACCAGGTGAGGATAAGCATGTTCAAGCGCACTTTCGAGAAGGGCTTCACTAGAAACTGGAGCACGGAAATTTTCACCGTGATTCGAGTCATGCCTTGAACGAGGCACACGTGTCTAATAAAGGATGTTCGCGAAGAAATCTTGAAAAAGCGATTCTACAAGGAGGAGGTCTCGAAAACAAAACATCGGGACGCGTACTTCATCGAGAACGTCTTGCGCAAGAAAGGAAAGAAGCTGCTGGTCAAATGGCTGGGACTCCAGAAAAGAAGCTGGATCGACGCGCAAGAGGTGATCGTGTAACTGGTGCGTGGGACGTTATGAGGCGACTGCCCGATACCTCTTCGGGACGCTCTACCAAAAATGGGGAGCTGCTGCCCGACAACATTCGCTGCATCGTCGTCGGACCTTCGGGATGCGAGAAGACAACGTTGTTGTTGGACAACTTCCTGCTCGCGTCCGACTGTCTGGATTGGAAGAACAGGCAGCTAGTAGTATCACACCCCCGTTCGCCAGCTTTTTCACACCTCTGACACCCGGTTTTGTGAATTCTTGGAATTGTGTGGGACGTGGAATTTTTGGAATTGCCGGTTGTCTTGGGCGTTTCCGGTGAAGTTGATGAGTTGTGAAGTCATAAAATGGGCGGCGTTTATTTTGTGTTGAGGATTTTGATTGGGACTCGAACCTGGAACCTCTTGAATACACAACAACATTGTCAGCCATCTTGTCTTGCTTTTTGAATATCTGTTCGTTCATAAATGGTAATCGGGACCGTTATCACACTTCCCTTATTTTTTAAAAAATATAAAATAATTATTAGGCAATTAGACAACATTGGGAATCGAACCCTTGATCTCTTGATTTCAGTATTAACTTTTACCCCTATTTCCACTTTAGTTCATTTCCTCTTTGTGCACAGAAGGTAATCGGGACTTTTATACAAATATAACACTGATGAACAAATTCAAACTTTTTTTTGCTCCTTTGAACGAAAATAGGTGATTATTTATAATTCGACCCCGCTGAATCCAAATCTGAAAGTAAAAATGCTGTATCACCTATCGTTTTTTCTGGATTTTCATATTTTATTTTTAATAAAAAATTTAATTCCCTTTGTAATAATACATCGAAATTTGAAATTATTTTTGTTTGTTTGCTCATGAAATAAGATTTTAATATTGAAGTGAATAACTATGAATATAAAAAAATATAAAAATATATATGTAGGACCGATTTTGACTGTTCAATTAAGAAATTTCATGCAAAAAAAAGGGGAAAAAAACACATTTTTACTCACATTTTCAAAATTTCTTTCTTGAACTCTGCCGTTTGTAACTGCCACCAGAAACCTCTTCCTTGAGGTTCCAACAGTAGTCTGCTAACATGTTCTGTACCGATTTTCCTGCATATCGTTTCTCCATGACAGAAATATCCTGGTGAAGTCTCTCGCAGCATTCGTCAGTAACCGCGCCCAAGTTAGGGGGGAAAAAGTCCAAATGCGAATGTAAAAAGTGAATTTGCAAGGACATATTGCACCCCATGAGCTGATAACACTTCAAGAAGTTCTTAACAAGTTCCTTTAGTTGTCAGATTTCACATTTCCAAGAAAATTACAGCATACTTGTCTGAAAGCTAACCATGCGCATTTCTCTTTTTCTGTTAGCAATTCCACAAAGTTGACATCATGAATGATCTCACGGATTTGCGGCCCAATAAATATGCCTTCTTTTAACTTACTATCACTGAGTTTAGGAAATGTTTTTCTCAAGTACCCAAAACCCTCACCGTGTTTATCCAAAGCCTTAACAAAATTTTTCATCAGCCCTAACTTTATATGCAACGGTGGTAACAAAATCTTGTCTTTCTCAAGTAGAGGGTGATTCCTAACACTCTTCTCTCCAGGAATTAAATTTTTCCGTATGGGCCAATCCACAATGCTGTAATGTTTATCTTTTGCCCGGCTGTCCCATTCGCAAAGAAAGCAACAAAATTTTGTAAACCCAGACTGCATGCCTAACAGTATACCAATCATTTTGAGGTCTCCGCATATCTGCCAACCATATTTTTCTTAATTTATCACTTTTAATATTGTATGCGTATTTTCATACGTTTCCTTCATGGTGGAAGAATATGCAAGGGGTACTGATGGGTATATATTCCCATTATGCAACAATACTACTTTTAAACTATTCTTAGATGAATCTAAAAATAGTCTCCACTCGTTTGGGTTGTGACTCCTTCCAAGTTCTTACAGAAGGCCTTCTACATCATTGCAGTAAGTTAACTCATTACTAACAGAAAAAAAAATGTGTCAGTGATTGTTGGCGTTTCCGATATGACACCTTAAAACCATCTTGTAATAAATTGCACCCTCGGAGACGAGAACCTAATAATTCCACTTGAACTTTAGAAAGGTTGAGTTCTCTGACTAGATCATTTAGTTCGGATTGGGAAATAAAGTGAGGTATATTTGGATCAGGAAAATTTGGATCGGTGTTTGAATATGAGGGTCCAGGTTCGTCATCTGGAGAATCACTGCTTGGTTCTGTTTCATCCACTGTCCATTCTTTAGGAGGCTTAGAAATTGGTATAAAATCATGACTCATAGGTTTCCTGACTGAAGGAACATCAGGATAAAATATAGAATGTTTTGATTTAGAACTATATCCCACTATGTTTGTTAAACAGAAGTAACAATCCGTAGTATGATCTTTCTGTTCTGTCCATATTACAGGGTTTCCGAAGGGCATTGATTTGTGAGTGCCATTAAGCCAACCACGTAAAGTTCGCTGACAATTACAACAAATTTTACCTGGTCCCCAGCTTTTTCCCTCGTCTACTTTACTTTTAAAATACAACTCATATGCTTTTTTCACTATAGGAGTGATAGTACTTCTCTGTGACTTCGGAGTAATTTCCCCGCAAACAGAACAAAACAAGTTCGGGTTATTCACACATTTGCGTGACATGGCGAACTCATTAATTGAGTTATAATATATTCCTTCAAAAAAAAAAAAAAGAATTATGAATGCTCTGATCGTTTTGTTAAAATACAACTTACACTTCACTTCACTATCCACAATATTACATTCACAATTGCACGAACATACACAAACATAAAATACGGCTACTCGCGAAGTTATCGGAAAGGAAGTTAAGATTCGACTAACCCACAAAAGAACAAATTTTAACAGAGAAACAGGAAATTACTCTACTGCCAGATGTTTCCTCCACGAAGTATTAAGTGCCAGTCATAAACACACAAGGTCGCTAAAAGGTTCTTATCCATTTGCTAGGAACCAATCGTTAAGCCGTATGCGGAGCAGGGTGCGTAGACCTGAAACCATAAAACTATAAAATGTGGGTGTTCTGCAAAAAATTTAGGTGATACTGGAAAACGGGTGCGATATTCGTTATCAGCACATCTGAATACATAAAGATCACTTAGTTTTATTTAAAGGAGTATTTCATTGTTTATCAGTGTATTTAAGTATCCAATTTGCCAACATTGGGAATCGAACCCGGAACCGTTTGATTAAAAACATCAGCTTTAACCATTTTATATTTAAAATATTATCTATATCGTCCTCCTCTTTGTACACAAAAGCTAATCGGGACTTTTAAACAAATGGAATAAAATACCCAATTTTGCAAACTTGGGAATTGAATCCGAAAACATTAGATTAAAACTTCAGCTTTAACAATATTTTATTTAAACTATTATCTATATCGCCCACAACTCCGCCGCCGCCACTGCACACAAAACACAGTCGCCATAATGTTTTTATAAAGATACTATTTTTCCACTGATGGACTAGTCGGGACCTACGTATATATGGGGGGAACAAAAGCAATTGTCTCCATTTTACTGCGTACTAAATCAAACCCGGGACCTCTTTGTTACCAGGCGGCAACGTTAACCACTAACCCAACTCGATTTTCGAACTTCTCCATCGCATCCTACACAGGAAACATCTTTCTCGCGTCTTCTTTTCTTATTCACTCAAGGTCAACACGTTCAACGAGATGTGCATCTGTTTTCCCTTAAAGGATTATCGTGGCTCGAAAGGAGAGAACAATAAATAAAATACAAAAGTGAGAAAACAAACCGAAAGAAACATTAGAGAAAAGCACTACCTCCCTCTTTTCTCTTAGAGTTTATCCTTCACTGCTGTTTGTTTCCTTTTTAGATTCACACACAGAGCTGCGCCAAAGCAATAAAACACGACACGAATAATTTGTCGAGCAGATAATTGAACAGTAAACTGACTCTCGAAGACAAATATGAAATGGTCAAGGTGTCCCTTGTTCGAGACTCGATTGAGCATTTGCCAACGAACATCTCAAATTCGCCTCATATCCCATTTTAAATTGATGTATCGTCATCGGGTATCGATTGTGGGACCCGTCGATCATAATGCGAAACATTAACTTTATGTCACCGCTTGATTACATTATTTTATTTACTGTCGCATTCCTGCCACATTTCTTTCATTACAACAATGTGAAATGGAGTTATGGTATGTTACCCTAGCAACCGAATCAATGTTACTGTCTCATGTTACTGTTTCACAGCTTAATCTAAACTAACATCGTACTCTACTGCGACTTAATCTAACCTAAATGAATAGCATCTTATCTTATCGCGATGTGGCTCTTCTCTGTTATTTAGCAGTTGCATGCAGCCCCATCCACAGCGTTGCTGTGGCATTTCAACTCGCGCGCATAAAAATAACCATGCCTATGAACTTGTTCAGGTTCAGGAAGCAGAGTGTCATGGAAGCACCGAGTTAGGCTGCACTGCCAACCTTCGATCTGCTGCCCTCCCTGTTGTCGAAACTAAACGAGAATAGGGATTACTAATATTGACCGTAATCTATCGTACGTTAACTAAACCTTAAGCAATATTGGGGTAGGCTGGACTCTTTTTTTACTGCTATGCGATGTGTTTTACTTTGTAATTATTTGCATACGCTATGGACGGAAATATGCATACTTCTGTCCTACACACACAGAGAACTCTACATTATAAAAATGCAATTTTTTATTTGTAAAAGGGAAAAGAGCCGACTAACCTTACAGCTGGCAACGCTTCTATTAACATATTTCTGTTCAATGTAAATATTAATATTTTGCTATTAATTGTAGATATTGTAGTGTTAGTCGTGCTAGCCGGAGCAAGAGATAAGCGAGGTATATCGGTGAGGCTCGGAGGACGTACTGCCCCAGGCACTGGCATAGTGCAGCTTTGTTTGCCTAGGTGGCAGCACCTTACACAACATCCCCCTTCTTTATTGAAGCTATGTTTGTTTACATATGCCACATAAATCTTACATCTTATTACAAAAAAAATTTAAACAAAGTTTCTGTCTCTTAACTCGAATTGACGAACAGTAATGTTTTAACCAAACATAAAAATTACACATTTATCCATAACCACCATACCTATTAACAAAAACACAAATAATATCTTAACCTACGTAATCCTTCATCCATCCTGGAGGGTTTCTTTCCCTTCGAGGATGCATATACACCAAACTTTCAGCTTCTTCTAACTTATTTTCTTTATTATTATCTCGTCCTGGTGTAGTTGGAGTTACTCTGGGCGGATCCGCATTCGGTCGAACGGAAGAGTGGCATAGCTAACATGGGATCCAAATATCGTGGCTCTACTAGACTTTTTTGAGAACAGAAAACAAGGTACGTGAGTCTTAAACATGCCTAACAATAGTGATTCGTCGGTAACCGGCAACGTTTTGCATTCGCTAGTGAATGTGAATCCTCCTGAACAATTTGACTTTGTTCGACCAGAACTGTGGCCATTATGGAGAAAAAGGTTTGAACGTTATCTAAGTGTTTCGGGCCTGGTTAACAAAACTGAGGACGAAAAAATCAACCTACTTCTATATGTAATGGGTTCACAAAGCGAGGAATATTTGTTGCGTTTCCCGGAACCACGTTCAGTGAGCGACTTGATGAACAAGTTCGATTCTGTGTTTCTGCCACATCGTAACGTAAGTTTTGAACGGTATAAGTTTAATACCAGATTGCAAAATGTGGGGGAACCAGCTGACGTGTTTATCACGGATCTGCATAGACTGGCTGAACATTGCGAGTTTGGTAATCTCAAGGACGACATGATTCGGGACAGGATCGTCGTCGGCGTATCTGATAAACGTGTGTCCGACAAACTACAGATGCAGCGAGAATTGACGCTTGCCGAGGCAGTTAATTGGGTTAAGCAGTACGAACAACAACAGAAGAATTCACATGAAATTGCCGACCAAGGACAGGTACAACAAGTGACCAGACGACGCGAACAGACGACCGGGAAGGACTACGCTAGTAGAACCGGGACCGGAAGTGCAACGTACAGGGGATGTAATTCTCGACCACCAGCTCGGAGTAAGTACAACACAAACTTAGAGAAACCGAAGTATTGTCCCTTCTGTGGAGGACCATTTCACCCGAAATTAAAGGATTGCCCAGCTAGAACAGTGGCGTGCAGGTACTGTAAAAAAGTAGGACATTTCTTTCGAGTTTGTAGGAAGAGAAACACGAAAACAATCAATCATTTTGAATTTGGTAATGTGAATGAACAAAACACTAACGAAAAATCGAGTGTGGAAGATAATTTTGTAGGGAATATTAAAGGATCTACTTCTAATTCAGAATTCAGTTGGTATTGTTCAATTTTCATTAAGGAACTTGGCGATAATGTTAAATTTTTGATCGATACAGGTGCTGATTGTGTATGTGTACCTGATAAAGTGTTATTTCCAAACATGTTGTGTAATTTAAATGCAAAGCAATCTGGTCTTAAAGGACCCGATGGTACACAATTAAAGGTGTTAGGTACTACGAATTTTACATTATGCTTTCAAGGCAAGGAATTTTGTACAAGAGTCTATGTAGTAGAAGGGTTGCAAAAACCATTGCTTGGTCGAAACGCAGTCACTGCTTTGGAAATGCTGAATGTAAATAATCTGCAAAAAGACCTACGATCTTTCACAAAAGTTGATATTAATTCACCAGAATATTGTAAATTGTTTCAAAACATTGGAGAATTTAAGAAAACAGTTTCTATTACTATGAAACCTAATGCAAAACCATATGTACAGGTTGTACCAAGAGTAGTACCCATACCAATGTTGAAAAAACTAGAAGTAGAGATTAACCGTTTGAAAAATCTGAAAATAATTGAACCGGTAGAAGAAGTAACAGACTGGGTTAGTCCTATTGTGTGTGTGCCTAAAGGTAATGAGGTTAAACTATGTTGTGATTATACAAAGTTAAATGAGTGGGTGTTAAGGCCACATTTCCCTATGCCAAAAGTAGAATCAACTCTTGCACAATTAAAAGGTGCAAGGTATTTCAGTAAAATTGATCTAAATACCTCGTTTTATCAAGTAAAATTAGATGAAAACAGTCAACTGTTAACTACCTTCATTTGTCCATTTGGAAGATTTAAATTTTTGCGTATGCCATTTGGGATTTCTTGTGCTCCGGAGTGTTTCACAACACAAATTTCCATGTTATTGCAAGGTGAAAAAAATGTAATTTTTCATGTAGATGACATATTGTGCTTTGGGAGTACTATAGAAGAACATGATGAAGCTCTTAAAAGAGTCTTAAATAAACTGAAAGCAGAAGGTATTACTATTAACAAAAGCAAAAGTATTTTTGGTGTAACTAAAGTTAAGTATTTGGGTCATATCCTGTCTGAGAAAGGTATTTCAATAGACCCGGAGAGGGTCAAATCTATTGTAAACATGGAAAGACCTACTTGTAAATCAGAGCTTCAAACATACTTGGGTATGGTTAACTATGCAGGAAAATTTATTCCAAATAAATCAGATATTTTGGCACCTTTAACTGGTTTGCTTAAAGATGGTGTAGAATTTAAGTGGGGTGCGGAACAAGAATGTAGTTACAAAATGCTACAGCAAGCTCTAACTACAACCCCAACCAGTAGTGGGATTGGCTATAGGATAAGGACCACTTACAAGTGTAGAAAAGGAGAGGCTATTTGATTGAACAGCCCGAATTGTCTACACTTAAAACAATGCCAAGAGGGCCTATACCCCAATTCTTCAGGTGTGATATGCTCTGAATTTTTAAGAATTTTGAATTCTAGTGTAGAAAGGGAGAAGCCCCTCAGACAGATTTGCCTATACTTAAAACAATGCCAAGAAGGGCTTATACCCCAATTCTTCTAGTGTGATATGCTTTTAATTTTAAGAAATTCTGAATTTTAGTGTAGAAAAGATGAACCCCCCTCAGACAGATTTGCTTACACTTAAAACTATGCTAAGTTCCTATATCATCTTATTGTTTATAGTGTGTTTTTCTGTCAAAATCCCAGGAATCTTGAATTCTAGTGTAGAAATGGTGAGCCCCCCCTCAGATTGATTCTAGAGGGGGCCGACTCAAACCTAGAAGCCTCTAGATTACTAAACCAAAAATGCTTATATTCTCATGTTGATGAGCCCCCCCTCAGACCGATTTGTCCATGTGTGTAAAAGCTACATCTCTCAGTTTGTTGTCCATAAACTTGTCAAAAATATGCCCCTCTTGATATTGTTTTGGATACACTTGAAATTAAGCCAAGATCCTCATAAAACCCACACCCACACCCACCCACACCCACACATATTTATTTCCGGTCCAATTTCAACATACGTTCCAGCAAGCAAACGTTTATAAAGGAACAATAGTGGAAAATATCAGAATCAGATTATCAGGGTATGTATTATTCACATCTTATCCATAACATATCAGCAAGGGTAAATAATATTTTCAAGACAGCCTACACAACACAGCTCTGTTAGAGATATGGATTATGACAATAACAATATCAACAAGGCTCTATATCTATGTGTGAGATTTGTACCTACACAACACAGCTCTGTTAGGGATTCATAACAGTTCCATGCTGTAGAAATATCAGCAAGGCTCTATTAGATGTTATTTCCATAGTAATCACCTGTCCATAATAATTCCAAGCTCAGCAAGGCTCTGTATCTGTGTGGGATTTGTAATTGTTAGAGATAGAGATATTAAGTATAGAATTAATACTAAATATTATTTTATTTTCTGTGTCTGTATCTAATATCTATCTTCATGCCTATCTATAATAATTCTAAGCTCAGTATTAAAGCTTGTTAACCAATAACAGCATCACCACACAGCTCTGTCAGGTATAGGGATATTGAGTATAGATTTATGATTTCATTTTCTGTGTTTGTGTCTAATATCTATCTTCATGCCTATCTATAATAATTCCAAGCTCAGTATTAAAGCTTCTTCCCAATAACAGCATCACCACACAGCTCTGTCAGGTATAGGGATATTGAGTATAGATTTATAAAATTTGTGTCTAATATCTATCTTCATGGCAATCACCTATCTATAATAATTCTAAGCTCAGCAAGGATTTGTATCTGTGTAGGATTTGAATGCTGTTCTCAATAACACACCTATCTATAATAATTCTAAGCTCAGCAAGGATTTGTATCTGTGTAGGATTTGAATCCTCTCAATAACAGCTTCACCGCACAGCTCTGTCAGGTATAGGGATATTGAGTATAGATTTATGGATAAATATTATTTACCTCTTCATGGCAATCACTTATCCATGATTTGAATCCTGTTCCCAATAACATTATGACCGCACAGCTCTGTCAAAAGGATATTGAGTATAGATTTACAAAAATTTATTTACTAGATATTATTTCATTCTCTGTGTTCTTTATGACAATTACCTATCTATAATAATTCCAAGCTCAGCAAGGCTCTGTATCTGTTTGTGTTTGTGTCTAATATCTATCTTCATGACAATCACCTATACATAATAATTCCGCTCTGTATCTGTGTAAGATTTGAATCCTGTTCCCAATAATTATATCACCGCACAGCTTTGTTAGGTATAGGGCAATCACCTATCCATAATTTGAATCCTGTTCCCAATAACAGCATCACTACACAGCTCTATTAAATATAGGGATATCGAGTATAGATTTATGGATAAATATTATTTCTATATCTATATCTAATATCTATCCTCATGGCAATCACCTATCCATGATTTGAATCCTGTTCCCAATAACAGCATCACTACACAGCTCTGTTAGGTATAGGGATATTGAGTATAGATTTATGTTATTAAATATTATTTCATTCTCTGTGTTTGTGTCCAATAACAGCAGAGATATTGAGTATCTATCCTCATGGCAATCACCTATCCATAATAATTCCGCTCTATATCTGTGTAAGATTTAAAGCTTGTTCCTAATAATATTAACCACACAGTTCTGTCAGGTATAAGGATATTGAGTATAGATTGAAGGAAAATATTATTTCTGTGTCTGTATCTAATATCTATTCCCATAACAATCACCTATCCATGATTTGAATCCTGTTCCCAATAACAACATCACCGCACAGCTCTGTCAGGTATAGGGATATTGAGTATAGATTTATGGAAAATATTATTTCCGTATCTGTATCTAATATCTATCTTCATGACAATCACCTATCCATGATTTGAATCCTGTTCCCAATAACAACATCACCGCACAGCTCTGTCAGGTATAAGAATATTGAGTATAGATTTATGGAAAATATTATTTCCGTGTCTGTGTCTAATATCTATCTTCATGACAATCACCTATCCATGATTTGAATCCTGTTCCCAATAACAACATCACCACACAGCTCTGTCAGGTATAGGAATATTATAAATTTATTGATAAATATTATTTCTGTGTCTGTGTCTAATATCTATCCTCATGGCAATCACCTATCTATGATTTGAATCCTGTTCCCAATAACAGCATCACAGCACAGTTCTATTAAATATAAAGATATTATAAATTTATTGATACTGTGTTTGTGTCTAATAGGATATTGAATATCTATCTTCATGGCAATCACTTATCTATAATAATTCCAAAGCTCTATATCTGTGTGAGATTTGAAGCTTGTTCCCAATAACAGCATCACTGCACGGTATAGGATATTGAGTATAAATTTATGGAAACTACAGCTCTGTTAAAAATTATTATCTAGATATTATTTCCGTGTCTGTATCTGTGTAATTGAATCTTGTACCTAAGTTCCAATTCCCAATAATAGCATTATTGCACAGCTCTGTCATGTAAAGAGATATTGAGTATCTATCTTCATGGCAATCACCTATCCATAATAATTCCAAGGCTCTGTATCTGTGTAGGATTTGAATCCTGTTCCCAATAACATCACCGCACAGCTCTGTTAATAAATATTTTTGTAACTGTATAATTGAATCTTGTACCTAATAACAAAAATATTGAGTATCTTCATGGTAATCACCTATCCATAATAGTTCCAAAATTTGAATCCTGTTCCCAATAATTATATCACTGGTATCTTTACTCTAAGCTCAGCAAGAATCTGTATTTGTGCGAGGTTTTGAAGCTTGTTCCCAATAATTATATCACCGCACAGTTTTGTTCATGGCATAGTTCTAAGTTTAGCAAGGATCTGTATATTTGAATCCTGTTCCAATAACAGCATCACTGCACAGCTCTGTCAGGTATAGGGATATTGAGTATAGATTTATGGAAACCACAGCTCTGTTAAAATTGTTTCCAATAACAGCATCACTGCACAGCTCTGTCAGGTATAGGGATATTATTTCATGGCAATCACCTATCCATAATAGTTCTAAGCCCAGCAAAAATCTGTTTCTGTGTGGGATTTGAATCTTGTTCCCAATAACAGCATCACCGCACAGCTGTCAGGTATAGGGATATTGAGTATAGATTTATAGAAACCACAGTTCTGTATGCATTATTATTTATCTAGATATTATATCTGTGTCTGTGTAATTGAATTTTGTACCTAATAACAGCAGAAATATTGAGTATCTTCCATGACAATCACCTATTAAGCTCAGCAAGAATCTGTATCTGTGTAGGATTTGAATCCTGTTCCCAATAACAGCATTATTGCACAGGGATATTGAGTATCTAGATATAATTTCATGGCAAAAATTAATTCTTCACTCCTATCCATAAATCTGTGTAGGATTTGAATCCTGTTCCCAATAACAACATCACTGCACAGCTCTGTTAGGTTTAGGGACTAGATATTCATCATCACAACATGCAGCAGAGCTGTTCATAATTGATAAGATATAATTGTACTCAGAACAAACCTCTATAAGATATGACAACCTGCAACAATTTGGATGTATGAGATGTTTTATTGATTTTATGTTTCTGTATTTTTCAAGCTCTGCTGTTACAAACACTTCAGTCTTGTCCCTGTATATGTACTCAGCAACATATGGGCCATCACTGTAATAATATCTGCCACATGTTCTGTGATTATATGCTCTAACAACTTCATAATCTAAACAAAAAAATAAACCTGAAAACATATCTGTAATCTTATAATAATTATTCTTATCGGTGATACGAACATTGTCAATTCTAACAAGTTTAATTTTCAATAGGCTCTTCACATCAGTGCAACAAATTTTTGCAGATTCAATATTGGGCACAGTGGGCTGCCCGCACCTGCTCACATCTGTAATTGTTTTATTGTCATCCTGGAAATACATGCACATCATCAGGTATTCATATTGAATATTTGAGCACAGCCTGGGTAATAGGGGAACAATATTATATTTTTCATCATCTTCTGTTATCAAAATTGTAAAATGTATTATATGCTCCATTATATTTGCATAATTTGTAGATAAACATCTTATGGCCTGTTTCTGGTGCACAGGGTCAAGTTCCTGGTCTACAAAATTACAAAATATGGCCTTGCAATCCAAACTAAACAGGGCAATCACACAAATATTTCCAATCAATTTTGTTTGGAAATGTTGATGACTGTGCAGAAGAAGTATCTGTATGTTTATATGTGAAGTATTGCATGCTATATTCTCTATGGCATTTTGGGCAAATTTTTGTGAGAATTCTGCTTTTATCTGGATTACAATTCTTTTGGTGCTTAACCCAATTGGGGCTGGATATATTCTTATTGCATTGATTGCAATATTTTTGATTTGGCATTTTTGTTGTTGGTTTATTATATACAATTTCTTGGGGTTCAAATCAAAATTCTATGCTTAATAAAAAATATCAGTTGGGTTCAGCAGTGTGATTTGTATATTTTTGTGTGTGTGTATGTGTGTATGTGTATTAATATTTTTGGCTTTGGTATTTAAATTAAATTTCTTGGGGATCAAATCAAAACTCTATACTTAATAAACATATGACAGGTTGTAAAGCTAATAGCCTACATGCACAAAAATAGAATAAATATTGATCTACACTGACCTAGCACAAATGCCTGCACAGACATGCATGTCCTAGAAAAGCAATGACCTTACACTGTGTTATGTATTGATTTTTGTATAACAGGCTGGGACAGATATAAGCCTGACTCTAAATACGAGTGGTTTACAACAAACAAGCTGGATGTAACAAATATCAGATTTTTTATACAAAATATAAGCCTTTTTGTTCAATATATCAGAAATTGAATAATAAGAAATATTATATATTAAACCAAACAGGCCTGTAGTATGAAAAGCACTGTAACAACACATCTGTACTCCTCAGCCACTCTCACAATACTGGCTGATATGTAATGCAAAATCTCTTTATATACCCTAAGCATGGATTAAAACACATGCCTAATAATTTATTGCTTAATATTGGATAATAATTTGTTGCACAGCATGATGCAATAGAAATAAACCAGAAATAGGCCACAAGTGGGCCGGAAGTGGACCGGAAGTAGGCAAACCGGAAGTGGACCGGAAGTGGACCGGAAGTAGGCAAACCGGAAGTGGACCGGAAGTGAACCGGAAGTGGACCGGAAGTGGACCGGAAGTAAACCGGAAGTGGACCGGAAGTGGACCGGAAGTGGACCGGAAATAAATATGTGTGGGTGTGGGTGGGTGTGGGTGGGTGTGGGTGTGGGTTTTATGAGGATCTTGGCTTAATTTCAAGTGTATCCAAAACAATATCAAGAGGGGCATATTTTTGACAAGTTTATGGACAACAAACTGAGAGATGTAGCTTTTACACACATGGACAAATCGGTCTGAGGGGGGGCTCATCAACATGAGAATATAAGCATTTTTGGTTTAGTAATCTAGAGGCTTCTAGGTTTGAGTCGGCCCCCTCTAGAATCAATCTGAGGGGGGCTCACCATTTCTACACTAGAATTCAAGATTCCTGGGATTTTGACAGAAAAACACACTATAAACAATAAGATGATATAGGAACTTAGCATAGTTTTAAGTGTAAGCAAATCTGTCTGAGGGGGGTTCATCTTTTCTACACTAAAATTCAGAATTTCTTAAAATTAAAAGCATATCACACTAGAAGAATTGGGGTATAAGCCCTTCTTGGCATTGTTTTAAGTATAGGCAAATCTGTCTGAGGGGCTTCTCCCTTTCTACACTAGAATTCAAAATTCTTAAAAATTCAGAGCATATCACACCTGAAGAATTGGGGTATAGGCCCTCTTGGCATTGTTTTAAGTGTAGACAATTCGGGCTGTTCAATCAAATAGCCTCTCCTTTTCTACACTTGTAAGTGGTCCTTATCCTATAGCCAATCCCACTACTCCAACCTTAGCATATTTTGATCCTAGTAAACAGTGCATTGTTAGTGCAGATTCATCTTCATATGGTATAGGTGCTGTGTTATTTCAAATGAAAGGTGCAATAAGAGAAATCGTTGCTTATGTTTCTAGAAAATTAACACCTACAGAACAAAGGTATGCACAGATTGAAAAGGAAGCTTTAGCTTTAACGTGGGCTATGGAAAAATTTTCAGAATATGTTTCAGGTCTAAAAGTGAATTTGGAAACTGATCATAAACCATTAATTCAGATTTTGGGTTCTAAGAACATTGATGAGTTAACTCCAAGATTGCAAAGATTTAGAATAAGGTTAATGAGGTATGACTATACAGTTAATTATGTACCAGGCCGTGAACTTGTATTAGCAGATTTTCTGTCCAGAAATCCTATTGATGGCTGGGAGAGAGAGGAATTAGGTGAAGAAGTTCATGCTTTTGTAAATTTTGTTATTCAACACTGTCCTGTGAAAGATTATTACTTAGACAAAATTAAACAGTGTCAAGTAAATGATAACATATGCAAGAAACTTAAGTACTATACTTTGAATGGTTGGCCTGAGAAAAGTAAAATTGCAGTTGAACTGTTACCTTACTATCAATATAAATTAGATTTCTCAATAATACATGATATATTGTTAAAAGGTTCTCGTATTGTAATACCAGGTTTGCTACAAGACGAGGTTTTAAAATTCATACACCAAGGTCATCAGGGTATAACGAAATGTAGACGTCGAGCACAGATGTCAGTATGGTGGATAGGATTAATTCACAACTTGATGATTTAGTGAAAAACTGCTCTCAATGTATTGAAATGAGAGGTAACTGTAAAGAACCATTTTTAAGGGAAAGTTTACCTGATGGACCGTGGCAACAGGTGGGAGCAGATTTGTTTAAATGTAAAGGTGTATGGTACCTTATTGCCACAGATTACTACTCAAAGTTTTTTGAGATATTTCCGTTGAAACAAATGACAGAAGATGTGATAATCACAAAAATGAAGCAAATGTTTGCTAGATATGGTGTTTGTAATGTAATTAGATCCGATAATGGACCGCAGTTTCAGTACAAATTTCGCTGTTTTGCTAAGGAGTATAACTTTATTCATCAGACAGGTTCGCCATATCATAGTCAGTCTCAAGGACAAGTAGAAGCTACTGTTAAAATTGCTAAACATTTGTTAATGAAGAATGATGATATATATAAAGGTTTGCTTGCCTATAGAAATACTCCATTAGCGAATGGTTATTCTCCTGCAGAATTATTTCTGAACAGGAAATTAAGATCAGATTTACCGATGTTACCTGTAAAATTACTACCTAAAGTGTTGAATCGTAGCCAAATTTTGTACAAGAATAAGAATTTAAAAAACAAACAAGCTGACAATTACAACAAAAGGCACAGAGTTAGACATTTAAGAGACCTAAAGGTAGGTGAGAGGATCTGGGTCAAGGATTTAAAACAATATGGTACAGTTAAAACTAAATTGAAATATCCTAGATCATACTTAATACAAACGAATACAGGTACTTATCGTCGAAACAGATGGCTCCTCATCCCTGCTCCTCAGGTAATGAACAGGGATGATATTACATTTCCTGAAAGGGCTCCAGTCTCTTCGGAGGCGTGGGTTCGAATCCCACCGCTGCCACCATGTAGTGTTAGTCGTGCTAGCCGGAGCAAGAGATAAGCGAGGTATATCGGTGAGGCTCGGAGGACGTACTGCCCCAGGCACTGGCATAGTGCAGCTTTGTTTGCCTAGGTGGCAGCACCTTACACAACAGATATAGGCCTACATATTGTATTGTAGCGATTAGTTTCTGGTATCGAAATCGACTGTTCTGTTTATGTTATCGAGTGAAGCAAAAATCGAAAAATTAGCTTCTTGTAGTAAATAAAATGATTTTTCCTTCATAACTAGAAACGGTGGCTGTTTGCTAGCAATATTCAGTTGCATGACAAAATAAACAATAGACCTTAGAGAGCAAAAATAGTCTTCCTGGCTATTCAGCAGTTAAAAAATGTTGAAATACCCCAATGACTTATAAATCTGATGTTTAAAATTTCATGTTTCAGTGCAGACAATGCTATGTAGATTCATCAGTTTTGCATCAACTCTTGCAACTGATGAGAAATAGTGACGTCAGCTGAAAGTACTGGTAGGCAGCAGAAGGTGTATATCAGTAATCATTTAGTAATGTGATACATCAGCTTGTGAATTTTCGAAAGTACAAATAACGTGGAAAAGTTTCTTCTTGTTTATGCTTGTGATTAGTTCACGTGATATGGCACTAGAGCAGATTGAAGAGCACAATTTTTTTAGTAGAATATGTGCAATATGGGGGACTATTTTCTAGAGCGAATTGTTTCGGATTACTATTGGTCCACGTCGCCTGCTCAAAGCTTTCGCTAACACGTCACTCCTTGAGGGTATAAATTATGAATTTTGCCATGGAGAGTTCCATGTCATCTAGAACTACAGCGAAGGACACTTCAGCGAGATTTAGAAAAAAAAAGTTAGTAATATTTATTCTTAGCTTGCATGTTTGGCTTTGAGCTATAATATAGTGTTGTTTTGTGAGTTGATTCAGAAGAGCCTAACAGACGTAAGTGATTGTGGATGGGAGGTAACTCCCTGAAAAGCCTAACAACCCTTATATATTGTGGAAGAAGAAATACTCACAGAACACACAAAGAGCGAGTATACAAGTTTTGAGTGTGTTTCATGTCTCTCTCTCTCTCTGCTCTTTTTTTCTCTCTGTAGCAACTAGCCCGGATTTGTGAGTGATATTTAGTGGAGGTACATAATAATTCGGATCTTATTTTAAAATTGTAGGCCCAGTCCAGTTCTGTTTAGCTTTTATGCAAAACTTATTGAAAAGAAAACCCTCTAATTAATAGCAAGTTCATCCAATTATGGTACAGTTATATGACTTTGGAACTATGCCACAAAAAAAAGAAGTCAGTAATCAAAGCATGGCATTTGCAAAATGGCGATGATGTGGCTTGAGGTTTTGTCCCCTGTAAACGCAATTGCTACGTAAATCACAAGACACAAACAAAATGGCCGACTCGCGATGACTGTACCAAATATGAGCAGACTATAGATTGAGAGATGGATAGAGAAGTTAAATAGAATTGGATTTTATGAATATAAGACAAATATTGTGCAGCCTAAATACACATATATAAATTAAATGTTTGGTGCTGATCACATCACATGTTGCTGACTATGTTGGAGCTATGTATTGGGCCTCTCTATGTTAAATTTACATATATTCACCTACACATAAATGTGATTTTTTTTTTATTTTCTTGGTGTCGTAGTGCGATGTGTTAAATATTCACCCATAGTGTCTACCTGTGCCTAGAGTTTAAAGTATTATGGCATTATTCCTGCAATTATTAGCAACGCACAGGGGATAACTTTATTTTTGGGGGGACTTTTTTGTCCGTGGAAGTTCTAAGGTGGGTGAACATGTTGGAAAAGCACTAGTATATACATAGGCCAAAGTTACATGGTTCTAGGTCGCATAGGAGTCGAGATACTCAATGTCTTATAAAATGTCAAATGAGAACATATAATTATATATTTGAAGTAATAATTCAATGTAAATTGCTCACAAGTAACATTAAGAGAATTAATTTTTCTAACTAGTAACTACAACCTCTGATACACACTACACATTTAATATTATAGAGAATGTCAAAACTTTTCATTGATTTATAAATTTTTAGTTATTATTCAATTATATTATTCATATTGTTACTGCCTAAAAATTGCTAAAGTTTAGCGTGTCTTCACTTTGCACTTGTGAATTGATATTTATTTCCCAGTTGTGGTTACTGGTTCATTTACTGAATTTATTTTGTGGTCAAAGTGTATCTACATTTCTCCAATTATGTAAGTATATAGGATATTATTACATTCATTTTGAATTTTTATTTGAGATACGTAAAAGGTGAGAATGTCACATAGTAAATTTTAGTATCCGAAAGTTATATTTGAAGACATGTGCTCAATTTGTGATGTTTGAAATTAATTTGGAATATTGCTGTGTAATTCTGAAAGTTCGAACACCATATAGGTTGAAAACCATACATGTGGAACATGTATTCTGTCCAGGAAAAATGTTTTCATTCATACAGAGACATTAGAGTAGAATTTTCAGATGACCGTGACTCATAGAATCATAAATGAATTTCATACAACACTAAAATGCTTCCAGCCTCTCATCTATTAGTAGAGGGGACGGGAGCATTATGCTGATCACATCACTCAAATCCCACCTTCTTTGTGACAGGGTGCAAAAAACCACGGAGAGCTTCTTATTGCATATAAAACTTTACACACATTTGAAGGTAGTTTAGGATTTGGTGGCGAAAACGAGTATTTTTCTTTTTTTAGTTGTAACTGTTGTCTGGTGTGAATGAATGTATATTTCGTACTTTTATGCACTCCCCCCCTCGAGAATAATTGTAGCAATTGAGATACGTGGTCATTTGAGGAGAGGTAAAATAAATATAATTAAATATCATTCCTAATTAGGTATCAAACATTGTGAATTTTATTTTCAGGAAATGATTTACAAATAAATATTGAAGTAAAGGGGCTTAACCCCAATAGGCCCCCTTAAACATTTCACTCGTGAATACAGTACTGATTCCATTCAATATAACCGTAATGTACAATTATATCACTGTAATGTAGCTGAAATATCACAAAACCTTACGGAAATGTATTTGTAATGTTACACTGACATGTTTCTGCAATGTTACATTGACACGTTTCTGTAATGTTGCACTGATATGTTTCTGTAACATTACGAATGTTATGTTAGATTCGCGGACATTTTTACATTGCTGAAACATACCTGAAACATCACAGTAATGTTTCGCAATGTTGCTGCAATGTTACAATGTTTCACGAGTTACGTATCCGTAACATATCTGAAACCATGTTGTGCTGTATGGGTATGGTCTCAATTCAACAGAAACTAACAATGATCCAGTAAATGGATGTTCCTTTAAGTATCTTTTCTTTGAGATGTTTTCTTCCTTAGATCACAAATGACTATGCACCATGGAAAATATCTTTTTTGAATGACAAAAAAATGGAAAATATGTAAATCTTGTTGCATTATGTTGTATAATTACATGTTTCTAAAATAATTTATTTTCTCTTACAGCTCTAATATGGATGGAAAGAAATATGGCAACAAGATGTTATTCACAAAACGTAAAAAATAAAGAGTATGTGGAGTGCAAGAAACAAATTCGTGCATGATGCATTCCCAGATGTAGAACCAAGTAAGTACATTGCATTGTGGATTGTGAATGTCATCAATGCTGCCTTCACTTTGCTCACTTGCTTCACCAACATTTGCCCTAGTGAATGCTAGCATATACTGTTTTCTTCTAAATTCTCAAAAGATTGAATGATCTAAATCAATCTTACAATTATGGTGGTTATTTTCATGCTTTTCATGTGTGGAAAATTTTGTAGGAAATTTAAATAGGACGCTGCAGGTTACTTTAAGATTATTTATAATATGATTTTAAACTTTTGCTGTTCTATTTAAAGTCTCATATTTTTATGAAGACGTCTGGAGGACTTCAATGCATTGCCATATGTTAAGCAAAGTATATTAATTGCCAATGTTTCAATAAATACATGTACAGTGGGATCCTTGAGTATTACCGTGCAAATTGCCCATGACTATTTTTATTCATTTTTCTTTTACATCCGATTTGTTTTTAAGCAAAGGATTTTTATGTATGATGGTGCAGAAGTTGTCAACAGCTTGTTTTGAGTTTTCTTTTAATTCTTAAAGCTCTTACTGGGTCAAATAAAGTGCACGAACATGGTGATGGACAATTTGCACGGTAATACTTATGGATCCCACTGTACCTGTATAACAATGTGTTTGTTTATTACCCCTTTCATTTGTTATTAGCAATAATATACAGGGTGTCATTTTAATGGCCCCCACGGACCACAGATTCGTATAGAGGACATCAAAACAAACAACTTTTCTCAGTAACATTATTCTCGTTGGTGATTCAACGCTACAGCCGTTCAAAAAAGGCCGTTTTGCCGCCTGGATGCTGGTAACCCAACACAACATTTGATCGCATCTGTGACGTCATTTCCTGCGGCGAAACAGCGCACGGCAGGATAGCAAGGAACGCACACATTTTGTGCAAATTGACAAATTACCAACCACATGATTAGTTGTAAAACGAAGGGAGAAACGCGTCCAGTAAACCGAACATCATAGCCTACCAGCCAGAAGATCAACAGTCATATCAGGCGAAGAGAAAATTAACCAACGATATGAGAAATGGAAAAAAAGTATTCAAAATGAAGTGTCAATATCGGATTTTATCTCAACCTACATGTCAAATATCAACAACAACACATTTTATTTGACTTACAGCTTACATGTGGCTGTTTACGCCCAGTTACATGTCAAATATTTGCAAATCTCATTGTAAGATTGATATCTACAGGTTTGTGTCCAGATGACTTGTGGTACTTTTGTACTGATAACTGAAGTATCCGAGGTTCACGTTGTTACATTACAGCTAAAACACATACAACCACAGTAACAATCTAATTATGAATCAGTAGAGAATATACTGCCCTGTTCACAGTTGCAAACTATTACATGTGTATCCGGTGTATAGATAAACACCGTCGTTGGAGAGCTTGTATTACTACTACTTATATCCCTGTTTTTTCAACCATTTTTGTCACTTGCCTCATAATGCACTGAATATACATTATATTATGTATTTCTTACTTTTGGAATTTTGAGTTCTTTCATTTCTATTTTGTCATCTGTTCAGTATGTCACAGACAACTAGTATCAGAAGGACGAAGTGGATAGACTAAATTGTAGATGCCAACTTGGTAACTAGATTTGCAAATATTTGACATGTAAGCTGAGACAAAGTTCGATATGACCACTTCCACTTGAATTCTATTTTCTTTCTAACATTTTTCGTATCGTTTGTTTACTTCCTGTTAGGTTTCATAACGTGTTTTCTCGTTTCGTTTTACGGTACATAATGTGGCCGATTGTAGCTATGTCATTTTTCACAGAATATGACTGTTCCTGGCAACCCTGGAACGCATCGCTTCACGACGGGATATGACGTCACTAATGCAATCAAATGATGTGTGTGGTTGCCAGCATTTAGGCGGCAAGACGGGCTTTTTTGAACGACTGTAGCGCCGAAAGGATGCACCAACGAGAAAAATGTTACTGAGAAAAGTTGTTTGTTTTGATGTCCTCTATACGTGTCCGTGGTCCATGGGCGTCATTAAAATGACACCCTGTATAATGTTTTACTTTTCTACGGAATCATTAATAACTCATAAAGTGTAGTGCATTTACTGTGAAATTATTATTTTCTTCGGGAATGCTTCTGAGAATTCCACGAGAAATAGAACATGTCACCACAGTGAGTTGTATATGGTTTATTTAATGGACTTTCATTAACAGTATTACGGTAGAATTGAATACAGTGGAAATTAATTGATCTAGGATTTTTAAGACTTATTTCAGTCTTTTATTCTACATTCCATGTATATTTAATGTTAACAATATAATTTACCTTCGGAATAGCAAGTAAGATGTTTGAAATGAATGGATGAATGAAAGAGATAAAATTTTAGGGTGCATTGGAATGTATGACCATTTTGTACCCTTCAAAGTATACGAGGAAGAATCTTCTTTATTTCAAACCATTGCCTTAAAGTTAAAAAATATATATATAAAGAGTCCCTCGAGAAAGTTTACAAATGCAAGCTTGTAAAGGAACCATCAGGGGATTTGCTCAGCATGTTAGAAAGTTAAGAGGACATTAAAACTTCCACACAGAGAGTGACATATGGTTTATTTATCATCAGCTTGAAATTTGGACATTTCTTGTTTGTCAGTTAACTCTTTCAACTCTAAAATTCATTCATGCAATATTTATGCTGAATATATGAATTGCATCATGTTCAATACTGTATTAAATATATGCATGAATAAAATACATGTATGTGCAGGATAAGTAATACGATCTTTCAGTAGTGTATATATAATTAATTTCATTCAGTATGGTTCTTGACCCTGCATACTCCATGACTGCATTGGTTTTGTATTCTAAGACATTCGTATTTCGAATCCAGATTTTTGAGAGTGGTTCCAGTACGTAACTTCGAACAAAACTCGCTTGTATGACATATTCCTACTCCCATTCTAGATTACAAATTAGGGATGTTTGACAAATACTACATGAATAAGCATGCAGTGATTAGTTAAAAATATATCTTACAAACATCCACACGTTTTTAGAAATGGGTTGAAATTACTCTCATACAAACCAGAAAAGTAAAATTTTATACAACTTCGAGATGAGATGGTTGCTATATAGGCATTCTAGGTTAACTTGTGTAAGTCGTGACCTTTTCTTACTTTATTTTCCCATAACTATTTATTATCATCATCATAGTAGTTTTTACAGAGAAAGAGACTGATAGAATTAAAAACAATTATAATTTAATTCCAGAAATTAGTCTGTTTGATAACTTCCCCAATGAGATGTGTCACTCACAGCTATTATTTTATTGTATTCTCTCATGGCTGATGGCACTGAACTAGTTTCTATGCTGTATTTTCCAAAATATTATTTCATCTACATAACACTGAATGTAAGTTATAATAGCAATTAACTGTAGTGTAAAATATTCCAAAATATTTACTTTTATGTACAGCATAAGATAACCCATGGTTCTACAGCATCGTTTCTCAGCCTATAGGGTGCGACCCACTCTTGGGTTCTGAGGGGACATTTGGTGGGTCGGGAAGTTGGGCTCGAAACTTTGTTTACTGAGTCTTAAGAACCTAGTACATTAAATTACTTAGATATATTGTTTTAACAATTTAAATTCAGGCAGTGTTGTTGTATATAATTATAAATATTGGATGCACACCCCTACAAAGTAATTCCGCTGGTGCCCATCTTATGGGTCCCATGAAGTGTAATATCCCTTAATGTGGGTCCTCGACTGAAAAAAGTTGAAATCCGCTTCTCTACAGCACTGGAAGGGCCTTGGCCTATCTCCTGCCTGCCAGTCTGCCTCCCACAACCCTACCTATAAGTGTGGAGATCTTCAACCAGTCATGGGATGACGTGGGGTCAGCACGTCGAACCCTCAGCTGTTATAGGAGATTTTCCAGATTGGGTTACGCTACTCAATTGTAAGTCTCCAATTTTCTCATGATGGTGGGTTGCCACCAGTCCTATACACAGGCTGAAAACCCAGAGACTGAACCCAGCTGGACTCAAGCCCATAAGAAAAAACTGTGTGATGAAAGTCCTGTTAATATATTACATCACATTTTAAGTTTGGAAAAGAAGTACTGGCTATATGTATATAACTTTTATTCCAGTATATTTCATACCTACAAACCCACAGCCATTTCGTAATGGTTTTGTTATACGAATAGCACTAATATTCCATCAGTAGTTTTTAATAATACTTTTTATGTTCTATTCTTATTTCATGAGACAAAGCCTTCCTTTCCTGTCTTTTGTTTCCCTGTCATTTTCAGCATCAAATAGGGACTTCATTGATATCAATTGCAGAGAAAGTGAATGCATTTGTCTTTCGTTTTATGAGTCCATAGACAGATGAATAGAATTTTCTACGTTGGTAAATCACAAGTGTCTAAATCTTGTGATTGAATATGGTACGCAAGGGAGAAAATTACAGCCGATCTCCTTATAATACTAGACATTCAGTGACGGCACCAGAAACAGTTGCTGAGATCGTATCATTCTAAAGAATGATGGGATCTGAACCAGTCACTTTGAAATTAATTGCTGGGTAATGTAAGTTATTCATCATTCATCCTCTGATGAGAGCACTCGTCATTGGCATGACGAGTTAACGCTTGGCAATACGAAAGGTACAAATAAGATTTAGGGATTAATCAACTAGAAAAGACAATGGTCACTCGTTGGGTTTTCTGAACCTTTAAACCTGAATCATGGCTGGGTCTTAGGATAGTTACCTGTCTATCTGATGAATGAAGATAATTACGATGAATAAAATATACGAAGTCCTCTGTTGGTTTCTCTATCGGTTGATCAGAGCATCGTCTAACGTCTGCTCCACTCCTCTCCTAACCTCTTCTCCCTTCTCAATTTCAATTCCAAAGTCAGTCACCTCTCAGCTTGTCTCACCTCTATATTCCCTAGGCCATGGAGCTCTTCCCCCATGCCGAATCGTGTTTTTAATTGCCACTATGCAAACCGCTGACCCCATAGGCAGAAGAAACTACCTGTTTCCTGAATAGCTCAGGAGGTTTGCATAGCACAACACTGTGCATTGTTTACATGCCTCAGAGGCTTAGACAACTGAGAAAAACAAGTGAATGTCCTGGTCAAAGTGAAACATTCAGAGAGGCTTTTATAAAATAAACATATAATCTTAGGGATTGATACGATATTAAGTGTGCTGTATCCTGCAGATTGGGTGCAGCAATTGTTATGAAGAGAAAGAGACAATCTGGGAAATGTTGCAACATGGCTCCATCGCCCTTTAGAACACTTAGGGTAGCTTAATGATCCGCTCACCCCACCCATCCATTCCTGTTTTTATTTTCTGCTAATAATTCGGACGTACCTCTTAAGGTCGTATTATTTATTTTATTTAAGTGCATAAAAATGTTCTACAAGGATAAATACCATTGTTCAGTTAATGCAGGTGTCCTGGGTTCGAATCCCGGTTAGAGCTTTCTTTGCGTCATCAATTTTTCATAGCATCGTCGCGATTAGTCTAAAAGTGGAAAAGTGCGTCGCTAAATAACAAACAACGACGAGGGGGGAGGTAAAACGCATTGATCTACGAACAAAGTAATCGCTGCAGAGTTTAAACAAGATACAATCGCGATTTGCTCAAAATGTCAGAAAAGCAACGCATAATAGGGAGAATACGAAATAAAAATACTTATTACCACAGAAAGTACACAGACATGCACAACGGAATGATTTTACGTGCTGGAATTTGAGGAACTTGTAATTATTTTCCTATGTTGGGCTTCTGGGCTACTAATTCTGAGTACTACTTTACTATAGGTGATATACCTATAAATCATTGCGCACTTTTTTATATTGCTAATGTACTATTCTACATTGCGGAACATTTCTTTAGGTGAAATAATGAACTTCTAACGAAAATAATGTCTATTTCTTACATTAACGAGAACTTACTGTTCTTCCTTATTTCCACACACAATATGGCGATAACTTATCCGTTCATCGCGTGTTGTGCCAGTGTTTTGTCGATTTGGAGTGTGCATGCAGTGTTGCAACCATGTTGACCGAAAAATACCTAAATTAAAAAAAAAACACCACGAAAAAAGTTCAATTTTTGACATAAAGAGTAATTATGAAACAATTTATGTTAGCCCAAAAAACCATTGACGTTAGCCCCAAAAATTGACGAAAGCCCCACACGGGTATGCCTACGAGGTTAAGTTAGGCCTGTTGGGTTAGGTTCCATTAGCACTCATTTCGTTCAATTTAGCATATACGGACAACATCGGTTTTTCTCGATGACAGAAAATACACGGAATTCTTTTGAATTTTAACTTTCCACGTTCTGCATTCCACTTGTTTCTTCAAGATTCCGTGTTGAATTACAAATTCCACGGCATCTTCCACACCCGGCAACAACTTCACGACGCATCCTCGACACGTCATCTTGTGGCGATAACACGGCGTGGTTTGAAACACTGACTACAGGGTTTACGTTATCTAACACACGGAACATTGCGCTCTCGTGCAGAAAGCAAATGGCGTCAGAAGCAATAGCACGTCTGAAAGAGATTTTCGTAGAAAATCACATTCATTCGCTACAGAAAATGATTTGCGTAAGTACTTTCTCCTGTAAATTTGAAGAAATCCGTCTCACCTATATTAAAGTGTTACATTGATTCTGTACATCTCGTAACTTAGATGTAGAAATCATTCAAACGTAAGATGCATTAACTGAACAATGATATTTATCCTTGTAGAACATTTTTATGCACTTAAATAAAATAAATAATACGACCTTACGAGATATGTCCTAATTATTAGCAGAAAATAAAAGCAGGAATGGAAGGGTGGTATAAGCGGATCATTGCGCTGAGACGCATTCAACTGTCACTGCCAAGAGTAAGACGTGATTGGCGGAGAGGTTGCTATTACAACGCTTTAAGTTTCGAAGGCGCCGTAGGGTGGCTCCACATGCTCTTTTTGGTATACGCACAGATTACAAAGGAGAGATAGGAAGTAAGAGACCTTGTTAATTTGTGATTTTACATTGGAATGTAATAACAATGGAAATAACAAAGAATATCAATGGAAGTAACAATAAAGAATAATAAAATACACTTCATATATGTGATAAAGTGAATTGCACGTTGTTACACAGTAGCTTTTTAAACTTTGCCTGGTTTTCAAAAATGTCAACTCGGTTTGGTAGAGTGTTGTATTGACCGTTTAGTCTGTAGAAGAGAGAACGCTGTATTAGGCTTAATCTTGGTTTCTGATATGTGAAAAGGTGAGTGCTCTTTGATTCTAACGGCTCATGAAAGTTCGATATAAATATGAATGTTTTAATTTGTGTACTCGAGCAATAATTTCAAGATTAATACAGTTTTATTTGTAACAAGAAGTTTAGTTTCGAGTGCAAGTGTGTGATATTAAGATCAGCTGAAGTTTTAAGGTATTCTGGCTGTGCGAGATTGAAGAGATTTTACATAAACATAGGTAAGTTATTCCCACGTCTGAAGAGGCCTCATAGTAGTCTGATACGTCTTGTGTTCTTACTTTTAATTATTTTAATTGCGTGAGTCATAAGCAACTCACGTGGCGCTACAATAAAATATTACGCCGCACGTTACATGAGTTATATTTAGCTCAGATCATATTTATTTATTTATTTATTTATTTATTTATTTATTTATTCTGACCATTGTTCTGCTCTGGCTTAAAACTAGCGTGAGTTGAATACAACTCATATGGCAGTTAACGTGTTCGTATCGTGGAGTGATATTATAACCCCCACCAACCTCCCTTGGTCTTGCCACTGATTGCTACTCCAAGTGTCGATATCCTCGCTCGTCACTGCTACGAAGACTGGTGAGAAAGGAGCTATAATATATATATATACACACAGTGCGGCAATTTGAAATCGAGACTGATTTTTTTCGGTAGGTGGCGCCACTGTGCAAACGTTCTTTTGTGCGAACAAGTAACGGGTATCTGACGAATAATTGACGCAGAGCTCGTTGACCTTAAGCGACATTGCCGCTTGTGGCGTTGTTGAATGTGGGCACGTGTCATGAAAGTGCGTCGTGATTTCAAATGGAACAAAGAGCAAACATCAAATTTTGCGAGCTCTTGGGTAAAACTGTTGTGGAAACGTTTCACATGTTGTAGCAAGTCTATAGGGACAATTGTTTATCCTGTACGCATGTATTTGAATGGCTCAGGCATTTCAGTGAATGACGGGAGTCAATTGAACACGGCGAGCATCCAGGTGTAGCAGGGACGGTGAGAACACCAAAATTGGTTGCGAAAGTTAGGACAATCATCACTGAAGACTGAAATTTCAGACTTTAACTGCTACATTTTATCTTGAGGTACTGAGACGTTGATGCAAGGAATAACACGTGTGAGGTCCGAGTATCGGGATGATGGCAGCTGGCGTCTGCTTCATGACAGTGCCCCAAGTCACAACACTGTGATTGCGAAGAACTTTCTGGCCCTAAATCGACTCTGTGTGTTATCACACCCTACTTACCTACCGGATCGGGCTCCGTGTGATTATTTTTTTATTTCCTAAACCAAAATCTGCACTTAAAGGTTCCTACTTTTATGATGTACCAACAATCAAGAAGGTTACGACATGGATTTTACCAAGCGTTACACAAAACGAATTCCAGCGATCCTTCCATGCACTGGTAGGCATTGCGCTACGATATGTGGATGCAGGAGGTTCCTACTTTGAATGATCCAAGGTAAGTAACTTTCTATGAAGACTTGTTTATTTTTTAAAGCACCAGTCTCGATTTCAAATTGCCGCACTGTGTATATGCAATAAATTCAACTTGCATTATCAAACATAACAATTTTATCAGTAATTTATAGTATGGAATATTTTCGGACAATTTACAGAACGAAATCCCAAAATACACACTTCTTATACTCCAACAATCAAAACTGAATTATGTATATCAATAAATAATAAATACACAAGTAATTTAAAATAGTTCCAGAACATTACATTTAATATTGTCATTTACAAACTTCAAATATCTGAAGCCAAAGGATTAAAAGTAATATTTGAAATTTTCTCTGAATATTGTACTGTCATAAATTATATATATATTCACTCTTATACATCATAAAAAAGCTACTGTGTAACAACATGTAATCCACTTTATCTCATATGTATGTATCACAAACGTGAAGTATGAAGGAAAAAATTATGTATTTTAGTTTATGTTATTATTATTTATTGTTACTTTCATTTTTATTTTTTTGTTATTTCCATTGTTATTACATGCCAATAAAAAACGGCTAAAACTGTATTTGGAATTCTCTGGTAAATAAATAAATAAATAAATAAAATCATGTATCTGTACATTTTGTTAAAACAATATATTTATTTTATTTTTTTGGTGTAAGGGACAGTTTCACACTGTTGATTCAATCAGGACTACATTTAACACAATCAGAGTAATGTGTATCTATCTCCAACCTCAGTTACTATAAAATCTATGGCATAGATGTGTTCACAACACTTTGTACACTCAGGAATATATTACATGTATATTTTCAAATTCTGAAGTTTTCTGTTCTTATACAGAATCTATTCAAGTTTAAAGAAATGATTTCATATATTCATACATTCCGCAACTTCTTCGTTTGACAATGCTATTCTTCCAACTCCTAGAATACCCACCACTAACCTCAAACATGTTTTCTCAATTTCAGTTCTATATCTACAACATTAAGTCATTTTCTCTTTAAATGAGTCAAGTTTAGCACATGCAGTATTAAATAAACAAGTTAACGTGTCCACATGCGTATCAAATGTTGGAATGGACTTAGGGTTTGCTTGCAAAATACCAAGAAGAAAAATGTCTAAACTTTGATTCACTTTCCTGATTGCCATTCTTTGGAGGACTTCTAAGGTTTTCTTCTCAAGTAACCTTTATAAATGAGTCGATGGGGATCGTCCGTTAAACGATGGACACTAGAAAGTCTGTCTTCTAGTTCTCGGAGGTTAATTATGCCCACGTCTTCCCTGTCCCAAGATGGCGGCGAAGACGGCCATTTTGTGAGGTAAACATGCTCAACTGTCAGCGGCGCCGATTTAGACTTCGCAAGCTTCTTGATGCCTATCACAGAGGCCAGTACAAGCGCCAACAGACCGACAGTCAAAGCTTTCCAGGCTTTCATGGCGATTAGTACAAGGGCAACTGGGATGAAGGCTAGAGCTTTCAGTTTTAAGCCAATCAGCATTCTCATCACAAACTTCTTCATTAACTTTCTACCTGAAAAAGAATAAAAGTGGACAATCAAACAGTATTCACTTCCAAATACCAAAAATGCAGACATAAAACATGCCACAGTAATAACACTTATTAATACATTTTCATATTAGAACCTAAATGCGTAAGGACAGGAATTGTAATTTTGAATACGTTGTGATGTAAATTACTTTGGAGAGTACAGAGTACAATATGTGAAAGAATTTATTATTTTGGTAATACATTTATAAGAAGCTTAATTTCATGCATTTGCATGCCAGAGAACTAGGAATGTACTGCTGGATGACAACAAAGCCATCGACTTTCAATGGAATTATTACAACCCAGAAGTGTCTGTGACTGTACAAGTACATGCAGGCGTATGAAATGAGCATTAGAGATAGTGATCAAATCGTAATATTAAATCTGATTAACGATGAAACAGTCACTTTCTTGAAAACATTACACAAATATCTTTGCAACTAACATTTTTTGGAGACAGATATGTTAAGATGTAAAACGTTGTAGTGATATTAGTTGAATCTTACATGGACAAACAGAATTACATCTTTCCCCCTCTATATCACAGACATTAGATTCAAAAATGAAAACGTTCCCCCTTACAATTGCATGTTACATTTTCTTAACCCTTAAACACTAGGATATTTTTCTTGTCTACTATTACTACGATGGGTGAGTTTTCACTTATATCATTTTCTTTTTAATTTTGTAGTGCAATGAACTCTAAAAGTTCCGTAAAACATAACGTTTTTCTCAGGTTAAAAATAATCATATTTCGTTGTCAAAATCTTTTTTTTTCAACACACATGTATTTGTTTTAAAATTTTTAATCTTTTATTAAAAGTAGAAATAAAATTAATTTTCTTGTATGTAATTAGTACTCTTGAAACTCATAATAATCAAAAGCTTTCTCAAAAAATATAATGTTACACAATAAAAGTGCTACGTGTACATATATACGTAGTTTCACGTACACTTTTTGCATTGTCGTCTTTAGAATCCACTAATTTTTGGCATTCCTTCTCTCAACGTTTTGATCCTCTAGATTCAACACATCTTGCAAAATCTTACACATTTCAAAATCAAACAGTTCTTGCTTAGAATATGCCATTTTCATTCAGTAAATCTATGATATGCTCCCTATTCACAACTTGAAAATACGTCACTCAGAGGTGACCACCCCCTCCCCCCAAGGCTAATGGCGCAATCCCCCCAAAAATCATGTCATGCGTCCCCCCAAATTATATTATTCGCGCACTCAAACCATATAGTAATCCCCACAAAGTAAAGCTCAAAGAACTCACCCCCCCGTTTTCTTGGGGTAAATATAATTATTTTAGTAACCGATTACAATAATTACGTGGATTTTATCTTCAGTGCAAATTTAACTTATTAAAGTAAAATTATTCTGTGACGTAAAGTTAGAAATGCGGATTCGATATATTTTTGTTCCAAATGATGCACCTGCTTTAAATTAAGCAGTACACTAACACTAAGCATCAAGTGATGGTATTAATGAATATCGAGAATATCGCTTATGTCTTGTAATGCACTTATAGCCGGACCCTGTGGCTGAGTGGTTAGCACAAGGGTCCCGGGTTCGAATCCCGCTCGGGCTTGGTTGTTTGTGAATGTCCATTCATCAATTTCATCATTTCATCACTCATCCCCATCTTCGCAAATTAGCCAAGAGGCACAAAACGCGAAGTAAAATAAACTAAATCAATCAATCAATCAATGCACTTATAGTATAAAACTTCACATTCTCGTCAGCAATGCGCTAAGGAAACACGCATTCTTGCAACACATTATTGCGAGCAAGAAAATTTTTTATGCCCATCCCTTTGCAGGCTTTCAAGTATATTATATTGGGGTGTCAATACTTTCTTAGGATCCCGAGATAATTAATTACTCTTTTCCAGCTTCTCTTTTGGCACGTTCGGGGTCTAAACATTGCTAAATACAGTCCTGAAAATTTAATGTTTGGACTCTCTCTCCACTACAGAAATTCCTTGACAACCTAAGATTTAACACTTTATCAAAAGCTTCCTATCTTCTCCTTTAAATTTAATACTCTATCCTACCACCATAATTTCCAAGCCAATTTTAGACTAACTGTTGATATTGAAGAGTGCAAAAAATTAATTCTCGGTCTCCACACAATAATTTCGCAACAGTCTAAAACAATAGTAAAACCGAAGAATTGGATATCCCCCTCAATGTAATGCTCAATCCCCTCTAACTAAAATACCCGCCATAATCTAAGACCTAGAGTTGGATACTGCCCCCCCCCCCCCCCAACGTTTAATTCAGTATCCCCCCAGAACCCACGTGTAAAATAAGGCTTAATATTTTGGAGGTGGATATTTCTCCCACCCCCTCCCTTCGATAACATCCTTATACGCTTTATTTTCTTCATCTAATGGATTAAATATGCTGCATTTAAGATGTAAAATTATTACATATATTTTGGAAAATATATTTAAATGTTGAATTTTATATTATTTGAAGGGAAAAATCCCCCAAAAAATTTTGATGGCACAACCTGAGCCATATCCCCCCCTGTGGGCACCCCTGATGTCACTGATATATTCTTTTGTGAAAGAACATGTAAATTTTGTGTTATTGTATGTAAATTGCACCTTGTTTGTAATGTATATCTCTTGTTTAATATTTATTGTATTGTATGTCCTATTGTGCATTGGGTAATGGTTATTACAAAGTGTTTTATATAATCTGTGATAGAAACCCATGCCAGTTTTGTTTGTAGCATCTTTTTGTAAATAGCAAGTGATTCATCTGTATTTGATCTGTGATCTTGAAATAGTATAAAAGCGAGGATTTCGCATAAGAAATTAACACATTCACCGCAGATTGTCGATAGAATTTAAACTCAAAGGAACTACTCGGTGTTGTAATCTTGGTATGGTAGTTCGGGCCGAAAGCTAGACCTATGCGACCATAGGTACGCCGATAGCCACCACGCATTGACGTTATGTGTTATAGTTGAGCCAAGATACCGATAAGGCGAAATCCTCACATTCGTTTCAAATATATTTGCATTATAATTATAATAAATAAATAATAAATCCTTTCATTCTATCTACGGCAATATGGTTTTATTCCTCTGTGCTGTGAGATATTGTTGCCTAACACTACCCCTGTACCTGAGAGAAGTCTGGTGCTTCAGCGAATCTCATCGTTCACCGCTGAGCATTATTCAGTTATTATTATTAAATCAAATACAATCACTGGTTACCTTAATAATAACATAATGATATACTCAAACGTATCATCTATAAATAGTGAAAATTTTCTTACACTATTACTAGGATGGATGAAAATTTATCCACGCACCTCCAGCATAGCCAAAATTACAACACAAAGCACTCCTTCCCAGTGGCGTAAATAACACTCCCGCAAACCCCGCTGTGCAGGTGAGCACACGAGCTTCGTGGGCGCAGTAAGAATGATAAATTAAGAAAGACCGATAGTTCACAAAAGTTTTCCTTACGGCGTTAAAATGTATTTTCAAACAATCATGTTATATTTTTTAAATTTTTTAAGATCCTATAACTGCAAACAGAAAATGTTAATCACTAGAAAAGTAGAAAGTGAATTACCAGATTAGAAGAAAACCATTATTAGCTGAATGGTTCAAGTCTGGTTACGTTGCCGAAGGGTAGACGACAGGCAAGAAAATGCACTGGCAACTCTGACTTTCGCCCCTCCTCGCCCCTACTTTCCGCCCGCTTTTCAGCAAGGTTTAGTGAAACTGTGCTGCTCCCTTATGTTGTTTTGTTTCTTTTGTAGTTGTTATTGTTAACGAAGTTAGAAATGTTTAAGTCGTGCTGAATTTTGAAAAGGGAAGGAAGAAAAGGGGAAAATAGGCGAAGAAATATTCTAAGATCCATTCCTTTTTTTAAACCTGGCAACAGCAGTGATACAACTGTAGGGTGACCAGACACATACATTCAAGAAAGAGGACAGAGCATGGCGAAAAAGGAGGACGAAGTCATAAAAAAGAGGACACCGCAAAAAATGGCTATACATTTGCCATTACTCATAATTTAATCAATATACAAAAATCTTACCAAAATTTGGCTCATAGATGCTTTTCAGAAGATCTCTTTCAAGAACTTCATCTTACCTTTAACCCTCGGATGCATGTCACTTCTTTTTTACAACTTTACATATGTGGGGTCAATTTGACCCCAATGCAATTATGCATTGAAATAAGTACGACAGAGTAAATAGTTCAGCTAATATGGTTTATTGATCAATAATTTATCTGAATATAACATAGGAAATAATTACCCTTTTATTATTATTATTATTTAAGACCCCCCCCCCCAAAATAACAATGTATTGGCAATTCACTGTTCTACATAATAATGGTAGTTACACTTCGCTCGCAATTATCAGAACTTCAGCTGACCTGAGAAACAGTATTTTAGAGATAACACAATACAGCACTAAATATTATTTTATCTAGAACAAATAAATTTTAAAAAAATAAAAAAAAAATAAAAAGAAGAATGTGCCGGCCTCTCATGGCAATTAAATACACCTCACTCGCATTCTGAGCACACCACAATGCTGTGGACCTTGCACACAGGTTTCCCACATCTTCGGCAACGTTCCGTCGTCTTCCTGTCCTCTTGTCTTGTGCAGACCTGGCATCTTACTCTTTTCTTTGAAGATCTTTCCTCCAGTCTCTGTGCCTGCCTTACTACGCCGCAAAGTTTCATTGCCTCGGTTACTGGTTTCTTCAGGTTCAAGCTTTGGCACCTGCCCCACATGTGAGGAAAAATCAACTCATTCGCCAACTCGATAAGGAACATACAGCGTCTGTGACTGACGCCTGATTGGTAATCAGAATGCTGTGACAAGTAGCATGTGTATGCATTGAGAATGCCTACATTGATTACATTATAGAAGAGGGCCATTGGCCATCGAAGTGTCTTGTGTTCTGCAGGTGTACGTTTGAAGCAGTTTGTCCATGGCGTCTACTCCACTCTTTGTTTGGTTGTAAAACTTTATGATTTGTGGCTTCTTCTTAGAATCATCATCATCAATGTGTATGTCGTGATGCATGGTGCTGAGTAGAATGACATTCTTGTTTTTCTTCGGCACATAGCTTACCAGGGTCTTATTTTCATGGAAGGCGAATTGTGATGTGCAAGGCTGTCTTGTCTTGATATTGGATAGTGCAGGTGGAATTTCACGCTTGTTTTTCTTTACTGTTTCGACAATGGTTACATTTTGTAACAGGAGATCGTTAGCCAAGTCCTGACTTGTGAAGAATTGGTCAGTTGTGATATTTCTTCCAAAATTCCGCAGTGTGTAGCACAATTTCTTAACGACGTTGCTGACGAGGTTCTTTGAACTGGCTCTCCTGGCTGTCGTCCGAAGTAGATTAGACCGTCTTTGGCGTAAAAGTTATGAGCATCGCACAACCAGAAGATCTTGATGCCGTATTTGGCCGGTTTACTTGGTATGTATTGCACGAACTTGCATCTCCCACGGAAAGGCACTAACTGTTCATCAGTCGTAAGAAAGACGCCGGGTATTGATAAAAAGTGTCCAGATATATCGAAATGCAGCCAAGTCATCAGTCTCCAGACGTGCAGCGCCAGTATGTGTCATCAGATCAGAGCAGTCTTCTGATGTCATCGAAACGATTTACTCCAAAGGTTGCTTTGTACTTCGGGTTGGAGAATTAATTGAGAGAAAGCTCACGAACTATAACATCCCAACTTCTCTCAGTTGGCCTCGATACGCGCCAAATACATCTGCGCATGCGCACTTTGCAGTGAGTTATGGCAGGGTAGGTGGTTGACCTTGAGATGATTTAGTTTAGTTTGGCCATAATTGATCATAATATGTAGGATCAATTTCCCTTTATGAATGTTTTCCTGCTGTTTTTAGCCTGGGGTCAATATGACCCCACACATGGAAAGGAGGGGTATTGTTAAAAAAACGTTACAAATATAATTTAAAATAAATTGTAAGAAATTTATTTACACATGTTCCTATAGCTGAAGTAGCATGGTAAGATGTCACAGAAAATCAGAATTTTTTATTAAGATTTTATTATAATACCAGGAAATAAACAGACAGTGGGGTCAAAATGACCCCACACATGCATCCGAGGGTTAAGCAAAGAAAGCAATCTCCTAATCTGTTTTTTTAACAAATTACAAAGAATATCTATAATTTGAAGCCCAGAATTTTACTCCTTTTCTAATTCTTGGATATTAGACTGAAATATCTCCTCAAGTGAATGCAAATGTAACAAGTAAGATTTGCTTAACTTATTTCAAAAAGGTAAATTAGAATTTTAGGTAGTTTAGATTGGGTAAAGAAATATGATTTCAATGCCACGAAATTTCTAGCACTCTTTCAACAGCAGGGGAAAGTGGCAATCACATTACACTTTACCCCATATTCGTTTCTTCCATCCTTTAAAACTGGATATTTTCTTGCAAGATCATTTTTAAATTTACACTTTCGCTTCGTTATTTCATGAAAGTAAATATTATTTAATAATCAAAATTCTCACTACGCATTTCTGTATCGCGTATGTATAACTCGAAAAGGAACTGGCCGACCTCTGTGTTGGAGTGGTTAGCACACCGCGCCACAACGCCAGAGACCTCGGTTTCGAATCCCGGCCTGGGCATGGGTGCCCTTCATCAAAATCATCATATCATCGCTCATACTCATCGTCGCGATTAGCCAAAAGTGACAGAAAAGCGAAGTAAAATAAACCAAATCAATCAACCGAAAAAGAACTGCACAGACTACATACGTTCCAGCAGTCTCAGCGCTTAATACTAATGACTGGGGTGCGGAAATTTGCCTATTTGCCTTTTTTATTCCTTTCTAGTAAACCATAGGCTTTCATGTTTAAACGTTAAAGTTCGTTTCATGGAGTTTCTATTCCAAAAACACATTTTTATAGTGCCTATAAATTCCTATTTTGATGGTTAGTGCCTATTTTGCTTAATCGTGCCAAAAAAATGGATATTCTGCAATTTTTGCATACTTCAGCGTTTTCTTACGTGCATTTGGCTTTCCCTATATTGAAAGATGTAAGGCATTGTTGATGTTGCACTGACTGAAATCTGGAATTCGCCAGATTTGATGTTCTGAATTGGAACATTGTTTTAAATATTTTTCGTTACAATGGTGCAAATTGTTTTTTCATCATTTGTTCAAATTCACAGTCGTTAGCACAAGCTCTTTTTGTGAGAATTACTTTAACAGACGATTGCCCGCAAATGTGAATTTCGATCAAAAGAGTATTATAGTATGTTAATCGCTAGAACACTTTTATGTATAAACTGAAGTGCTAATACAGTATAACTGTGCATTTTCCCTTCCATTGACTATTTTAATTTTAGGGTGCCTTTTAAGTGCCTATTTTCGTACCTTTTTTAGCTTATGGTGCTTTTAAGTGCCTATTTTCATCATTTTGGTGCCTATTTGACTGCTTATTTCAGAGGTTTTTAGTGCCTTAAATACGCGCCCTACTAATGACTCAGTCGGGAAAGTGATCGAATTGAGCTCCCAGATGCTAGGTGAGCATTGCTCAAATATTTAACGCGCCACAAATGAAGCATTCTGTATGCAGCACATTTGCTTTGGTCAATGCTATACTCTTTCCAAAAAAGGAGGACATGTCCGGATAAAAGAGGACGTCTGGTCACCCAACTGAAAATATCAACAGTGGTAGAACAGTGTGGGCAAAAACGAGACACTGGTAACAATGGATTACCTGAAACAGAACTAGTAGATTGTTGCCAATTAAGTTAAGTGAAAGTGAACTGTTTGGCGATGACACGAACTTAAAACCCGAAGCAGACGCCAATGCTCGTGAAAATGAGGAAGGACATGCGGTCTTTACAAAAGATGCAACAAGTGAAAATTTTGACTTTGTGAATATCGGTATTCCTTTGTATTTACAGAATGAGATATTGGCAGAAGATGTTAAAAATTCAATTTTATCATCCAAACCAAGTAAACCACCGAAAGACTAGGTGAATAAGAGATCTTTCATCAACTATTATTGATTGAAATTGCATGTATGTATTTTCATATTTGTAATAATATTTTAGAAAATAAAGTTCTTTTGTTTAGTTTTTTTTTTAATTAGTAGGGGCGCACAACTTCAAGTTGCGGGGGCCTCCCCGATAGCTTAGTGGTAGCGTCGTTGCCTTGTAATGAAGGGGTCAGGGGTTCGATTCCAGGTTGAGGCACATAGTGGTTCGGATCCTACTTTAATCTGTAGGTCCAGTCCCGATTAGCCTTACTGTGCATAAAGTGGACTTAAAACACCAACTCAATGAATCAACCCATCCTGCAAAATCTCAAGGAGGAAATAACGGAACACATTCTGAAGGTCCCTGGCCTATATAAAGTCTATATAAGGTGGAAAGCATTGCGGAAAACTTTGGCAGCAGCTGCAGCTGTTTCGTTGCCATTAATGCCCAACCACAATTACAGAGAAGGACGCTCACCATCGAAAAATTCACTGACCTATAGTATGAGGTGTCCGAAAGCAAGTGGTTCCAGACTCTGGAGCACACTGAAAGGATCAGAATAAATGACAACTGTCTGCAAAGTCTGAACTTGACCAAAGTACAGCGCCTTTAGTATTGCATAAAGTTCTGTCGTGTAGATGTAACAAGACACAACCCATTGATTTAACGGATATGGAACCATCCATATAAAAAACAATAATAAACAAAAAATTGAGTGAGAAGTTAGAGACGGGTTAATAGGTCATGCAGGTAATTACTAAGTGAGAAGAGACCAAAAACGGAGGGTTCTAAGCAGATCACTATCAACACCAAGTACTGAGGATATCGTCTGCACGAACACAGAGTGGCCTTTGTGGCCTTGTGGCACGAGGATGACTAGTCAACCTTCTCTCGTCAGAGACTGTGGTGAGATAGATGAAATGGCATCGAGCGCAAGTGTTGGCACTAATGAAGAATAAGTTGCCTTTGTAGAGATGAAGAGGACCCAATGCCTTCATAAACAAGTAGAGATTGGACGGGTACAAAACACAACAGAACACAGACAAATACTAGCACGATGAACAACGTTGAGGATGCGAAGTTGAGAAGGATGAGAAGAGGAATTTCAATCTAATGAGACAACAATAAAGTCGGAAGAGAACAATGAGGTCATCATCACAAGATTTGTGATTTAACACATAGAGATGTCAACCAACTCTTACAAAAACCAGAGATGAGCCTCAGCTTATTCATCTACTTCAGCTGGCAGAGATGAGATTGCCAGGGAACGAAATACACTTACTTGAATCACAATATTGGAGAAGTACTAATCACGATGAAGTGTTTTCGAATAGATTCAGAAATTCAAAAACGGTCGGACAATTGCCAAGCTCGAAGAAGCAGCAAAATGGCCATTTACTTCCACTACTCACATGGAACAGGTCCATACCATGATTCTAACCCACGAGTAACTAACGATGAACTGGAAAACCATCTGCACATTAATCCTCTATATTGTGATGCAAGTCTTTGGTAGATTTCGGTTCTTCATAAACATTCATACCACAAAAGATATGTTACTGATCGTTGTTCTTCTTTGATACAAATGAAGGGTGCGGCCATTTTACCCTGTAAAACAACAAGAAGAGATAAAATTGTTGTGATGGTCAAATATACACTAAACACATGCCGCATACACACACCATTGACATGCCCGCGCAGAAAGCACAGTGGTCAACCCAAAGAAAATTACAGTAAAGTACGGATACTTATTGGCTGACCCTCGTATGTAGAATGATTTCCCCAAGCTTCCATCATTTGGCATTTTGGATTTGAGTTATCCTAACATCAGGAAACATTCCTGTCAAAAATCTTCTCTGTAGTATTTAATTCTGATTTGGAGCAAAATTTTCGCTAATTTCACTAATTATTGACTGATCCTCGCAGAAAATAATTTCCCCAAGCTTCCATCATTTGGCACTTTTGATTTGAGTTTTCCTAACATTGGGGAACATTCCTGTAAAAAAAAATTATCTGTAGAATTTTTGCTAATTCCTCCAATTATTGACTCATATAAAATTGTTTACCCAAGCTTCCTTTTAGCATTTCGAATTTGAGTTTTTCTAACTTTGCGGAACATTCCTGGGAAAAAATCATTTCTTTAGTATTTAATTCAGAGTGGGAGCAAAATTTTATCTAATTCCACCCTACTAATTATCTAGTGGCAACTTTTATAAAATGTCACATTGGTAAATTTTCGCCCATCCTAGTGTTTAAGGGTTAAGATCATTGAAGCTCTCCTGGTGCCGAATACTGAAGAGGTTTTCTCGGGCAATCAGTTAGGATTAAGATTATTATGTTAACCAACTACAACCCATCCGAATATCTGGATTAACCAGCGAACTTGACAATTTTATTGGAAACCTAATCTTTAAATTACATGAAGTTTTATACATCATATTTCTTTCCCTATTATGTTTTTGGCATTCCAGTATAATATGTTGCACGTCAGCACTTTTCCAGCCACATTCACATATCTTATTGTTCGTTATTACAATTCTGAGTAAATGTTGTTTAATATGTAAATGTCCCGATCTCAGTCTCTCTTCAATTACATTTCTTGACATGATGAAATCATGGTTTGTGTGGCTTGAATTCAACAAAAGATCTGAATAATTCTCCAACTGTTGCAAGTTCATGTCTACACCAATTAATCCAGCAATATGACTGATTGTTGTGCGGTTTCTGTGCAATTGGCGCTTGTTTGTTACAAAATAAGCACTTCTTTGTTGCACATAGCAAATCTATTCCCGGTCAACATACTGGGTGGCCAGAATTAAAGTTACCCAACTCAGAGCCCTCTGTAGCCTGTTTGAAGCATCGTAGAACTCTGAAATCTGGTGAATCCACTATGCAGACCATGGGGAAGAGGATGGCAAAAAAAAATAGTTCCATTTTCGGCCACCAGGTTGAAATGTGGCGCTGTACTTCCATGATGGGTTGTAATAATAATGTAAACTGCTCCAATTGGTTATGGATTTGCCTTTACCTTGCAATCTTGCAATAAACGAGAGATTGCTTTCTCGCAACTTCCAGCCACTAACAAATGTCTTTCTAATTAATAACTCATTTAAATCACTTAACGTGATTATTTGTACAACCCATCATGGAAGTACAGCGCCACATTTCAACCTGGTGGCGGAAAATTGAACTTTTTTATCGCCATCCTCTTCCCCATGGTCTGCATAGTGGATTCGCCAAATTTCAGAGTTCTACCATGCCTCAAACAGGCTACAGAGGGCTCTGAATTGGGAAACTTTAATTCTGATCACACGGTAGCTATTACTGTTAATATTAATGCATTAGGCACCTATAGCCGTGAATAGCAACATTCATTTATTGCCTGAAGATTTCCCTGTGTCTCATCCGGTTTTACTTTTTGCTAGTTATTGCTACTACAACTATTTTAAGCATTGCCATTGGCTGGTAGCTTTTTGGGGGTGATTAGGTTAAGCTTGTTGAGTTTGGTTCTCTTAGACCAAGAAGATCGACGAAAAATGCTTGTAGCAGCAACACCGACCTTACTTTTTAAGCTATCAACTTTCATGACTGCTTCTTGTAGCCAAAGAGGCTCTGGTGTCTGTAACTACGGCCAATGCAGGACTGTGTGTTGTGCTGTGTTTGTCCTTTTATGCTATTAGTGCCCCTTTACAGCCTCAGCTTTTAACCTAGGTAAGGATATTTTAGTCCTCGCGGACAGTAGTTCTTGTGTAGTAGTGAATAATGAATTAGCTTTAAAAATTGAGTAAGGGAGTTTTTAAGAAAAATTTTCTTTTCTTTTTAGGGGTCTGCCATCAATTTTGTAAGGGGTTTATCCCCGTATACCGTGACGGGCGGAAATAGCCCATATGCTGAAGTGCCCATAAACTACAAATCAATCAATTTCAGGACTTCCGGAGTCCATTCGTTTCTCTCTCTCCGTATACTTGAAGGATAGTTTACTTGTCCTTTGCAACTTTTACGTCACGACAAAACCTAGAACTGGTGCAAGAATTGATCGAGTTGGGGTAATTGACTGCGTAACCTAGGCTTGCCAACTCTCCCGGAATGACTGGAAATCTCCCGGAATCGAGCTCACTCAGTGACTTTTCCACCCACCCCAACACCCCACAAACTTCCTCAATGTCCTCAAAATATATTTCACAAAGGCCCAATTTGTGATCATTTTGGCTCTAAATGTACACTTACATCCCCTAAATACAAACTTACTTCTACAGATGGAGAATTCTGTACCCCTGAACTCACTCTGTTCTCCCGGACAAACTTTTTTTTTATCTCCCGGAATGACTGGAATATATATTTTTATTTTCTTTTGGTAAGCATTTGTCGAAGACTAGCATGCTATTTCATTTTAAATATTTTTTTTACATTATTATGGATTCAAAAGTGTCTGTGTATCTGTGTATTGATTTCCTTACTTGCAAATTGTTGTTGCTAGATTGTTTTAATCAAGTTGATTCAATTTTGTATTTACAATAGTAAGACCACAAACAGATATTAGTTTATATTCAGGACATTAGTCTTCCGGAACATTTTAATCTAAAAGGTTTCATTTGTAGGCTGCAAAGAAATGTCCCTGAATTTTATTCGTTAGAGTTAAATACATAAATCTCAGGAGAAAAGTTGTTACGCTTCCCCCAGAAGACTCGAAGCTGAGCATGACGCGTAGCCCGAGCCCAAAGCATGATGGTCACGGTGAGGGACTTTTAAAAAGATTATTTCCCATAAAAATAACGATATTTCTCCTGGTAATATCATACTAATTATTATTTTGACGTTCAACACAATATATTTTCCCGTGACGTTAGATATTGCAAGAGAAATGTGGTAAAAGTTAAATTTGCCTTGCACATTGCAACATATCGTGGAGTCTTGTGGGGTGATTTGGAGATAGGGTTTCACACATTCAGGATTTCGGTCATTTGTGAAAGTGGTGTGATCAGCATCACTCTCCGGCCGCCAAAGTACCCATTTTTAGAGGCTCAGTCAACTCCAACAGCTGCTCCTTGCAGAGATATTGAAGAAATATTTGCTACGCCTTGTTTATTTGTAACACGAATATATATAATTTGTTTGTGTTAATATTGTTGTTAGTGTTGTTATTAAATTTGTAATTTTGGCTGTATGTTCGTTAAACGCAATTCCGGAAGCGGAAGTCATTTGTGATTTCTAGGCATTTGTAAAACTATCCAATCTTTTGTTGAATCGGTTGCCAGGACAACCGTGGATGAGAAGACAGAAGATTAATTGTGAAATATAAAAAGGTTGTGTATATGAGTTACATAAAAATTTGGATTTTGATTGTATTTGTGTCTATTGTGGTATTCCTAATGCTATTATAATGCTGTGATTGATGTTAATTAAGATAAGACGACAATAAACTTTATAAAGGTAAGAGATTATGTTTAATGTCTTCAAGATCACGTTTTGAGAGAGCTCGTTGTAGCAGCAACTTAAAGGAGAGTCTCATAACTCTCTCACGCACGGGGATTGGGCAACTATCGTGACGTGGTAATCCTGTGGCTCCCACCAAAGGAAACGTCACAAATTACATCCTGAAATCACCCACTTTGAAAATCGAACCAGATTCTCCCGTATGGCAGTCGGATTCCATACCAATATATTAAAATTAATTTCCATATCCCAGTTTTAATGAACTTTCCAGTTTAATTTTCAATCTCCATCAGGACAGGGAAATGCAAACATCTATGTCTTACCCGGGACTCGAACTCAGGATCTTCAGCGTAGTAGCGCGATGCAACGACATCGTATGATGTCAGCCTCAGCTCAGTTCAAACCAAATTGAAAATTGCATAACTTTCAAATTTGTTTTTGCCTTATCGTAGGTTACGTTTCTGCCAGTTTTGATTAATCACAATCTGTATTATTGCATTAAAAATTACAGGTGATAACCAGGGCTGAGTCGATACCGATACCAGCCGATACTTTTCCGGCATATTATCCTGGAAACTATGAAAAATTCCAACTTTCATTTTGCACCAATTTTCTACTAAAAAATATATTTTGCGATTACAAAACATCTATTTTAATATTCTGGTGTAATTCTTGAATATTCTAAAGCAAATTTCTTGGTAAATTGATGCTAATTAGAGAATATTTACACACCTACATTGATCAATATTTTGAACACATCTTAGTTTGAAATTTTCAAGTATCGGTATAGGTGGGAATCGGTAAAAGTATCGGCATCGGTATCAGTTCAAAGTGGTATCTTCTCAGCTCTAGTGATAACAATTATAATAAAAATATAAAAATATCTTTACAACAGTGATGAATATTCTATTAAGTTTAATGAAGTTCTGACGAGAAAAATAAAGACAATGATGATGATGAGAGGGAAATATAATACTCCCAGGTCTTGACAGCAATAAATTTGTGTTGAAGATAATAACGTGCAACATAACAGAACACAATGACGTCATCGGACGCTGACTCTAAGCTAAGAAAACCAATCATGAACGTGCCACTTATGAGAGACAAAAAATATTTTAAATTATTAACAAAATGTTTGCTGGTATTCCAATCTTCTACAGTTTTCATTGCGTCGCTGATATTTTGAGAAGATTTCAATCATAACTCGTGTTGAATATTTGCCATGTAACGGTTTACATCATCAGAGCATGAATGAATTAATCATTCGTTATTTGGTTCTTACCCTTTGCATTGTTTCCCATCTCATCTGGCAGTGTTGAAATTGTTCGAAGGCCTCGAACAATGGGTTATGCATAATTGGACGAGCTTGATTCGTCACGATAGGAATGAATAATAGAAATATTGTTCTGAAAAACCTTTCTTACTCACAAGAAAACAATCTGAACTAGGTTAACGATATATATTACCTTATACAGGGTGAGTTAGTAAAATTAGGTTTCTTCTTGTAAGTCAGAATAGAGAAAAACGGAGTCCTGGAACAGTTTTAGGTGACTATTTATGAACATACGACAATGTTTTGAGTAGTTCTTACGATGAACACATGAACAAACTAACTTAAAGAAGAAAGGAGAGACATAGTGTTTCTGCGTGTTGTGTTAAAAAGAGAGAGGACAAAGAGAAAGAGGGACAGAAAAGAGAATCAAAGATAAATGAAAACTTGAGAAACAGAGAGAGAGAGAGAAAGGGAGAAGAGATAGATAGGCTGTTAGAAGATAAAGAGGGGGTAGAAAAGGGAGAAAGGATAAGAAGTGAAAATGCAGCGAGCGAGAGAGAGAGAGAGAGAGAGAGAGAGAGATAGGGAGAGAGTAATAACAGGAAAATGAGGACGTGACATAGAGAGAGAGAGAGAGAGAAATAGAGAGAAGAAACAAAGAAGAAAAGAATGGAAATGAAAACACGAGAGACAGACAGACAGAAAGTGAAAAGTAAGACAGAAATAAGACAAAGAGGGAGAATGGAAAATAAATGAAAATGCGTGAGGAAAAGAAAGAGACAGAAATATGAGAAGAAAAGAGAAAAGAAGATGCGAGAGAGAGAAAGAGAGAGAAAAGAGAGAGGCAGAAAAGGGAGAACGGAATGGAGACGAAGAGGTTGAAGACAGGGAGAGATGGGCAGAAAAATGAAAATATAAGTGAAGATGCGAGAGAGGGAGAGAGAAATAGAGAGACACAGAAAGAAGATCAAGACAGACAGAAAGGGAGAATAGAAAAGAAATGATGAGAGAGACAGAGATAGATAGAGAGAGAACAAAATGGGAAATAGAGAAACGAGGCAAGGAGAAAGAAAAATAATAAATGAAACGAGGCACGAAAGAATCCAGTGGCGTAAGGAATATCCCTCTGAGATCTAAGGCATGCCATGTGGCTTTTGATTGGATGACGCGTGGTCAAGCATTGTGAACCCTGGCCAATGTTTACTGACTTTCGAGCTGGAGGACACTACAGTCAAGCAATTTTCAACGCTGAGTGAAAACCGACATTTTGAAACTCCGACCTGGGATCGAACTCCGGATCGCTCACACCAAAAGCGTGGAGGATAATGACTGGGATAAGCGGACCGAAACGGGAGAGATGTCATGGCGAATGAATTGATCTAGAAGAGAAGATGCACGATGGTCATTTCCTGCAGGGCTGAACCCTCCTGTGCGTCGTGTATTAATGCTCCTTTTCTCGATAAGAATATGCCGATATTACTTTCCCTAGACGGGGTTTTAACATTCCAAAGGATTTACCTTCCATGTTGGGAGATGATGTTTTTGCAAATGTTTTTAGCTTTTGACAAGAGCTGATCCACTGTCTGTGTAGATCTTTTTAATATCCTTACCTCTTTTAATGCGTTGTGTATATCCTGTACAGGTCCCTAAGCAACCTTACACTTTTAACTTTCTTAGGGAGTTCTTAACACCCCTTTTTTAACTTTAAGGTGAGGATTTTAGATCAGATGATTTTTCCTAGTATATTTACAAGGGTGAAAAATGGCCATATACATCCAGAAATTTTAACACATTCACATTAATTTTTTCAAAGCTAAAAATGAAAGATGGATTGATTGATTGATTTGTTGTTTTAAGTCCACTTTATGCACAGTAAGGCTAATCGGCACTGGATCTACAGTTTAAAGTGGGATCCGAAACACTATGTCCCTCCACCCTTGATTACAACGCGACGACGCTACCACTGCGCCATCGGGAAGACGTAAAAAGAGAAGAAAAATTTATAATAGTTACAAATAAAATGGAGAGAAACAATAAACAGAAAATTTCAACATATTCCAGAAGATCAAGTAAGTCCTTCACCTTACCTGCGAACGATCGATCATGAACCGCTAGATAATGTATAAAATTGATTCAAAGACGTATTGTTCAAAATAGCTACATTACCTACCCTTATCAAACTTTGGAACATACACTTAACGCTGTTGATACTTTTACCCCTTATAGACCAATACGTTTTTGAGATGCTTAAGGTTTCTCGCAATAAAATACAGAAGGCGGACAGCACGACGTTCACTTGATTGATTGATTGATATGTTGTTTTAAGTCCACTTTATGCACAGTAAGGCTAATCGGGACTGGACCTACAGTTTAAAGTGGGATCCGAACCACTTGTGCCTCCACAAGTATCGAACCCGGGACCCCTTGATTACAAGACGACGACGCTACCACTGCGCCATTGGGGAAGCCCTGACGTTCACTTGAGGAAAATTTGAACTTTCTGTTTAGCGCTCAAAAATGAACGTTATCTTTAATTATTGTGCTCTAGTTACTGAAAAATTTCGTTTTTGTTAATATAACATACAAATATAGTATTTGCTATGGCAGGAAGAGCATCTTCAACAGCGTAGTGTCTAATGTCACCGCTTTTTAATTAATATGTCCATAGGTCTACTCCAGGAAGCATTGCACAGTGGTCCGGATCGCGCCTTAGTCAGCTTCACACCAAGCGGCAAGGAACATTCACTAAGAACACCCATGTTCAGGCCGGGATTCGAACCCGGGACTCCTGGCGCGCTGTAATTGTTAACCACTCTGCCACGTAGGTCGGCTACTAGTCACTTGGAAAAGGACCTTCAGAAATAAATTCAAAGTGTTATGACAAGCTACACGTGTCACACGTAGTGAACCGTTTTCTCAATATATGATAGTATTGTGTCGGCTCGGTCTAGTTGTCGCCCATGTGCAGTGAATGATTTTGAGAGACTCGCTTGTCGCTTGCCTATTCGATGTGAAACTCCCGTGCCACTTGTCTCTTGTTGCGTGTTTTCTTCGATACGAAAGCTCTCTTAGGTAGCTTTCAGACCAAAGCGACAAGGGCCAAGCCACACGGGCCACTTCAGTCTGTAAAAAAAAAAAAAAAAAAAAAAAAAAAAAAAAAAAAAAAAAAAAAAAAAAAATTACTGCACTAGTGCAACAACTAGACAGAGACAACACTACAAACGCTATTGATAAAATGACCCAATCAAAATGATACACAATTGACAAGCGACACGAAATACGTGAAGCTTGTCGTGTAGCTTCCGTATGAAGGGATTCATTTATTTCTGAAGGTTCGTTTGTAAGTAAGACGACACCAAAGTGCCAATCTCTATTCCACGTAGTACACCTTAGACTGCGTTTCGCAGACTAACGAAATTCTGGCGCCTAAAGCCACGATACTGCTCTGTAGAAATTGTCCTCTCTCGTCGATATGTGTGTGTGATTTTCTCATTGTCCATTTCATTGTCACAGTTTGCCAAAAGAGTTGTAAAAGCGACGTAAAATGATCTAATTCAATCAATATAAAACCAAGTAACACGTTTCGGTTTGGTCTGAAAGCTGCCCAAAGTAATTTTGAGAAGCCTTGACGATACAGAAAATAGTAATTTCATTTACATTGAATGATACAAAAAAATTATGAGACTTCCCTTCACATAAAGACAAAATAGAATGTATTATATTAGGAAGATATGTGATAAAATTCATAAATTCCGTTTAGTAAATATTTATTTCAAAAACAAGAATACCTTCGGGACAGTTTCGCTCGTTAAAATTAAAATTGTTGTAAAATCCTTTGTTAGTGCCATTGTTAAAAAAGTAAAAATAAAGTATTAACACCATTCTGTCTTTAACTCATACAAACTTTAGCCTGTGTTTTGACAGAGGAGATTTAAAGATGATGACTTTCGAGGCTATTACACCGAATATAGGTCTTCAGAAAACAGTTACGTACTATATCTGAAGAATGAATATCTTTTAAGTAATGCGACAAACCATAAAAGCAAACGCACTCAGTAGCAAATTTGTACAGGAAAACAATCAGAAAACAATCCAAATATAAATTTTTGCACTTTAAGGGCATTTAAATTTCAGTAATGTATCAATAGAGTTGAAAATATATTTACATATTCTAACGACTTATGCTACAAAAACTATCTAATATACCTAAATTACAGTAAATAAATGCTGATATATATATTTATGTAGCATATTACTGTTGCCTACAGTAGTCCGGCCGGAGCGGTGGCCGAGAGCATTAAGTGATGGACTTTATCTTGTCAACAAAGTTTCCGGGTTGAATTTCCGGCTTGGCATGAGCTTTTTTTCTGACTGTCCCTTCATCAATTTTATCATATTATCACTCATTGTCATCATTGCGATTAGCCAAAAGTGAGAAAAACAACGTTAATAAACAAATTTGATTTGATTTGATTTGCTTTATTTTACTTCGCCTCTTGTGCCACTGTTGGCTAATTTGCGAAGATGGGGATGAATGATGATATGATAGATAGAATACATGACCGCTGCGTAGACAACTACGGCGATGAATAATAATGAAGATTAAGAATTAATATGCGATCACATTATCCTTATTTACGACGCTAATACCTATTCAATTAATAGTTATGTTTGATTTTGTTAATTAACGCCGGTCCCAGCGGCGGAGTGATCACCACATCGCCCTACGACGTCAGGGGTCCCGAGTTCGAATCCTGGCCTGACATGGATGTTTGTGAGTGTCCATTCATCAATTTCATCATATGTATGTGTTAAGCTTAGGCTAGTCGATCTCTTGGGGAGTCTAAACAGGAGGAAATAACATAAAATGACCTCTGCCAATGGTAAAATGAAGGAACAGGAGAATACCAAAGTTTTCAAAAAAATTCGGATTAAAAAAGTTATCATGTGAAAAGTAAAATTATTTTTGGGAACATGAAGAACAGTGAATAGTGAATATGGTGACGTTAGACTTTCTCAAGGTGTGATTTAAATTCACTTCGTGTGTACGTAGACTAATCGGGACAGAATCTACAGTTTAAAATTGAATACGATTCACTGAATGTGCTGTACCGACAATTGATGCCGGGTATCTTTGATTGACTGATTGATTTGAGTTGTTATATTTCGCTTCTCTGCCACTTTTGACCAATCGGGAAGATGGGGATGCGTGGTGATATGATGAAATTGATGAAGGGACACTCACAGAGAACACCCGTGCCCAGGCCAAGATTCGAACATGGTAGCGCCATGTGCTAACCACTCCGCCACGGAGGCCTTTGATCACAAGGACTAAATATGAACTTGCCTCCCTGAGTTCTGGGGTTATTCTGGGAACAGAGGGAGAATCTTATTAGATTTTTGGGAAACAACGAAATAAACCTATATTCTATTCTATTCTATGTAGTTTCCGAACAACAGAAATGTTCAAACAAGTGACAAGTTATCATTTATCAGAGAATGTTGAGTGGGAACTAAGTTTAAATGTATTCAAGAGGTCCCGCGTTCAATAACCAGTGAAGGCACATAGTGGTTCGTATCCCACTTTAAGCTGTAGCTCCAGTCCCGATTAGCCTATTTGTACAGAAAATGGACTTAAAGTAGCAACTCGATGAAGAGGCAAGCCTTAAACTCTCGTTACATGGCTGGTAGCCTGAGAACACTAGTTTGAACCACATCGCCAAGAAACGTTCACCGTGAGAACTCGAGCAAAGTTCACCTTGTTTGTAAGGTGATAGTATTGACCGCTACACTATTCGCTAAGTCCAGTTACCATTTTTACATAAACACTAAAATGATACTTCAAAAAAACTTAAGAACTTACCTTCACTTTGCTCTTCAGGCCCCACATAATTGCCAACAGAATCCCACAAGTAGTTGCCAACCGACGAAAGGTCCTCTTTCGAAGGTACCCTCAGCTGAACAGCATAGGAGTCCAACACGGTGCGTATCCTGCTCACAAGAATATTGTCCAGTTCGTTATCATATCTTTGCCCCAAACCATTCCCAGAACCCAACTTTGACACTTCACGAATGATCTCTTCATTGTGGATGGAGTTGGAAATATCGTCCATTCGAACCAGAGTCACAAAGTTGGAAACAGGGAATATCTTCCTCCGGTTTAGCCTCCCCAAGAGATCGACTAGCCTAAGCTTAATGCAAATGATAGGCTCGTCGATCAGGCAATCTCCAAAAGCTGTTCGGATGAATTCCATTGCCGTCCCTCCGGAATTTGAACCGTTGTTGGTGGCTGTTGGGTGTAACTCCACGGTACTTGAAACTGGATCGTCACTAACCACTGCTTTTGCTGCAAGGAGCACCAGGGTAACTCCCAAGATCAGAAAACCTTCTCTAGCCATTGCCACTGCCGGTCTATCGCAGCAAATACCACATTCGCGAGGGTCCTCCTCGTAATAAAGACCTGCTATACCTGAAGACAGGTGAGGGAGAGAAGACAATAGGAAGCCAGAAGCAAAAAAACCGTGCAGCCTCACTCAGCAGCCATGTGAAAAATGATTGCTCATCGGTGACCCAGGAACCTTATATTAATGTTATTCTGGAAATAGAGGACGCGGCGTTCGGTGCGACCTTCGACACCCCAAACCAACAGATACGGGTCACGGCTGGTCAACAGAGTCACGAATGCCGAAGAAAAAATGAAATTTCTTTTGATGTTCAATACAGAAATGTTTCAACGATTGTTTGCAATGAGCAACATAAAGGCAGCAACAATGGTTGCTTGTGTTTGACTGTCGAATAGCCATTCAAAGATTGAGCCGATAGCCGGAATATTGTTTGTGTTTTATGAGCTTCAGTGCTTAAATGAAGGCCTGTGGTGGTTGCGATACTCCGATCGGAGATGTGTCAGGGGGCGGGGAGAAGAATCAATGTTGCCCTAAGGGAGAATTGTTTTCTTTCACGTCCACGTTCCCCTTGTTTTTGCTAGCAAGAAATGCTAAGACAAATTATTAGTTTTTGATACCGACACGCACAGCACCAGAGGAATACTTCTCAGGGGCGGCTTTACTCTAGAGAGCTAACGTTGAAAATGAGGATCGCTAAAGCTAAGGCGTAGTCATTTTGACTCTTTTGCTTTATAGGATGGAGTTTTATTGGCAATTAAAATGATCTACTAACATAGTTTCTTTCTAATATCATTTGTAACAAACAAAAAAGTTTTGACATGATTTAAGGTTTCTTAGTTGCAATTAAAACAGCAATTTCTTTAGTTTAGAAGTACATAATTTGTATTCATGCCCAGATATTATTAGAATGATTAAATCAAGAAGACTTAGGTGGGCAGGCCATGTGGCACGAATGGGAGAGGAAAGAAGAGTTTACAGGATTCTTGTTGGGAAACCTGATGGTAGGAGACCAGTAGGTAGACCAAGACGAAGACGGAGGAATAATGTTGAGATGGACCTAAAGGAAATTGGTAGGGATGGCAAAGAGTATATAGATCTTGCTCAGGATAGGGACAAATGGAAGGCTTGTGTTGCTGCAGCCATGAACCTTCGGGTTTAAGAAGGTTAGAGAATTAGTTAGTTAGTTAAATTTGTTTAGAATTCTCTACATATTGCTTTAGAACAATGGTTGCAATACACTTTTGTCATCCTCTTTTCCTTTCATGGTTATCACAGGTTATTCGTAAATTTGATAGTTGTCTAAAGCAGCAAAATCATATTTTTAAAGTTTTGTTTTGCAATACACAATTGATTTTTTCCTTGTAGAAGCAAAAAATTGATGTGGGAAATTTGCTTACATTAACGCTAATGCTCCGTCAGAACAACTATGCAGACAAAATAAGATCAAATAATTTGTCAACTGGACAGCAATTCAACCTAGACAGTATGACTCCCTCCAAAGTCTAAGGCCAATTGAAGGTATTGAGGGTTCCAATCGCATCATGTGGTACGAAAGGGTGGGGGATACTTTTTTGTATTTAGGCGTCGTCAATTTGACGAAGCCTTAGCTTTATAGGGTTAGGGGCCAAAGGGGGTGCGGCCCTCAGGGAGGCGCCAAACCGGGGCAACCACTTGAGTAGCGCCGAAACCTTATTTCTGATTATATAAGAAGGCTATTTGTTCGTTTGAGGTTATTTTTAAGTCCAATTTATGCGTAGAAATACTAATCGGGAGATTGGACCTACAGTTTTAAAAGGGATCCGGACCAATATGTGCCTCCACTGGGTGGCTGGCTTTTTTTAGTTTTATTTATTGTTGACGAATTAATTGAAGTTAGGATAACATAACATGTACAGTCACAGACAATGAAAATGGGATACCTACGGTAAATCCTGAAATACCCACGTCTCTGCATGACGTCATGTCAGTTGCCTAACTGTGTGGCGATGAGCAAATCTTAATAGTACCAAATTTTCAATAGTAAGTTCTGCAACCGCCGTAGAATTAGACAACACACATGACACCTTGCAGGGGAAGCGAACATTTCAAGATATATGTGACCCATATTTATTGCCGGTGAGTGTACATTTCAAAATCATAAAGCAATTTAAGCTAAGAGGTTACTGTTACATTGACGTCATTATCTAGATACTAAATAAACAAATACCTGCAATAATGGTGTTCTTTAACAGTGACATTTGAAGTAGGGGAGAGCAGGATGAGAATAGAGGAGGGTGCCAAAAATCTATCTCGCCCCGGGGGGGGGGGGGGTGGAATAATTTTATCTTGAGCCGCCCCTGGCTTTCCTACCGTTATACAAGCATCATTCGCCAGTGGCGGCGATTACGGGGACGTTGGAGGGGGGCAGTTGCACCCCAAATTTTTGCCCCTGTACTATGCTATACCTTATCTACAAAGAGAAGCAAACTATACTTGCCCCCCCCCTCAGTTTCGGAACCCGATCGCCGCCACTCTCATTCGCCATTGTAATACTAATATACAGCGTGTCCACAAAGTCCTGCTACCATTGCAATGAAACATAGCTCCTAAACTATATGAGATAAAGATATGCTGTTTTTTGCAACGTGTTCTACAGCTCTCAAAGTTCTAATAAGTAGTGGTATTTTTTTATTATTATTATTATTTTAATTTTTATTTTTATTGTTTTCTTTTGTTTTTTTGCAGATTATCTTGTGAGTGACAATGACGACAGCACAGGGTGATGTTCTCTGATGAAGCCACTTTCCATGTGTCTGGACATGTTAACCGCCATAACGTTCGGATATGGGGTTCTGAAAATCCTCACATCATTCGTGAACATGTTCGAGCTAGCCCAAAACTGAACGTTTGGTGTGCTCTTATGCATGATAGAGTAATCGGTCCATTTATCTTTGCTGAGGACACGGTTACAGGGGCTAATTACTACGATATGATTCATGAATACCTACTCCCTTAGGTGTTGGAACTGCAGCCAAACATAATCTTCCAGCAAGATGGAGCGCCTCCTCATTGGTCTCTAGGTGTGAGGGACCTTTTGGATAGACATTTCCCTGGGAGATGGATTGGCCGCGATGGAACAATCTCCTGGCCACCGCGCTTCCCTGATATCACCCCCTTGGATTTTATTTCCTTTTGGGGGTACGTCAAGGACCGTGTCTACGAAACCCCTGTTCCAGATCTTGTCACACTTCGTACACGGATTGCAGAAGTTCTCGAACAGGTTGATGCTGCTATGCTGCAGCGTGTATGGATGGAGATCGAATATCGTCTCGACGTCCTGAGGACAACTAATGGGGCGCATGTGGAAGTGTTGTAATTGTAAATAAAACTTTGAGAGCTGTAGAACACGTTGCAAAAAACTGCATGTATTTATTTCATATAGTTTAGAAGTTAAGTTTCAATGTAACGGTAGCAGGACCTTGTGGACACCCTATATATTATTTTATCATAAGCGTGGAGCAGAATTGGAAAGTAATACTTCACTAATTTTATTTTTACATGCAAAAGAAAATAATAATCTAACATTATTAAAGTCCTATACTGATCACCAGCGTATGCAGGATTTTCTCGGAAGTGGCTGGAATTTTAAAAGCTGATATTACATACAAGCACCAGTGGTTCCGGGGTCGAATCCCGGGCTGGGCATAGGTGTTCTTTATGAGTGTCGCTTCACCAATTTTATCATGTCATCACTCATTCTCATCTTCGCGATTAGCCAAAGTGGCGGAAATGCGCAGTAAAATAAACCCAATCAATCTATACATACCAGCATTCTAGGGATTGGGAGTCACAGAGCATGAAATATTTCGTAATTAGCATTTTAACATTCTTTAAAATTCGTTCAAATACATTTTGTTTTAAAATTGCTTAAGTTGCCTCTTTCAACTATGGACTATTTGGAAAGGTGTGGTGCTGATCACATCACCTCCAAAAATGGCTGAGATCGAAGTTTATCTTACCAATGGAGTAAAGATGAATGATAATTTAAATAACGCACTATTAAGAATAATATACAAGTTTTCGTAAAATATCATGAACGGAGTAGCACAAGATAGGGGTCCCCATTTTCTCAGACCCTAGGCCATCCCCGTTTTGTCAAACCACGTGATTTCCAAGAATTACGGACCATTTCTAACCTTACTCGCTCTCACCAAAGCCAACTTACAGTTAAATAATGACAGTTTGTAGTGCTGTACTTTTGTTTAATAGTCACAGGAGACACAGTCCAAAAAAGAAAACCTTCAGTGTGGCAATACATCGTGTACCCTGAACCAGATTCAATTCCAAAAAAATTACCTCTCCAGTCACAATAGAATATAAATAGTTATCCTTCCGATAGATGTCATCACTAGTTCACACAAAACATGTAACTTCCCCAGTTTTATCCGACCTCCTCCTTTTTTACGACTTTCCCCTATATAATATAAACAAAAAATTACATTTTATATCTCTGCTTTTCAGGAATATTTAATTTGAATATAGTGCAATGTAACAATTGGAAATAAACATTTCATTGCTTTCTGTCAGTGCCTGTAGATTTTTAAGTTGGCATACAGTTATCCAGTAAGAAAGATTATAACTTCTGAACCGAAAAATAAAGCTTTGGTGACCTGCAGTCCTAGGTAATAACAAAAACAAAAGAATAAAAAAACATTAAATTTATGTCTATCAGTGTTATCCAGACGTCATAGAACTATGTTACAGAAGATTCCAGACTGAAAATTAAAGATGATACGAGACAATACTTTAGCCTTCATATCCTCAACATTAATCAACTTGCCTCGTTGACGAGAACTCGAGCTCTGGTATGGCTTTACATTTTTTTTATCGATTATATTATAGGTACATTGCAATGTGACATACTTTAAAACAGATTCCATACAACATACAGGGTGATTTCGAACTCCCATTACAAACTTAGGGGGGTGAATCTAGAAGGAAAAACAAGCCGAAAGTGCCATGTGGCAAAATTACGAAAACGGCACCGTGTGGCTGCCAGAGCCGTGAGAAAATCGGTTCACACCTCTTTCAAAGAGCAATAACGTCTGAACCACGAAAGATACGAAGATCGGCTCTGGCGGAAGTGGAGGAAGTCGTATCCAAACAATATCAGGGCGTTGAAATTGCGGCGCTTTCCGTAATGCGCAAGGGGAATCCCCAAAGAAAATGGGGAATCCCCACTGCATGTGAGCGGAAACTCGCGCAAAATGGAGAAAGACGACGAGGGAACATGCTGTCACAGGACGGTCGAAAAGTGACACATGGAGGGAGTCCCCAGAGGAGCGCATGAAGTGCGACAAATGGAACATGCTTGGACAGTGACTGTCGCGCATCCCAGATGGTACGCAAAACGCAGTGATGGATGTATGTACACGTGCATGCTACGTGGAACGCAACGTGCAATTACAATTGCGATATGAACCACTACGTGCCCCCTCCCACCGGGAATTCGTATATGACGACCACCAACATCGATGCACACATTGTACCTTCGAAGAATGTTCTCATACAGACGATTGAAGACCAGTGGATTCTCTCGAATGAAGTCCGCTGCTGTCACAATCCTAGCAACCAGGTCATGCTCAGACTCGATGGGGGTTTCATAAATGAGACTCTTCATGCGCCCCCATAGAAAAAAGTCCAGGGGCGTTAAGTCGGGAGATCGTGGGGGCCACGGCACGGGCCCGGCACGCCCTATCCATTGCCTGTCATATCTGTGGGTCAGATGGTCCCGTACGTCCCGTGCAAAGTGGGGTGGCGCCCCATCATGCTGGAACCACATGTTTTGCCTAATGGCCAATGGCACATTTTCCAACATCTCGGGCAATGTCTCTTGGAGAAAAATCAGATAAGTACGACCTGTGAGATTGGTGGGAAGTACGTATGGGCCAATTAAACGACCGGCCAGTATTCCTGCCCAGACGTTGATGCCCATTCGCTGCTGGAACCCACGAGCTTTCGTTGCGAATGGGTTCACTTCATCCCACACATGGCTGTTGCGGGAATTCAAAAAAAAAAACCTCTCTGGTGAATTTCGCCTCATCCGTGAAGAGCACCAACTGTGGAAACTGAGGCGTATTCACGCAACGACGCACAAACCATGTGCAGAAGCGAACACGTGGTTCAAAATCTGTGGGACCCATGGCGTGCACCTTCTGGGGGTGATATGGGTGCAGTTGTTGATCATGAAGGACATTCCACACTACAGACTGAGATACACCAACATCCCGCGCTACGATTCGGGTACTTGTACCAGGGTCTTCGTGCACAGCATGAAGAATTGCCTCATCCACCGCAGGCGTGCGCCTCGTCCTTGGGGCACCTGTGTCCACTCTACTCACAACAAATGTTCCAGATTCACGAAGACGACGGTTCACTTTTTCGAATATGGTGTGTGATGGCGTCACACGTTCCGGGAAACGTTCCTGGTACATCGCACGGGCAGCCCTTCCATTGCATCTCGCTTCCCCGTAAATGAGCATCATGTCTGCATACTCCTCGAAACTGTATTGCACCATCATGGGAGTTTTCACGTCCACACACACCCACAACGTCGTAATGTTCCCAGAAGATACGTCGTGTGTACGTACTCATCCAATGTGTCACGTCCAGCGCTCTCTCCATACAGTCTTGCAATACCCAGAGGGCGCAAGAGTCAACTTCGACCAGTGATAGCGAGTGACTCCTAGTATGACGTCAGCGCACACCTTCATGCATCACAGAGGCTACGAACGGGAAGGAACGTCAGTAAGTACGGGTTGGTCGCTCCCGTTCCATGTCCTTCACGTGAGAACGTTAATGACTAACGTCGGACTCGCATGGGATACCTCTACACGCTCTGCAGTAATGTAGTACAGAACAATATGAACGTGTCCCAGCATTCGTGGGGCACGTGGATACGTATTTGGTGCTGCTCCTCAGAGAGCCGACTTCCGGCTGACCTTGTACTCCCGAGGTCCCGGGTTCAACGAATTCCCGGTGGGAGGGGGCACGTAGTGGTTCATATCGCAATTGTAATTGCACGTTGCGTTCCACGTAGCATGCACGTGTACATACATCCATCACTGCGTTTTGCGTACCATCTGGGATGCGCGACAGTCACTGTCCAAGCATGTTCCATTTGTCGCACTTCATGCGCTCCTCTGGGGACTCCCTCCATGTGTCACTTTTCGACCGTCCTGTGAGAGCATGTTTCCTCGTCGTCTTTCTCCATTTTGCGCGAGTTTCCGCTCACATGCAGTGGGGATTCCCCATTTTCTTTGGGGATTCCCCTTGCGCATTACGGAAAGCGCCGCAATTTCAACGCCCTGATATTGTTTGGATACGACTTCCTCCACTTCCGCCAGAGCCGATCTTCGTATCTTTCGTGGTTCAGACGTTATTGCTCTTTGAAAGAGGTGTGAACCGATTTTCTCACGGCTCTGGCAGCCACACGGTGCCGTTTTCGTAATTTTGCCACATGGCACTTTCGGCTTGTTTTTCCTTCTAGATTCACCCCCCTAAGTTTGTAATGGGAGTTCGAAATCACCCTGTATATTAAAACAACTCTCACATGATAACTAGCTTTTTTAATTTTGTTTTAAACTTAAGCGAGCATTACTAAGCAAGCAGTAGCAGCGATTGGGTGCCAAAACTGGTGAAGGGGGGGGGGGAGGATAGTTTACTTTCTCTTGGTAGACGAGGTTTTGGATTAAGAGGTCATACTGCTGGGGCAGAAAAGTGGGGGACAAATGCCCCCCTAATCGCCTTCACTGCATGTAAGTAACGCGCTGACTTTTTTAAAAGACATATTTAAGTTCCATATACGATACACTACATTTTCGCTTTCCCAATGTCACATGGTAACGTTGACGCCTTGTAATCAAGGGGCACCAGTTTTGATAACTGGTGGAGAATCCAACTTTAAACTGTACGTTCAGTTCCGATTAGCCTTTCTGTGCATAAAATTGACATATTCTATTGATTACCTGTAAATCATTTTCATTACATCCATAAACAAGAAATAGAGCTATTCGTCACTGCAGTATCTTTGTTTGGTTTTCGGAAATTACGTGAACTCTGAAGTTAATACAAACTCAACTGTTAGGTTTCTTATTGGAAAGCAATTTAATTAATGTCTCTGATATGTTAGAGCTAAATTGTATCTGCTTCTTTACATGTTATACACAAATCATCACTAGATTTTAACCCACATATTTTGTCTTTAGCCGTCCGGGGAGCGTATTTCACATATGCACATTGAAATAGAGATTCGGGAAGTAGTTTGTGTATGAATGTTTCCTATTGGCTAGCAAACTGCCTCAAAGATAATCCATTATAGGATAGGATGTTGGCATTTATTTCATTCATTTGTGAGAACACCGTTTGTAAACCACAGACTACTATACCCAGCAAAAGCAGAACCATCTGGTGGGGGAAGACAACGCCCTCGAATAGCAATAAACTATCGATTAAGTAGGCTCAACACTCGAAAAGCGTTTATACTTTATATTTGGAAATAAAAAAGGCAATAATTTTTAAAATATTCCGTTGATGAAAATTCTTGTTTTCGTCAGATGCAAGCAAGAAACATTTTTAATTCTTACTTTAGAAATGTATCAAACCTTTCAGTAGCGCCAAGTTCGGCTATCTGTTTTAAAAAGATATATTTCATTTAGTAAACAATAACAGAAGATGAAAAGAAAAGAAGATGGCAGCACAAGGCAGAAGAATATTAATCAATCGTTGGAGGATAAGTATCGATTTACTAGTTAAAGTGATGCTATAATAGAAACAGGGTGCCAATCCCCCCAAGGCGTATGACGCACTCTCCCCAAAAAAGGTACAACATTCGCCCCCCCCATGCCGAATTATTTACTCAAATTATTTTCGTCAGAAAAAAATTGCGGAACAATATGATACAGACATATTTAAGCAATATATGTTTACTTTATGTACTTTAGGCTCACTTTCATGTTTGCTAACATAAAACGTGCAAAACTGCTCAGACTTACTGCTATTGTTAGTACTGAACCTTATTCTTAACAGTTCTTCTGCTTGACTAACCTTGCAACTCTTTGAGGGGCGGGGGTTACCTGTGCTAACCATATTTTCAAACTGTAACGGTTCTTTTCCTGTGGGGTGGTTATCAACGCTGACCACATATGTATTTCCTCAATTCACCAGTAGAAGGTTGGGTTTTACACTTGGATGTTTCACTTGAGTTTAGAGAAACATGAACCATTTCTTACTCACTTCAGCGCTATATATATCAAGGTGTGTGGTAACGTGTTCGATTCTCCTTAGCTTTTTGTCAAAATAAGTGTCATCTCGAAGTGATCGTAGACATTTTATAAGTAATTGAGCTGTAATTCTCACATGTAAGTGTTTGTGATTTGACCTTTGCGTGTGTCCAGACACAAATTACTTATAAAATTAGTGGTTAGTATCACTAACCACCGCGCACTGGCGACGGTGTATTCTTGCCAAATTGTCTTCGAGAACTCCGTGTAAAGATTTCGTAGAAATGCTTGCTTATTTGGAACTTGTGTAAAGAATTCGTAGAACATCTTGCTTATTAGGAACTTCCATCTGGCTCAGATAGCGAATTGAGTATTATTGAGGATTCTGGCTATGATCCTCTGACAAACTAGGATTTGCGATGAAGAATGTACAAGGGACTGTTGTCAAATAATGTTGTTGTGAAGAATGAACAGTTTGAGAGGTTTGCAGGGAAAGAGTGTTGAAATAAGTAATCACAAACCAAAAGTAAATAAGCAAATAAGATTGGAGGCAATGCACAGCAACCAGTGCAGTGAATTTCAAGAAAATGTGCAATTTGCATTCAGTACGCATGCAACACCAATCAGGACAATTTTGACATGCAGGAAAAAAATGTTTTCTGATGTCTCATTCAAATTAAAGTATCACAAAAATGCAATAAAGCAAGAGATTATGTAATAGATTTTAGATAAAATAATTTTTATAAACATTACATACTATTCTTTACCAAAAACTTAAATGTGTGAATTAAGCGGGCGGTGGTTAGCATAGATAACCACATTGTAATTGTTACGAACTATAAAGGTAAAGTGTTCCCCTGTGCATAGCACCACGCCATGAAGGCGTATAGGGGGTGTGGGGGTAACGCCCGACACTTTCTTGATCCGGTCGTGAGTGGGGGTGATGTGATTAGCATCACGCCCCTGACCGCCTTTACCCCCCAGGGTTTCCCCCAGGTACCCATGTTATTCGACGCTGGGTGGGCGCCGGGGCCGCTTCCACCGTTAGAAAAGTTCCCGGATTTGAACCGGCCGGGGATCGAACCCGGGACCTTTAGCATGGTAGTCAGACGCGTTACCGACTGAGCCACCGCGGCCACCATGAAAATAATAAAAATAAAGAAAAAGTGCAAAGGCAAAATTTAATTATCTCCTCAATATCTTACATATAATCAATGTTGCAAATGAATATCTTGAAAAAACATATCCTGCCCTTTAATGCGAACAGCACGTCCCCCCTCTTCTAAACCGATTCTAAAGGCAGTGGGTTCCCAAACTAGGAGAGCAAGGTGTCAAAACTGGGAGGCTGGACAAGGACAATTTACTTTCCCTTGGTAGATAAAGTTTAGCATAGTGCGGGAGCAAAAGTTGCAAAAAGTGGGGGGGGGGGCAACTGCCCCCTAATCGCCGCCATCACCCACAGGTAGGTAGAGAAACTTTACATAATAACCATAACTAAAAATAATAACAAGTCAGTGAAAGAAATGATCCCCCCATTCTTGTATGAATATATATAGAATTGGTATAAAATTTTGTACCCCCCAAAAATTCCCATGACGGAAGCGCGTCATGAAACCCACCTGTGGGCACCCCTGAATAGAAAGATGTAGAAATGATGAAAATGATGAATAAAAAGTAGCTAATAGATTTGAAAGGAAAATATAAGTGTTTTTCATCATTCAACAAGTTCAAGCCTAAAGTCAATTATTAGGCACGTCATAGAAGCGCTCAACAAAATAAAAGGAAAATTACGACTACAGCCAACCAGAATCTTCTCCATTACAAACCACGCCTCCAATCTCTATTTCAATGTACACATGTGAAATACACGTCTGGAAACCCTATTGTTGGTTGACTATTAAGGCGCTTTAATGTTTTATACATTAAAAAATGAGCTGGCCTCCGTGACAGAGTGGTTAGCAAAGCGCGCTACGGCACCAGGGGTCACGGGTTCGAAACCCAGTCTGGGCACAGGTGTTCTTTGTGAGTGTCCTTTCATCAAATTCATCACGTCATCATTCATCCTCATCTTCGAGAGTAACCAAACGTGGCAGAAATGCTAACCAAATCAATTAATCAACAAATCAATCAACATTAAAAAATGAGAACCAAAGCTTTGGATAAAACCTTATAAAAAAGGGGGAACCCCCTAAGTAAGCCACCCGTACATTCGAGGGTATGCGGTTATTGTCCTGGTGCCTTTAAATAAACCAGGACGTCGGTTTCTCAGAATTTAAACTGTTTTTTTCTTTTCTTTTCTGTTTATTATTCAAAATATACAATATAAAATACAATAATAATAATAATAAAAACATGGTATTATAATATTGCTTGTGAGATTTTACACATTTGAATTTATGTTAACCCATTCTGGGAGCCAGAACGGTAATTATATTAATTTTGTTAATATAATATGATTAATGATAGGTTAGTTAATAGAGTTTAATTTTGATTAGTATTATATAATTAATTAGAAGTTAGTAAAAAGATATAAGTGAAGAATTAGTTATGATGAGTTATTTATATGCTTCTTGATATTATTTTCTTTTCGATTCGTGAATAATTATAGGAGAATTGAATGTATTGCATAGGATTATACTTTGAAATGTGCGATATATGTTTAACCATGATAATAATGATGAGAAAAATTCTAATGATTTGGTTTCTGTTAATTTTCTATTCTGGTAAACCAGAACTGATTTGGTATAGAGTCACTCGGGGGAATACGCCCAACTTTTATTTTTGGCGGTTTATAGCTTCGCGAAATGAAGGAGTGTCGCAAGGAAAAGGATGTCAAATGAAAGCTTTATGTTTTGTTATAGTTACCTATAAGTTTATATTACTGTAAGTCTTACAGCAAAAGAACCATAGAAAAATAAACAGATGAACGTTAATTTGGGCAAATCATCCCGTGTTCAGGGTAAAATGCCCACCCATTAGGGGTAAAATGCCCAATACAAGAAACAATTGTTGTAATACTTGACACGACATATTTAAAGGAAAATAATAACTGGAAGATTATTAACGTTTGTTTCGTAAACAGAACAGCATTTGTACAGACAAGTATAGCGTTTCTAACAACATTTACTTTGAATTTACAATAGCCTCTTTTGCTGTTTACATTTGTGAGAAATTGCATTGCCCTTTGGACACATGGACGTGAATTTTATACATATTTCGTTCATCCACATACTACAACAAATACACTGGATCCAGTCACATTGTGGTCCTTTCTTATCATAATAATGCCCATGCGCATATTGTACTTAATTTCTGTGGGCATATCACCCCACAGCTACAAGCAGAAAATTGAATGACTGGGTTGGAAACTCTGAGCACCATGGGACAGTTTCACTCTGCAGATATGTTTCCCTGACTCTTGATCTTTACACCAAATACAATTCAGTTTCTTTCTCTCTTGGGAATATTATTGCACACTGTTAATACAGCAACGTCCAAAAAATTATTACGTCAAAAATGGTCTTCTTACCTCATGAAATTAATCCTGGATGGCTTCAGATTCTTCTCACAAGCTCCAAACCTGCTGCGCTCTCAAACAAGAGCCATAACATTAACGTTGCGCGAGATATGAGGGGGTGGGCATTTAACCCCAATGGGCATATTCCCCCGAGTGACTCTAGTACATTTCCACAGGTAAAATTAGATAGATGAGTGCAGCCGTACAAAGTGCAACGCTCGCGTGTAGAATGTTGCGGCCGCAGCTCTGGGAGTTTCTCGCATTTAAAGTAGAAAACGAATGTCAACCTAAATCAGGAGCGTATATTCTAGACTATCTAGGTTACCTGCGAAGCCTGAAGTCTAGAGAATAAAATACAGGAGAAAAATCGATCAGAAATTGTAAATAATATTATTCATATCATTGAGATGATGATGCTGATTCTGGAGTTGGCAACCTGATTTCTTATGAGTTGGCAACCGGAATTCTTATGAGTTGGCAACCTGATTTCTTATGAGTTGGCAACCTGATTTCTTATGAGTTGGCAACCTGAATTCTTATGAATTAGCAATGATTTCTTAGGAGTTGGCAACCTGATTTCTTAGGAGTTGGTAAATGTATCTCTATTCATAGCCTAGGACCACGTGACATAGTCAGACCCCCAGATCTTGGACTTAGTATACGCCACTGACCTAAATGTATATATTTCTTTCACAGAAATTTAAAATAATTATTATAATGGGGTTACAGGAAGGCGATAATTACAAATGGAAGTCGTGTTCTTGAGGAGGCAACACTATTATCGTGGTAATATGCCTCGTTTACCCATCTGGAAAAAACCTCGCTTGCCCCTCCGTGGAAGAAATCTGCGGACGTCTATGCTTCGGTGAGGGGGGTTATGTCTCCTTTCCATCCCCCCGCGGGCACGCCTATGGCTACAGAGACCGACTTTCAATACAGTTGGTTAGTGTTTTAGAACAACGGGTAAAGGATCGACACGTACTATGTCGTCAGATGTGTACCCTAAGGTAAACAGTATACCACCAAAGATGATTGTTGAGGAAGCAAATTCCAAAACAACAAAAGAATATCCAAACATAATGAATATCGCAAGGGAGACAATTCTTCAGACATGACTGCTAAGTAATGAAGTAACGAACGATAATTACGTGCTTTTGTGCGTGTGGAACTCCATTAATTTCTTGATTAAGCAAGAGAATTCATCGTGTCATTACCTCCTACAGAAAGCTTACCTTTTAACTGTTTGTTTCTGTGCTGTTAGCCAGAGTGGAACATGTAAGGGGGTAGGGGAAATCCCCCCTCTGGATACTTCTATCCTCTTCCTTTGGTTCTATAAATATTGTGTGGCTAAGGGTGTTATAATCAAGGGATCACAAATTGCTCATTGACTGCGATATATAAAAATAAGTTGGATAAATTTATAACAGCTTTTAAGGGGATAAAAGCTACAGTTGTACAGTGACGGACTCTTTTGGGTTGTAAATCATTAAAAAGTTTGTTTAAACATTGATTCTGATGATAACGTTTTCTACAATCTTCATCTATAATTGACAATAATAACAACAAATTTAATTCTTAAATACAAAAGAAACATGAAATAAATTAAGATAAAAATGAACAAGAATTCTGTTTTTAGTTAAAAAAGTGATTTTATTTAATTTAAACTAAAATTACAGTTGTCTTAAAAATGTTAATAAATAAAATCAAAACAGATCATACAAATCATACATTTTACAATGTTAGTAAAGTACACTAATAAATATTCAGTGAGTCATAATTGTCGTGAGTATTAATAAACCAGTCTTTGTTTTGTATAGAATGCTACAAAAAATAATTATTTACAAAATTCTAGCAAAATTCTTAGTAAAATGGTAACAAATAATGAGGTTTATAAAACCTTTTAATGTATTCTATTCTATATAAAAATGAGAGTTCTATTATGTCTGGTCTCTTAATTAAATGTAGTCTACATCACATACAAAGTAAAAGAATGGATCAATGTTAGAGAACATAAATATTCTTATTTGTCACTGAAGTAAACATTTTTAGACTCTGTACAAGTTTGGAACGTAAACATTAGATTGTTGAAAGTAAATCATAGGTAAACTGGTCAATTCGAATTTGTGTCTGTGAATATGTGCAATAACATAAGTACAAGTATTGTGGTCGTCCTAAGATTCAAATTGTATAGTATTTAAGATCGTAAAAGTCTTGTAACTGTCTGTTAGTATGAAATTGTAGTTGTCTGAATACAGTTTTCTTTACCAGTAGTAAGCGCAAGAACAAATTATGCCATGAAACATTTGTGAAGAAACACTATCATTCAGTTGTGTATGTTATCACATAAATAAGAAGCGGTTTAATGTAAGCATTGACATTTACTACATTATAGAAATGAACATATTTTCAAATACAATGACTTTTGAACATTTCTTTTTAGTTATGGCATTAATAATAGCACAGTTTTCTTGCCTTTGACAATGAAAAATTTTGTATACTTGTATGCACATTTAATAACTTAAAAGTATATATATATATTATTTAATGCAATCAAAGGTGGCCAGAATGTAATTAATTATAATTAAACATAATCGTTATTCATTCGTATAAGAATCTCACATATTAGAGAAATTGCTATAATGTACTTTGGTATTATATTATAATCCACACGTGGAGGACATAGATGCAATTTACCATATATATATATATATATATATATAGGCTACATAAGCAACCACGTTAAGGATATTTATGTAAATATGTTTAAAAGTAGATATTACATAAAATATTTAATGATACATTTATTTTTAAAGTTGACATTTTTCTATTATTAGATATGTAGAATATTTTTAAATGGCTGAATATTACACTGAAACTGAATGAAAACTTTGGCCACATCGAACATAAAATACGAAACAAAGTAAATGAAAATCTCATTAAAAAGATAATTCAATTGGTATTTATAGAACTGGCACAGAAATTATTTTGATAGAATCAAGTCACTGCAAATCTATGTCAAAGTCAATATCTTCGAAATGGAATTCACGTTCTGTAAAATCGTCGAGTCGAATTAAAATAAATATTATAAATAGTCTGATGCGTCTATTCCACTTTCTTCTGCTTCATGCTCTTCTTCAGAGACAAATTTTCCAGACATGTATCTTCTTAGAAAAAGATATTTTAGCCACCTGAAAGAAACCCAATGTTTAATGAAACATGAGGAACTACGTAATTATTTGGTGTAACTTTAGTTTAGCACAATGTAAATTATATCGAACAGATGGTGTCGAAAAAAAATAGAACGTATAAAAATCTTCACTTCTATTTGAAATTCTATTAAAGCTATGCAAATAATGCAGAACTTTAGCTTTAGTAACCAGTTACAATATAAAAACCTGAATTAAATTAATGTGTTTTTTTTTTGTTTTTTTGTTACGAGGTACTTTTAAAATATTTGAAATGAAGTTGCATTTGTTGTAGCGAGGATTTTTTGACTGAACTTTAATTATGCCTACTTTTCATTGCGTGATAACATTGAAAAGCAGAATATTATTTGCACGTGCTGGTACTATATCAGAAAATGACGTATGTTGATTTCAAGATATGGGCCAGATCACCATCATGTAGTAGGGCCTACTCGAATTGAGAACAAGCTGCTAAGAAAGGGGTAGTAGGTTAATCTTCCTGGTTCATGTTTTGTGATTAAATATCCAAATCAGGGACCACAAGACAATAATCATAATTAATCACATATTTATTACTTCTGTTCTATCTCCGTAAGTAGCCTAGTCAGCCTAAAAGAGACGCTTCTGATATCATTCCGTCAGCTAGAATTTTACCCTTGTAGTATTGGTGTTAGAAAGTAACGTATTAGGTATGATTATCGGGTTTCCTCATGCTGACCGCGGTGGTGGGGTGGCTAGCACAGCACGCCATTATATGTAATTGCATTTCCACACTGTAATCAATGATGACTTCCATGGACGTCCGGAAGAGGAGGCACGCACATAATTTCAATTCAGCCACAGTAATATATATTAATTATTATGAGGGAGTTGCAGAAACATAACTTCAAGCTGAAGGGGATGTTTTGAAGGGGGAACGCTATTACGGGTGAAAATAAGCCTCGTTTGCTCACCTCCCCCGGGAAAAAATTCCTTACTTGCCCCTCCCTGGTAAAAATCCTGCAGACGTTCATAATGACTTCATAGAAGTTATGATGTGTCCGTCGGTTTGCAATTTCGGCGCTGCATCTAAAGTTTTCCTCAAATGATGTATTTGACCTTTGACAACAATTGTTTCCAAGGAAACAACGTGCACGATTCAAACGCTCTATTGTTACAGAACTCCATTGTTAATATAAATAACAAAGAACTCACGGAAGATATACCAAAGACTATCTGTGTCCCATAAAAGACAATTTATTACATCCGGTAAGATTCCTGTTATATTGGTCAAAGGGTTTGTAATTTGAGTCAAGAATCTGTTAAATGATACCCACAGACTAGAGAGTCAGCTGCTGACCGAGCAGACGAGGACACCAGCCCACCTTCGTGGCGGAGTGGTTAGCACAGTGCGCTACGACGCCTGGGGTTTCGGCTTCGAATCCCTGCCTGAGCATGGGTGTTCTTTGTGAGTGTCCCTTTCTTCAATTTCATCTTATCATCACTCATACTCATCATCGCAATTAGCCAGAAGTGGTAAATGAGTGACTCTAAATAACAAAAATCGAATTAACTCAACCAGTTCACCCACGACCGACTTTTAGCAATTTCAAAATAGTGTGGTCTCGTGAACAACTGATGACGTATAATTAGTAATTACTGTAATTCATGGCACTAACACATCATCATTTAGCAAAACACTGCTCAGATTATTAATAAATAAACGTCCTTTATAAATTATAAATACGAATTAAGTTACAAATCTGATTAGCTAGAACATAAATATAAAATGTTCTTGCACTTGTTGCTGTTAATACCAAACACTGATATTCAACATATCTTCGAAAATTTTAAAAGATCTCTTATTTGATGGGTGTGCACAATACGTTGTAAATTGTTAAAATAATGAAAAAGTAACCCCTTTTGGCAACGCGATGCAAAGTGAAAAGTGCAACCACATCACAATACTCTAAAAATTGCGAAAAGTTTGTGTGATGAAAAAGGATTCGATCTACACCGAAGTTGTATCGCCAGAGAATGTCGACATGGTGTTCCCAAACTTTTTCGTTTCACTGCACCCTTAGTTTTTCAAGATTTTTCCGCACCCCCCCCCCCCTCACACCCCAAGTTAGAATGTAGGCCTATCTAACACTTGCAGTTAGTGTGGTTAGGTTGCTTGCCTTAAGTTAAAATAAACACATATTTCAAATTTAGAAATATTTTACATGTAAAAAGTACTAAAACCATATGTAGACTAACAAGTAAGTGTCATTTCAGTGACAATATTGGAACATTTCGCGGCGTCGCCAGAGATTTATGCAGGGGGCGTCTGGCAAATGATAAAAGTTGAATGGTAGAGAAATAATAAGTATTATTACCACGGTTATAAATATTATTATACAATAATAAATATTATGAACTAACAAAATTAAATTGTATTCGAAATAATAATAATAATTATTATTATTATATAAATGGGGAGACTCTATCCACCAAACGAGTGAATAACAAAACAACTATTTTCCATTATTTATTTTACAATTTATGCAGTTAGTATCTGAAATGCATTTTGATATTAACTTTTGCACGTCTCGTTCAAGAAAAGGCTTTAAATGTTAGGGAATTGTGTTTCATAAAGTTTGTTGTGTGATTTCTCACCTACAACTGTAATTATTAGAATTTTTTTTAAACTGTGGAACCATTTGTTCTTTGGATGAAATGGTAGAAGATAACCGTGTTCCTGTATTTTTCACTCAATGTTTTCGATTCAATGCATTTTTACTTTGATTATTGTGTTCGAATACTAACTAAATGAACTTTATTTCTGTTCTTAACAATAAGAGTAACAAACCTTTGGCTTTCTTGTATCTTTAAATGAACGATGTCAATTTCTAGGGGGCTCCACCGACCCGTTCGACCTCCCCTCCCGACGACCATGCTGCCAACAGATGCTAACTTTCTCTCATTCTGTCAGGTTCTTGACCTCTTCGAAATTTGTTATCTTCTTTGTACACCCAAAGGCAAAAGAAACAGCAGGCGAATTGTCCATCATAATTTTCAGTCTGTTTCCACAGTGTGATTGTCAATAAAATACGTCAATAAGCAGAGAACAATATCTGCATCACATCAACAAAATTCCATATTTTAAAACAACACAGGAAGTAGAATACAAGGGAATGAAAATAGTGATGGACAATTAACCTACTACTACCTTTGTCGTTGACTAAACTCTCTCCTTCTACCTATCTCTGTTGCTGTCTTGCTCTCTTCCTCTGTTCCTCTGTCTCTCTTTCTTGTTCTATTTTCTATCGTTTCTCTTTATTCGTGTTTCTTAATCATTCTCTCTGTTTTCTGTTTCTTTCTCACTTTCCTCCTCAGTTTTGTATTTCTTATCTTGTTCTATTATATTCTCACCTTCTTCCCTCTTTCTTTTTCTTTCTCGATCTCTTTGTTTCTCTCCATCTTTATATGCTCCTCTGCCAACCTTTTTCTTTCTCGATTTTTCATAACTTTCTTTGTTTTTATTTTTTCTTCGTTTTATCTCTCTCTCTTCCTCTCTTTCTTTGTTTCTCGATCTTCCGTTTTCTACCTTTGTCTGCTTCTCCCTCTCTTTCTTTCTTTGTTTCTCGATCTTCCGTTTCCTACCTATGTCTGCTTCTCTCTCTCTCTCTCTCTCTCTCCTCTCTCTCTCTCTCTCTCTCTCTCTCTCTCTCTCTCTCTCTCTCTCTCTCTCTCTCTCTCTCTCTCTGTTTCTCGATCTCCCGTTTTGTACCATTGTCTGCTTCTCTCTCTCTCTCTCTCTCTCTCTCTTTCTTTCTTTGTTTCTCGATCTCCCGTTTTCTACCTTTGTCTGCTTCTCTCTCTCTCTTTCTTTTTTTCTCGATCTTCCGTTTCCTACCTTTGTCTGCTTCTATCCCTCTCTTTCTTCGTCTGTTTCTCGATCCCGTTTTCTACCTTTGTCTGCTTCTCTCTCTCTCTTTCTCTATTTATTTTTCGCTTTTTCATCTTTTCGTTTTGTTTCTCTTTCCTTCTTCCACGTTTCTCTATATTTTCCTTTCTTTCTTTTTTCTCTTATTCCTCTTCATTTCCCTCAATCTCTCTCCTTATCCACTCTGAATGTGTGTGATTCTTGTTGTTACAAATAATTCTGATAATTTCTCATGTAGGGGTTTTTAGGAGTGATCCTTTCTCACGACATTCAAATGTCAACCTCACGTCCACGTAGTACGCTCCGAACTGTATTTGGCAGAACAGCGAGGCTCTGGCGTCTGGACCCATGGCCAGTATAATCCTCTGTTGGACTTGGGCTGTGTCCAGTCCGTATGTGTTTGTGATTGTCCCTTCATCTATTCACCATTCATCTTCATCTTCGCAATAAGCCAAAAGTGGCATTAATGCGAAGTTAAATACATCAAATAATTAATTCATTCAGTTTTTCATGAACACTGAGTAGAAGATGATGCGCATGCGCTTGAACTATTTCATTGTGGACCCAAGTCCACTCTTTCACACCTGATAGCGAAGATGCTTTTCATAGAAATTATGAAGTTATTGAGAAATATTTCAGGCCTATTGCGGGAGTATTACTATTTTACCACCCCCAAAGAGTTATCAAATGATACGCCACTGCTCAACATATCTGTACAGTCAACCGCAAAGATATAGAAGGGAAATTGTCCATCACTATTTTCAATCCTGCTAATTGACGGTTTTATTTCAATTCATGATTATCAATTTTTGAAAATAAGGGCGAATGAAAATGGTGATGGGCAATTCGCGCACAATTTATTTTGCCGTTGTGTGTACCACTTACCTTTACTTCCCTCGCAATTCTCACAAAGAGCCAACGTTACCGGCTACCCTGAGGTGCGTACTCGGGCATTTGACCTCCGAATGCCATGGTGTGGGCGTCAACGTCCTTCAGACTCCTTCCGTAGGAATCACCGTATCCTCCACCTCCTCCTCCTCCGTGGCCGCTGTGCCCGTGTGCGAACTCGTGCGAGTGCGTCTGGTGGTGCGAGTGCGTGTAGTGAGGCTTGCTGACGATTTCATAGGTGACGGAGCCCTTGCCGCCCCCGGAGGAAAGGCTCTTGAGACCCGCCACTGCTGCCAGCGTGAGGGCCATGAGGCCCACCATCAGGGCTTTGCCGGCCAGGGCGGCCACTCCGGCCATGGCCATGGCGCCCATCATCGCCTTCATCATCCCCATCATCATCATCATGCCCATTCCTCCCTTGTCCTTTTTACGTCCACCTGAAGAAGAAAATGAGAAAAAGTACTGAATCAATTTGGTTCTTGAATCACATACCAAAAATATTACAGTATTGTCTACGTGAATTAAATAGCTTTCGAGTCGCTAAAAGAAAAAACATATAGTTTAAAGAAATATATCAAGGACAGTTCTAACTATAGCTCTTGTCTACTCTTACGGCGGTCGCTCTACATGCTGGTAAGAGATGTGGGGAGCGGGGAAGCGACGAATCCAGCGCGATAAGAAACACAGCAACCTGTAGAACGAGGTGTGCGGAGTACTTCCACCCGCCACGTCGTAACTCTCGGAACCACCGCTGTTGTCTGGTTGGTCTGCGGCGAATTCCTCGTTCTCCACTTCCCTCTCTAGCAAGTAGAGCGCCCGCCGTAAGAGTGGACTAGAACTACAGTGAGCACGATATCGTTCTAGATACAGCACGTCAGGCACTGCATCCTTTTTTGCACATCAACTGAAGTGAAGTACCGCTGAGGCGAAGGAAATGATTGGCTCGGCCTTGGGCGAAGACGTCGTATCATGCAGCACCTGTAAGAAGTGGTTTCAAAGATTCCAGGAGGGGAATTTCAATCTGGAAGACGAGCAGCGCCCTGGATAGCCAAAAGAAATGGAGAATGAATAATTGGAGAAACTGTTGATCGAAAATCCAACGTAAACTGGAGCGCGTCAAGTATCGCTCAGCTACTTGATGGCCAAATCGGCGTTGCTCGGCGAGCGCTGCTCACTTGGTCGTTGAGCGAACTTAAACCTTGTTTATCACAACTTTGAGCCACATAATACATTGTTTTGTGTTCCGATCTCGTGAGGCAAAGGGAAGAAGAGGAAATCTGTATTAGGATGGCGGGTTGGCGGCCAATGAGGAAATATTTTTGATTAACAGCTTGCGATATGGTGTAATTACAGAGGAAGTTCAAGTAACAGAAAGTTATGTAATATTCCAGTTTTTGTAAATGTATTAAAATGAAAGTCTTGTTTATCCCAAATAATGAAAATGAACATTTCGACAGTTTTGTCCACATTAACAATCGCCCAAAGCCAAAATAAATTTGTTTTCAAACACTAACATTTTGTCCACTCGACGCGGCCACATTGATCACAGATTACTCAAAGGCCCTGATATTTTGATCAATGAGCACGCAGTGTCAAGTAAATGACCTGTCTGCTCAACGAATATGGCTGAGATACTTGACGTACCCCTAATTCGCTTGAGTAACGAAATTACGAGGAAAACATCATTTACCGTCAGAGTGGGACTAGGCAGGTGATATTTCTGCATGATAACTCTAGACCGCACACGACAAGGGAACTACGTAGAGAGACGCCCTATTCATTGGGTTGGAAAGTTCTGCCTCATTCGTCTTATTGCCCTGACCTGGCCCCTTCAGAGTACCGCCTGTTCCAGTCCCTGCAGCCACTATCTAGTGGATCCCCACTTCACAAACCTTGTTGAGATTATACACTGTAAATCGCAGTTGTTCTATTGCCAGAAAATTCGCCAGCTACCCGATTGATGGCAAATGTGTAAAAAATAAAATGTAAGGATATATTTTTAATGAGCATTCTCTTTCTTTAAAAAAGGCCGAGAATTAATTTGTACACCTAATTTAACTTAAGTAATTCCATACATATCGATAGGTTTCTCAGTTCACGGTGTTCCTAATAACATTACATTGCCTTAGAATTAAGTATAATACCTAGGCTTAATTTATGTAACTTAATGCAATTTTGAAGAAAAGTTTTTCTTAACACTGAAATGTTTTGTTCAGATTAAATATATTTATAATCTTTGGAAGATGAAAAATGCACGAATGGGATTTTAGTATAGTATGTTTGAAAAGTAGCGCAACCTGATCTTGTAACATGAATACTGTTAAAGAGAATATTTCGAGTATAAATGTTATAGAGGTGTGTTGTCACAACTAATTAATAAAAATTCACAGGAAGCAGTGTCTTCTTGTGACTCCCACAAAAGTACTTCATGCACTGCCAGCCTTAAGGACCTTTGGCAGCCGAAAGAGCGATTTTTTTCAAATTTTGCTCTTCATTAAAAAAAAACGCTGTGATATTCCAAAATACGAAAAATTATATACGCTTAGAATTCCATCTAGAGTATTGACTTGAATTTTCGTGTAGTTTGCTTTCACCGTTATCTAGATATTATCAATAGTTTAATAAACTTACGTAATCGCGTACCTTTTGAGAATATCTAAATAACAGCGAAAGCAAAGTGCTCGAAAATTCACGTCAATGCTCTAGAAGTAATTCTAAGTAAGTAATTTTTCATATTTCGGAATATCACATCGGTTTTTCGAATGAAGAGAATTTTTTTTAAAAAAATCGCCCTTTCGGCTGCCAAAGGTTCAGTTGGTTCCTTCGTTTCGTGTAAAGTGATCGTGAATCAGTGGATTGATTGATTTATTTTGATATCATGGGCAGAGAGAGCTATTTTTACCTTTCACACAATACTGGGATAAACCCCTTAACTAAACCAAAACTTAGGACAGTTCTGAAATCAGAGAAAATATAAAAATGGATGTATGTGTGTATATGTGTGTGTTTGTTCTGGGATAACTCTCGAACGCCTGGAGCGATTTCAACCAAACTTGGAACACGTATCACTTGCAATGTCGAAAGGAATACTGTGGGGGTAAGACACCCCTGGCACCCCTAGTGGGGGGAAGGAGGTGACGTGTAAAAATAATCGATAACGATCGATATTAGTGTGGAATCCATAGTTTTCGGGGTCGCTAAGATGAATAGTGACATTCCCAATGCCGTTCAACTTCAACTTCATCACCTATCGGCATGGAGGGGGGGTGAGAGGGGGTGAAAAGTAAAATGTCAAAAATGACCTAACTCTCGAACGCCTCGAGCAATTTCAAACAAACTTGGGACACATATGACTTACAATCTGGAAAGAAATACAGTGGGGGTAAGACACCCCTGGTACTCCTAGGGCTGGGGGTGGGAAGGGGTTACATGTAAAAATAATCGAAAACAACCGATATTAGTGTGGAATGCATAGCTTTCGGGGTCACTAAGATGAATAGTGACACACTTAATGCCGTTCAATTTATTTATTCTTGCTCCTGGAGGTGAAACTAAAAAATATTGTTTATAATCAAGTTTTGAGTTAAATTAATATTATATAGAATTTGTAAAAGATTTTACTTTATAATTTGTATACTGCACTTATATTTTTAAATACCTGTAAATAAAATTAGTTACATTTTACACTATAGTTAGAATCATTATTTTCATGTCTAATAGAAGATTGGGATAAATAAATACACGTGCAACACCGGGTAATCAGATAGTATGAAAATAAAACATAAGTTAAAAACATCCTTACTCAATATTTAAAACTAATTCATTCATTCATTCATTACTTAACAAGAACTAAAACTGTACTTTCTCTGAATACTAAAATCTCCTTGCCTATATTAAAAGCTGAGGCTGTAAAGGGGCACTCAGCACATAATATCGACAACACACAGCCCTACATAGGAGTGGTTAGCACATCGCGCTACGACGCCAGGAGTCGCGGGTTCCAAACCCGGTTTGAGAATGGATGCTTGTGAGTGTCCATTCACCAATTTCATCATATCATCACTCATCTCCATCTTCGCAAATTAGCTAAAAGTTGCAGAAATAAGCAAAGGAAAAGAAACAAAATCAAAAAGTATATTGGTCCATGTAAAGAAGTAAGGAAGTTATTGATGAACTGTTCGTCATTTCTTACATTGTGAGGTAATTGTTTCCTTGAACATGATTTAAAAGTGTGTTGTACATTTAGCAGTACGTATGTAGGTTAAGTGTGGAGTAAATGCAGTCCCATAAAATACACACAGTACGGGAAAAGAAATTCTACAGGAGAAATATCGATTATGTTGTAGATGGCGTTATTGTCGGAGAAATCGATATCAACTTCATTTTTCAAATTGGAACCCCTTCTTTATTGCAGAATCAAATTCTACAAAAATTATGAAACTTTTTGAAAAAAATGCACTTTCAGTAATTATAGGTAATTGATAATAGTAATTATGCTACTGCTCCGCTCACCTACCCGACGTCAAATATAGCGACACATTATGTCGTATAAACAAAATGAAATGTAGGCTAATATATATTATGATTAATGTTCTATTGATGTAGTAAAAGTAATCATTAATTTAAAATAGCAAGAAGTAGGCAAAATAAGTTAACTTGCAATTTTAATAATTTACCAATACCGAAACAAATACATCAGTTCCAAATTTTTGTGATTTTTTTTTTAAATTTGTTTTTTATTATCCAAAATGTTACTGCGGATATTTCACGCTTAATGCATGTACTAATGGTTGTCAAGTTCTGTAATCGTAGAGTCACTTCATGTTAATGTTCCGTCACATGCTGCCTAGTGGTCCTGTCGTAACATTTTCAATTATTTAATGTTTACTTACATGTAACCACAGTTATTTAAACAATCAATTCAATTGAAAACAATCCAATCTCGTAACAATCCCGACGTAAACATTATGTTATTACTTATTTTGATTTACAAGGTAGCAAATATTTCCGCACTTCTTTTTATTTTTATTACTGTGTTATGTTATTTCATTTAGTGTATGTTATATGCAACACTTATTCTTTGATTTCTTTCTAGTGTGTGTTTGTGGACATATGTGAAAAGACTAAATGTACATTGTGTTTAATATAATAATGTATAATTTACTGTATATGGTTGAGTGGAAGGAAAGACTTTGTACGGTCTTAACTCTGCCATTTAAAACAATATATATAAATATATATATATATATATATATATATATATATATATATATATATATATATATATATATATATATAATAAAAATAGTTCCAAAACATGAAATGGAATGATTCATGACATTCACATTCTTCAAGATAATTTCTATTGATTTACAACAGTGCGTAAAGTACGATTACGAAATAGGCGGCAAGATCGTCTTACGTGTGGCTCCAAATTCATTTATTTTTAATTGAATTAAATCAGAACCATCTACGATGAAGCAAATTTTCTTATTTTACGTCTCTTCTTGAGTGAATACCTTCTGCTCAGAAATTTTTATTTTGTACGATGCATACAGGGTGTCTCATAAGTAATAGCGCAAACTCACACAGGTGAAGGTACACGATAATAGAAGCAAAAAAGTCTCTGTAAACATGGGTCTGCAAACGAGCCGTTTTCGATATAATCGCGAATGTGTGGTTACAAGCCGCCACTGACTTCATTGTTTGTTAACGTCGTCCTAGTTGGTAAAATGCTAATAATGTGTGGATACAAGCTGTAAGGTTCCATTTTCACTACGCAGACCAGCACAACTGACGTGACTCCCACAGTACGATTAGACTGTGTACTGATTGTATCCATATAACGTCACCTCTAGGAAATGTTCTGTTTGATTGCAACGCCACCTCTCGGAAGTGTTCTGTTTGATTACAACGCCACCTCTCGGAAATGTTCTGTTTTGTAAACATAGAGGACCGCGCAAGGAGTAAAGCACTCGGTGTTTATAAAATGCAATCAATGACGTCTTGTAACCACACATTCGCACACATTATTAGCACTTTGCCAACTAGGACGACGCTTACAAACAATGAAGTCAGTGGCGGCTTTTCATCACACATTCGCGATTATCTGGGAAGCTGCTCGTTTGCAGACCCATGTTTACTGAGGTTTTCTTGCTTCTATTATCGTGTACTTTCACCTGTGCCAGTTTGCGCTATTACTTATGAGACACCCTGTATATATGACATCGGATTGGCAATCGTAGCAGTGGTATTACTGTCAACAATCGCTTGTAACTTCTGCAAAATGCATTTTTTCTCAGAAATGTTCCGGGTAAAAATTTCTTGTGTTCTGAGTGGAATTTTATTCTGTAATACAAAGGGGGTTCCTATGTGCAAAATCAAAGTTGGTTGATATAATTTCACAGACAGTGATGTCATCTACGACATAACCAGTAGCACCATCTTATAACTCCCCTCCAGCATTATATTTTTACTAAATGCTCTGCCTCGGGAATCTCCGGAGATAGCGAACGACAACGTCTCTGCGCATGTGGTGACTCGAGAGTGCTCCACTAATGAATTCATGACAGGGGAAGTGAGTGCAGCTATCAGACGTTTACAGCAGCGCGCACTGGTTTGCTCCGACAACTCGCTTTCTCCCCTTCTCTCCCGTTATGTGCATTCTTGCTCCATATATTTTTCCAACATTTTTGATCTTTTGTTCGCTTTTTCGAGATAATTTTCATTATGAATGGACCACACTGTGTATATACGAGTATATAGGCGTGCATCAATGTTTCATGCTTATCAATTCTCTTATAAATCATCACCACCCACTTTTTTCTTATATTTTCAGAGTATGGAACGACTTGCCACGTTGTGTAACACGTGACAATCCACACTATCTGACAAAGATCTGTATCGTCCAAAAAAACTGTTACAGGAATTTAAAAGTGAATTTAAATGATAATTCTTTCAATTTCATTTCATATGAGAGGCTGTAAAGGGTGATCCTATTGTCAACTTCATTTCCTTGGACTACATTTTGCAGACTAACCTCCGGCCAGTGTAATCTTGGTAAGACTGTGTGTGTGTGTGTTGTCCTGTGTTTTGTCCTTGTTTGTGCTGAGTGCTCCTTTACAGCCCATTTATGTGAAGTTGGAATATTTTAGTCTGAAAAGTGTAGGTTGTATAACGAAATTGCAAAATCATATGATACGGTGGACATCTTCCAAAGCTTATGAAAGTTCAAAAGGGAAATTGAAACTTATTTTCAAAAGAAGATTTGACGTTATTTAGCAGTTCGGTCATTTTCTATGTACGTACATACCTGGTTTGTTCATGTGAAAGAATTAATGCTAAGGACCAGTTTTTGCTAGTTACTATCATTTCTTCTATACTTCATTATGTATATGTAATGCGTGGCTCATATGTCATTTCTTTGGTTGTTTTGTTTACTATTCTTGTCATATCCTGTGTAAGATTTAACCTCACTTATCAGTTTGCTACTTTCTATTCCTTTTTCATATTACTTTCTCATATTAATTTTTATATTGATTTTCTATATCATTTTAACACATTTTAACATATTACTGTACCTTGATACACACCCACTTATTGTATCATTTTAAGTGTTTAATATGTTTAATATGTTAATTGTCTATGATGACGTAATTTGTTTTGTTCAATTGGGTAGTCTGTTATGGTTATGGACTAACCTTAAAACATTTGATTGTGGGTTGTGAGGTGAGAGATATGATGAATGTTGCTGGAATAATGGAAGTGATTTTGGAAATGTGAATGTGTTAATTTGTGTAGTCAAGAACTATTATGATCTTAATACAATTTTGTGTGTAATAAGGAGTTTAATTGCGAATGCAAGTGTAATATATTAACATTAACAGACATCTAAATATATTTTTGGTGTGCGAGGATTAGTAAGGTTTACGTAAGCATGTCCTTATCTGATTTCCCACAATAGCCTGGTGCAAATTCTCAGAAATGTGGCTGTAAAAAGTGTAGGAAGCATTTTTGAGGAAAAGCGGGCAAACAACATTTTCTGAATGTAATTGATGTGCTGATTACGAATATTTTGTTTGCCACTCTCGATTTTGATGTTATGTGCTTCAAATCGCTAAAAAACAAAATGGCGGCCATACGAAATGAGTTCCTATTAACTTTTGAAGGAGCAGAAACAAAATAGTGATCTTGGTGTCAAACATTATGTTTTTGGGTATGCTGATTCCTATATTATGTTTTCTAATCTGAAATTTTAAGCTATTTGCTCCAAATCGCTAAAAAACAAAATGGCGGCAATACGAAATGAGGTCCTAATAACTTTTGAAGGAGCAGAAACAAAATAGTGATCTTGGTGTCAAACATTATTTTTTTGGGTATGCTGATTCCCAATATTATGTTTTCTAATCTGAAATTTTAAGGTATGTGCTCCAAATCGCTTAAAAACAAAATGGCGGCCATACGCAATGAGCTCCAAATAACTTTTGAAGGAGCAGAAAGAAAATAGTGATCTTGGTGTCAAACATTATGTTTTTGGGTATGCTGAATCCAAATATTATGTTTTCATATCTGACATTTTTGAAAATTGTTGTAGTTTTTTCCTCTTTTTTAAACAAAAGAACCACAAAAATGACTAAACCTATAATCTATTTTTTTTCTTTTTTACTCTATTTCAAAATTATAGAAACATAGAACCATGTATCCACTTATAAATTTGAAAAGACCTTCACCTGTGAGCCATCATCTTAAGATGTTTCTTATCAGTTCCTCCAGAACATTGCCACAAACAAAGGATTTAGCTACTTCAGATATTCAAGATACTCTCCTCAAAGCTGAAAGACTGGGCCAAATAAAGCTAGACACCTTCGTGAAGGAAAGGATGATGGCCCCTATTAAAAGTCACACACAAGTTAAGTGATCCTCTACATAAGTCAAATGCAAAGACCTTTAAGTCCCTCTATGAAGTTAAATTGGTAGTAAGTGGTAAGGAAACCATTTTGAAAACTGACAGGAATATTTTCCAGCGCCTCGTAACTGCCTTTGAGGCAGGTCGTAATGTGGATCTAAATCGCATTTTGTGTCATTAACTAATGCCAATTCCAATCTCCCTTGCCAACACAAACGGAAGTCTGAGAACAGGAAACAAAGCCATTCTAGCTGATGTGATGACCAAGGATGTAATTTGTCCACCTGATATATCAATTCCATCTGCGTCATGCCTTATAATAGATGGTCAAGCATTAGTTGTTGCACTTGGAAAGCCTGCAGGAGTTTTTAAACTTTGGTGAACTGGCAAATGTATTCCTTAACCTTGTTGTTTCTATGGGAAGAAGCTTTAAGAGGATTGATGTCACCTTTGATCGGTATAACGCAACTTCAATGAAGGCTGGAACAAGGGATAGGCGCTTGAAACATGCTCATTTAGTAAGGAGAGTAATCCGTGCTAATCCCTAACAAATTCAGTGACTTTCTTGCTAACTCAGAGAATAAAAAAGATTTGGCCTGTTTTCTCTCTAATCATTTGATCAACAATGCTCCTGAAGACAAAATATTTGTGGTTTCCGGTGGATTTCACAAGGAGGATGACGTACGAACAAACAATCGTGATTTGTCTATTGAAGGATTGCAGGCAAACCACGAAGAGGCGGACACGCGCATTGTACTTCACTGTCTTCATTCTGGTGCTGATAACATTGTTGTCTCAGCACGTGATGCAGATGTATTAGTGCAATTGGTAGCGTTATTTCACAAGATTAGATGTACGAAATTGTGGTTGCGAGCAGGAACATAAAAAAAAAAAAAAAACATTCCAGTACATGAAGTCAGGCGGAAGATTTCATTTACGGATCCTGTCTTCGAAACTCTCATCCCATTCCACGCCATAACAGGATGCGACACAGTATCTTACATTGCTGGGATCAGTAGTAAGACAGCATGGAAAATATTTAACACTAATAATAATGATATTCTAAATCTTGAAACAGCACGCAAGGCAGAGAAGTTCATATGCAAGTTGTATGGTGTACCGGAGGCAAGTAACTGTGATGAAGCCAGAGTAAAGCTGTTCAGCAAAGGAAAAACACCACAAGCACTGCCCCCCCCCCCCACACACACACACACACACTACCGATGCTCTACGGTTACATGTACAACGGGCCCACTATCAAGCCATGGTGTGGAGGCAGTCGGTCATACCAAAACCTGTGTTACCACCACCTACTATCTTGAGATGAAAAATGGTTGATGGACAGCTCGTTCCAAAACTTCAATCGCTGCCACCAATTCCACAACCCTGCTACGACATTGTCACCTGTGGATGTTTGGGTGGTTGTATATCCGCTACATGTTCATGCAGGAAAGGCCAGCTTGAATGTTCTGCAGCTTGCAAATGTGCAGATACTGGCACTAAGGAGTGCATGAATATCCGTGACTAGAAAAATGTAATACTATTTTTGTAGACAAAATAAGGTTGAATAAGGATAACGTGCGGATTTATCATACACTGGTACTGTTAATATTCCAATATGGTCTTATGCTTTGAATAATATTATTATTTTGCATCTTTACTTTAGCAATGTTCTATACTTTTTTCTGTATTAAAAACCTCCTGTTACACTGTTTTATTCCTAGTTCAAATGTATGGATACGAAACATTGCATTTATGCACGTAGCCGCCATTTTGTTTTTTTAGCGATTTGGAACAAACAGCTTAAAATTTCAAATTAGAAAACATAATATTTGGATTCAGCATACCCAAAAAAATAATGTTTGACACCAAGATCACTATTTTGTTTCTGCTCCTTCAAAACTTAATAGGAACTCATTTCGTATTGCCGCCATTTTGTTTTTTAGCGATTTGGAGCACATAGCTTAAAATTTCAGATTAGAAAACATAATATTTGAATTCAGCATACCCAAAAATATAATATTTGACACCAAGATCACTATTTTGTTTCTGCTCCTTCAAAAGTTAATAGGAACTCATTTCGTATGGCCGCCATTTTGTTTTTTTAGCGATTTGGAGCACATAGCTTAAAATTTCAGATTAGAAAACATAATATTTGGATTCAACATACCCAAAAACATAATGTTTGACACCAAGATCACTATTTTCTTTCTGCTCCCTCAAATGTTAATAGGAACGCATTTCGTATGGCCGCCATTTTGTTTTTTTAGCGATTTGAAGCATATAACACCAAAATCGAGAGTGGCAAACAAAATATTCGTAATCAGCACAACAAATACATTCAGAAAATGTTGTTTGCCCGCTTTTCCTCAAAAATGCTTCTTACAGTCAGAATTTTCGAAAATTGTCCCCAGTCTACAACCTGAGGGCTTCAAAGTAAGCTGATAAGTCTCATGCTTGCCGTTGAGGAATAAAAGTAAGTAGATCCATAGAAACTAAACCGGGGAACGTGACAACCTTATCGATTCTACTGATTGCATACTCAATGTGATAATACATGACACTGTAAATGGGCATTTGCATGTACTGTCATGTATTTAAATAAATAAATATTTTTTTTTAAAAAAAATACAGTTGTGTTCTTAGTTACATTTTAGATAAGGTAAGGGGCTGGATCCCGTATCATGTGACGGGTGCAAAAAATTTGTACCGAAAATTTGAAATTCAATCAATCAATCACTTGATATGGAAACTTTCAAACAGAAACGAAAGTGAGGGGAATGGCAAATATAACGTAACTACTTCTTATCTACTCTACATGATGTGGAGAAGAGTCATGATATTTAATACTTCGTAGAATTCCATTACAAATCACATTTCAATAGGATGGTAAATAATTTAATAAGATAGGGAGTAGAGATTTGTTATTTTTAAAAAAACAACCTAAAATTATGTCCAATACAAATGAAATTTATTAGATGTTCTGTAAGAATTCCATAGAGAGAAAATAATGAAAATATTGTGTATGTGAGATTGAAGAAAATATATTTTATCGAAAATATACAAATAATTAAAATGATTAACACATGTCATGAGGCTGTCGGATGACAGAAAAGTACCGCACTGGACTTCAATGAAGAAAATAATCATGTTACACAAAATGTTTACTTCTGAAATGAATTTCCATGTTTCCCAAAGAAGTTCCCAATAAATTTTACTTTATTTTCCGCCCGTGGTTTTGCATGGTTTAATGTTTTACAAGTTGTTTTTTTTCGGAAAAGGAGGTTTAGACAATAGCATTATCTATGTTCATTGTGTACACTCAATAATAGGCACCACAAAGTTAAACTGCAGTTAAGGAAATATGTTGTAGTTAAAATGTCTTGATTGATCAATTTGCTTTATTTTACTTCGCTTTTCTGTCATTTTTGGGTGATTTGGAAGATAAGTTTGAGTAACGACTAGCCATTGGATTTTTAGGTTCTAAAAGCTTAGCATTAAGAGTCCATAGTATGGGGCAAAAATTAGGGGGGAACTACCTCCTTTAATCGCCGTCACTGTGTGCAAATAACAGTGACGCATGAGATTTTGTTTTGATTAGAACTTTGAAAGACATCATAGACTGAAAGGGAGGGAAAACATGTTTCTAACACGCCAGTCACAGTTTCGTCACCAAACCGGGGTCTGCCTGCATCGCCATGGCGTCGTTGAACCGATCCAGTTTCTCGAATGCTCCGATATGTCGCACCAAACACGCTCACTGTTTCACCTTTATACAAGGCTTATTCTTGGAAACACACACTGAACAGCAATTAATTTTTCAAGACATCTTTTCCACTATCTTTCCTAGTTGCTACGGTATTTCTTGCTTGTTGATATATCTATCAATTTCTTAAATATTGCCAGGTCCTGGCACATTAAGATTAGTTTATTTTCTATCTGACAGTAGTTGTTTATGACATCATAAATATTTGCCAAATTGAAAACGCACAAATACAATATTTTAACTAAATAAGAAAGAATTATTGCTTGCATACGTAACCGGGGGAGGGAATTTGAACAGGATTTGTAGTTTTTGTAACAGTTAATTCTGACAAGCTGGAATCATGAGAATGGTAAACAACATTATTACTTCACTCATTTTCGTTCCTTTATTCCTCACAACCGACAACTTCTTTTCACTTTACAAAGATGTCTACAACGCGCCTTCTCCGATTTTTATTCAGATTTTTCCCCAACCCGTGTGCCAGTTGACAATATTTGTATCTTTCTGGAGAGCTTATGAAACGAGGAAGTTTTTCCCGTAATTTTTACGCTAAGTGTGTTACCATTTTTTTTAATAATCCTCTTCGATTTAAACGATAACTTCCAAATTTCTTCATGACGTGTGCTCCAATGACTGTTTCTTTCTGTGGGTATGGGAATTTTGGGCATGATTTTTTTTCCAGTAGTCACTCATTCGTTAGCTGTTAGCAACGTGTCGATTAAGTGACCAGGGTGTAGTAATTTTTTCACAATTAGTAGTTTTTTGGTCGCAAGTCGGAATATGTCACGAAAATCTACAAACTGCAATAACTCGAAACCCATTGATTTCCAACCCCCGGTGCATAGGGTCAAATTTGTTGCAAATGTGCTTTAGTATTACCCCTTTCCAGGAATAGGTCGAATTACCAATCACCCTGTATATATATAATAACCTAAAAATAAGTTTAATTTAGGCACATAAACCTAAAGTAGGTTCTAACAAACAAAATAGGTTATTTTAGGTACTATAAAACTTTGCCAATTGTTGCGTTTTTTTATGAAACGCTTGGAAATAACTTGTTATTTCTTATTTACCTGCAAAGGGAAAAAATAGGTTACAAACCTAAAATTCGAGGTCTAGTAATGACATGATGAAATCTATGAAGGGACACTCGCTAGGAACACCCATGCACAGGCTCGGATTCGAATTCGGAATCTCTGGCGTCCTAGCGCTCTTATCTAACAACTCCGCCATTGAAGTCGGCGTAATGTATTTGGAAACAACACAAGCAAAGTCTTTCGGTCTTTAAGTTAACAAAGAAACTTCTTGTGTGTTTTAGGGGTAAATAATGAGTAAATCTCCTTTGGACATGCAAGGCCTCTACAATGGCATACTGATAACGTCGTCTTGTGATCAAGGGTCCCGGTTCGATACCCGGTGGAGGCACGGTGTTTGGATCCCGCTTTAAACTGTAGGTCCAATTCCGATTAGCCTATCTGTGCGTAAAGTGGACTTAAATCAAAAATTCAAACAAATTATTTTGGATATGTGGGCTTCTCTATCGAGTATCAGATTTCTAGCACTCGGGGGAGTGGGGAGTCATTTCATGCAATGCCTTGAAAGATGTGACTGGGGTCATTTCCCACTGAGAAAGTTTCAAATACTACACTGCATATACTCGGAATGAATACACTAAGAATTTCAAGATGATCCGTACATTCATAAATCATACGTTCGCGATGAAGATGTAGTCCAACTACTGATGAATGTGGGCAACTGTAGTGAAGATGCGAAGATGAAAGAAAAATGGTGAAGACGACGGAAGGAGGCAGAGATAAAAGCAGGTGCGAATCTACGGAAGGGCGATAGGGGCGATGGTCCCTCCCAACTGCCAAGTTTCCGGATATGTTATTGTGTCTAACATTGTGAAGACTCAAATGTCTTTTATCACCAAGTTTAACAGCCTCAAAAATACTATTTAAAGTTTGATTAAACTTCACTTTATGCTCATTATAGGCTGATCGGAATTGGATCTATAGTTTAAACTTGGATCCGAAATATACCTTAAAACAGGATCGAACCCGAGATCCTTGGGAGAATAAGATTATTTTTTGCTTTGTTTAATCACTACTTCTCATCTCATCGTTAAGTTTGATTGTTTGAGAGGGTGCTTTAAGTTCACTTTATGCAGGGTCGCCGTTAGGGAACACGAGGTCCTGTGCGAACTATATCCGCGAGGCATTTGTGTTATGTAATGTTAAAATATCCATTTCTCGTTAAATTCTTCTCTAGCGCCAACCTGGTTATTAAAATTGTGTAATTATTATCTATTGTTAAGCACGAGCGCGCGTTTGCAGTTTCGCCGTTTAGCACTAATAAAATTTAAAATTTGGCCACCAACTTAATGACTGCTTATTGAGATCTTGTTTTAGCGATACAAGCCCTAGAAAAAAAAATATGTTATCCTGTGTGTTCGCAGCCATGTATTGTAAATTTACCCTTGTTGTTGATATGTATTTTTTTTCTGCCAGTAAACGCACTATGTACATCTGCAGTCTAAATTCACATTCGGTACATTTTTTAAGGCATTGAATTTGACTTTCTGATATTTCATGGTTTTGTAGTCGATAAGCTTAAATGCCTTCAATCACCACAGCCTTCATTTGCCAGCATGCCCCCATCCTTCTTCTCATACAGCTTACAACAAATACAGAACGCCTCCTCGATGGCGCAGTTATAGCGTCGTTGTAATCAAGGGGTCCCGGGTTTGATACCCGGTGGAGGTTCATAGTGGTCCAGTCCCGATTAGCCTTACTGTGCATAAAATGGACTTAAAACACCAAATAATAATAATATAAAAAAAACAGGAAATCTTATCTTTCCTCTTCAAGTACAGCAACCACCTTCTGTCGACCGTTTCCCCATTTTGCATAACACGCTTAGCCAAAAGTGGAAGAACAGCGAAGTAAAATAAACCAATTCAATCAATCAATTGACAACCATCTATTCCATTTTTGGACCATTATTTTTGCAAGACAATATTCTAATCTCTAAAATATGGGAATCAGCTTGCTTCCTGTTTGCAGTACGGTATTGTTCATGTAAAACAGTAGAATTGTAGGTTAGGATTGATTCTCGGTTAGGTGAAGTACCCAACTGAAATTTGACTAACTTCCGGATCCGCCACTGGCCAAAAGTGAGGATTATGATATAATTCTAAAGTCTAAGCAAATTGGCTTACCTTCAAAACCCCCTCCTTTGCCTCCTTTGTCGCCAAATCCTTTCGGTGTCTCGACTGCATTTTCCTCCAGGAGTGGAATCTTGATAGCGTGCGTTGTGAGGTAGTGGCTCAGCTTCCCCAAGAGGAACTCATTGAGACGGTCCTCGCTGTCCGATGCGTCTCTGGCCAAAGAAGAGAGCAGCTCCTGAGGAAGCTTGTCCGATGACCTCCCCTCTGTGACATTGTCGCCGGACTTCACGACCATCACATTGTACAAGATCTCGTACGAGTCCTGCTCCGAGATCCTGTCCAAGAAATTGATGGCGTCCAGCTTCAAGCAGGTGAACGTGTAGCTCTCGGAGCAACCTTTGGCGATAACCTTCTTCATGATGTCACTGGCGGATGTCGGTTTGAAGATCAACTTTCCTCCATTCTGGTACGATTCGACCGACCGTCCGTCTCTCTGACTGTCCTCTGGAATCTTCAGAGAGTCTGGCGGGAGAGCTGTGGACATTGCCACCGCACAGAGCAACAGTCCAAAAGAACGCATCTTGCCAGCGATGAACATGGTATGGTTCTCCTACACTAACGCACCCACCAGGATTTCTCAGAACTCACTCCTATTGAAACAACACTGTTCCACACCGATGTTCAATATGCGAATGCCGGCCTCCAAGTCGGTCTCGGCGATTATATACGAACTGCCCATTGATAAGGAAAGGTTATCTAGAGCGCACCAAAGGTGGACCGGCCCAGAAGCACCCTGTGTTAGTGGAGCATGTCGGGTAGGGCCTGTGGTGAATGGGATGAGGTAGAAGAAGAGGCGAAGGGCTTCGTGAGAATCTGTGTCCAGCAATCGAGATCAAGGAGGAGGGGAATTGTGGTCAACGCGAGCAAGAAGTGACCATGACTTTGCATTCCGTTCTCTTCCCGTCAGGGTTGCCAGCGGTGGGTGACCAAATTCTCTGGGTTGTGGTTTTTGGCGCTCAATTCTTTCCCTCTCTATCCGGGCGCTTGAAGTGGAAAATATTAGCTGGGAGAATGTTTGGTCGAGCTTTGAGGTTAGCTGGGGATTGCTCCCATGGTATAACATGGTGACAGTGAGACAGCTGGGAGGTGAAAATTTTGCTAATTGGAGGAAAACCATGCCCTCGAAGCCTTCCTTACTTCGGGCGCTGCTTGATCTTACCCACAGAAAACTTCCACAAGGTGTATTGGACATTTTTAGCGAAAGTTTAGGAAAATAATAACTTTCCATAAATCTGTGAGTCTGCATATCAACTGGGACTGCTGTATTCACAACATACTATAGCCGACCTTGGTGTCGCATTGATTGATTGTTTTGGTTTATTTTACTTCGCTTTTCTGCCACTTTCGGCTAATCGCGAAGATGAGGATGAGATATGAAATTGATGAAGGGACACTAACAAACACCCATGCTCAGGCCGGGATTCGAACCCAGGTGGCGGAGTGGTTAGCACAGCACACTACGACGTCAGGCCTGGGCACGACTGCTCCATCCGAGTGTCCCTTCGTCAATTTCATCACATCATCACTCATTGTCGCGATTTGTTGAAACTGGCACAAAAGCGACGCAAAATATCCGAAAACAAATAAAATGAAATTAATCTGTCAGTATGAATATCAATTGTGACTACTCACTACAGCCGAACTCCTTTGTGGAGTGGGTTCAAATTCGTACTGGGCATGGGGTGTTATTTGTGGGTGCCCTTCATCAATTTCAACATATCATCACTCATCATCATCGTCGTAGTGGGAGATAACAAATAACGCTAAATAACAGAAATCAGATCAAATAAAAGAAAATACTATTTTGCCAACTGCTATGGCACATGTTAACTAGCATACCAGAATACTTGCGTATTTCACAGACTATCTGACAATTGTAGTAAAATTCACAAGAAGCACTAAATATAATATAAAGTGCTAAATTTGGGTCACATCGCAACTTATTATAATTCAGAAATGTGTTTTTAGCATGTAATTTCATTCAATTATAAGCCGTTTCCGGCAACAATCATCCCTAGCTTGCCGAAGGGTTTGGCAGCCCCACAACGTCTTGGTTTCCGATTTTCAACTGTTAATATTTTTCATTAGAAAACTAAAAATAAAAGGTATTGTTCTCATGGGTTTTCTCAATGTATCTATATTACCTTTCTTCACAAAATCATGAAGGAAACTACACAGGAGACAAAATTCACGTGGTGAACCTATCAGCTCCCCCTAAAGCCTTGGTATGTGTGTTCCGACATAACGGTCATGAAAGTAACAGCGAATAATTGGATTTTGCTTTTTTATTAATGGTATCAATTTTTGTAATTATTATAATTACTATATAACTGCACCTATGTGAACAACGAAAGCATGGATGCAAAATTTATTAAGACTTTTCTAAGTTTTAGTGCATAATAAATATGTGCGTGACTGATGCTAGTGACAAAAAATAATTGGTTCTCGTTTCTTGTAACTTTAGTAACGAAGAAAAAGTATTATTATTAGGGCTGAGGCGATACTACTTTGAACGGAAATGATAGTCTCACCGATTCCCATCTATACCGAAGCTTGAAAATTGTAATGTTAAAAAATTGTTGAAAGTATTCCCCTATAATGAGTATATGCATCAATTTAAAAAAGATTTTTGCTTTGAATATAACGTCAGAATATTAAATTATATATTATGTTATAAAAATTATTTCTCACACAAAAATGGTGAAAAATATAAAGAATCTTTGAATTTTGCATAATTTCAAAAATTTATATTTTCATTTCCAACCAAGAAAAGAAATCCCCCTCCTCTGAAAGTGTGCTCTATTATTATTTGGGATGGCATAACATGCATTCACTGTTTGAGTCATAAATTCGAGTTTGCTTCTTTACGATGTTGTGAACAAAGATGCTCAGTAATTGCACCTTAAATCTTTTATGGGTGGACTTTTATCTATGTTCAGAAACAGGAAAAATCAATGGGATCTCAAGCAGTGGGAACAACAATGAAGAAAATTAACAAAATGTGTGACATTTGTTGGGTGGTATCTTGTGAATCTTATTGTTGGGTGGCAGGGTCAAAATAGGAGACTGCATTCACGAAATAGTGCAATAATGCAAAAGAAGTGAAGACAAGGTCAATAGATGATTTGTTGAGAACTTTTTGTAGAGCTACGGACCATTACAATTGACGACTGAGTGTGATAGAAATTTCAATAAAATGAATGTGAACTGAACAAGAAAATCGAATGAAGGTTGTTACATTACGAGCATTGTTATTTATTGATGTCAATGGCTCAACAGTTAGAGTTGCAAACAAGCCGGTTTTTCGAATAATTGTTCTTTCTCGATAACATGCCGGCTTTTTATGTAAAAAAAGGGAATTTTGGCCTCTTTTTTCTCTTTTTTTTCTTTTTGTCAACTGCATCTAACTTATTTCAATTGCTGTTTCAGTTGTGAGTGTAGAGATTCATAATTCCGAATTGTGTAAAGGACGAAAAACTTGAAAAAAGCCTAACTAAGAAGCCGCAAAGAAAACTGTTTTCCCCCAAGAAAAAAAGACCGTTTTTTTTTAATCACTTCCAATTTTACCTACAGTGGACGATTTTCCTTTGGCAAAATTTTCCGAAATGTGGCTAAAAGAAGGACGCCATGCTGCAACACAGGAGTATTCCAGTGGTAACTCAACTCAACCGTACTGACATCTGTCGCACTCATACATAAAATGTGGAAATGCACCCCCCCCCCTTCTAAAAATAAGTTTCAAAGTTTCGCCTCCTCTGAATTCGAGCAATGCATTATCAGAAAGTTACAAATACTACAGCTTAGCTCTTTGTACGTCTTTAGAATTTAATGAAGAATATGTTGTGGCTTGTTTTTGACTTAACCCTAGCTTACTTATCTGAGGGGAGTTCAAGGATACACATTTTTTCGCTAAAATGCAAGAAACAATTTTGTTTTTGGAGCACTGCTTTGCTTTCTTATTTACATATGTTCAGTTATATAGACTAATTATTTATATAATTGTTACAAAAATTAACATCATTAATAAAAAATAACTAATTATATTGCCTGAGTGTCACTCATATTTTTATCATTCGTTCGATAGCCGGGTTCGATGGCTGGTGGAGCCACATCGAACAGTGGTTCGGATCCCACTTTGAACTGTAGATCCAGTCCCAATTAGTCTATCTGTGCATAAAGTGGACTTAAAACAACAATTCAATTCAATTCATATTTTATAATTCACTAAATCTAAAAAACAAAGAAATTAGTGTTGCATCAATACTCCTTTTGCTCATATAGCGCAGATACATATTAATTACAATAATTACCACCATTGTACACCTTACAGGCGTGAGTGTCATGTTGGGACACACATTTCAAGGGAGGACCGCGGCTGATAGGTACAGTCACCGGCAATAATATTGAGACACTTATATCCTGAAATATTCTCTTCCCTGCGAGGCGTAATGTGTGTTGCCTAACACTACGGCGGTGGTGTAGAGGTTGCCATTGAAAATTTGCTATTAAAATCTACTTATCGCCTTAGATTTAGGCAACATTCGTAGCACCTTGCAGGGAAGCGAGTATTTAAGGATGTAGGTGTCTCATTGTTATTGTCGGTGACTGTACGCCACGCCTCCAGAAACATTGGGAACACCGTAGGGAACAATGTAATTTATTTTCAATTTATATATAAAAAAATGGATGTATGTGTGTGTGGGGGGGGGTGTATATTTGTTTTGTTCCGCCATAACTCTCGAACGCCTGGAGCAATTTCAACCAAACTTGGTACGCGTATCACTTGCAATCTGGAAATAAATACTGTGGGGTAAGACACCCCTGACAGCCGTAGGGGTGGGGTGGGAAGGGGTCACATGTAAAAATAATCGAGAACCACCGATATTAAATTCCGCACAAACAGACATCCGTGACACTATGCAATCCGCACAACGATAGTGTTTCTCGAGTTGTCTATCATTCAGGCTGTGTTGCGAATGGAATCCATAGTTTTCGTGACACTCCCAGTGCGGTTAACTCCAAGATCATCACATATCGACAGGTGTGGCTGAGAGGGGGTGAAAAATAAAATGCCACAAATGACCTAGATTAGTGTCGAATCCATAGTTTTCGGAGTCGCTAATCTAATTGGTGACATTCCTGATCACATTTAAAATTAGTTACATTTTACACTATAGTTGAAATTCATTATTTTCCTGTCTAATACAAGATTGGGATAAATAAATACCCGGGCAACGCCTGGTAATCAGCTAGTTTTTTATAAAAATATTCACAGTTGAAAATCGTAAAACAAGAGGTTAGGTTAGGTTAGACGCCTTCAGGTAAGCTAGAGTTAAAGGAAGTCGTATATTTTCCTTGCATCTGGCAACCTTGCTTGCCAATCTCTACGTTAACCCTTGAACCCAAGTGAGAGGAGCCGTTCTCTTCCTTCTGTTCAGAGTAGCATGAAAAAGCTGTTTGGTCTCATCACAAACCGTTTACTGCCGGGCACAAAAACCCAAACGTGATTCTGTTCTTTGGATCTAAGGAATTAGCTTATGGACTTTTCCTCAGACGGATGTAGTTTTTACTTTCCTCTCAAGTCGAGGGGTTCATCCACTGTTGCAAGTGGCCTATATATCGAGTGACGTCACGCTTGGATGGCCAGTTCTTCTGTGTGCCTAAGAAGCCTCATTATGAGCGCCAAAAAGCCTCACTTAGGGATGAAAAGCATCAATGTAGCCGGTAAATGATGCTTGAAATGGGGAAGAAAGTATAATTAGGTTGTTTAATGCCTATTGATTACTGCCTCCGTTTATATCTGGGTCATTGGGTGGCGGACAGGATATAATTCGATTTTCATGCTCATAAAACCCAATAGAGAACGAAAAATGTTAGGTTTTTCTTTGGTGATTTTTATGATTAATGGCTCACTTATGGATCGTCTAAGCATGTACTAAGCACTGCAGCTATTATAAGGCGTGACTTAGTTTTTTAAGTAGTTCACGCAAACTGTTAATTTTCTAGTTTAGTGTAATGAAATGTAAAGATTTATACATGCCGATATCATGGTTGCAACTTCGTGAAATACGTGTGTGTGTGTCGAAATTTATGTATGAGCGTGTATGCTCCATTTACTTTGATGTTAATAACTTTTCTTTCCGAAAATTCAACAAGAACACTAATTTTACGAATGCATCATAGCTCCGTCGTTGGGCCCCGGATTCGAATCCCGATTTGGACATGGATGTTTGTGTTTGTCCCAATTATAATACAGAGAAAATTGAGGTATGTGTGAAATTCAGAAAATAATGAAAAACGGGTATACTGCCGCTTAGGGGTATTCGTTTAAAATTAAAATAAATCTTTAGGGCGTCTGACTATCAAGCGACAGATGCGGGAGAGAACCTGGATTTTTTCCACCTTTTCAAGCGGCTCAGGCGCCCACCCAGCGCCACATAAAGTGGCTACTAGGAGGAAACTCTTTGAAGTGGGGGGGGGGGGGTAAAAGCAATCAAGGGCGTGGTGCTGATCACATCACTCCAATCTTACACCGTGATCAAGAAAGTGTGGGGCCCTAACTCCACGCTCCCTATTCGCCTTACGTGGCGTCATGTAAAGCAGAGGGGAGCACTTTACATTTTAACTTTCCTTGAAAACTTTTTACGCCCAATAGTCAGTTTGGAAATGCTGAATAATTTGTTGATTAAGCGGATGATGTTAATCGATTTAAGTAGGTTTTTTCTCTCCCTTTCTGCCAATGTTGGCTAATCGCGACGATGAGTGATGATATGATGAATTCGAAGAAGGGAGGACACTCAAAAAATAACACTTATTCCCAGATCGGCATTCGAACGCGGGAACCCTGGCATCGTAACGTGCTGTGCTAACCACTCCGCCACGGAGGTAGGCGGATGATTGAGTGGTTTGAAATTATTTGATTAATTGATTGGTGTGTTTTACATCACCTTTCTGCCCCTCTTGGATAATCACAAAGTTGAGGTGAGTGATGATGTGATGAATTGAAGAAGGAACAGTCACAAAGAGCATTCTTCGAATCCCAATCTGTCAACAGCATGCTTAGGTGAAGATTCGAAACCGAGACCCAGTGATGTGCAGTACACTATAAGTTTACGTCTACATGCGTTGTCTACACGTAATCTAGGCGTAGATTACATTGGGTTGTAGTTTACATAGACTACGTAGACATGGACGTCCGCAGGATTTTTTCCATGGAGGGCCAAGCAAGGTATTTGTTTCCAGCGGGGCAAAGGAGGCTTATTTTCCCCCAAAATAGTGATACTCCCTCAAAATAAACACTATTTCAGTTTGAAATTATCATGTATTTTCAACAAATTTATAATAATTAACATAAATTACTGTGACTGAAATGAAATTGTGTGAAATATATAATTTTTAGGTAGACATTCATTTTCCCTTGCCCCCTTCCGGGCGCCCATGTACGTAGACAATCTAAAGTAGGCTTTCATGAAAAGAAAGTGACATTTTTAACTATATTTGTTCCTAATGAACTGACAAGAATCCTACTTAAAACAAAATTTCTCTTCTCTTCTCTCATCAACTATGGAAGAAGATAAATCTTATGCAAGAGAAACAACAGATGGCATTCGTGAGGCAAAAGTAGTCTTTTTCCCGTAAAACATTAGAATATTTGCTACGTCAAGTTTTTCCTAGGTGAGAAATTGTTTAAAATTGCAAGGAAGAGTATGAACGTTTCTTCTCACACATCAGCATCTGATACGCAGTATAATTTTGTTTTACTTCCACAGCGCCCTTTGCTAGGTCATGACCTTTCGCCATGTTGTTTACATATATTACGTCATTTGCGTGTTTAAAAAAGTCTAGGTGTAAAATGCAGACTATCGTTGTAGATTACATTGGTTGTAGTTTACATAGACTACGTAGACAATCTAAAGTGCATTAAAATTAATTTTCAAGGGTTTCATAAAAGGAAAGTGACATTTTCAACTGTATTGGTTGAAAAGAGCCCTATTTACAACAAAATGTTTCTTCTCTTCTATTATCAACTATGGAGGAAGATAAATAGTATGCAAAAAACAACAACAGATGGCAGTCGTGAGGCAAGAGTGGTATTTTTCCCATAAAACACTATATTATTTCCTATATTAGGTTTCTTCCTAGGTGAGAAATTGTTCGAATTTGGAAGAAAGAATATGAAAAGTTCTCCTCACACATCAGCAACTGATACGTATTATAATTTTCTTTCAATTCCACGGCGCCCTTTGCTAAGTTATTACCTTTCGCCATGTTGTTTACATAGATTACGTAATCTACGTGTATAAAATAGTCTACGTGTAGAATGTAGACTATCGTTGTTTACGCGTAGACGCACATCACCGCCGAGACCGCTGGCCTCGCACGGTGCTAACTACTGCGGCACAGAGGTCGGGAGGTATTAAGTTCTGTTTCCAGTGGAAGTAGTTGGGATTTCACTTTAAACTATCGGTCAAGTCCCGATTATCTTACCACAATGAAATATAAGCACAATAAATTTTCATTTTGAGTTAGTTTGATTCAGTTACAAGATTTTCCATGTCTTTCTTGGGAATTTCATGTTTTTCCTCATTTTTTTCTCGTACCCAAGACGTTGGGTAAAAGTGACAAGTCTGCTGTTATCCTTAACCTAACAGGAAGCAGACAAAGGAATTCTTAATAAGAAATTAGGCAAAGCGTTAAGGGGGCAGTCGATGAGCGTTGATGGTGAAAGACGGGAGTCGATGAGTGTTGGTGGTGAACGAGGGAGCTGAGGGACAGTTTTTGGACAGTGAGCGGAGTGAAATCTGACAGGGAGGTCAGACATGTGACAGTTGCGATCATTGAAAGGACAATCTGTGGGAATAAACATCATCCAGACGGGAGGCAAGTAAGATCCCTTTCCTAACAATGTCCATATCGATTCAGTCGTGAAGAGTATAAAACCCATTTCTAGTTCAAGTCAATTCTTTGCCATTCATTTGAACGAAGTCTCTCGCACATCTCACTTTTAGGCCAAGCGAGTAATAACTTTCAGGAGATGACTGATGAATAGGTACGTCACCCAAGAGACAACTTGGTTCGATCCCGACGTAGGATTAAATCTACGTTACGTAAGGACGCACTGTTTGACACCATTTCTTTTTTTTTACAGTTTTTATTTATCCCTGTAATGCAAAATATATTCTTTCCTGAATATTAAATATTACTTCGTCATATAATTTATTGCTAGACATAAGGTGAAAGGCTGCGCCTCTGGAGACAAAAACCCACCCCTACCCACGCTTGAACATGCTAGCGAAAATAAGAATGTAGCAACTTGTATTTTTTATTTTTTTTATTTTATGTCGCTTTTCTGCCACTTTGGCCTAATCACGACGGTGTAGTTCGGAGATCATCAGATAAAACTGATGAAGAGGACAATAACATAGAACACAGCGTTGATTTAAATACTATTTGTTCTCAAGTAATGGTCATTTTTATTTGAACGTTTGTGCTCATTTGTGTATTTCATAGATTTATTATTCAGTTGTTGTTACTCATACTTATGGACACCTGGGGTAGAAAATCATTATTTTCAATCATGAATAGTATAAAATTTCACGTGCCTTGAAAATTAAAAAAATCAATATATTTTTAGATTTAAAGTTTTTCAACAAAATAATACAGTAAAACCTCGTTAATTCGGACCCCGATAAGCCGGACTTCGCTTAATCCGGACAGGCAAAAGACAAAAGGCAAAAAAAAAGCAGAATGCAAGGTTTTAAATGTGGCTAGAAGTCAACAATCGCATTCGTCATATTGTACGTACTGTACCTACGTATTGCGTTACATTTTACTGTACTGTATAGTGTATTTAGGCCTATGTTCTTTAAATACGCCATAATAAACGTGTTTTGTTGCTATAAACGGAGTTTTATTGCACCTTCTACTGTTCTTTTAGGTTATTTCAGTTAATCCGAACTTTCGTTAAACTGGTCACTTATTCCCCCCATTAGTCCGGATTAACGAGGTTTTACTGTAACAATAGCAATGTTTTCTAAGAAACGGAGGCACTAATGGAGCTTTCAAATCTTAGTGACAAGCGACACGTGTCACTTGAAAACTAATCTTCAAAAATAAATGCAACCTTGACACGACAAGAAACACAGTAGGAGAGAAAAAGGGGGGGGGTTTATGGGTGTCAGAACTTCCACCCCTTACGCAGAAAATTACCTTTTCCACCATTTTACAATGGAAAATTTGTCATGTATCATTTTAAAATAACAGGAATCACTGTTTGGAAAGGCACAGCAGCATTTATCAATCGTTGCATCCTTTTGTAAGACTTTTAATTCATCCCGTACCGAAGTTGTTGCTTGGCCAAAAGAACCACACAAGTTTCTTATTCATATTTTTTACTTGGTTGAACACCCCATAGATAATTCCTGGGCGCTCCTATGAAGCTGCACATACGTATGTTTTGTGTGAAAATATGAATTGGTATTTTTTATGTGCTGTAGTCTTAAAGGTTTAATGGGTATGTTCTAAGTTTCGTGGATTACAGAGTCCTGCGAAATAAAATTTTTGTTTTGCGGCACAAGAGTAAATAGGTGTGTTACGATTAAGAAATATTGGTAAATTTCATTGCCTTCAAATTACTTTTCGACAACCCTCGTGTATGTACTTTAGGGATTTTTATTTAAATGTTTCTTAATCAAATTGTAACACAGTTTCTGCCTGGCGATAAAGAACGCAGAGTAAGTTGAAGCTTGCATTCTTTTATTTTGTGTCAACAATGCGTTCTTTTTCGGTCGGCGCTGCGCGGGCTTATTATCAAATTTAGCTTTCATTGTGTTTCTTTCTATATCTTTTGGAAGGGGTAATTGATGTGGGCTAAACACAGTGATGTGCGTCTACTCGTAAACAACGATAGTCTACATTCTACACGTAGACTATTTTATACACGTAGATTACGTAATCTGTGTAAACAACATGGCGAAAGGTGATAACTTAGCAAAGGGCGCCGTGGAATTAAAAGAAAATTATACTGCGTATCAGTTGCTGATGTGTGAGGAGAACTTTTCATACTCTTTCTTCCAAATTCGAACAATTTCTCACTTAGGAAGAAACCTAATATAGGAAATATTCTAGTGTTTTATGGGGAAAAGACCACTCTTGCCTCACGACTGCCATCTGTTGTTGTTTTTTGCATACTATTTATCTTCTTCCATAGTTGATAATAGAAGAGAAGAGAAATTTTGTTGTAAATAGGATTCTTTTCATTTCGTTAGGAACCAATACAGTTGAAAATGTCACTTTCCTTTCATGAAACCCTTGGAAATTAATTTTAATGCACTTTAGATTGTGTACGTAGTCTATGTAAACTACAACCCAATGTAATCTACGCGTAGACAACGCATGTATAACCTAAATTTATAGTCTACGGAACATCACTGGCTAAACATAACTTTCCGTTGTCCAAATCTTTTGTTTAAGGAAGAGAATTGCGCAATCCCGCTACTATAAATACGAGGAGATTCGTTGGCAAAGAGGATTAAATTTCAAATTTTTAAGGTAATCACATCGCGCGTCAGGGTCCAGGCTGGGAGAATACGGGCATTGTGTGGGGAGTGGCTGGTCAGTTCTCCTTTCTCCAATGTCCGATGTTTTCCGGAAGCTACCTTTGGGGACTAGTGTTGGTCAGTTGGTGCTAGTATTTAATTAATTCTTATATAAATATATAACCTAAATCATTAAGAATCAATAACTATTATTAATTTAGCTGTAGTTAGTACTGGTCAGTGTGACTCCAATATTAATTCATGATAAATAAACTAGGGTCATCTAAGATATACAATCTTCTCGTCGATTTAGTTTAGTTTTTTGTTTTTTAAATCATTCGGAATTCTCCTGGTCGGAGGTTCCCTTAATAAATTTAAATTTTAGTTGTTTCAAAACGAGAACACTCTCCTGGTCAGGAGCTACACATTAATAATCTTTCGGAACTTTCCTGGTTCATTAATTAAGTTTGAAATCTTTTGTAACATTAATCCGAGAGCACGCTTCTGGTCAGAAAGTGTACTTTAATATATTTGCGAATATAGAATACATATCCAATTGGAGTCTGAATACCTGTGACATTGGGATAAAGTTAATGGTTTCATTTATTGGGTTGTTGTAGAAATTATTGAAATGGCTAAAATAAGTGATAGGCTGAGTATAGTTTTTTTTTTTATTGGGATTCCTTAAGTCATATTCTATTGTACTACTTTTATGATATGAGTAGCCGGCTGCGTTTGAAAAGGGTAGAAATTGGTTCCCCTGTTATATTGTGTTAAGAGAATTTCACGTGGACATTTGTAATGTATGTGGCCGAAATGGCTTTTATAAAGGGTAGAGAATGGTTCCCCTGTTATTGTATTATGAATGTATTTGAGGTAGACCATGAAGTTAGTAGTACACCTCTTGAATTCCAAAGAGCGTAATGTACATTCTTTGAGAAAATATAGTTATAAAAAATGTTGCCCAAATGCATCATTGGGAATTCCATTTAGAATTGCACCATATGTTCCCAGAGTTGCATATCTGCAATTAATTTACATTATTTGGAATAGTTGTTTTATTCTAATTCTAAATTTTTATCTTTGCATGTGTCATTGGTTTAGAACTATTTCAAGAAGAAATTTAGTATTATAATTGGGGCATTAAGCAGAAAGTGATAATAATAATCAGACTGTCCTTCATTTAGAAAATTGATATCAATTGATTATAATGACATTTTATAACTAAACAGGTATGTCAATGAAGCAAAACTCTTAGTACAATTTGAAAGTAGATGCAGAAGTTATGATATACATGCTATTTCGCATTAATTTCATATCTAATATATTGAATAAATTATGTAAATCTTGGTTGTTGTAATGTTATGTCACATACATAAACAATGCCTTGTATAATGTATCATTAACTGTAGTGACAAAAAATATAAAGCAGTAACTAAACTGACTTTTGTTTGTATATTTTACAGTACCAAGGTCATTTCACTGATGCCAGAGACATTCTTCCTGCCCTTGATGATGTTTAAAGTGATTTTGAGTTCAGTGATGATGATGAAGAAGAAGAAGAAGCTGAAGTTCCTAAGAAACAAAACCCAGTCTCTATCAAATTCACAAGATGGAAGTGACTGTGCAGATTCTGAATCAGATCCATGCAACAGTGTCGACAGCAGGTCAAATAATAATTCTAGTAAGAGACAAAGTTCCTACAAATGGAGGAAGGTACCTTTGAATAAACCATACCGTGAATTTAAAGATAATGTTGAATGTCATTCTTTTGATGAGTGGGCACAATACATGTACTTCAAAGAGTTTATCACTAGTGAAATGATTGAAGAAATAGCCAAACAAACTAGTATATATTACTTGCAAGAAACTGGTTCTGTGTATGTTGTAAATTCCAAACTCGTTGAACAGTTTATTGGTTTGTATTTTAGAATGGGTCTTGCTCAGATGCCTAACATTCGATCTTACTGGGAGATAGAGTGTAGGTATCACCTTGTTGCAGATGTAATGTCTCGCAATGAGTTTGAAAAGTTGTGTAGGTACATTTATTTTACAAATAATGTAGAGGTGTCAGATGATCAGAAAAAGGATAAAGTGTGGAAACTTCGTCCATTCATTTCCAAATTACAAAATAATTTTGCAAACATTAGTCAAGAACAACATCGAAGTGTTGATGAAATCATTGTGCAATTCACAGGCACAAGAAGTCTAGGGTTTAGACAATATATAAAGGGTAAACCTCATCAATGGGGATTTAAATTGTGGGGAAGAGCAAGTAGCTCAGGATTTCTTCACCAATTTGAAGTTTATGAAGGCAAGTCAGCCAATCCATATTTGTATGGACTGGGTGGAGACACTGTTATGAAAATGACTTCGCAAGTACCAAGAAACGAAGGCTACATTGTTTGTGCTGACATTTTTTTCTTCTGTGCTATTGGCCGATAAACTATAGGAAGAAGTGCTGCATTATTTGGGCACCATACGTGTCAACAGGTTACATGGATGTCCTCTATTATGTGACAAAGATTTGAAGAAAAATTGCAGAGGACCCTTTGATTAAAGAAGAGACACAGATGACAGAATACTGAGAGTAAAATAGTATGACAATCGTGGTGTGATACTCATATCTACCTATGCTAGTTTGGAACCAGTAATAGATGTTAGAAGATAGGAAAATAAAAATGAAGCAATTTCTAAATGTACCATGCCCAAACATCATACAAGAGTACAATTCAATAAAGGGTGGCATGATCTTCACAATTGTTTAGTAAGCTTGTACAAATATTCTATAAAGAGTCCAAGGTGGTATATGTACTTGTGGTATCATCTTCTAACTAGTGCCCAGAATGCACAGAATGCATGGCTTCTATACTGCAGAGTCAGTAAATTCCGTAGTATATCACATGACAAATTACCCTTACGGAAATTTCAAGCCCTTATGGCAGAATCTCTTGTTAGCTTCAAGGCACGAAAAGGTAGACTTTCTCAAAGTCCACCTGAAGTGAAAAAGAGGAAGGCAGTATCGCATGGTCCAATGAAAGAGATACGGAGACGCAGTAAATCATTTTCCTCAATGGGAAAATAATCGACAACGATGTAAATTTTGTTCTCAGGGTTACACATATGTATCTTGTATTAAATGTAAAGTAAATCTATGCCTCAACAAAGACAGAAATTGTTTTGACAACTATCATGTGTAACAGAAGTCATGTGAGCATTTACCTTATTGTATTGTAACTGCTCACGTGTGGGCATCGAACAGGATTCTTTTGTAAATGTAATAATAATAAATGCCCAGTGTATCATAAATGCAACAAAATTGTTATTTCTTTAGAAATTATTTTTTTAAAAAAATCGAATATATTTGTTATACGTTGTCCAAAAGGGTCCAAGAAATCGAATATGTAATTATGGAAATTAACAAGTTAGTATATCTTAATTCACATAATTAACCCTACAACTCATAAGATAAAACTCACAAATAACACAGTGTTAGGTAACCTATCTACAGGGAAAATTATAATGCCCTTCCCCCCAACAAGGAACGATATACAGAATGAGCTGATATCAAGTGACAATATTTCAAATCCCCCCACTGACATCTGTCTAAAAATTACAGAAGAGCAATTAACAGAGAAAATAAAAATTGCACAACAAAAATTCGATCCCTCTCGTCTTAACATAAACAAAATAAGAGTAGGAGGAGAAGGGCAGGTAGCTGAGGGATGCGCCAGCACTTACCTCTGCTTCCTGGCGACGGCACTGGCTGCTACTATCAATGATCCGCCAACTGATTACAACTGAAATAAGCCCTGGTGACAGGGCACCCTTCGCTTAAATAGGAGCCAGTTCCGCTGTACTTTGCAACCTCCGTTTCCTGTGGAATTCTCCTTTGCAAGTCGGAGCATTCCAGGAGACGGAGGAAACCGGACCAGAAGTACACCAGGAAGCAAACGTTCTGCACCCGCATCCCTAGCCATCTACAATATGTAGCTAAATATGTAATATTAATAATAATGAAGTATCAAAACAATTTCAAGAATTCTGATAGATATTTATTTTATTTGAACATATTCAACGTAATTTGTATCAAATTTATAAAATAAAGAAAAGCACAGCAACGTGCACATATTTAAGAAACCAATTTTGTCAACTATTAATTACTTTTCATCGCAAACTATTGTAGAATATGTAAATATGTACGAGAGCTCTTCGTAACGTTCGAAACAGAAAAAGCGTCTACAGAAAGAACAATCGAATGAAAATACATAGCTACTTTTGTACTTTCTGTACAAGTGAACATATTGTGTAACTCGCTACGTACAGGAAAGTAGCTTTCTTGTCCACCGATGCCAAGTTTCTAGGAGCTTTACCTAAACCTAAAAGCGAAACGAAAATATGTAGCCAGAAAGGGTAGTTGAGAGAAACTCCAGCATCTTTCGATAAATAACAGTTCTAGTATTTCTTTTTCTTTAACCTGTTTTTCGACTTGACAGTCAATTTTGGGTGCCCGTAAGTACTATGCATCTCATTGATTAGAAGATATGACATCAGATGAGCTACAAATTTTCTTCGTCATGTTTCAGACATCGAAAATATAGGAAAAAGGATCAAGATAGGAAAACAATGCCGAAATATGTTGTTTTATTTAAAGTAAATTACCAAATATGTAAAATATGTAATGTCCTGACAAATATGTAAAAATATGTAACATAAAACGTATACAAAATTATGTAAGTTACTTAATTCGTTGACATTTTCGTGTTCAAGGCATGTATTTAGAAAGGAATAGAATATGTAATTACATACAAATACTAGCTCTACTAATGAGTAAGGTTAACCAGAAGGTATGCGACGGAAACAGTCATATACGCACGACTAAAGCCCTGGTTTCAGTTCCAGTGCATGTTCAATGTGCGCACTGTATGTTTGAATGCATGCTTCAGTTTGACGCCCAAGTTTTCTAAGACGTCTGCTAGTGTGGTGAGGGTAATTTGGGAGATGGCGCCTTTGAGGTGGTCCAGGCTGTCAATTTTCTTATCGTGCACGATGGACTTCACGTGTCTCCACAAGTAAAAATCCAGGGGTGACAGGTCTGGTGACCGTGATGGCCATTCAACCATTCAACCTGACTTTTGCCTCACCCTGTAGATAAAGAGATGAATATTGGTGAATGTATTAGAACGCGTATGCCTTTATCCCAGCCAGGTAAAAATATACTTAAATAAGTAGATTGTAAAACCCGGTGCTCTCTCTTCCAGCAATATCTCACGAGTTGCAGTCAGCGTTAGCCCAAGCAACACGACACAGCTAATTAAATTCACTATCCCTAAGGCATACATACGTACACGTCATGGCATAAGTGCCACCTCTCTACATATTACTTTACCTTACACACAAGTGCGAGTCACATGACAACTTTAAAAGTCCGACAAAAGTTATAGTTCAGACTGTAAACAGCTCAAATTTACATGAGGTATCGACTGTTATTTACGAAACGACATCAAGGCTGCAGCACTGATCAAATGAGCTACACAACACCATCTTTGTCATTTTAGAGACGGCGCCTCCTGCATACGCATGCACCAGCAAGGAGCAGTGGTTTCTTGCCCTCTGGAAGACTAAAACTTATAGACATTCTACCAGGCCCGGATTTCCCAATAGGCCTCATAGACCCGGGCCTAGAACGGCACTTTGGTAGCGTTGGCACCTAAATCTCGGATTGCCTCTTTTTTTCTCCGGACACACGAATGGAATGACTTAATTGTATTGTAAATACAAGTTAACGAAGAATATTTCTTAAGAGAGATAGGGTAGCAGGGCTCGGAAATAGTTTACTAATTTGTTGTCGGCGATTGCGGCAAGAACGTGGAGCCTTACGCTTGCTTTTGAAAGACAACATCGGCTTGGCTGCATTCCAGAAACGCCGTTCCTTGTTACTGCCGGCATGGGCCACATATCAAAAGCATGTGATTCGCGTTGAATTGTTGAGAATTAAACTGTCGGCGCAAGCATTATTAAAGGGTTTTCGCATTGCACTATTCTACTGTTAGTTGCTCGAGAATATTATTCAAGAAGTAGGTGGTGTGTCGCGTCTCGCGTGTGTCAGTGTCCGACGTGCGTTTGTTGGGGTAAGTTTAAAACGTCATTACGCTCATTATGAGTGATCAAAGAGTAAGACTCAGTGGGTCACAATACCAAAAGAGAAAAGTGGAGAAAGATGAAAAGCAGGAAGCATTTCTGAAAAAGGTTCCGAAAATCAGTTATTTTTTAATACAGAAATGTAATCAGGAAAAAAATGAGGAAAGTGCTGTTGATGAGCCCAGTGTGTGTTCTGTGAATTCTACAGATGTTCCTCATGCATCCAATGAATCTCAGGCATCGGTATCAGTCATCAGTGGAAGATCACCTAATGATTCTTCAGTTGCAATGGCGAACTCTAGTAGACTTGAAACTAGTAGCAGTGTTAGCGTAAGTGTTACTAAAAAACACAATCTAGTGCCAACTATAGACCCAGCATTGTGGAAAATTGATGATCAAATTCGTGACTACGGAGCTGTCCATAGCGTCAAACAGAACTTGGAAACGGATTTCAGTAAATCTAAGAGGACATACGGTGATAAAAATAGGTACCTTTCTAAACATATCTTTATCCGAAATTTGACTAATGGAGAAAAACAAATGAGACATTGGCTGGTTTATTCAGAATCCAAGGGCTGTGTTTTCTGCATTCCATGTTTGATGTTTGGTGACCGAAAAACGGAAATATCTTTTATCTCTAAGTTTAACGATTGGAAAAATGCCTCCAAAAGGGTGCAGCAACATGAAAATTCACCTCAACACAAAACAAGTGTAACGAACCTTAAGCTTTCTGTAACTTATACAGAAAATAATGATTTTTTTTTCATTCTTGATAAACGGTATGGGGGGCGGCAGAGCTTGTTTGGCTTAGGGGCGGCAAAGAGGTAAATCCGGCCCTGCATTCTACGGCAAATGAAAATTCAATGTCTCTATGCATGCTTACCACGCCAACAAGTTACACGTAGAGGAGGAAGTTTGACAACGGCATCAGTCCGTTGGAATGATTGGAATGACCTTCGCAGTGGCTCAAGTAACTGCACATAGATTCAAAATCTTCCTCTTCTGACTCAAGACTTGAAAATATATGTGGATCAGCAATGGGTCTATCCTAAATTGAAACAAACGTGTGTAACCCCACATGCAGAGACCTACTAGTTAAAGAAACAAATACAATTTAAGGTTTTAATTTCACTCATGTGATACGTTTATAAATGGTACGATTACTATTTCGTGATTACATGATCCTCTTTGAATGTGTCTCCTTGCAAAGTATGTTCATTTCATGGCTCCAAGCCAATCCACTTCTCCTGAAAGTAAACAGTATAACTCAGACCACGCTCGTGGTCATCGTCGGTTCTTCAAATGACTGAGCAATAGTTGACACGAAAGAGAAACCATTTCGATCAGAGAATGTGTTGATACTCCTGTTATGATGCTTCGTTCCATGTTAAGAGGTCAGTGGAAAACATTCAACTTTATAGTCGTCATCCTCATATCCAGTGACGCTGCAATATTTGGCAACACTTACCACTCAGGACGTCATGAATAAACTGAATATGGTCTTTGAAATAATTAGGTGACAAGCTCTTAAACGACCACGACTCTGTAGTAGATAACTCAGTTGTCACAACACTGCCACAACACACTCTCTCTTGTGCTTCATGTCCAAATTCAAGGCCAGGAATTGTTTATCTAAAGGCACTTTTAGTGATTTTCTAGCACTGTAAGCAAGTCCGTGGTTATTTTAACTCTTGAGGACTATTATCTCTGCCTCTTTGTTGATTAGTTTAAGTGATGGAGCCATAGGCGTAACTTGGCGGGGGGAAGGGGGCACTTGCCCCCCCCCCCACACACACACACAAAAATTCAGGTTTATTAAAATTTACAAATTAGGTGAGCTGAGGAGCAAAGTAATGAAGAGTAATATTTGTGATTTCGCAAAAATCACAGTTACCTATTTAGCAAATAATCCTGGACCCTGTTTTTATGGGATGGAAAATTTTTCGAGTCTCTTCCTCCTAAAGTTAAGCCCTAGGTGTGATTGTACCCCCTCAAGATTAGGCCCAGTTTGATTCTGACTCTCTCAACATTAGGTCCACTTTAATTCTGCCACCTCAAAATTAGGCCCAGTTTGATTCTGTCTCCCCAAAATTAGGTCCACTTTGATTCTGTCCCCACAAAATTAGGCCCAGTTTGATTCTGCCCCCTCAAAATTAGGCCCAGTTTGATTCTGCCCCCTCAAAATTAGGTCCACTTTGATTCTGCCACCTCAAAATTAGGCCCAGTTTCATTCTGCAGCCTCAAAATTAGGTCCCAAGTTACGCCCATGGATAGAGCACTCACGGATGTATATTCTTACTCGTGCTAACCACTAAAATTGGTAATTGGACAAGTATTATTTAGTAATTCAAAACGAATAGAACAGATTTGGTCATAATTTGTAATGTAACTGACTTTTTCCTCTGTGTGTGTGTTCAATATTGAGAAGATTGCGAGTTGAAATCAAATAACACAGTTTCTTTAAATCTACAATTAATTTCGCCCTGAAATTAATGAAAACTAACAGCCTCGTAACTAGATGTTTTGGCTCCCTACGCAGGATTGTGATTTGGTACACAGTACCAAGCACCGACATTTCACGTGCATCCCTCGATATTTTCTTCTTATGCCATGATTTGTAATATTTACAAATGTAATTACCTGAAATATTGTATACAAAAGACTGAAAGGTGGGAGATTTTATTTTTATACACTACTAACAGTCTGGTACAGTTTTTAGTTTTCTACATGGCCTCCATTGCCGACTCTGCACAACTCATAACGGTGATTGAATTCATTCCACGTCTGGTGTAATTGGAGGCACATAGTGGTTCGGATCCCACTTTAAACTGTAGGTCTAGTCCCGATTAGCCATACTGTGCATAAAGTGGACTTAAAACATTAAATCAACCAACCAACCAACATCTGGTGTAACATCTCTGGGGTGATTCTGTCGCAAGCTTGTGTGGTTTTGAGTTTTAAATCATCAATGTGTGTGGGTTGCTGTGAATAGACAGTGTCTTTAACGAAGAGTTGGGAGGCCAAGCAATTGGTCCCACACGGCCACACCAACGATGATTGAAATGTTGGTCAAGAAAATCATGAACTTCATTGTTGCCAACACACTACAGCAAAACTCCCGTGTGTCACGCACGAAAATACCAACACGAAAATTACGTGTCTATTAATGTTTTATTTTATCCGTACCCAAATGGATAACCCTGTATAAGTTATATTGAAAGATTCGTAGTTTCCAATTTTTCTGTTATTAAAAAAGTTTGGCTCATTTAATCATGTTTCAGTGTCTGAAGAACACTTTTAAAACGTACTAATACCACTACTTTGCGAAAAAGAAAATTCCAGTAGTGTGCTAAAGAATAAATAATTAAGAATAGTAATTAACGTAAATAAATAATACAACCTGCAGTGTGTTCTCAGTAAAAACATTAGTAATTTGAAATTATTCAACTCTTGTTGAAACATAGCATCGTCTTAAGCTACGAATAACACATTACTCTAAGTAAAATGTAGGCTACACATTATTTATAAAACCCGGCTGATATATCAGAAAGAAAATACCGTATATTTCTGAATCCAAGACAAGGTTTTTGCCTCAATTTCGTACCCAGTAGTATGGGGTCGTCTTGCTTTCGCTGCATATGATGTGGAGTTTTTCTTTTCTTTACTGAACAGAACCACGAGCTGCTTGGACACGCATGTCCAGTGCATTAATTGTGAACGGCATTAACAAGTGCTGTGTAACAAATGCATTAGATTGGAGTGAAGACGATCTACTATGGGAAGAAAAGCAAGATCACAATGGCAGTGGCAGTGACACTGCAGATTCTGTGGACCATTGCAGTGAGGAGGACTAAGTGGGATCTGTATCTGACTAAGGGATGTCTGTATCTGATTTTATTTTTTGTGTACCGGTACTTTTATTGTCTCCTTCAGTTACTTGAAATAAGGTAACCATTTGTAAGTTTTGAAAATAGTTTTTCTGTAATCCCTTGTTGGAAAATGGGGGTCGTCTTGGATTCGGAGTCGTCATACGGTAATTTGAATATAACTTTTGTTTCTTTCAATGAAGCAAAATCGCCTACAATTTAATTTTCAATTGACAATATTGAGAGATTTTTTAACCCCTTCTAACCCATTGGCGATCTCGAGTAGTTTCTTATTCTCCGTCGCATATTCTGACTGTTGTCTTTTTAAAGAAAAACTTTGAATGGCGGCTTCCGTGCATGGTGCCCTAGGTATTTCAACCTCCCTCGTTTTTTCGAAAATCGTCCTCACGATTTTGGGAAAACAGCGAATGTTTTAGACCTCCTACTCTGAACCGAAGCCAGAGCCAGCCGCTTCAGAGGCGAGAGCGTTACCATTGGACTACAAAAGAGCATAAACAACTGTTATACAAAAAACATTTCAACGTTACTACATTCAGATAATGCAAGTTTAAGATGAGACGTTAAGTGGTCGACTTTTGATCTAGCTTCCGAAGTTGGGTTTGAATCTCGGCCTGGTTACCGGAGATCTTTCTGAGTGTTTTTCATCAATTTCATCTCATCATCACTCACCTCCATCGTCGAGAGTAGCCAAAAACGACAGAAAAGCGGCTTAAATTACAAGAATACCATACTTTAGATAAGAATATGTCGTGTGCATATGTTGAAAATTTGAAACGGAAAATTTTGAATGATGGTGATGACAGACGTTCAAAATCCCTGTTGGTTACCAGAAGTTATTTCTGTATTACTATTAACTTTATTCAACTTAATTACTTTTATTCCTATTATTTGAGTTTTTCTTTTAAGTCCACTTTGTGTGCAGATGGGTTAGTCGGGACTGGATCAACGGACTAAAAGTGTGATCGGACCAGGATATTTAAAGCCTTAATGTTACTATTGGCTTATTATTTTACTATTTTGCATTGTCTTGTCATTTAGGATCAGTGTAATATTTGCTTTTATTACTATTAATTTGCAGTATTTTGAGATTAGATCATCAACAATAAAGTCAATTGAATTGAATTCAAATCGAATTTTAAAGTGTTAACCTTCTCCCTGAATTGTATTGTTTTATAGTTAGTTGGAAAATTTAAAATTATGATTTTGTCATAGGCGTGCGCAGACCCTCTGATTGGGTGGGGGGGGGAAGCAAAAGCTTTGATGAAAGTTCAGTCGAAAAAAAAACTATTTTTATCTCACTGTTTTAGTCTCATTGCATTGTTGGATATATTATATTATATATATATATATATATATATATATATATATACAGGGTGATTCTTTATGTAGTTTAGTAGTTTACAACTTTAATAATTTATAATTATTTATTGGAACCACATACAGACTTGGTTTATATGTCATTATTCAGCAAAACACTTCAAGTTTTTTTTTAGAAATCTGTTATGTTTCAATGTGTGCACCGTTGGTCATCCTGGACACATCTCAACGAAAGTCAATTTCCTGCCAAACATTAACAAGCATTTCAGGGGTAACATTAGCGATGGCTGTTGTGATGCGATCTTGAATTTCATGAAGATTATGAGGTAGGGGAGGGGTGTACACCCTATCTTTCACAACCCCCCCCAAAAAAAAGTCTAGTGGAGTGTTTCTTCGAACCAGAACACGCACTTAGCTCTTTCCGCACCAGTGAAAGCGATTTTCAACGATAGACTGGTGGCGCCGCATGTGATCAACTCCGCAACAACACACTACTTGAGTCAAAACTTGAAGTGTTTTGCTGCATAATGACATATAAACCAAATCTGTATGTGGTTCCAATAAATAATTATAAATTATTGAAGTTGTAAACTACATAAAGAATCACCCTGTATATATATATATATATATATATATATATATATATATATATATATATATATATATATATATATATATATATATATATATATATATATATATATATAATGCAGCAACTAGAGGCAGCATAACGAATAAAGAAATTGTCTCTGAAATGTGCCGCGCTCCTTTTCCCCCAAACAATTGTGTTCATGCATTTAAGACCTAACTGTTTAGCAGCAAGAGTCTGAAGTGCTTAGTAGTTATAACTTCTCTCTCTGGTAATTAACTACTGCAATGCCTTACAGAAAACAATAAAACAGCGAGCGAAGCGAGCAACAAAAACATTTTTAGATCCAAATTTTTGCAAACTGAAAACAATATTGATTTCATATGGCACAAACTATTTCATGGGACGCCATGGCATTCCCTTTAACATTTTTTTTTTATTTAGACCGTTCGGCGCCTATTCACAATGAAGCGAGTGGTACATGAACAAAGGTAACAAGAACTTTTTCGACATAGATTGCTTGATAACCCATAACCTGTGATGCGAGCGTTTTTGTAGAGCACCTTCTTGTGGTTTGGGAATAGCGGGAAACCAATTTCAGAATCAAGGTTAGTTTACCAAACCGCTGCGGTATACAAATATTTGAGTCTTCTTTAAATATCGAGTACGCAAAAAAAAAAAGTAGAATGAGGTTGTTGTGTTTGGCAACGATCCGAATAAGAGAGAAACAGAAAGTAAGACATAAAGAGAAATATTTTATTTAATTATTGTTATTTAGCGTCGCTTTCCTGCCAATTTTGGCAAATCGTGAAGATGAGGATGAGTGATAATATGATAAAATTGACGAAGGGACACTCACAGTGAACGCCGAACTCCATACCGGGATTTATGGAACAGTTTCAGGAAATGTAAATACCAGGGGGTACAAGTTAATATGTGACGAGTGGTATTTGCGAATTGCTTCTGTTCATTTTCTCAGTAGGACACCAACTGGGTTTTGCTAGAATTTATCTCAAGGGCTGTTATCTGAAACATTGCTCTTTCTTAAACTGCTTCCTTCTTCTCGACTCTTCGCCGTGGAAAGAGGAGCTAACACCCTCGGGTCAGTAACGAGAAGCCTATCCGCACAGTAAGTGGCACGATCCTTTTGCAGCCCACACTCATGGCCCGGAGATGACTTCAAGCAGCCGGAACATCACGTTCTTTCCGGATCACTGTTGCCAATTGAGCTCTTTTGGAGCCAGATCTGGCTCTTTTGCACATTCATTTCGCTCCTAAAATATCAAAACGCTCCAAGGAACTTTTTCGCTCCAAATCTAGCCCTTTTTGTATTATACTGTCAATATATTCGTAGCCACAGTATCTTCTTCATATCTAACACCCCTCGTTCCTGCGTTGCGAACTTACGAAGTAAGAATCATATTATGTATCAGACGGGCAGGGGCGGCCGAAGATAAAATTTTCACCCGGGCGAGGTGGATTTCTGGCACCCCCCCCCCCCCCTACTTTCCAGCCTGGTCCCCTACTCTCCACTCCCAAAAAAACTTGACCATGTTACATATTTACAGTTTTAAATAAGGAAAATAATACCTTTATTTTTTAATTCTCTAAGTATTACTGTTGGATCTCCCCGATGGTGTAGTGGTAGCGTTGTCGCCTTGTAATCAAGGGGTCCGGGGTTCGATACCCGGTGGAGGCACATGACACAGTGTTTCGGATACCACTTAAACTGTAGGTTCATTCCAGATTAGTCTTTTTGTGCATAAACCAATCAATAAGTATTACTGTTCAAGAATAGGTATGCATTTATTTAATACCAGGAAAATGATATCAAAATAACAGTAATAGCCTATTTTAAATTGCTACACGATTTTGCAATGTATGTAATATAATGTAGCGCTAAATTCGAAAATATCATTATTGGAGGAGTGTTAGAAATGCAAGCAATAACTAACTATATTGGGCTGCGCTTCTGGAGCACATAAATGTTTTCTTCGTTGAGTAGTTCTTTACGCGTGCCAATTAATTGACTGTAGGCTTGAACTTATTGAATGATGAAAACCACTTCTATTTTCCTTTACATTTACTTTCTACTTTTTTACATTGTTTTAACATTTTCTACAGATTTGTATTATATTTTCACTTTTACTAAGTCTTATCCTCCAACAATTTATTTATATTATTTTACCTTGTGCTGCCATCTATGTTTCTAAATTAAAACCCTTTGCTTTCCATCATGTATTATTGAAATATCTGGTGTGTAACAATTCTTTTTTAAACAAATATCTACGATTATAATCAAAATTAAGGTTTTGGCGCCCAGGTCGGCCGACCCTTAACTCTTTCAGGGGCAAGGATTTGCTCGCGACTGCACCGGTTGAGGGGCGGTGGTTAGTTGCAGTAACCACATATATTGGATTTTTGTGGGGCTACATGCAGATGTGGTTAGCTGTGCTGGCCACAGATTTACTTTGTATACTTGCCGGTAGATCGCAGCACAAGAAAGTTATTGCTTTCTGAAAAGTTTACCGTGAATAGACAGCGGTCTTGTGTTTGGCGTGGTTGGTTGTTTTCGCGTGTTTGTGACATTTTTTAACTTTGATGAATGGATAAGTTGTAAGGAAAGTTTTGTTGTACATTTAGTGTCCGTTTTTTCTCTCTGCACGCACTATTGTTGATGGTAAGAAGTATATAATGCTTTGTTGCGTGTTGTTTGTTGAAATGATATATTTTGCATGTGGTTAGCAGCGATAACCACGGCACATACAAGGTACATTGCTTTGTGTTAGGCAGAAATGGCGTCCAATAATATTTATAAAACTACGATAGAACAGATTCTATTTGAAGACATTTCTTGGGACCCTGAAAGTGACCTGGATGATTGTACCGATTCAGATGACGATCCAACCTATAAACCAAATAACACTACGTGCATGACAGCTGGAGAAAGTGACAGTGATAGTGTGAGTGAGGAGTCCGAGCCTGTTGGGAATCAAACTGTTACCGTTCCTTCATCCCACATTTCAGTGCCGGTAGTTGTGCCACAAACTCCGACGTGGACTCAGACTGCTTCCGTGCCTGACGTTCCTAACTTCATTGGAGATGGAGGAGTTTCGCAACATATACACGACCTGCAGAATCCTACGCCATATTCTTTGATCTAGGAACTCTTTACGGACGATTTGGTACATCACATTGCTTTCACACAAACCTTTATGCAACCCAACAAGGAAAACATTTTGTACCAACAAGTGGACAAGAAGTTAGAGTAGAAAGGTTCTTCCCAGCTATTGAGAATATTGGTCGTCTGCTCCGGATTTGCATGATTCCTACAATTCATCCCTAATGACAGTCAAACGCTTCAGTTTTTATTGAGCCATTTATATGTAAATGACAACAATTTTATGTTCAAGAAGGGGGAAGACAATTTTGATAAACTGTACAAAGTAAGACCTTTGCTGAATTTGATAGAAGAATCATTTGCAAGGTCATACAAACCTCATCAAAAAGTTGCTGTAGATGAGTCAATGGTGAAATTCAAAGGGAGGAGCGTAATGAAACAGTGCATGTGTAATAAACCCACAAAAAGAGGTTATAAAATTTGGATGCTGTGCGATGAGTCTTATTATAATTTGCGTTTCCAAGTGTATACAGGAAAAGTAGGCAATAAGCCTGAAAAGGAACTTAGTCTCAAAGGAGACTACGAGACTGACAGAAAGAGCAGAAAATGGTGCCACCGGCTGTTTTTTCACTTTGTTGATTGCTGTGTTGTGAATGTTTTTATCATTCATACGGAGTTGGAATTGGAACAGTACAGTCACAAAGACTTCGAAGAGCAGTTTATCAGGGATTTCTGAGTAAACAGATAGCGTCATCAAGGAAATCTGACAGTCCACGATCGCAGAACACAGGAATTGTAGCCGTCAAAAAACACAAGCCATCGGTGGATGCGGCAATCCGATTGACGGAGAATGCTCATCAGCAAAAGAAGTCAACATCAAAAAGATGTGCTTACTGCAGCAGAAGGAAAAAACCTGTGCAAACCATGTGGTCATGTAGTACATACCAAGTACCCTTATATATGAACCGCAAGACCTTCTTTCAAGATTTTCATTCCAAGTAAGAGATTTTTGTGAGTTCATCAGCAAATATCAGCATATTTCATCATAAGAAAATTTATGTCAAGATTTCATTTCACATGCAAGAGTTTATTGTTCTTACATCTTTTGCTATACAATTCTGTGCATAATTGTCATGCAAATTACCTTCAAACTAAGTGAAATAATATTAAAATTCAGACTTTCATCTCCACCTGTGAAGTAATTACCATAATTTGTTTGAGCACTAACTAAATGCTACAAATAAAATACATTTTCTTGTCTCTCTCTGTTTTGCTTGCATTTTGTGCATCTCTGTATATGCAATTGTGTGTGTGCAGTGGTTAGCATCAGTAACCACATTTGATGACGTCATATCTAGACAAACAATGATCACGGTTTGATGTTATTTATAGAGATGATATTACAATTAGTATAAGAATTACCATTAGCATTATTGTCAAAATTGAAGTGCAATTTCTATTTGTGCCCCTCAAAGGGGTAAAAAAAACGTGGTTACCACACGAAACCACCACCCTTCAAAGAGTTAAGCCGTCCCTGCAGACGGGTGGCTTACAGATCTCTATTTGTAGTCAAGACGGGCGATCTACCCTACCAGCTATCTACTTGACCAGGTTCTTTGTGTCCATTATGAAGATTCGGTTATTTATGTCCCTTTTTTACATCTTGGGTAACTTGTAATTTACGAACTACGATGCATGTTGTTGGTTTTAAAACTTGTAGTTACAAATGCAAGTATTCAAATTAAGCTATGAACTTGTTTGCTCGAATATACATTTTACACATGATAATATAGTTAGAGGTATATTTGCTGTGTTGTCCCCCGCCCCTGTCTCTGAAGTGAAGGTGATCCTCCTAAAATCAATCCATTATTTTCGATTTCATGCGGCCGTCGGTGTCAGGATGGCGGATCCCGGCGTCCTCACTTTAAGGGCAAAAACGTTATTGGTATTATTACCCCTGATACCTAAAATTACCCTAGGAGTAAACTTAGCAACTTAGCTCTTTTAATTGGATCAAATTTGGCAACACTGTTCCGGATAACGTCGAAGATGTTCAAGAGAGAAAGAAGCGTTCTACTGTTTTCATGTGCTGCAGGTTTTTCAACACCAAAAGCCACGTGTAAGAGTCCAGGAGAAGAGTACACCTTCATCGACCCAGTTGGCTGTGGAACGCAAGTGGTCATTGTGATCTCGAGAGGGTAAACGTGAAACAAAGGCAGAAGAAAAAGATACATTTAACTTGTAGTACCTGCACAAAAAACTATTGGCCTCCTTCTTCGGTGGCATTTCTTGTCCACTCGTTCCGGATTCGGGACGAATTTGCCTAAGAAGGAGTAAAGGAAATGTTTATTATTACTCTTCTTGCTTTTTGCATCGTCGATGATCCAATCGTGTCCAGGAATTGCCCCAAATAGTGACCACACTGAATTTTTGGAGTATTTTCCCATTTCACGCCGTTCTGCTCTCACGTACTAGTTTTCCGTTCCAATTCCCGGCACCAAAACCGCAAAAATCCCCACAAGAAGTGATTCCTGGTGTCCAACAGCCTTCGAGGGAGACCCGAAGCTTGGATATTTTTGAGCTGACCTTGAGATGCCGAGGGCGTGGATGGATGCGCTGACCCCCTTTCTTGATGCTCGTTGCCTCCTTCAATCTGGAAGAGCACTACAGAGTGCCAGAGAACGCGCTCCTGTGTGAGCAGAGCATTAATCACAAGGTGAGGTTATACGGGTACGAAATCATTGGACTGCTGGTGGAAGGAAGATCTTAATTTACATAGCGGGTGTTCCAGAAATAATTGAACGATAACAAAATTTAATTGCAAGTAAAGTAATGAAACCAGTCCAGAACGAACGAGGAACTCAAACACTTTCTTTTAACACCTACAAATGTTCAATGCATTTTCCACGGGTTACACGGCACGCATCAACACGATAGTCTATATTTTACCATACTCTCATCAACATGGGCTTGTCGATAGTGTCTACCCCTGTGATGATACGCTCCTTTAGGGCTGCGATATCAAGCGGAATTGGTGAGACGAATGCCCTGTCTTTGATAAAACACCACAAAAGGAAGTCACACGGTGTAAGGTCCGATGATCTTGGGGGCCACAACATTGCACAAAACACTGTGAGTGATGTGAGAGATTTGAGTGTCGCCTAGCGGCAGGGATATGAACTCTCAGCTTAACAAAACATACGCGCACAAACTGTTTGCGCTCCTCGATCATTCTGGACTGGTTTCATTAACGTACATTCAATAGCTTAATAGCAATAATTTCTTGTAACCCCTCAAATACCCGGTATACACACACCTACAGATAGGTGGGTTTCATGTGGCGTCAGGATGCGCACAGCCGCCATAATTGTGCCCAATTTTATTTGTTGTTTGCAAGCAAATATCCACCACGAAGCGTTCGTTACATTTGCACCAACTGTACGTTTGTTTCAAATCACGAATGTCTGCGTTAGTATTTCCCGCCCGCCCGCTTGAATTCCGTGTGTTTACAAGAACTGGCCTGAATCATGGCTGCTCGAAGCCACAATGCAACAGATTTTTGACGTAGGCGAAACACACTTATGAATGAATTATTATTGACATACATATTTACTGTTGTTACATAATAATAATAACACGTGGCGTAGCAGCCCTTGAGGGCCAGGGTCTATCTGCCGACAGCCGCCCTCACTCCCATCAGAGGTGGGAGATGATCCAACCAGTTACGGGGTGACGTGTGGTCAGCACGACGAACCCTCAGTCGTTGTAGTAGGTTTCCATGACCAGGGTACGCTTCTCATTCGTAGCTCCCCAATTTTCTCACGATGGTGGGTGGCCACTGATTCAATATACGCCCAGAAATCTAAGGAAAAAAGTTGTTACGCTTCCCCCAAATGAAGCTGAAGCACAAGACCCAACATGGGTAGGGTGACCAGACATACTCTTTTTAAGAGTATTATACTCTTTTAGAGGTTCATATACTCTATACTCTTTCCAATTTGCAAAAATCCCCAAATATACTCTTTTCCTTGCTATTTAATTCCATTCATTATTTTACGCGTAAAAATGCCTTAATATCTACAGAACGGAAAACGTCAAGATGTCAACAAACTGAATTATTTACTCCTTGACTCAAGAATTTCCTATGAACAATTTCAAGTGGCATTTTCATATTCCATCAACAAGCAAAACATATTTCAAATTCATTGAAATTTAATGATAATGATTAGGGCTGAGCCGATACAACTTTGAACCGATACTCTTACCGATTCCCACCGATACCGATACTTGAAAATTGCAATAATTAAAATTTGTTCAAAATATTGATCAATATTGGTGTGGAAATATTCTCCTCCAATTATATGCATCAACATACCAAATTTGCTTTAGAATATTCAAGAATTGCCTCAGAATATTAAAATAGATATTATGTAGTCACAAAATATAGTGTTTTGTGCAAAATTAGTGTAAAATAAAAAGTAAGTTTTAACTTTGCATAATTTCCAGGATAATTAGTAGGGAGACAAATTTATGGTAAATAAAAACTGAGGAAAGTGGTAAATAAAATGTTAGATCAGCGATATATACCAGCGGTGGAAAAAAATTAAATTGGCACACACTTTTTCATCATGAGAGGAAACAACATACAAAAGAGCTATAAATTGATAAAATACTTCGTTTTTATATACTGTACACATACACAAGTGCTTAGATTTCAACTGTAATTGCCAGTAGCGGGATTGGGTGGGGCAAGGATAGTTTACTTTTCTCGCTAGACAAGGCTTAGTTTTTAGAGGCCATAGTGCAGGGGCAAAGAAAACTAGCAAGTTCAATGAACCTGGAAGTTGAGTAGACATTCGGGAGAAGAAACGAATCCAGCTTGACAGGCAGCGAAGGTTTCGAACTGAGATTATGTGCATGGGAAATCCCAATTTGCAGCGTCGTCTTGATGTGATCGAAGATAAAACGTTCTTCAGCTGCAAGTGGTAGGAAACTTTAGGCAAACGTTTCGTTAGAAATCGACAGTTTGCGCGCAGAACCTCGATTGCCGGTTTTTGCGTGTTTTCTACTTAATTTGATGATACCTCACGGTTATTTCGCGAAATATCGTTCATTTCGTGGAAAAGCACACATTTCGCATTTCTTCGCGAATAAAACTCATGCATATTTCATCATTGGGGGTGAAGTTACGTGCAGAATGTTCGAAATTGCATCTTTTTTTCACATTTCGCGATTTCGCGCATCGCGAAAATTCAATGTCCCTAATAATTAGACTGTCAAGAAGTCGCGCGGGATTTTTGCGGACCCCGTGAAAGAGGAGAATGCATGCGCACCTTCAACCTATCGACTATACTCTTTTCGGTCAACAAATATCTGGTCACCCTAAACATGGGCGACGTTTGTTTTATAGTGGCTGAACACCCATCTACCGGGTTCTTTTAGATTTCCTGCAGCTTAATACATTGCACTAGGTATCAGCTTGTTATTTAAAATGTTGAAGCTTGGTTCTTTTTTCCTTTTTTTGGTCTAATTTCCCTCTACAGAGTCAGCCGAAACCATATGCGTGCGTAAACTAATTTATTTGGGCGTACCTTAGGAGTTTCAATTGCAATGTGGACAATGTTAACCTAACTGTCTTTACTTCACTTGCATTTGTCACGGAAACTATTAGGTAAAACTGACTATCTCTCTAGCCTCCTTAAACCCGAAGGTTTATGGCTGCAGCAACACAAGCCTTCCATGTCTTCCTATCCTGGGTAAGATCAATCCAATCTTTTACATCCCTACCGATTTCCTTTAAGTCCATATCAACGTTATCCCTAAATCTTCGTTTTGGCATTCCTACAGGTCTCTTACCATCAAGTTTCCCAACAAGAATGCTGTGAATTCTTCTTTCCTCTCGCATGGCCTGCCCATCTAAGTCTCCTTGTTTTAATTATTCTAATAATATGTGGACACAAATACATATTATGCAGTTCTAAATTATGTAACCTTCTCCACTCACCTGTCTCTTAATCCCTTTTAGGTCCAAATATTTTTCTTAGGATTTTATTTACGTTCCTTTTCTAATGTAAGGGACCATGTTTCACATCCATATAATACTACAGGCAAAATTACTGTCTTGTGTATTTTAACTTTTAACTATTAGTTTCTATTTTAACATGAATATAAAATTTTAACAGGATGATATCTAATTATTCATTACCACTTCACTGCAGGTTGTCCTATTATTGTGACGATATTTATATTATTTAAATAATGAAAGTAAACAATTGAAAGACATCATTCGCACAGAATAACCAATTCTAACAAATGTAATACAAATAACAGTAGCGGTGATTGGATGCCAAAACTGAAAGGGGGGGCTAGGGGAGCAAGGACAGTTTACTTTATCTTGGTAGACAAAACTTATCATTAAGGTGCCATAGTGAGGGGGCAAAAAGTTGGGACAACAAACACCCCACCCCCACGCCTCCCCAAATCGCTGTCACTGCAAACAAGACTAGAAGTAATATCAGAATACGCCTCATTAAATAAATTAAATAACAACAACTCGTCATAATTACTACTTGACGTTATTAAACTACTCTTATTATCACTTTATAAATTGCACAGAGCTCCTCCATAAATCGGTTTCCATTTATTGTTCTTGTGGTTGCGGTTTGCTACTGCATCCTTTTGTTGTAAATAAACAAATAAGCGTTGTGCTGACCTTGGTGGTGGAGTGGATAGCACAGCATGCTATGATGGTAGGAGTCCTGGGTTCGACATGGGTGAGTGTCCCTTCATCTTTTATTCTCATCGTCGCGATTAGCCAAAAGTGGCAAAAATGGGAAGTCAAAAAAACCAAAAAAACCAAATCAATCAATCAAAAATAAGCTTTGTGAGTTGAAGAAGGCTGCATTTGCAATCGAGGCACACGGATCCATAAACCTCGAAACCCCGCATTCCGGGTACCCGGGCATATGCAAGCCTTTAGAGGGCCTTTTGCATGCTCAAATATGTGTATGGAAAACAATAAGCGCAGTAATTTGTCCAGCACCGCAGAGCAAAGAAATATTGTATTTTGGATTAATATCTTCTGTTTAAATGCTCCATACCACTAACTGAACATTAATTTACTTCTAACACCAAGTGTTTCTTCCCTACTTCTGTGGTGTGGAACTAGGAGTAGAGATTCTACTGTACGGCCGGACCTCGTGGTCGAGTGGTTAGCACATCACGCTGCGACGCTACGGGTCCCGGGTTCGAATCCCGCTCGGGCTTGGTTGTCTGTAAATGTCCATTCATCAATTTCATCTTTCATCCTTCATCCCCATCTTCGCAAATTAGCCAAGAGGCACAAAACGAGAAGTAAAATAAACTAAATCAATCAATCAATCAATCTACTGTACATATGAGTTAAGATGGTCTTTACTACATAGAAGTCCAACACGGCTGAGCAAGAGACGAAAATCCTATGGGTAGAACGACATTACTACTTATTTTGGAGGACCTCAAACCTGATTTGCTTACTTAAATATTACTGCATACCCAACCGAACGCATGGCGAACTGATAGCAAAAGCAGGTGAATTACATAAATATGTTATGTTACTAAACAGCTCTCAAGAATGATTTATCAAAACGTTTCATCTGCACATGATTTTGCAAAACTTTAGTATGAAAAGTACAATACAATTCTACCTAGCTCTCTAGAGGTATACCGACATCAGTAGCGGAGTGGTTACAGTGCTACGACGGATGTACCTAGGAATCAGGGCCTAGGCATTGATGTTCTATGTGAGTGTTTCTTCCTCAATTTCACACATCACTCAACCTCATGATTATCGTCGCGACGCCAACAAAAGTCAGATTTTTCCAAAGGTATGTATGTATGTATGTATGTATGTATGTATGTATGTATGTATGTATGTATGTATGTACAGAAAGTGAATGTCAGCAAAAGCTTTGACATGTATGTGTATCTTGTAGAAGGGAAATAGTAATATTTTACGGGAAGGCCGAACATTTGTAGATGCGGCACTGAATCGAGGCTTTGCTTGGGAGAGGGATAAGTGTGGGTCGATTTAGGAGGAGTTCTGTGCGATGTATGAAGTGAAGAACATCTTCTTTACTACGCGATTACTGATTATAATAAACAATGTCATATTGAAACGATTCTCTCGAGCTATCGACCAGGCTATCGACAACTCACCTGGTCGATAGCCCGAGAGAATCGTTTCTTCCTTTGTCGCCAGGAAAGCTTCAAATCTTACTTCAATGTCATATTATCTTGGGAAACAGAGAGAGACAGATTCATTATTTAATGATAGTTTTACATTTTGATTTATTTTTGAGAATACATTTGGACGTGCCCTCCCCCCTGTCCACCGTGCACAGGCCTATGATGGACTACAAACAAAACTTATACACAAATCAGAACATGATCCTAGTTTCTTCAAAATGGCCGAAAACCGATCTACAGGATTCTTTTAATTTTGTTTTCTGATTAATAAAGAAAAATTGTGCAGCACATTCCACTTGGTTTCAGCTTCTTATTTCAAACGTTGAAGCTTGGCCCAATTCCCCTGTACTTACGGGGACATTCAAGACAAGAGATCAGCGAGATCGCCACGTGTGCGTTACAAGATCCGTTGGAACTGTTGTGTTCAGCAACCGTGAAGATAAGCAAAGCAATCGCCGTGTCAAGCAGCAGGAGTCGATGACTTTATTACGAACTTCTGCATCTGATCCTGCAAAGGTTATAAATAACAACGACAGCTAATAAAGCGTCGAAGGATCTTCGTTCCAGCACATTACCTCTGAGATATCCACAGTGCCGTCTAATTCATTACAAGAATGAGCAAGAAACAATCGCTACCGTCAAAGAACAAAGGCATTCCAGGGTTGTTGAAGCTCACAGGCAACTGAGGCGTTTCAAGTATCCTCCAAGTATCTTCCAAAACTTGGCTACAGTAGATTTAGTCCTTTATATTGAGGATCAACAAGCTTCACCATTTGCACATTTTTTTCAGAGGACATTGAGTGATTGAAAAAGAATGCTTAATATGGGGCAGGCAACATTACACGATACAGTGTTGAAAACATTGCACGCAAATCATCTAGGTTTGTGGAAATTACAACAATCAGCAAGATCTATGCATTTGATATTGATTTGGAAAGGGAGGTTTCAAATATCTCTAGATTTCACTCATATGTAAAACTAAGATCTGTACTTGAGGTATGTACTTAGCTGTTAAAATGTTTTTAGCTCATCATTTCTAAATTTAAAGAATTGAGCAGGCAACCAATGCAGACTGAATTTTCGTTCTCAATCTATGTGAGAAGAACGGTTTTTTCCACTGTCTCTGAGGAAGTGTATACATACCCAAACATACATATATATGTGCGTGCGTGAGTGTGTGTGTGTGTGTGTGTGTGTGTGTGTGTGTGTGTGTGTGCGCGTATGGTGTGTTCTTAAATTTTTAATGTGTTGTGTATGTTATGTACAGATCCCTTTACAACGAGCACTTTTAACCTCTCTCAAGGGGCTACATACCGCATTTTCAACTCTCAGGTAAGGTTTATTGTTCTCTTATAAGAAAGGGTGTAAAATGGTCATACGTGCCGATGTACCCAAAATTTTAACTTATTCATTCATTCGTCTTCTATCTTGAAATGTTTACATTTTATAAAATGAAAAACGAAACTAAATGTACATCCAAAATATACATAAGTTGCAAAACGTACAGTCAAGGATTATATATATGAGGATAACTCCGCTCCATAAGCCATGGCGAACGCGGAGATCACTAAGAGGATACGACATTTCCGTTGGAGGCGGAAATGGCTAGAGCCATCTAACCGCTTAGACGAAAACTAACAGCCCTAAAACAATGGACAAATAATGGGATCTGCCCTGTTAAGGTTGCCATTAGTCTACGATCAGAGGCTAACTCATAAAACGACTTTATAAATTCAAGCGATGTACAGTACATTATAAAGTAATTTGTATTACATTTTGTGTAGTACTGCGTTACGTCGTACATATTCAAGTCCTTGGAACTTTTAATAAAGCTGTTGTAAAGATTTTAGACTCTCATGGAAGATTGTGACGCATTTCACTATTCTCAAAGTTGATTATTGACTAACCTGTGGTAACACACCGTGGATCAAGGACTGAGGTTTTTTTTTATAAGTACGACTGAGCAATCTCAGGACGTGCAGTTGTGGTGCAGTTGGGATTTTTGTTTGTGGTAAGGATTATTTGTGAATTGCATTGTATTGTCTTTTTCTTAAATTTGAGAATTAAGATTTGAATCTTTTGTGTTTGATTAAAGATAACTGTTGAGTTACAAGATTAAAACTATTTGTTCATTTCACGTTTGAATTTGAAGGAGAAAAGCGAAATAAAAACGCTTCTGATTTCATAGCATGGCTCAGGATGTGAAGATTGATGATGAGAGCAATCCAGAGTGAAATGAATGTGATTGTACCTGAACATTTAGCGGAAATGGAAGTTAGTGATAAGACTTCTTTCAAAAGAGGTCAATCTAATGAAGAATGCACGGAACCTGAAGTGGAGAGAAACCCAAAAAATCCAAAAGTTAGTGCAAGTAGAAATGTTGGTGTCGTTAAATACAGCAGTGAGGCATGTGACATGTCTTTATATTATGAGGGACATCAAGGCCCATATATAGTGTTGGTGGACAGTACATTACCTGGATCACAGAGCTTGAATACGGTAAAATTAGGTTATAATTTGTGTAAAGAGAAGGTTGATCTTGAATTCGATAAACAAAGTGGTTTGAAGCATGCAAAATTGATATTTCGCACAGTATATGATGCAAATAAATTTGCTAAAAATGAATTCATAAAGGATAAATACCATTTAGACGCCAGAATCCCTAAAGGTCTATTAGTGAGAGAAGGATTAATATATGGTGTACCCACCGACATTCCAGTAGACGAGATAATCGAAGGCATCAGGGCTTAAGTTCCCATAATAGATGTAATAAGGATAAAGAAAACTTTTTTTCAATGAAGAGGGGGAAGTACGTCAAGAACCTACTAAACTGATTAGTGTAACATTTCAATCTCAACAGTTACCGAAAGAAGTGAAGTTGTGGAGCCAAATATTTGAAGTGAAGCCAAAGATCTGTGATTTTATGCAAGAAATGTTTCCGTTTCTCACACACACAAACACAGTGTAAATCCTCTCCTGTGTGTTTTAGATGCGGTCAAGCTTCACATGGAATCTGCAATGCCAGTCCTAAATTAATTAATTGTAAGGGAAATCACTTATCTACGGATAAGTCTTATGTAAGATGGGAGCAAGAGAGAGAAACAAAGGCTGATTGCTTATTATAACAACATCTCTTATCAAGATGTAAGGAAATAAGTACTTTTTGGAATTGATCCACGAAATGAACAGCCAACATATGCAACCTCTGCTAAAGACTTTCCTAAACTGCTAGAGATAAGAAAGGAATCAATAAACAAAGAAACCCCTTGAACATGAGAAAGTCCTACTATAAACAGATTTAATTCTATTACAGATTGGGAAAATTGAAGAAATGGCACATATCTAAATAACCTCTGTTGGAAGAAAGTGCCACTAGAATCTGACCGATCTTATGAAAGTTTTAAAAAACAACACGGGGAAAATTTTGGGCTGCATTTTGCTTCACAATTGAGAAGGACAAAAAGAAACACAAGGATCCACAAATTGCGTCAACATCATCAGCAGTGGCTAATTCAAGTGAACCTGTGAGCAATTCAATTGGACGCCGGACAACAGCAGAGAGTCCTTCTCAGAAAGAATCGCTAGTAAATCTGCTACATCTAATAGCTGAACTTACCACAACAATTTCAGTGAGTGATGATTTATTATATATTAGGAAAATAATCTTAAAATGTAACGAAATTTCTGTACAAATTTTAAAACTAATTCAAGACTTACAAGATTTCGGGGACACCCCTTAATTTAAAACAACAATGTGTTACCAGTAAAGAAATACAATGAAATTTAAGATCCTTTTCTGCAAGGAAACTTCAATTAATTAAATTAGTAGATGAGTGTCACCCGTTAATTATTTGCGTTAGTGAGGTATGGGATTTAAAATCAGAAAATATTAATATTGCTCACTATCATAGTATATTAAATGATTATAATGTGGGAAGTAAGGGTGTGGTAAGTTTTGTTCATGAAAGTGTACCATTTCAACAAATCCAGTTTAATTCAACACATGATTTATTTTTAAAATATATAATGTAGAAGTGGTCTGTATAAAAATTCAGTTAAACAAGTTACTTTATAATATTATTAGCTTGTACATTCCATCTCATTATACTTCGCAACAAATACAGAGCTCTCACCTAAATTATCTCTTGTCCGGCTTTCAACATCCGTTTATCATAATACAATCGTCATACTATTTATTATGTATTTATTTATTAATGCCTTGTTTTAAATGGCGGAGTTAAGGCCGTACAAAGCCTTTTCTTCCACTCAACCATACATTTAAAATTATACATTATTATATTATACACAAAGTACACTAAGTCATTTCACATAGGTCCACACACACACATTATACTCATACACACAAGTCTTAAAGCCCTGGATATAACACACAAAATACAAAATATATAATACACAAAAAACTAAATATGGAATGAAAGAATGCAAAATTTAAAATTGTATTTAAGTAACTGTAAGGTATTTTAAGAATTCGTTCACTTGCACATGCTTTTAGTCTGCTTGACAGGGGAAGATCTAACGACTACTCTGAAGAGAGTGGCGAACACGTCTGCTAAAGGAACCGACGGAGCTTACTGCTCTAGTGCTTTCTGGCAACTGATTCCATAGTCTTACAGCCGATACGGAGAAAGAGTTGGAGAAGAAGTTTGATCTGTGGACGGGGATAGAGAGAACTGAGGAGCTGCGTGATCTGGTGTCGCGATCGTGAAATTCGTGGAGAAATTGGAAGCGAGAGAGGAGATAGGAAGGTGACTTGAGGTTGAGAACTTTGTAAAGTAAAATCAGAGTGTGCAGCGTTCGTCTTTCTTGCATACGTAGCCACCCCAATTTGAGAAAATAAGGTGATAGGTGGTTCAAATATTTTAAATTAAAAATGTATCGTATGCAGGCATTTTGAACACTCTGCAGACGTCTAGCTGACTCACCTGTTAAGCCGGAATACGCTACTTCACAATAATCTAAATGGCATAAAACTAGGGACTGACATAGTTTGGCCTTGATAGAGGTGGGGAGGAACTTGCCCATGCGTCTTATAGAATACAGAGATGCGAAAGCTTTTCTACACGCCGAACTTGTGTGATGTGACCATGATAAATTTCCGTCTAATACAATTCCCAGATCTTTAACAGTTTGGTTAAATGGAATGTGAGTAGAATCTACAAGAATGGAAGGCAGAATGTTAAGATCTACGTAACGTTTCAGTTTATCGGAAGCTATCAAAATTGCTTGTGTTTTATTAGGGTTAATATACATGCCATTGTCTACCAGTTAACAATCCTCTCTATATCTTCATTAACCTTGGAAATACCATCGCTTAACATTACTGGGGGTGCAGAATAGTACAACTGGAGGTCATCGGCATACATGTGATAACGGCAGTGTTTCAAGATATTTGGCAGGTCATTAATGTATAAAGAAAATAATAAAGAACCGAGTACGCTTCCTTGCGGAACGCCACAGGTGATCTCAGATAGCGCCGAGCACTTGCCATCATAAATCACCCTTTGTTTACGTCCAGTTAAGTAGGATTTGACCAGGTCGGTTGCAGAGGTGGTGAAATTAAAAAATGATTTTAGCTTGGAAATGAGAATATCATGGTCGAGTGACTGGAAAGCTTTCGTGTAGTCCAATAAAACTAAAACTGTCGCCTGTCTGCAGTCCATAGCTTGTCTGACGTCGTCGGTTATGTGAGTCATGGCGGTGCTAGTGCCGTGATTAGGTCTAAATCCCGACTGAAACGGAGCCAGAACTTCATTTGTATGTCGGCTGATTTGGTCGTGAGCAATGTATTCTAATGCTTTCGATAGCGCGGGAAGAATACTGATAGGTCGGAAGTTGTCAATGGAAGTGGCGGGGTCAGTCTTGGCGAGAGGAAGAACGTGTGCTATTTTCCACTTACCTGGAAAAATACCAGAGCGCAGAGAAAGATTAAAAATGTCAGTGATGTATGGCAATACATGAGGTAAAATCAGATACTTTGTGAAAGACAGTTGTAGATTGGATGGATTATAATAACTTGAGTTATAAATGATGGATCTCCAACACATGTACCACCAAATGGAAACAATATGTCCTCAAGTGATCTAACTTTAATATCTGATAATCGGTGTTTTGAATTTGTGTTGATCAAATTGCTGTGAGCAATTCGTGCAACTAATAGCTTAATTAGCAATGGAAGAATAGTTCATTATTTGTGGGTAAAATCACACATTAATATTTACGGATATGAACAAGCAGACAGATATGCAAAACAAGCTGCTCAGATGAATGGAACAATCCAGTTACCATTGTTTGCACAAGTCAATAGAGAATATGCTCAGTGTCCCATTCTGTAATAAGTAATCCTTGGTACAGCTCTAAAGCTTTCAAATACAGAAATTAGAGTTCATTGCATTGATCTAAAATGCCTCTTACCGATCTAACTTAGCTTAGCCACAATATTTTAAAACTAATACCACCAAATTGTAGTTGAAGTCATGAATTTGGTTATAAGTGCTTTAATTATATCCAATCGAATCCAATATTTGAGTACGTATAAATATAGATCCCCAATCCCACTCACTAACTGACATAAATGTTCTCTATGAAGGAAGCCCCGCAACCAAAAAATGCTCCATTACGACCCAAATAAAATTGTCCGTAAACAACGGGAAAATTTTAAAAAATCACTCACTTAGCCCTTTTGTATGGATGAAAATGCCATTTTTCACATCCCTAGCAACGTCCGTTTCCGGGGGCAAAATAATCCTACAGTGTTTCTCACAGATGAAGCAATTCCTAGTTTGAAAACGTGCTCTTAACAAGAGTGACATCTACCTAAGAGATGGCATAAACTGTAAAAAACTTACTATTCAATACGAAAATTGCTACACAATGGCTTTTTTTAAAACAAATGTTTAGAGATATAACAATACTTTTGTGTTTGCCATGTTTGTTGTTGGCCATGGAAACGGACGTTGCTAGGAAACTTAAACAAAAGATTATTTCATCCACGAAAATTTCCGCTAAGTAAGTAGCTCAATTTTCGTTATTTATAGCATGAGCCTCAGGATTTATTAAAGAAGCAAGATAGGAATTTGAAGAGATTGATCAAATACTTTTAATTGTATTGCTTTCATAATTAATTGCCATACTATTGAATTCGATTTTATAAAGTTTCTAAATAACTATTTTAAAACGTAGAGTATTCACCCAGTTTATTATTAAGAAAATATGCAATATTATTTTGAGTATTTGAACAATATTAGAACACGTTCACATTTAACGTTACGTTCTAAACGTTTCAAATAAGAGAACGTACTCACTCGTTTCCCTTTCTCTAATAATATGCTGACATTTTCAAAGACATTATGAGCATTTAGAAATCAAAAACGTGGACCACGTCAGCAAGTCTATATACAGGGCTACTATAAATGATTCATTCGATTTCAAAACACTATATTTTCCAAAGTATACAGATATGAATGATACATGAAAATAACTGTAAACTGACCAAGTTTGCAAACATCTTGACACACCACTTGACAGCACGAGTGCAGTGCCTGTACAAAATGGCGAGAAACCGAGAAAATAGTTTTTATGTGTTGGAATATGTGATATGTTCAATGATAAATTGACGAAATTGATGTTATAAGAATCACAAAAAATCATGTCGTACCGGTGCGACTACTTGTGAATCATCAGGTCACCCATTTATCATAAGTTACCACATTTTTTCAGGTACACACATGCATTAAACAACCTATCAATTATCCATAAATCCAAGCGAAATTCTCGGTTTGTCGCCATGTTGTACGGGCACTGCACTCCGCTGCCAACTGGTGTGTCAAGATGCAAACGTGGGCCTCCCCGGTGTTGCAGTTGTAACGTCATTGCCTTGTAATCAAGGGGTCACGGGTTCGAACCCGGTGGAGGCACACTGTAGCTCGGATCCCACTTTAAACTGTAGGTTCAGTGCCGATTAGCCTTACTGTGTATAAAGTGGACTTAAAACACCAAATCAATCAATCAAGATTGAAACTTGGTGAGTTTACAGTTATTTTCATGTATCATTCATATCTATATGTGCAACACTTTGGAAAATACAGTGTTTTGAAATCGAATGAATCATTTATAGTAACCCTGTCAATATAAACAAAAGCAGATGCTTGTAGTTGTTTGGCTGTTGATTCATTCTAAATTTGACCAGTAGAATTTCTCACGTGCATTTGTCTACATCGAATTCATTCTTACAGTGGATGAAGAATAGTATCTACATACACATCCATCAAGCAGAAAACGACTGGTCCACTTGAAGTTGCAAAAACACAGATGCTTATTTTATTCATGAAGAGTTAATTGCGGCGCACGAGTAGATTAAGGGGGTCAGGTTAAATAAAATTTAGCGTCTATTTGTGACATCATTATCAAACTTCGATGAGTGAGATTTGCGTTTGAATGTAAGGATAACAACGACATTCATATCGAGCTTACTACTTCGGTTGCCTCAAGATTCCTTTGAACGTACAATGGGATCCATGAGTATTACCGTGCAAATTGTCCATGACTTTTTCATTAATTTTTCTCCTACATCCTAGGCGTTTTTAAGAGTAGTGTTATTGGTGCTATTATTGGCTCACTTATAGCGTACAAATGAAGAGGTTATTTGATTGAACAGCCCGATTTGCCTACACTTAAAACTATGTCAAGATGCCCATATTCCCCAATTCTTCAAGTGTGATATGCTCTTAATCCCAAGAATTTTGAATTCTAGTGTAGAAAAGAAGAACCCTCAATAGACAGATTTGCCTACACTCAAAACAATATCAAGGGGGGCATATACCCCAATCGGCCATGTGTGTACATATTTAAATCTAAAGAATTTTGAGCCCTAGTGTAGAAACGAAGAACCCCCTCAGACAGATTTGCCTATGTGTGTAAAAGCTACATTTGCCAGATTGTTGTCCATAAGCTTGTCAAAAATATGCCCTCCTCTTGATATTGTTTTGACTACACTTAAAGCTAGGGCAAAAATGCTTATATTCTCATGCTCTACAACTTACAGATCAATACAATGGGACAAGGGCAGGCTGTTTCATGTTCTTTCTAATCTTTTGATCAGTCACATGTCCCGGCCAGCAATAAATTATGCACGCCTGGGAGATTTTATATGCTTGCATGCATGAGATAAAATCTATACTGTGCCCTTTCAGGGAAAATTCTCTATACATGCCATCATGTCATTAACTCCAAGGGAAATTCTTAGTAAAAAGAACATTGGCCTCTTGCATGTTGTCATATATGCCTGAATTGGATTCAGGTTTTGCTTTGTTCTAATAATATATACCCGAGTGAGACTTACAGAATATTCATTGCACATTTCAAAGTCCAACTTTGAATTGTATTTAGCTGATATAGAGCTCAATAACTCCTGGGTTCTGATGCCCCCAGGTTTGAAACCTGGTAGAGTGTGTGGGCTTCCCTGATGGCAAAGTGTTGGTATTATTGCCTTGTAAAACAAGAGCTCTGGGTTTGAGTCGGACTTCTAGAATTGCTCTGTGACTCTCTCATTTCTTACATCATAAACATATGATTTTTCACCTATAAGAATAACACTACTGCAGGGAGTGTATCGTGGAATTCACAGATAATTTTAATGTTTGTCCTGTCATTAACCACAACTTGTTTCCTTTTTGAGGTGTTGATGACAAACATGGGTCTCTGTGCTTTGAATTCATCTGGTGTGTAATACATGTCAGTATTGCCAGTAGTGACCCTTTTGTATGCTGTAAATGCTTCATATAATTTAAGGAAATCATCCTTGGACATGTCTAAATTATAATTTTCTCTAGGAAATAAGTAGTTGTATTGGTACTATTATAAACCCAAGAAAGTATGAACCCCCCTCCAGCAGATTTGCTTACACTTAAAACAAGCTCAACATGCCCATATGAGCTTTTTGCTCAAGTGTGGAACCCTGTCTAATCCAAGATTTTTTGTGAAAATGCCCTCATGGATTCCATGAGAAAGTATGACCGCCCTCAGATTGATGAGGCTACACTTATCTTAAGTATAGTAACTGCTACAGTGCCCTAGCATGTATAGATTTCAAAATTTTGTTAATATTGCATTTTTCAGAAAATTCTATTTATAAAAATTAGGCATTTACAGCTTAAATATTGCATATATCAGGAAAATTATAGAGACAAAAAATATAGAGAATCATGCCTAGAATATGCCTACAAAATTTCAAGTCTCCAGCACTGATAGTTTTTGAAAAAATCTCAAATTCAAAAAATTATCGATTTTTTAACAAAACTTCTAAACAGCTTCTAGATTTTAAATATGCAACCCCCATGCACCTATCTTGAAAAATAGGCAAGTTATTCAAGATCTAGAGAACAGCAAGATATTTTGAAAAATTTATAGAGATCAAAAAGTTGCATCTTGAAATGCCCATGAGAAATCACCAAGCCCCATGTCTCTAGCATTCATGGTTCCAGAGATAATCAAAATTATTGTTAATATTGAATTTTTCAGAAAATTCTATTTATAGAACAGACATAAATCAGAGATTTACAGCTTAAATATTGCATATATCAGGAAAATTATAGAGACAAAAAATGTAGAGAATTATGCCTAGAATATGCCTACAAAATTTCAAGTCTCCAGCACTGATAGTTTTTGAAAAAATCTCAAATTCAAAAAATTATCGATTTTTTAACAAAACTTCTAAACAGCTTCTAGATTTTAAATATGCAACCCCCATGCACCTATCTTGAAAAATAGGCAAGTTATTCAAGATCTAGAGAACAGCAAGATATTTTGAAAAATTTATAGAGATCAAAAAGTTGCATCTTGAAATGCCCATGAGAAATCACCAAGCCCCATGTCTCTAGCATTCATGGTTCCAGAGATAATCAAAATTATTGTTAATATTGAATTTTTCAGAAAATTCTATTTATAGAACAGACATAAATCAGAGATTTACAGCTTAAATATTGCATATATCAGGAAAATTATAGAGACAAAAAATGTAGAGAATTATGCCTAGAATATGCCTACAAAATTTCAAGTCTCCAGCACTGATAGTTTTTGAAAAAATCTCAAATTCAAAAAATTATCGATTTTTTAACAAAACTTCTAAACAGCTTCTAGATTTCAAATATGCAACCCCCATGCTCCTATCTTGAAAAATAGGCAAGTTATTAAAGATCTAGAGAACAACAAGATATTTTGAAAAATTTATAGAGATCAAAAAGTTGCATCTTGAAATGCCCATGAGAAATCACCAAGCCCCATGTCTCTAGGATTCATGGTTCCAGAGATAATCAAAATTCAAAAAATTATCGATTTTTTCAAAATTTGAGTATGTTGCTCTGGGGGCCATGCAGAGTCACCCCCATAAATATAATTATCCTAGGATCAAAATTAGTGACAGAATAGAGAAACAAAAATTATAATAGGGCTTGGATATAGCTACCAGCCACTATATTTTTATTTTGAACACAGCACTTAAAACTAAGCCAAGATGCACCCCCACCCCCACCCACATCCACACCTACCCACCCCCACCCACCCACACCCACCCACATCCATACATATTTACTTCCCGGCACACTTCTATTGCATCATGTTGTGCAATATTAATTGATTAAATGGTTATGACATAATGTGCTGATGTGGTGTTTTCTGATTGGTTTAAATAAGCAGTGTTTCTATTGGCTCTGTAAATCTATATAAGCCAGGGCACAGTGCAGATTCTTCACCATTGCTGGATCGGCAGTGGAACCCACAAGTGGGGGGCAGAACCTGAACAGGCTCCACCAAAATATAGGAGAATTGAAGCATATAATTTGGCGGAATAACCCAAGTAAGGTCATAGAAACAATATACACTGTTACAATAAAAGCCAATTTTTGGCAAAAAGGGGGAAAGGGGGGGAAAAAGGGCCTGTGGCACGGCCAGTTCCTCTGCACGGATCAATACTCGGGGCAGTTCCTCAAATTCCCGCACCGAGGAGCTGCGGCACGGCCAGTTCCTCTGCACGGATCAATACTCGGGGCAGTTCCTCAAATTCCCGCACCGAGGAGCTGCGGCACGGCCAGTTCCTCTGCACGGATCAATACTCGGGGCAATTTCTCAGATTCTCGCACCGAGGAGTTGTGGGATCAATATTCCCTGCCCGGGCAGTTCTATTTCCGCGCCGCGGAGTTGTGGGATCAATATTCGGGGCAGTTTCTCAGATTCTCGCCCCGCGGAGCTGTGGGATTAATATTCCCCGCCCGGGCAGTTTTATTCCTGCCAAAGTGGTTCCTAAATACAAAACTCAAGAACTAATTGACATAGAGCTATGCAGTTTTTTTGTCTGCACTGAACCCAACTGATATTTTTATCCAGCATAGAGTTTTGATTTGAACCCCAAGAAATTTTATATAAATACCAAAGCCAAAAATATTAGCACACATACACACATACAGATACACACACACATACACACATACACACACACACAAAGCACAGTGCTGAACCCAACTGATATTTTTATCCAGCATAGAATTTTGATTTGAATCCCAAGAAATTGTATATAATAAACAACAACAAAAATGCCAAGTCAAAAATATTGTAATCAATGCAAAAAAAATATATCCAGCCCCAATTGGGCCAAGCACCAAAAGATTTGTAACCCGGACAAATACAGAACTCCCACAAAAATATGCCCCAAATGCCATAGAAAATATAACATGCAATACTTCACATATACACATAAAGATACTTGTTCTGCACAGTCATCAACATTGCCCCCACAAGCATCTACATCTGGTCTGAAAAGGAAGCATGAAGCACCTGTTAATGCTGGACCTGCAAAGCAGCTATGCTATGCACCTATCCATAGCAGTTTTAATGCCCAACTTAGGGATTATCGGTTTGTATCAGAGCCAAGATGTGGTATTGAGAATTTTTTGAACAATATAAATCCTGATCTGCAGGCAATTCTAAATGCACAAAATGGCTCTTATAAGCTGTCCCTCAAATTGTTTACACAATATAAGAAACCAAACGGCACAAAATTTACACAGCCCCACATAACAGAAACTGTACCTGTATATTCAAATGCAAATTCAGACACAATAATAAGCAGTTTAATAGATCAATTGAACATTAAACACTCTGAATTTGCAGCAAAAGAGTCTGGATGGAGCCTATGCGGATCTCCACACAAGTTATATGTTAATATTTCTGAATTCAGCCCATTACAAGGATCTACATATCTACCATTACCTGATAATATTAAAAACAGAAGAGCCGTGGTTAATATAGAAAATACCGACCAGAAATGCTTTTTGTGGTGTATATTAGCTGCTTTGTTTCCAGTTTCAAGGCATCCTGAGAGAATAACTTATTACAAACAACATGAACATGATTCTGACGATGCAATGGAGGGTTTAGAATATCCAATGACTGTTCAGAATATTGATAAATTTGAAAAAAAGGCCAGGAATATCAATAATAAACAATTATTTATTAATGTATTTACTTGTTCCACTGGCCGTGGCAATTGCTTGATAGAACCTCTCAGAATCAGTACATTTGATGATGATTCTGCTGTTCCGATTGATTTGCTCTTAATTGAAGGGGATGGCACATATCATTACACTCTGATACATAATCTTGAAGCTTTAGTGAGAACACAACTAGACAAATCCAATATAATATTCAAGTTGTGCAGAAGATGTTTATGTGTATTTGATGGCAGGAAAATGGTAAATGGGGTTCGGGAAGTGAATGCAGAAATTGCAAAAAATAAGTTAATTGAACATTTAAAATACTGTAAAAATCATAAACCTGTTCATATGGTGATGCCCAATCCAAGTGAAAATTGCAAATTCAAAAAGTTTGAAGCCTTGTTGGAACACCCAGCATATATTGTCTGTGATTTTGAATCAAACCTCAAACCTCTTGCATTCTGCAATCCAGATCCTGAAGAATCTTCAATTACACCATACCAGCTACATGAACCTTCCAGCTTTTATTATGTGGTTGTACAGGATGGTGTTGTTACCAAAAAAGATTCATACATGGGGCCAGATGCCATCAAAATATTTGCACATAGAATAGAAAATGAGTGCCATGACATAGCATCTAACATCTTATTAAAATCAAAGCCCATGTTGCCTTTAACAGAGAAACAGATTGAAGATTTCAACAAAGCAGAAAAATGCCCGGTATGTGGTTCTGAATTTTCAGATACAAAAATCAAGGTGAAACACCATTCTCATACAGATGGTAAATTCAAAATGGCCCTGTGTAATAGCTGTAATATTAAGATCAAGAGACCAAAATTTGTCCCCATATTTTGCCATGGAGCATCCAATTATGATTTCCATAATCTGATCAGATATGAGGGGTTTGAGAAGCAGAATTTAAATATTTTAGCTGAAAATGATGAGAAATATATTGCCATTAGCAAAATAATTAAAGTTAATGGTGTTCCTATTCACATAAGATTTCTTGATTCTTACAGAATTTTATCTGCTAGCCTGGCCACACTGGCCACTCAATTATCTGATGATCAATTCAAAATCACATGTGCATTGTTTCCAAATCAGGACCTGAAATTAATTAGGCGGAAGGGTGTATATCCATATGATTATGTTACAGATTTTTCTAAATTTTATGAATGTTCTTTGCCACCACAAGAAGAGTTTTACAGCAAAATCAGAGGATCTGGAATCACTGATGAAGATTATCACCATGCCCAATTGATGTGGAACAATTTAAAATGCCAGACATTTGGTGATTATCACATGGCATATTTGAAACTTGATGTGACCCTCTTAGCTGATATATTGCAGGCATTCAGAAAATCTTCTATGCAAAATTATAAACTGGACCCAGTGTATTTTTACAGTGCCCCGGGCCTAACATGGGCTGCAATGTTTTTAAACACTAAAATGCCATTGGATCTGATCAAGGATCAGAATATGTATCTGTTTATGGAGCAAGGTATAAGAGGAGTCATGGTGCAATGTTCTCAGAGATATGCCAGAGCAAATAACAAGCATATTCCCAATTATGATCCAGCACGGCCATCAAATTATATATTGTATGTGGATGCAAACAGCCTCTATGGTCATGCCATGATGCAAAAACTGCCATATGCAGGGCTTGAATGGGTCGAAGATTTTAATATTGAGGATCTTCAGGATTTTGATGATAGTGATTATGGCCTCTTTTTAGAGGTTGATCTGGCAATTCCAAAAAATTTCCACAACAAATTTTCTGATCTGCCCCCAATTCCTGAGGTTCAGTGCTCACCTGGCTCTAAACAGAAGAAGCTCATGATGACACTGGAGCCAAAACAGGGTTATGTCATATATTACAAAAACCTCCAGTTCCTGATGAAACATGGTGTTCAAGTGACCAAAATTAGAAAAGTTTTGAGGTTCAGGCACTCAAAATGGTTGAAATCATATATTAATACAAATACAGAGCTTCGAACATCTGCAAAGAGCCAATTTGATAAGGCCTTGTTTAAATTGATGGTGAATTCAGTATATGGCAAAACAATTGAAAATGTCAGAAAACATACCGATGTTAAAATAATTACTGACCCCAGCCTGAGCAAAAAATTGGTTGCAAAGCCTAATTTCAATTATAGAAGAATTTATGATGAAAATATGGCACTTTTCAACATGAAAAAAACAAAAATTAAGTTTGATAAACCTATTTATGTAGGGGCTGCAATATTGGAATTGGCCAAATCACATATGTTAACATTGTATTATGATGTATTGAAACCTTTTTATGGTGATAATATAAAATTGATGTACATGGACACGGATAGTTTTGTTCTTGATATTAAAACAGAAGATGTTTATCAAGATATAGCACAGCCTGAATTGTTTAAATACTTTGATACCAGTGAATTGCCAGGCCATTTGAATATTCAACCCCACAACAAAAAAGTGCCTGGCAAGTTAAAAGATGAGACACTTGGTGATGTTATTGTGAAATTTGCTGGGTTAAGTGCCAAGATGTACAGTTTTAAAACATATAGTGCTGTTGTCAAAAAAGCCAAGGGCATTGGCAGAGTGACTGTTGAAAAAGAGCTTAAATTTGAAGATTATGAAAATTGCATCAAATCCCAGAATTTAATCAAAACATCAGAATCCAGAATTCAGAGTGTGGATCACTTATTGACTTCAAATATTGTAAGAAAAGTGGCTCTGGACCCACATGATGATAAGAGATGCATTTTATCATGTGGCATACATACTTTACCATGGGGTCATTGTGATTTGAAAAATGGCAATCAATGCACAAGCACAGAGCATGATTTGAAATAAATAAACATGCCTATGAACTTATTTGGGTTCAAAAAACGGGCTATTATGGAGCTGCCAACACCACAACCCTCTTCTGATATGCTGTCTAAACTGAGTGCTTTGTTAATTATTCATCTGAACAGCATACTTACAGATATTGATGATGAAACAGGTAAAATATTGTACATATTTAACAATAATTTAAATCATTACCAATTACCTGTAGGTGGGCAATTACAATTTATTACAACCCCTGAGGGTGATGTTAAAATTTCAGTAGGGAAAAATATTTATAGAATTAAGCACTCAAACATGATTTCTGGCACTGTTTATACTGTTTCTGCTGGTGATTGCTTATATATTGAAGTCCCTGCATCCTATGATAAGCTTATACCCTTTTTTATAGAATTAAGAATCAGATACTCTATAATAAATAACCACTAAACAAAATGCCTAATGATATTTTTGGCCATACAAGACATGAAGATCACAGTGATGAGATTCTGATGCTTGATGTCAGAGTCAAGAAATTAAGAAGTGATTTACAAGCTTTACAAACCACACTCAATGCCAGTCTTCAATTAGAAATTACAAATTTGCAATCACAATGCATGGACCCTCTTCTTAAAATTGATTCTGAACTCAAATTGCTGCTTCAGAAATATACTGATTTGGCCACATTAGATAATTTTCAAAGTTTAGAAGAAGCTGTTGCAGCTCTTCAAGCCAAATTTAAGACCCAGGCTAACAACTCTGAGCAATTAAAACAGCAATTAGAAGAGCAAATAAATAATGTCGAGGCACAGCTCCAAACAATTGTCAAAAGCATAAAATCACAAGAAGATTTTGATCTAGTGATTTCCACTCTAAAAGAACAGATTCAGTCACTCCAAATACCTAATCTGGATCCTCTGCACAATGCCATAGCCGAGGTTAAAGAAAAAATTGAGACACTTGAAAATTTTATGAAGAATTTGCCATCTTCTGATGCTTTGAATGCAATAACTCGGAGTGTTGCAAATATTAAGCTGCAACTTGAAACATATGAAGATTTTGGAAAAATTCAAAGTTCCATAACCCATCTTGAAGGTACAATAGCAGCAGTGCAAAATGATTTGGCAAATGTACTAGAATCCCGATTGCCTGGGATTGTAGATACTCTTGTCAGTGTCCAGCACCAAATCACAAAGCTTGAAAACCTCAACACTGAATCTGAACTATCTCATTTTCATCACTTGATCGATGATATCCAAACAAAACTTGAAATTTTACAACAATCAACACCCTCTCAGGCAGATATAGCTCTGCTCCAAAATGCTATGCAAAATGTGGCTGATGCTTCTGAATTAAACAATGTAAAATTGGCACTTGAATTTTTGCAAAATACAGTCTCAAATCTTCCTACATCACAGGAACTTAAAAATATTAAGAGAGCAGTGAATAGGATATTGAAATCAGAAGATATCAAGAATATCCAGGCAGAGATCAAACATCTCACTCAGACAGTGGCCACTCTACCAACAAATCAACATATTAATGAACTGCATGCCCTGTTTGAGGATATCAGAAGACAGGTCCATGATCTTACAGCTCAAAATTCAAAATTGGCAATTGTTGAAAATTTGCAACAAATTGTAGCTAATATCAAGCAGCAGCTAGGAACCATGGAATCCAATCAAGCAAATGCCCTGTCTGTTTTTGCCACCCAGATACAAGAAATTGTGCAACAATACAAGAAACTTGTTGTGGACATAAAAATCAAGCCAGGCCATGATGATGTTGTTAGGACCATCAATGAGCACCTTGAATCTGTAACAAGCAGTTTGCTCACAGCATAAAAGGAAATAACAGGCATAATCGAGAATCCAAAACATACAGTAATTCTTGAATTGTACAGCATCCCCAACAAAGAATATGATTCTCCATTTACACCGGGTAGCAAAATATATATGCTGTCCCCTGCACAATTTTATTACCAATTTTTTGTTGAAGGCACATTGAGACCAATCAAAATCAAATATTGGCTTCAACCACAGGCACACCACTACCCTACCTTATCAATAACAAATGCTGATAACAAAGTGAAAATCACCAGTGTAGAATTGGAGGATTTTACAGATCCCAATACATTAGAAACAGCCTATACTGAAGATGATGGCTCTTTGGAATTTAAAATACAAATAGGGGACAAATTATATTTAGAAAATCCTGCAGTATCAGCTGCTGAACACCCCATAGTTGCAATATTCCTGTTTACATATTATGTCTAGAAAAATTATTGTTGATGAATTACACAGACAAGCCCGACATAATTTTAAGAGACTCCCAGTAGTCACAAAGGGCATAGATGATTTATGGCAGAGCGATTTGATTGAAATGTCAAGTGGACAGTTGAAAAACTTAAACAAAATCAACAAGGGCTACAAGTATCTTCTCACTATCATAGACACATTTTCAAAATTTGCCTGGGCTGTGCCACTCAAATCCAAGACTGGAAAATGTGTTACAGAAGCTTTTAGGACAATCATCAATCAGAGTGGAAGATCCCCGCGCTATTTGCAAACAGATAATGGCAAGGAATTTTATAATTCAGTGTTTCAACAATTTATTAAAAGCCAGGCAATACAACATTACTCGAGTTACAGTGATCTCAAGGCCTCAATTGTAGAGAGATTCAACAAAACCCTAAAAAATCATATGTATAAACAATTCACACTTCAAGGTAATTATAAATGGCTCACAATCCTACCAGAACTTCTACATAAATATAACAATTCTGTCCATTCCACAATCAACATGAAACCCTCTGAAGTAACTTCATCTGATGAGCAAAAATTGATCAGCACTGTTTATTATCCTAGATACCAGCCAACAACAAGAAAGGCCAAATACAAGATTGGTGATCAAGTAAGAATCAGCAACAGCAATTTTATATGTGTGTTTCATCAAGACCATACCAACCTCAAACACATACATGATGAATATGTAGGTGGGGACCTGAGCTACAATAATTTTTCTAGGTTTTGCAGCAAGTGCTGGAACCAGGACAGTTATGGGTTTGTCACAATTGATATGACAAGAACACCCAACAGTGGCAAATACAGAAATAAAATCAACAATTTTCTAGACATTGAAACATAAATAAATAACCATGAAAAGGCCAATCATTGATGATCTTAAATTAAGAGATTATCTTGTAAAAAGATTTAAGGGATGGAAATCAGAGAACCGTGGAATTTATGAAAAACACAAACAAACAGAACAGCCTGTAATTGATGCTATTAATAATTTAGGTAAAAATATCAAAACTGTTACAGAGCAAAATCAAAATTTGCTCACAGAGCTTGTACCTGTAGCTGCAAGAAACATATTAGATTATCCATTCACCCCACTTTCCAGTATTCATACACCTAGTCCTATTGCTCCTAGAAGAATTGAGGCTAGTCAGGATCCTATTGAATTGGGTCTTCTTGCTCAAAAATATTTAACCACACCTAAAGACAATAAAGATGAGGTGTTTGGCTTATATGCTGACACAGAGCTTGATGGTAGCATCATTCATAGAATTGGCAATATGATATAATATGATATGATATATAATATGATATAATTGTATATTCAGAATCTCGACTTGGAGAAAAAGGTGCTTTTGTTAAGTACTCCGGAACTCCTGGATTGTGGGAACTCATGACCAGGAAGAGACCTGGCAGCTATACAGATCAAGATTATGAGGATTACAAAGAAATATTAATAAAATCAGATGCTCTATACCAGAACAATGATCCCACACAAAAAAGAGTCAAGTCTAGCAGTGGGGCAAAATACAATAATTTAATCAAGCCCATATGGTCACAAATTAAGACTGGCAGTGGAATCAAACAATACAACACCCTGCCTAAAGAATTTGTATGGGTTGATGATGTCAGGAAACTTGTAGATAGGTTATTGGTGATAGCTGGGGAGGAAAATGCTGGGAACCACAATTTTTACAATGAAAAGGTTGGAATTATGGACATGATAAGCACAAAATTGTCTAACTTTATAGTGAATGACACTAAGGGGATTGGATATCTTATAAAAATTATTAATACTCTACCCCCCAAATTTTGGAATATTTGTGAGGGTCGGGGCCTGGTTAATGACATTATAAACAAGTTGCCATTTGAACTACATATTCCAGGCTATCAGTATTGTGGTCCAGGCACAAAACTGGATCATAGATTAAACAGAGGTGATCCTGGTGTTAATCCCTTAGATGCTGCTTGTAGAGACCATGATATTGCATACAACACACATTCTGATCTTGACAAGAGACATGTTGCAGACAAGAAATTAGAAGAGGCTGCATTTGGCAGATTTGTAAGCAAAGATGCATCTTTAAGTGAAAAAATAGCAGCATTGGGAACCACCATAGCTATGAGCACCAAACAAAAATTGGGGTGGGGGTTGTGAATATGTATATAATAAACCTACAATGAAGGCCAAGGGTGTTATGTATCAAATACCTTATGCAGGTCTCAAATCTCTTAAAACTATTGACAGTCTTTTGACCAAAAAACAGCGCAAGAAAAAAAATTCTTGTATTGCAAAGGGCCATGGTATGAAATTGTTACTTAGTACCCCCCAATTAAAAAAATTACAGCAATCAAGAAAAAAATCACATGTGGGGGGATTTATATTTACCATCCCTGCCATCTTAGCTGCTCTCGGGGCTGTGGGGAGCTTGGCTGGGGGTTCAGCTGCCATAGCAAAAACAGTAATAGATGCCAAGAAAAATAGGGCAGAATTAGATGAGCAGAAGCGCCATAACCTGGTCATGGAGAAACAAGGCAAAGGTGTTAAAAAAGCCATGAATAAGTTTAAAAAAAACAAGAGCCGCTTACAAACCAAGATATTGAAGCTTTAATCAAGCCACTGGGCATCAAAAATTTTAGAGGTGTGTACATGTCTGATTCCTTACCAGAACAACCACTCAACAAAGAGTGTGGCATTGTTAATTTGGATGAGTACAAAAATCAGGGCACTCACTGGATTTGTTATCTTAAATATTTAAAAAATGAGGCATTTGTATTTGATTCATTTGGAGGTGTTCCACCTGAAAATTTAATAAAATATTTAAATTCAGCTAATCTTTATTACAATAATGCCCGTGTTCAAAACTTCAAAGATGTTAATTGTGGACATTTGTGTTTATCTGTTCTTAGATATATGTCTCAAATAAATAAACCATCAATTGAAGATTTTCAAAAAGCCTTGTGGTATCTTAAACATCATGGGGGTATTTCATCTCACCAGCCAAAATTCAATATTGAAACTCAAATTACATGATGATATTGTATATCCCAAAACAATAGCTCTCAGAGCATTTTATGGCATGTACCTAATCCCCAATATTACACACCACAACAACAAAATTGCAGTTGGGGATGAAAAAATTGTCATCACTCCGGGGCAGTATAATCTATCCACTCTAAATGCTCAATTACCCAGAGGTATAGTGTTAAGTCAAAATTCTGTCACTCACAGAGTAGAAATTGTATCTGCTACAGAAACAGTGAATCTGGATACTATAGGAGAGCTGTTGGGCTTTGAGAACAACACAAAACTTGAACCAGGCATCAAACACACTGCTATGAATATACCTAAATTCTTGGCCATAGAAACTCTGAATATTCACTGTAATGTAGCAGAGGGTATGATCACCAAATCAAATGGTATAGGCTTTCACAAACAAACTGGGATCATTGCAACATTCAAGCCTAATTCTGAATTTATGGAGCCCATCATTTACAATCCATCCCCAATATTATATTTTCCTGTGTGCCATAATAGAATAGATAATATTGAATTGATGGTCACTAATGAAAAAGAAGAATTAGTTGATTTTGCTGGAGCCACAACAACTGCAATCATAGAGATTAACATTTAAATAAAAATACATACAAGAAGAAAATGGAAAATATTGAGAGTTATGAGCTACAATCATTCCCCCCAAACAGGAGGACATTTGCAAATTTAAATCAACCCAACACAGAGATTGAGGTTGATCTTGATGTAGGGGATGGATTTATACACCCCCACAGAGCAGATCTATACATCAAATTTGATGTTGTAAAACTCGATGGTACCGATTATCCGGCAAATTCAAACATAAGATTGGTAGATAATTTTGTGCCGCATCTATTCTCTGAAATTGAGATCAGAAAGCATGGCGTTGTTATAAACAGAGTGGATTATCCCGGAATTACCTCCACAGCTTTGGCCACATTAAAATTATCCAAAACCGAGGCTTCATACTACAAAATAGGTGGATTTGAGGCTGGTGATAAGATATTATCTAAGAACCACACAGTGCTGTTCCCGATGCGCCTATTGCCAGGATTCTTCTCAGATTACAAAGAAATTATGTGGAAGGGTGGGTTAAGAATCACATTTAGAAGAGCTGCAAATGATAACAATGCTTTGATGAGGTACAGTTCAATAAACTCTACAGGGGAAGCTCTGCCTGATACCCTACCAGATGCAGGCAAATGCATTATTCAGACTATGGAGTTAAGAATCCCTGTTGTTGAATACGAGGCCAGTTATGCTCTTAAATACAAAGCAGATATAATAAAAAATCCACAGATTCCTCTGCAATTTTATACATATCAATGTGTACAGAAGCCCGCAACTGGTACATATTATGAATTTGATGCCACAAATTCATTCTCCAGCATACAATATGACATGCCTGATTTTGTAGTGGTATTGTTTCAGACTGGAAGACACAATAATCAGGAAAAAATTCAAGTAAATTTGATAGCTGCAACATCAAGAACATTTATCTTAAAAATGGCAGAAATGAGGTTTTTCCTAGAGAAAATTATAATTTAGACATGTCCAAGGATGATTTCCTTAAATTATATGAGGCATTTTCGGCATTCAAAAGGGTCACTACAGGCAATACTGACATGTATTACACACCAGATGAATTCAAAGCACAGAGACCCATGTTTGTAATCAATGCTTCAAAAAGAAAACAAGTTGTGATGAATGACAGAACAAATATTAAAATTATCTGTGAATTCCATGAGGCTTTACCTGATGACACCATATGTAGTGTTATTCTCATAGGAGAAAAATCATATGTTTATGATGTAAGAAATGAGAGGGTCACGGAGCAATTCTAGAGGGTCTCTGCATATTACATTGTTTTAATATTGGATATGCAAGTTGAGGCTGGGGTCCAATTAAACTTAAACTGGAAGTAAATATGTGTGTGTGTGGGTGGGTGGCTCTTATAAGCATCTTGGCCTAGTTTTAAGTGTGGCCAAAAAAAATATCAAGAGGGGCATATTTTTGACAGGATTATGGACAACAATCTCACAAAAGTGCCTTTTGTAAGTATAGGCACATCAATCTGAGGGGGGTCATACTTTCTCATGGAATCCATGAGGGCTTTTTTTACAAAAATCTTGGATTAGACAGGGTTCCACACTTGAGCAAAAAGCTTATATGGGCATGTTGAGCTAGTTTTAAGTGTAGCCAAATCTGCTTGAGGGGGGTTCATACTTTCTTGGGTTTATAATAGTACCAATACAACTACTGAAATACCTCATTTCTCCCATTTTTAAGATATATGTTCTTGATGTTGCAGCTATCAAATTTACTTGAATTTTTTTCCTGATTATTGTGTCTTCCAGTCTGAAACAGTACCACCACAAAATCTGGCATGTCATATTGTATACTGGAGAATGAATTTGTAGCATCAAACTCATAATAGGTACCAGATGCAGGCTTCTGTACACATTGATATGTATAAAATTGTAAAGGAATCTGTGGATTTTTTATTTTATCTGCTTTGTATTTAAGAGCATAACTGGCCTCATATTCAACAACTGGCATTCTTAGCTCCATAGTCTGAATAAGGCACTTGCCCTCATCAGGTAGGGTATTAGGCAGAGCTTCCCCTGTAGAGTTTAATGCACAGTACCTCATCAAAGCATTATTATCATTTGCAGCTCTTCTAAATGTGATTCTTAAACCACCCTTCCACATAATATCTTTGTAATCTGAGAAGAATCCTGGCAACAGGCGCATAGGGAACAGCACTGTGTGGCTTTTAGATATTATTTTATCACCAGCCTCAAATCCACCTATTTTGTAGTAAGAAGCCTCGGTTTTGGATAATTTTAGTGTGGCCAAAGCTGTGGAGGTAATACCCGGATAATCTACTCTGTTTATAACAACACCATGTTTTCTGATCTCAATTTCAGAGAACAGATGTGGCACAAAATTATCCACCAATCTTATATTTGAATTTGCCGGATAATCTGTACCATCGAGCTTTACAACATCAAATTTGATGTATAGATCTGCTCTGTGGGGGTGTATAAAGCCATCCCCTATATCAAGATCAACCTCAATCTCTGTGTTGGGTTGATTTAAATTTGCAAATGTCCTCCTGTTTGGGGGGAATGATTGTAGCTCATAACTCTCAATATTTTCCATTTTTTTGTATGTATTTTTATTTAAATATTAATCTCTATGATTGCAGTTGTTGTGGCTCCAGCAAAATCAACTAATTCTTCTTTTTCATTAGTGACCATCAACTCAATGTAATCTATTCTATTATGGCACACAGGAAAATATAATGTTGGGATGGAGTGTAGATGATTGGCTCCATAAATTCAGAGTTAGGTTTGAATGTTGCAATGATGCCAGTTTGTTTGTGAGTGCCTATGCCATTTGATTCGGTAATCATACCCTCGGCCACATTACAGTGAATATTCAGAGTCTCTATGGCAAAGAATTTAGGTATATTAATAGCAGTGTGTTTGATGGCCGCTTCAAGTTTTGTGTTGTTCTCAAAGCCTAACAGCTCTCCTATAGTACCCAGATCCAGTGTTTCTGTAGCAGATACAATCTCTACTCTGTGAGTGACAGAATTTTGAGTTAATACTATACCTCTGGGTAATTGAGCATTTAGAGTATTTATACTGCCCTGGAGTGATGACAATTTTTTGATCCCCAACTGTAATTGTGTTGTTGTGGTGTGTAATATTAGGGATCAAGTACATGCCATAAAATGCTCTGAGAGCTATTGTTTTGGGATACACTATGTCATCATGTAATTTGAGTTTCAATATTGAATTTTGGCTGGTGAGATGGAATACCCCCATGATTTCTCAGATACCACAGGGCCTTTTGAAAATTTTCAATTGATGGTTTATTTATTTGAGACATATATCTAAGAACAGATAAACACAAATGTCCACAATTAACATCTTTGAAGTTTTGAACACGGGCATTATTGTAATAAAGATTAGCTGATTTTAGATATTTTACTAAATTTTCAGGTGGAACACCTCCAAATGAATCAAACACAAATGCCTCATTTTTTAAATATTTAAGATAACAGATCCAGTGAGTGCCCTGATTTTTGTACTTATCCAAATTAACAATACCACACTCTTTGTTGAGTGGTTGTTCTGGTAAAGAATCAGACATGTACACACCTCTAAAATTTTTGATGCCCAGTGGCTTGATTAAAGCTTCAATATCTTGGTTTGTAAGCGGCTCTTGTTTTTTTTAAACTTATTCATGGCTCTCTTAACACCTTTGCCTTGTTTCTCCATGGCCAGGTTATGGCGCTTCAATTCATTTAATTCTGCACTTTTCTTTTTGGCATCTATTACTGTTTTTGCTATTGCGGCTGATCCCCCGGCCAAGCTCCCAACAGCCCCGAGAGCAGCTAAGATAGCAGGGATAGTAAATATAAATCCCCCCACATGTGATTTTTTTCTTGATTGCTGTAATTTTTTTAATTGGGGGTGCTAAGCAACAATTTCATACCATGGCCCTTGGCAAGACAAGAGCTTTTTTTCTTGCGCTGCTTTTTGGTTAGAAGATTATCAATAGTTTTAAGAGATTTGAGACCTGCATAAGGTATTTGATACATAACACCCTTGGCCTTCATCCTAGGTTTATTATATATATATTCACAACCCCCACCCCAATTTTTGTTTGGTATTCATAGCTATGGTGGTCCCCAATGCTGCTATTTTTTCACTTAAAGAAGCATCTTTGCTTACAAATCTACCAAATGCAGCCTCTTCTAATTTCTTGTCTGCAACATGTCTCTTATCAAGATCAGAATGTGTGTTGTATGCTATGTCATGGTCTCTACAAGCAGCATCTAGGGGATTAACACCAGGATCACCTCTGTTTAATCTATGGTCCAATTTTGTGCCTGGACCACAATACTGATAGCCTGGAATATGTAGTTCAAATGGCAGCTTGTTTATAATGTCATTAACCAACCCCCGACCCTCAGAAATATTCCAAAATTTAGGTGGTAGAGTATTAATGATTTTTATAAGATATCCAATCCCCTTAGTGTCATTCACTATAAAATTAGACAATTTGGTGCTTATCATATCCATAATTCCAACCTTTTCATTGTAAAAATTGTGGTTGCCAGCATTTTCCTCCCCAGCTATCACCAGCAACCTATCTACAAGTTTCCTGACATCATCAACCCACACAAATTCTTTAGGCAGGGTGTTGTATTGTTTGATTCCACTACCTGTCTTGATTTGTGACCATATGGGCTTGATTAAATTGTTGTATTTTGCTCCACTGCTCGACTTGACTCTTTTTTGTGTGGGATCATTGTTCTGGTATAGAGCATCTGATTTTATTAATATTTCTTTGTAATATTCATAATCTTGATCTGTATAGCTGCCAGGTCTCTTCCTAGTCATCAGTTCCCACAATCCAGGTGTGCCGGGATACTTAACAAAAGCACCTTTTTCTCCAAGATGAGATTCTGAATATACAATCAGATCATCTCCCATAAATGTTACTCTGAAATTGCCAATTCTATGTATGATGCTACCATCACGCTCTGTGTCAGCATATAAGCCAAAGACCTCATCTTTGTTGTCTTTAGGTGTGCTTAAATATTTTTGAGCAAGAAGACCCAATTCAATAGGATCCTGAGTAGCTTCAATTCTTCGAGGACCAACAGGACTAGGTGTATAAATACTAGAAAGTGGGGTGAATGGATAATCTAATATGTTTCTTGCAGCTACAGGTACAAGCTCTGTGATCAAATTTTGATTTTGCTCTGTAACAGTTTTGATATTTTTACCTAATTCACCAATAGCATCAATAATAGGCTGTTCTGTTCGCTTGTGTTGCTCATAAAAACCTCGGTTCTCTGATTTCCATCCCTTAAATCTTTTTACAAGATAATCTCTTAATTTAAGATCATCAATGATTGGCCTTTTCATGGTTATTTATTTATGTTTCAATGTCTAGAAAATTGTTGATTTTATTTCTGTATTTCCCACTATTGGTTTTTCTTGTCATATCAATTGTGACAAACCCATAACTGTCCTGGTTCCATCACCTACTGCAAATCTTGGAAAAATCATTGTACCTCAAGTCACCACCTACATATTCATCATGTATGTGTTTGAGGTTGGTATGATCTTGATGAAACACACATATAAAATTGCTGTTGTCTCGGATCAGCTGTTTGGGTATTTTTGAAAAAGTCTGTGCCAGGTAGAAGCAATCAATGTTTTTGTGTCGGCCCTGTGTAAAAAAATTTCTAACCTTGTTTTGATTATCAAGTATAATGTCATCAAACACAACAACAGAATTATCGAGACATTCATGGAGTGGCTTAACATCTGGTTCAAAAGTGGCTATATCCAATCCATCATATAGCTTCATCAGCTGTTGATATTTTAATTGTTCCAAGCTCTTAGAGAACACATACAAGTGCCTGTTTTTCCAGTCTAACCAGTTGGGTGCCAATAAAAAATTATCAATCATTAGTGTAGTTTTAACACAAGCAGATGGCCCAACAATAAGACATCTAATATTATCAGGCAGCAAATTGCCATTTCTCTTAATCTGCTGTTCAGGTTCTGGCAGCCTCTTTATAACATCCCAGGTGTTCATATTATCACTTTGTCTGCATCGATCCAGCTGTGTTCTGGAAGTCCTAGCCATTTGACAAGTAACTTGTTGCCTTTTCTGCGAATGATTTTTTCTATGAGATATGTGTCAGGCTGTTTAGTTTTGCTGAGCTCTTCTTCATAGAATCGGCCTTTGAGAATTTCTCCTCGGTGATCTTTTATTATATATGTGTTAAGGGTCCCAGGTTTAACTTGAACCACTGTAAATAATTCAGTGCTCCAGTTTCTTGTAAAACCTCTTTTGAATAAGTGCTTATATTTGCTGATTCTTACTTGATAACCAATCTTGTATTTGGCTTTTCTTGTTGTTGGCTGATATTTAGGATAATAAACAGTGCTGATCAATTTTTGCTCATCAGATGAAGTTACTTCAGAGGGTTTCATGTTGATTGTGGAATGGACCGAGTTGTTATATTTTTGTAGAAGTTCTGGAAGAATATTAATCCATTTATAATTACCTTGAAGTGTAAATTGTTTATACATATGATTTTTTAGGGTTCTGTTGAATCTCTCTACAATTGAGGCCTTGAGATCACTGTAACTCGAGTAATGTTGTATTGACTGGCTTTTAATAAATTGTTGGAACACAGAATTATAAAATTCTTTGCCATTATCTGTTTGCAAATAGCGCCGTGATCTTCCACTCTGATTGATGATTGTCCTGAAGGCTTCTGTAGCTCATTTTCCAGTCTTGGATTTGAGTGGCACAGCCCAGGCAAATTTTGAAAATGTATCTATGACAGTGAGTAGATACTTGTAGCCCTTGTTGATCTTGTCTAAGTTTTTCAGCTGTCCACTTGCCATCTCAATCAAATCGCTCTGCCATAAATCATCTATGCCTTTTGTGACTACTGGCAGTCTCTTATAATTAAGTCTGGCTTGTCTGTGTAATTCATCAACAATAATTTGTCTAGACATAATATGTAAACAAGAATATTGCAACTATGGGGTGTTCAGCAGCTGATACTACAGGATTTTCTAAATACAATTTGTCTCCTATATGTATTTTAAATTCCAGAGAGCCATCATCTTCAACATAAGATGTTTCTAATGTATTGGGGTCTGTAAAATCCTCTAACTCTACACTGGTGATTTTCACTTTGTTATCAGCATTTGTTATTGATAAGGTAGGGTAGTGGTGTGCCTGTGGTTGAAGCCAATATTTGATCTTGATTGGTCTAAGTGTGCCCCCAACAAAAAACTGGTAATAAAATTGTGCAGGGGACAGCATATATATTTTGCCACCTGGTGTAAATGGTGAATCATATTCTTTGTTGGGGATACTGTACAATTCAAGAATTACTGTATGTTTAGGATTCTCGATTATACCTGTTATTTCTTTTTCTGCTGTAAGCAATCTACTTGTTACAGATTCAAGGTGCTCGTTGATAGTCCTAACAACATCATCATGGCCTGGCTTGATTTTTATGTCCACAACAAGTTTCTTGTATTGTTGCACAATTTCTTGAAGCTGGGTGGCAAAAACAGACAGAGCATTTGCTTGATTGGATTCCAAGTTTCCTAGCTGTTGCTTGATATTAGCTACAATTTGCTGTAAATTTTCAACAACTGCCAATTTTGAATTTTGAGCAGTAAGATCATGGACCTGCCTTCTGATATCCTCAAACAGGGCATGCAGTTCATTAATATGTTGATTGGTTGGTAGAAAGGCCACTGTCTGAGTAAGTTGTTTGATCTCTGTTTGGATATTCTTGATATCTTCTGATTTCAATATGCGATTCACAGCTCTCTTAATATTTTTAAGTTCCTGTGATGTAGGCAGATTTGATACAGTATTTTGCAAAGATTCAAGTGCCAATTTCACATTGTTTAATTCAGAAGCATCAGCCACATTTTGCATAGCATTTTGGAGCAGGGCTATATCTGCCTGAGTGGGTGTTGATTGTTGTAAAATTTCAAGCCTTGTTTGGATATCATCGATCAAGTGATGAAAATGAGATAGCTCAGATTCAGTGTTGAGGTTTTCAAGCTTTGTGATGTGTTGCTGGACACTGACAAGGGTATCTACAATCCCAGGCAATCGGGATTCTAGAGTTTCTTGTACATTTGTCAAATCACTTTGCACTGCTGCTATTGTACCCTCAAGATGGGTTATGGTACTTTGAATTTTTCCAAAATCTTCATATGTTTCAAGTTGCAGCTTGATGTTGGCAACACTGCGAGTTATTGCACTCAAAGCATCAGAAGATGGCAAGTTGTTCATAAAATTTTCAAGTGTCTCAATTTTTTCTTTAACCTCAGCTATAGCATTGTTCAGAGGGTCCAGATTAGGTATCTGGAGTAATTGAATCTGTTCCTTTCGAGTGGAAATCACTAGATCAAAATCTTCTTGTGATTTTATGCTTTTGACAATTGTTTGGAGCTGTGTCTGGACATTATTTATCTGCTCTTCCAATTGTTTTTTCAATTGCTCAGAGTTGGTGGCCTGGGTCTTAAATTTGGCTTGAAGAGCTGCTACAGCTTCTTCTAAACTTTGAAAATTATCCAATGTGGCCAAATCAGTATATTTCTGAAGCAATAATTTAAGTTCTGAGTCAATTTTAAGAAGAGGGTCCATGCATTGTGATTGTAAATTTGTAATTTCTAATTGAAGACTGGCATTGAGTGTGGTTTGTAAAGCTTGTAAATCACTTCTTAATTTCTTGACTCTGACATCAAGCATCAGAATCTCATCACTGTGATCTTCATGTCTTGTATGGCCAAATATATCATTAGGCATTTTTGTTTTAGTGGTTATTTATTATTGAATACCTGATTTTTAATTCTATAAAAAAAGGTATATGCTTGTCATAGGATCCAGGGACCTCAATATATAAGCAGTCACCAGCAGAAACAGTATAAACAGTGCCAGAAATCATGTTTGAGTGCTTAATTCTATAAATATTTTTCCCTTTTGAAATCTTGACATTACCCTCAGGGGTTGTAATAAATTGTAATTGACCACCTACAGGTAATTGGTAATGATTTAAATTATTGTTAAATATGTACAATGTTTTACCTGTTTCATCATCAACATCTGTAAGTATGCTGTTCAGATGAATAATTAACAAAGCACTTAGTTTAGATATTATGTCAGAAGAGGGTTGTGGTGTTGGCAGGTCCATAACAGCCTGTTTTTTGAACCCAAATAAGTTCATAGGCATGTTTATTTATTTCAAATCATGCTCTGTGATTGGGCATTGATTACCATTTTTCAAATCACAATGACCCCATGATAGAGTATGTATGCCACATGATAAAATGCATCTCTTATCATCATGTGGGTCCAGAGCCACTTTTCTTACAATATTACTAGTCAACAAGTGATCCACACTCTCAATTCTGGATTCTGATGTTCTGATTGTGCTACATGATTTGAGGCAATTTTTGTAATCTTCAAATTCAAGCTCTTTGTCTACAGTCACTCTGCCAATGCCCTTGACTTTTTTGGCAACAACACAACTACATGTTTCAAAACTGTACATCTTGGCCCTTAACCCAGCAAATGCCACAATAACATCACCAAGTGTCTCATCTTTTAACTTGCCAGGCACCTTTTTGTTGTGGTGTTGAATTTTTGAATGTTCACTGGTATCAAAGTATTTAAACAATTCAGGCTGGGACATATCTTGATAAACATCTTCTGTCTGAATATCAAGAACAAAACTATCTGTGCCCATTTACATCAATTTTACACGATCCTTATAAAAAGGCTTCAACACATCATAATACAATTTTAACATATGTAATTTGGCCAATTCCAATATCACAGCCCCCACATAAATAGGCTTATCAAACTTAATCTTTGTTTTTTCATATTAAAAAGTGCCATATGCTCATCATAAATTCTTCTGTAATTGAAATTGGGCTTTGCTATCAATTTTTTGCTCCGGCTGGGGTCAGTAATTATTTTAACATCAATATGTTTTCTGACATTTTCTATAGTTTTGCCATACACAGAATTGACCATCAATTTAAACAAGGTCTTATCAAATTGGCTCATTGCAGATGTTCGAAGCTCCGTGTTTGTATCAATATATGGCTTCAACCATCTTGAGTGCCTGAACCTCAAAACTTTGCCAATTTTGGTCACTTGAACACCATGATTAATCAGGAACTGGAGGTTTTTGTAATATATGACATAACCCTGTTTTGGCTCCAGTGTCATCATCAATTTCTTCTGTTTAGAGCCAGGTGAGCACTTAACCTCAGGAATTGGGGGCAGATCAGAAAATATGTTGTGTAAATTATCTGGAATTGTCAGATCAACCTCTAAGAAGAGGCCATAGTCACTGTCATCAAAATCCTTAAGATCTTCAATATTGAAATCTTCAACCCACTCAAGCCCTCCATATGGCAGTTTATCCATCATAGCATAACCATAGAGGCTGTTGGCATCTACATACAGTATATAATTTGATGTCAGTGCTGGATCATAATCAGGAATATATTTGTTATTTGCTCTGGCATATCTCTGAGAGCATTGCACCATGCCTCCTCTTATACATTGCTCCATAAACAGATACATATCTTGATCTTGGATCAGATTCAATTGCATTTTAGTGTTCAAAAACATTGCAGACCATGCTAGGCCTGGCGCACTGTAAAAATACATTGGATCCAGCTTATAATTTTGCATGGAAGATTTTCTGAATGCCTGAAGTATATCAGCTAAGAGGGTCACATCAAGTTTTAAATATACCTTGTGATAATCACCAAATGTCTGGCATTTTAAATTGTTCCACATCAATTGGGCATGGTGATAATCTTCATCAGTGATTCCAGATCCTCTGATTTTGCTGTAAAACTCATGTTGTGGTGGCAGAGAACACTCATTAAATTTAGAAAAATCTGTAACATAATCATATGGATATACATCCTTCCGCCTAATTAATTTCAGGTCCTGATTTGGAAACAAAGCACATGTGATTTTGAATTGATCATCAGATAATTGAGTGGCCAGTGTAGCCAGGCTAGCAGACAGAATTCTGTAGGAATCAAGAAATCTTAAGTGAATAGGAACACCATTAACTTTAATTATTTTGCTAATAGCTATATATTTCTCATCATTTTCAGCTAAAATATTTAAATTCTGCTTGTCAAACCCCTCGTACCTGATCAAATGATGAAAATCATAATTGGATGCACCATGGCAAAATATAGGGACAAATTTTGGTCTCTGGATCTTAATATTACAGCTATTACACAGAGCCATTAAAAATTTACCATCTGTATGAGAATGGTGTTTCACCTTGATATTTCTATCTGAAAATTCAGAATCACATACCGGGCATTTTTCTGCATTGTTGAAATCTTCAATCTGATCCTCTGTTAAAGGCAACATGGGTTTTAATTTTAATAAGATATTAGAGGCTATGTCATGGCACTCATTTTCTATTCTATGTACAAATTTTTTGATGGCATCTGGTCCCATGTATATATATTTTTTACTAACAACCCCATCCTGTACAACCACATAATAAAAGCTGGAAGGTTCATGTAATTGATATGATGTAATTGAAGATTCCTCAGGGTCTGGGCTACAGAATGCAAGAGGTTTGAGGTTTGATTCAAAATCACAGACTATATATGCTGGGTGTTCCAACAAGGCTTCAAACTTTTTGAATTTGGCATTTTCACTTAGATTAGGCATAAGCATATGAACAGGTTTATGGTTGCCACAGTATTTCAGATGCTCAATTAACTTGTTTTTAGCAATTTCTGCATTCACTTCCCGAACCCCATTCACCATTTTTCTACCATTAAATACAGTTAAACATCTTCTGCACAACTTAAATATTCTATTAAATTTGTCTAGTTGTTTTCTTACTAAAGCTTCAAGATTATGTATCAAAGTGTAGTGGTGTGTATCATCCCCTTCAATTAAGAGCAAATCAATCGGAATAGCAGATTCATCATCAAGTGTACTGATTCTGAGAGGTTCTATCAAGCAATTGCCACGGCCAGTAGAACAAATAAATACATTAATAGATAATTGTTTACCATTGATATCCCTGGCCTTTTTTTCAAATTTATCAATATTCTGAACAGACATTGGATATTCTAAGCCCTTCATTGCTTCGTTAAAAATGTGTTCATGCTGTTTATAACAACTTATTCTCTCAGGATTATCTAAAACTGGGAACAAAGCAGCTAAAATACACCACAAAAAGCATTTCTCATCATTATTTTTTATGTTAACCGCGGCTTTTTTGTTTTTAATATTGGCAGGTAATGGCAGATATGTAGAACCTTGTAATGGGCTGAATTCAGAAATACTAACATAGAGCTTGTGTGGAGATCCGCATAGGCTTCATCCTGACTCTTTTCCAGCAAATTCAGAGTGTTTAATATTCAATTGATCTATCAAACTGCTTATTATTTTGTCTAAATTTGCATTTGAATATACAGGTACAGTTTCTGTTATGTGGGGCTGTGTAAATTTTGTGCCATTTGGTTTCTTATATTGTGTAAACAATTTCAGGGACAGCTTATAAGAGCCATTTTGTGCATTTAGAATTGCCTGCAAATCAATATTTACACTGTTCAAAAAATTCTTAATACCACATTTTTGCTCTGATACAAACCGGTAATCCCTAAGTTGGCCATTAAAACTGCTATGGATAGGTGGTGCATAGCGTGGCTGCTTTGCTGTTCTAGCATTAACAGGTGCTTCATGCTTCCTTTTCAGACCAGATGTAGATGGTTGTGGGGGCAATATTGATGACTGTGCATAACAAGTACATTTATGCCTATTGTAATATGCTTTGCTTAATATTTTATGGCATCTTGGACAAATTTTTGTGGCCTTTCTGCATTTCTTACGGTCACAATTAAACCGGTGCCTAGACCAATTAGAACTAGATATATTTTTTTTACATTGATTGCAATATTTTTGATTTGGCATTTTTATTGTTTATTTATATAAAATTTCTTGGTCCAAAAAAACAGAACTATGGGCAATATGCCAAAACAATTATAACAGCAGTTAGTGGCTGAGCTGATGCTTTTATACCCAGACAACAGCAATAACTAGGCTCTGGTGATACCCAATATAAAATAATTTTGCTCTATTATACCTTTACCAGGTTTCAGATCCGGGAGCTATCAGTTGTATATCAACTAGCAGTGAATATTCTCAAAATCTCACGTGTGGAGATATTATTTTGCCACATGTATTTCAATCTTACACATTTTATCAGGACTCAAACCCAGAGCTCTTGTTTACAAGGCAACAATATTAACACTTTGCCATCAGGGGAGGCCTCACATTTTATCAGGACTCAAACCCAGAAGCCTCTTGATTACAAGACAATAAAAACCATGGGGCTATGCACCACACTCTACTGGGTCTCAGCTAAGAGCTCTATATCAGCTAATACAGACAAAATTGGATTTTGATCTGTGCAATAAATATTCTGTAAGTCGCTCTTGTGTTTATATTAACAGAACAAGGCAAAACCAGAATTGGATTCTGGCTTGCATGACAGCAAACAAGAGGGCAATGTTCTTTTACTAAGAATTTCCCCCTGTTACACAGAAATATTAATAGAAGTTTTATGCCCTTTCAGTAAATTACACAGAATTATCATTAATGCCCTCTTTTAGCTGTGTAGATTATATCTCTTGCGTGCCGGCATATAAAGCCACTAGGCATGCAAGAAAAACTTCCCGATCAAAACTTTTTGATATATTGCTAAGCTAAATAATTGCTTACCCCGGGCAAAAAAAAAAAACTGATCAAAAGATTAGAAAGAACATGAAACAGCCTGCCCTTGTCCCATTGTATTGATCTGTAAGTTGTAGAGCATGAGAATATAAGCATTTTTGCCCTAGCTTTAAGTGTAGTCAAAACAATATCAAGAGGAGGGCATATTTTTGACAAGCTTATGGACAACAATCTGGCAAATGTAGCTTTTACACACATAGGCAAATCTGTCTGAGGGGGTTCTTCGTTTCTACACTAGGGCTCAAAATTCTTTAGATTTAAATATGTACACACATGGCCGATTGGGGTATATGCCCCCCTTGATATTGTTTTGAGTGTAGGCAAATCTGTCTATTGAGGGTTCTTCTTTTCTACACTAGAATTCAAAATTCTTGGGATTAAGAGCATATCACACTTGAAGAATTGGGGAATATGGGCATCTTGACATAGTTTTAAGTGTAGGCAAATCGGGCTGTTCAATCAAATAACCTCTTCATTTGTACGCTATAAGTGAGCCAATAATAGCACCAATAACACTACTTTTAAGGGATGGATTTTTATGTATGCTGGTGCAAAAGTTGTCAAGAGCATGTTTTGAGTTTTTTTTTATTTCTTGAAGCTCTTATTGGGCGGAATAAGGTGCATGAACACCGGGATGGACAATTTGCATGGTAACACTCATGGATCTCACTGTACATAATTTTTGTACATTCTTGTTCACACAAAGTGACACATTTTATAGGATTGAACAGTTAAAATATGTGCCTCTTTATGTGAACAGCAGTGTACAGAAAGCATTAGATACCTGAAACTTACACTGGTTATTTACTTTGTCTATGTGGACATTTGTGAAACATTAAAGAAGAAAATGATGTTCTACTTGAACTTTCAGTATGGTGATAAAGTTAAAAATGTTATTGTAGGAAACAAAAACAAATATGGATAAAATACAGCTGTGGAGTCGATTGAAATAATTTGTGATGTGAATCGTTGGTCTCCGTGGGTATTTATCGAATTGATATATAAACGATTTTTTTTGCACATTTTATGCATTACGGACGATACACGGGGATAATTATAGCTATACTCCACAATCGATCCTTGTGTTTTACCACTTCGGCGTAAAAGTAAAATACGTTCACTCGTAGTACTTAATTCGAGCTTCGATTTGGCACTGTGCATTTTTCAATTAGATGTTCCTGTCTTGTGCAATAATACAAACTTTCTTACATTACTTACCATACGTGCTTCTCTTTATCGAAATACATGGGTTGTAAACACACAGTAGTGCCCAAGGTAACTTAATATATAAGGTAGCGCCATCCGAAAATTGCCGATCATGCACGAGTTCGTGACGTCATGTGGGAGGATCGGTTATGCTCGGTGCTCCTTCGGTTATGTTCGTTCTGGGCTTGGCCGAAGCAAACGGCCGCTATCATTTCTATGCGAGTTTCAGAGAGGGAAAGTGTTTCATTACTTTGAGGGGTAAATATTAATTATCATACTTCGGGATGGTATTGAGGTATTCCTTTAATGATTAGTAACACAATTAAAACATGCTACTTTTAAAAGAGGGAAAATTGCACATGCAAACGTATTGTAAAAATTCATGTTTCTGAAACCTGATCGATATATTACAAAGAAGGTTAACCGTGTTCTCATTAGAATTTCAGATTTCATCATTTCATAAATGGTATTATGATTTTAATAAGAAACGTTGCATGCTGAAGAAGAATTGCATAGTGAAAGAGTTACAAAGAAAGAATTGATTGACAGATTTGGTTTATTTTTGCTTTTCTGTCTTTTTTTTAAATGAAAGAAAAACCCATAAGAGGTATCCCCCCCCCCTTTCGATCTCTTTCTTTGTTTCCACAAGCCGGCCTCTTTGGCGTAGTGGTTAGCACATCGCACTTCAATGCCAGAGGTTTGGGTTCGAATCCTGGCTTGGGCATGGATGTTTGTGAGTGTTCATTCATCATTTCATTACTCATCCCCATCTTCGCAAATTAGCCAAAAGTGGCACAAGAAGCGAAGTAAAATGAAGCAAATCAATCAATCAATATTTGTTTTCACGTATACTATCACATTTACTAAATTCTCAATTTTCTCATTAAGGAAAAATCAATGCCTTACCCGATTGGATTCGAATCTGGGACCCCTGGTGTCGAAGCGCGATGTGCTAACCTCTACGCCAAGGAGATCGACATAGACCTCCGAGGTACTACGGGCCTCACAGAACGTCACAGGAGTACTATCGGATTATAAATTATGGATATTAGAGTTTGGATAATAAAAAAATAAATTATATAATATATAATCTATTAATAAAAAACACCCGTTCTTTATTTATAGAATCTCAAAGAGAGCGATAGTTTGCCAAACTAAAAAATAATCCTATTTTGTTCTCACGATGATAAAAATAGAAGGCATAATCAAAAATAAATTGGTAACTATAGATTGCCACAGAATTGAATAAGCTGAATTTTGATATAACTCGTTTTTATGTGGTTCTACTGATTAACTTTTAATTGGAGTCCAAACTTGAATATCCGTAATTTTTAATCCGATAGTAGTCAGGTATAATTTATTTACAACATTTAACACAACGCAGTACAAAAGCCTAATAGCCTATTTGATTTTCTGATTGAATAGTTCCCTCTTGTTCATTCAGAACGTTGCAATCATTTCTAGGAACATTTCACATTTTACATAACATCAGAAAGTATTAAAATTATACTGACATACTTAAAATCCAATCTTTACCATTCTCCATAATGTAACTTTATTTTTGAAATTATCAAGTGAAAGAAGCAATATACAATCTAGATAAAATTTTACTCTGCATTTGAAACTTATTCTAATTTCGAAAGAATTCCCAAACTTCTTCATATATTTATTTACTGTACAATAATTTACTTACGGATCAAAGTTCCACATGCAAAAATTTTTTGGAAAGTTTTATGTGGAGGAAGAATGATGAAATAGTTTGTAAGATAGTAGTTTCAGACTTTGAAAACGCAATTCCAGTTTGTAATTTGCAGATATTTTGAATTTCTCTGGTTCAAATTTGGCTGCAAGTTATCGTTGTCATAGTTCTAAGAAGTATTTTTTCGTATTTAGAACTTTACATACAAACGCGTGCAGAAGACGAGCCAAAGTGTACAAGTACTAATTTAACTAAGTTAACCTACTCGAAATACTTGATGAGTACTAGGAACATCAAACTTAAATGTCTTAACCTACTAATTCGAGCCTATAGAAATAGATTTATGATCACACAGTAAATGAAACGCTTTGAGAATATCGATAAAAAATATCTTAGTTTAATTAAACAATAAAGGAGAAAAGTTACATGAACTCACAATGATTGACCGCGCAACTGTACGAATCAATATTCATTAAAGGACTTTGTCCGCAGATTTTCCATTTCCATTTCCATGTGTGTTTGAGTTGTATAACCGGAAAATATACTCCAAGGCTGATATGCGACACACATTTGTACATTAACGAAGTAAATTGCATTACACTGATCTTAGATCTTGCTCTTTTTGACAGAAATTTACTACAAAGAAATAATGTAATATCCATTGGTTTATATTGAGTACAAGGGTACAAAATTATTCACAATATATTTGTGAAATACCAAAATTGAACAAAGTTGCAAAAATTTCAATGATGGGTGTAATATTCACTCATGCAATATTTACCATCGTGCATACAACGCTATGTAACTCGAATTGAAGATGTACTAAGTGAATTTCATTTCGAATAGCGTGAAAGTTAGTAGGCGATCTTCGAAATGCCCATTTCCGACAACGTTTTTCACAATAATGTGAACATACAAATCACAATCAACATCGGTCTGTGTTAAATTAAATTGTTAATAATTATAAATCCGACTTACATAAAATATACATAACAAATCAGTTAGGCTCACTACGTACTTCGCACTAGTTGAACAAATTTTCAAGATATTGATGACTTTTCTTGTGGTACTGTCGGTTAGGTTACGTTGTAGATTTTGAACTTCTTTATTCAGTTAAAGCAGGTTGATAGAGGTTGTTTGTAATCTTTAATTTATTTGCTTCATTATGCAGACGTGTGTTTCTCCTTTGTAAACGATTGAATATGTTTTCCAACAACGAACCATTGCTTGCAGTTTGTGCATATACCTTCGTCTATATATTTTTCTCTTTTCTGGCAGCATACTCTTTAGGCTGTTTAGGGCACGTCTCCTTATTGCATATCTTTCGTAGTGTACATCTCTGCAAACTTATCAACACGTCCTACAAGCGAATCATATTGTGAAGATAAGTGTTTAGGAGAAATACACCATTTCCTCGATTATTTGGTACTAAAGTAATTGGGTGTAATTTTAGCGATGGCACTGCAGTTCGCTTCAGCACGTTCTTTGGTGGAAAATACAGAAATTCTGCTTTTAGATCTCGCACATAGTCTTCTTCACAATAATTGGCACTGCACACTTGCATTTTTTACATTTCGTCTACAAGCATGAATCAACTGTTTACTTACGCAATTATCGACTGGAAATATATGATATTTTATGTCAGTTCCTTTAGTTTTCTGGTTATAGTTTTCATAGCTTGCTACAGCACAATTAGACATGATTGCAGTCTACAAGTACAAAAATACAATAAAAATAAATCGAACACTACAAAATCAACAACCTGCTTGTTCCGATTTTTGCGACGTGTTAGTAGCTAAATGTACCACGCACCAAACTTACTGCACATATCAACGAGCACCGTCAAACCCGATCCTCCCAGATGACGTAATGCATACGTATTTCACATAGCAACGAGCACCCCCTGAGTAGTGCCAGGTCGAACCTTGGCTTTTAACGTGGATATATATGCGAATTTCCACTACGATTTAATTTTATATATTTCATGTTTTTATCCCTTTTTATGATTTTCGTTTTATTTTTGTATATTGAAGTTTCTATTTCTTAATCGCTGTATATTATTTTCGTTATTTTAAATCGTTTTTCATCAACTTGTTTGGGAATTATATGTTTTTTGGATATTTTATTGTTCAAGGTTGTCCTAGCATTGTGCGATAAGAGAGGCCCTTACTTCACTTGATTTCCTTATCGCACAACATGAGGACAACCTTGCGTTGTGATGTTTCTCAAACTTAAAACTATGTTTTCTTCCACTTCCAATTGTTTTCTCACCATAAATCCTACATTTCTGGAATCCTTGATTCATACCCTTTCCAACGATGTAACATACATATTTCTATTAAGAAGGGTCGATTCGACATCCTTACCATAATTATAACATATTCATAAAGAAGTATATATTTTTTCTTTAAATACGAGATGTACTGGCAACATTGGTCGTATGAAGGGACAGTACCAGGTGTGCCCGACCTCTGAGTATGTTTTAGAATCCACAGATGAAAGAATGGGGTTGACATTTATCATACAAAAATCTAATATACCTATATTCTTGTACGATAAATTTCAACCCTTTATTTCATCTGGGCATTAATTGAATAATACAATCAGATGTCGGGCACACTTGGTACTGCCCTCCGACAGGATCAATGTTGCCTGTACATCTAGGAATTAAAAACATATACTTCTCATGAATATGTCATAATTAACCTCATAAATCGTCTGTAATGCATAAAATGTGTGAAAAATTATTGTTCATATATCAAGTCGATAAATACCCTCAGAGGCGATTGATACAAATCTAAAATTATTGCAAAAGATTCCACGGCTGTCTTTTGTTCGTGTTTATTTTTCTTCGTACAAAAACTTTTTCTGAGCATACTGAACGTTCATGTAGAACATCATTTTCTTCTTTAATGTTTCAAAAATATCCACATAGACAAAGTTAATACTCACTGTAAGTTTCATGTCTCCATCGGTTTTGTAAAAAGGTTACGTACGTTCAAAATCTCGGTTGTGCGACTTTTTGGACACCCTGTAGTAGTATCTGATCACTAGACCTCGGATTTTTAGGTTCTAAAAAGTGTGCTTTTAGGTTCCTAAAATAGGCTCTAAAAATCAAAAAATAGGTTCGAAAAACCATAAAGTAGGTTCTAAAAATAATAAGTCAGGCTCAAGAAATCCTGAAGTAGGTTAAAAAAAACTTGAAATAGTTCAAAATTCCTGAAAAATACTGATTAGGTATAGTCACCGGCAATGAAAATGGGACACCTATATCCTGAAATACGCACTATCTTGCATAATGTTATGTGTGTTGCCTAACCCTACGGTGATTGCAGAACTTACCATTGGAAATTTGCTATTAAAATCCACTCTTTGCCGTATAGTTAGGCAACAATCGTTTTTCATGTTATTCAAGAGTCAAACTCAGCACAACGAAAACATAGTTAGAGGTGCAAACTTCAATGCCGAAATATTAGTTTGCAAGGTTTCAAACACGTTCATTAAATTTTTTCGTGACAAAACAAAGTAAATGCCTTGTGTGACATAAAAATCCTGTAAAATCTTTAAAAATATATAAAAACCTTTAAAAAGCTTGATTTAGGTGCATAAACCTAAAATATGTTCTAACAAGCAAAATAGTTTTTTTTCAGGCACTATAAAACTTCATCCGTTGTTTCGTTTTCTAACGAAACGCTGACGTAACTTATTATTTCTTTTATACCTGTAAAGGAAAAAATGGGTTAAAAATCTAAAATCCGAGGTCAACTGATCGCAATCAAAATGTTCAGCTTTGTGCGCATCACTACCAGCACCATAAGCGTGGTTTGCACATCTAAAATATGATACCTCAATAGTGATTTTTCTTTTATGTGTCTAGTACCAAGTATCAGTACCTGCCTTGCCATTCACAAGTCTACCAATTTGTAAAAAAAATCCAACTTTGAGAAAGCTAGCAATAAAAATAATAAGAAAATTTATTACACTTATATTCTACTTTATATGTATTTTCTACAGAAAAAAACAAATAGATCAAATTATTATTTTCTATTTATTTCCAAAATATCTCTCTCCTATCAAATATTGCACCATAAATTCGTAGCTTTTATGAATAATCTGTTTATAACAATTGAGTAAAATGTAAGAAAATACTTAATTTCTACATGTTACATGTTTCATATTTAAATTTGATTCGTAAAAAAATAAACATAGCACTGAACGTGCAAACCTTATGACATACAAATTATGAATTAATGAATTCAAATGTAACTTAAACAAAACATTTTCCACACTAAAACAGAATATATAGAACTTCATTTGGAACTACACTGTGTGACTACTTACTACATAGTGGTGTAGAAAAAATCTATATTTGCTGCTGTTTTACGTAATTATTGAATGAATATCTGTTTTAATGAAATCAATATGATAAAAAAATACTGTACCAATTAACAATTTATATTTATGCGTTACCATAATTTACAGTCTTTGCTTAATATATCAATTTTATATAAAAAGGATATAACCATCCCGATTACATATTCATAATTGAAACAGATAACATTTGTGATATTTTTACATATAGACAATATTTTATTGCACTGAATTATATACATTACTTAAGGAACATATTTTCCTCTTATGTACATTAATAAATTAATAAAATAAATATATATAGATATTCATAAGTTCATAATATTATCTTTACAAATACTGCTTCGTGAAAACTGATTGTTGTTTTTGGGCCGGGACAGTACTTTGATATATTACTTTGTAACAAACAATTAGTTCCTTGTACAACCACGAAGAAAATGCATTGTGACAAGAAAAGCAATTGATTTTCTCTTGCCTTAGATTTTGAGTTTAAATTGCATTGCCAATAACGTTGGCTCTTAAAAGTTCACACATAGCAACTAGTAAAGTGAACGTTAATCGGTGAATTGCAACTTGTTTTTTGCTTCTGACTGTACAAGACCATTTTGGTGATGATAGTCTTGCATGATAGGGAAATTATGACTGGACCCTTTTCTGATAGTGTACTATAAATTAAATAAAAATTGGTATAGAACACCTTACTCAAATTTAAATATATAATGCCATTTGTCTATTTAAAAGAAATGAGTCCGCGTCTGTCTTCTATTGCAACCAAAATATTTTAATTCTCTCAACTATGCGCCACTTAAACAGAATAATGCTATGAAGGGGTGTCAAAGGTGATGTCCAAGGAACTTGGAGAAAACAAAAAGAAAAGTTCTAATGCGATGTCGTAGGAAAGACAATTGGGTTCGTGGAACAACCTAAAGTGGAGGAATGTCATGGATGATTTTGAGTAACAGTTAGGTACTATATATTAAATATAAATATTGAGTCTCATTGTCAATATGTTAAACCATAGGAGCATCCCCTCATCGCTAGCTAATAACATGCCACTGATTTTTCTTTAGTAATGGAGTGTAGTTTGTACTGATGGTTTGGAAAATAGGTAAAAACAAGATATCAATAAACTCAAAACGAATTGAAACTGTACAAAATTTAAATTTTGACTCAATTGTAGCTGATAATATAACATTCTATAGTTTCGGATAGATATCGGAAAATAAATTGTTGTTCTGAGTGTCATGAGAGATTGCAGGTAGCTACTTGAAGTCCATAGAGTTCTAAATTTCTGTTAACTTGTACTGTTGTAGATTGAAATATTGGGTACAGATAATAACAATAATATTACTATTATTATCAGTATTTGATGAGATGGTCTGATATGTAAGATGATGTAAATTGAATATGTTTGTAATTTACTTTATTTGCACATGTTCAGTAACTTTTCTCGCAAGTTAAAGTCGACAATATTATAACAACATTATCAATTATGATAAAATTGTAATTCTAGTAGCGGAAAAAATTGTAAATATATAATTTCTAAAACGACGAAATTGTCTGATCGCGGTATATTTTTGAATCTTCCTTTATTTAGAGGCTGTCATATTACCTATTCGCACTTAATGCTCAATATATTGTTTGGGTATATGCCAGCATTTCAAAGTGAATTCATTTTCAGAGGGCAGCATCATTAAAGAAGCCACGATCTTGTTCGTTGTTTTGGTGATTGGAGTACCTGATGGTATGAGCAGTACTCAAAATTACTTGGTTTGATAATAAATATTTACTTATATTACAAATTACATAAATTACAGATGTCTGCATGAAACTGAAATTTGCTTCATGGAAACTCATATTTTACCATTAATATTAGACACAGGTAATTGAATAAAATACCATATTCTAGTAACAGTTTTGAAGGACAAGTACATATTATGAAACATAGCTATCCATAATTGTAATTACATATGTTGTATCAAATATTTTAATTTCGAAATTGTTATGACAAAAATGTTTTGCTATTGACTTGATGAGAGTGTAAGAAGAGATTCAATTTAAATTTTAAAATTTCAAATTAAGAGTGACACTTGCAAAAAAATGTCAATGCGTTAGTTATGTGTGCATTATTTTTCCGTGCAGTTTGTAATCAGTGTACTGTTATTTATTAGTCGATGAGGATATATTCTGATCAATATTGCCTTAAATCGAAATGAAGGTGTTCCACACATGGTTAACTTTGATACGTACATGTCCACGTATAATATAAGGTAAACAATGGTCTAGTCACGGCCCAGAATATCTGATTCATTTACCGAGAATTTTAGAGTCTACTCATTTTTCAATCTACATCCTTTCTTTTCAATGAATTTGAAAGATTTCCATTTATTGATTCAGTGTGGAAATGATTTTGAGTTTATAACAGTTGTAAGATCTTCTTCATACTTCATACATACATACATTCTGTTCATACAACCTCATACTCTTACATGCTCTTCATACTATATTTCATCCTATCTATTTTATAAATTGTAGTGATTAATTAATTAATTAATTTGTATGAAATTAAATTCTAACAACTGTTGTTTGTACGGGCATGAGTTAGTCATTAACACCTTTTAGAGTCCATGTTTTAGGAATTCAACAAATCGTTGAAAACATCTCTAAGGATCTTAATGGAAACCTCACTAGTCTAAGAAATATTTTCTGTCAGAGAAAACAAATGCCTAGTCGTAACGTAAGCGTCAGAAACATTAAGTTTGTCTATAACAATGACACATTTTAGCATTTCAGTTTAGAAGCAGTTTAAAAGAAGTATAGCCTAGTTAGAAAACTATAATGGTTTTGAATAGTATAAGTATGAATATATTATATGTTCGTTTGTTGCCTGAAAATATATATAAATAATAATAATATGCCTAATTATAAAATACTGTAGTGCGGAAGATGAAAATTGTTTAATAGCAAATAATCAGATTTGCTATTAAAAATTCTACGTTTCTATGTTGTATTGTTATGTAATTTGTATACTAAAATTAATTTACCATAGTTATTTATTACTAAATTATATTTATAATTACAAATATTCCTTATTTGAACATTAATTACATTTTCCTGCACGCTTTATTTCGACGACCTTAACATATAATGTCATATATATTTTCATTAAAAATAAAGATTACATTTGATTCTGGATAAAAAGAGTAATACTGATGTTCACTAATTTCCAAATACTTACAAGCTACCATAGGTTTTACAAATGCAGATATCTGACGTTAAGCATTGTTCTTGTGACGTGACAGCAAGTATTTGGATAACTGTAGTTAATAAATCCAACACTATCGTGGGTCGACAATGGTATTATTGTTGTCACTGCTATATATTTTGCACTAAATAAGAAAATAAAAATAATTAAGCATTAGAATGATTGTCTTTGCTTGAATAATACATTATATTACATTTTGTAAAACTTAAAGGAATCTCTCAAAAACCTTGAACATCAGAATACTGCTAGCAACCAAGTATAATCCGTTCATGAGAATTGCAAATAGGAGAAAATGGAAGTAGGGCAAGGACGGAGCAAACGAACACTGGGGCAAAGGGACATCCCCTAAGAAAAGTAACGATATTTTCGGTTTGAAGTTAGCAACAGTGCAGCTGTTGGAGTTGTGTACGAACCTGAACGTTTGCGAGCAGGTGTGTTGAGTATCGTAAGAAATCGTAAAGAAGAAACGCCAATCCAGCCTAAAAACCTGACCAGATAAGCACAAAATGTATATGCAAAACCCTGAATACTAAAAAAAAATGTGTTGCGAACACAAGGATTGCATATAGAGTAAAAGAAGGGATGTTCACCATGCTGGGAATTTTGCCGTATTTGTGGTTTTTGTAATCGTAGATAGAAACTTTAGGTTGGAAACACTCACTGATGCCTGTAAAAAATGAAGTAACATGTGCCTTGTTTCCACTAAAAACTACAGTGTGGTGAGCGAACTAGCAAGCAAGCAATGCAGTTTAGAATGCGCGGTTACGTCTACACAGAAGACAAAGAAAGGTGCCAAATTTCAATACTACGTTGGATATTGTCATTTCGTGGCAGTTAATAATTATTTTTCTTCCTTTTAATTATTGATATCGTAACCTCAAACTTTAAGAATGTCGTGAAAAGATTTTCTTTGGAAAGCGTGCATGTACAAGTAAACATAAGTTGTTTTCTTTCGACTATGCATTTGCTGGTAAATTCGCCAGAATAACAGAATGTTTCGAATTTCCCTTCTTACAGGCGATCTTTCACACACAACTTGTTCACAATGCATATGAACATTTAGGCCTATGTTTCTTAAACATGTTTGTATTGTATCTTTTTAAGCAGTTTTGTATTGTCATTTGTAGGTCTTTTTACACTTTGTTGTCTGACTTATTGACAACAACTTGGTATTTCATACACTTAAACTGACGATAAAATGATAAATAAGTTATATAGCGAATTTCCCAGCATGTGGCGGGAATTTCGCCACGTTTTCTCATTTTAGTATTTTTAATATTACGTCACAAGTATAAGTAACACAGTATTTATGTTATATTCCTCATAATCCACAATGACTACTTTTTGTATCGTATAAATTTTGACCTTCTCCCCCAATTCGTTTAGAAGGAAAAAAATTAAAAGTATTTTGGTGGCGAACTTCCCCTCCTTTCCCTATTACAATGGTCCCGCCGACGTTGTGATTTGAAGTGTGGTGAAGTCAGTGATTCCTTTATAGATACACACGTGTTGCCAACATTGTGCTGCCATCTGGTGGATTTTTTCGAAATGTAAGGTCAAAGGCTAACGAACGGCTAGGGACAGCATTAGCACCTTGGGAAATACATGCTAACAGCACCAAACATGGCCTGCCTAACCTATCCACGTAGGCATACAGTAGCATAAATAAGCATGTAAATAGGTTTGGCAAGTTATATTTTGTTTATTTAAGCTCTTATATGTCTACGTGGATAGGTTAGGCAGGCCTAGTTTGGTGCTGTTAGCATATATTTCCCAAGGTGCTAATGCTCTCCCTAGCCGCTCGTCAAAGGTTAAAAGTGGGGCAGATGGACAGGTTGCAGTTCGAGCAAACGGACATAGGTGAATGGTATTGCATTTATCTATTGTTTGGTACTTTTTGATTGAGATAGTAATGGTACTTGACTCAGTAATGGAAATGGCAAGTGTGAATTAATTGTATGTAATGCATTTTATACCCTTCAAACGTTTTTGTTTCTAATACAATGTGCCTTGTTACAGGATGGTGAGAAATCGAGAACGAACAATGCTGTAAATGGGTTTAATGCTTGTGGAATATATCCCTTTAATCCACAACGACTGCCTGTGCATGCCTTTGTTCCTGCAACTGTCCGTGTTTAAGATGAGCGATCATTAGAGCTTACAGCAAGATAAGAGGATGTGTCATCTCGTGGAAGTTTTGAGGAGCTAAACCCTTTGCCATCAACTTCTGGAACCTGCAGCAGGAAACGCAAAAATGGACAATCACATGTATTGCCCCTAATGTGCGGGGTAATCGGACACTGCCGCATCGGGGGATTGATTAGACTATTTTGAGACAAATGTTCATTTTTTTGCATACTATGTGCTATCATGTGTTAACTGAACGTTCACACCTTCTATACCAATAGTTATTTTCATTTTTCAATAAAATGTTTCAGAGTTATTTTGAAAATTGTGCTTGGGGTGTCCGTTTGCCCCGTCCTTACCCTATTATTCGTTCGTTATTTATCACTGTGTTTGCTTCGAATATGTTGGCCCAGGGATCACAACTAGTCATGAAGGGACCACAACTAAAATGTTTTACTACACTTGATTATCTTTATTATTTTTATGTCTAATACTATATTTACCATAAAGTAATGCTACTATTAGTATTATATGAAATATTGTTTTTGTGTTAATATTATTGTTACTCTTTATTACACCTGTAATTTTTATGTATTTTCATTCTTTATGTAATTTTTTAATTCTCTTTGTCACCTTCCTATGGACAAGGGTTAGTTGTAAGAGCGGCCCATGAGGCCGAAATACTCCTGCTTTGATAAAGATTATTATTATTATTTTTCAGAAATTTTCAAAAGAGCAAAGTTTTTCAAAAAGAAGATATCTTCATATATCTGCATAAAACGATAGTTCGTCCTGTTCTTGAATATGCTAATCAATTATGGTTTCTGACTGCAACCAGTCACCTTCAAAAAGTTGAATCAGTTCAAAACTTTTTATCATGTTATTATGCACAAATTTTTTAAAAAAAAGTTACTATGACTAACATTATTCTCAATGGTTAACGCAGTTGAATATGGTTACCTTAGAAGAAAGAAGAAAAATGAAAAGGATACATTTTGTACAGAAGATTTTAACTTTCCAAATAGATAGTGAATCCCTTTTGAATAATATATCTTATAAAATTCCCAGATATTCCCAGAGAAGTATCTCAATTCTTACATGTCTAAATAAGGCCAGAGGTATAGTAACTGAACTTGTTGAAACCTACAATTTGAATTTATGATGATGTATAAGATTGTAGTATCCACTGTATTATTTAATAATTATGTATTCAATTCTGTAATTTGTATGAACAATTTTGACATAATGATGTACCTGGTTGTTAAATCGTGCTCATCACTTAAATTAAATAAAACACTATTATTATTATTATGGCCACATGGTGAGTGAAAACCAATCAAATGAACGTTGAAAGCAACAGGCAGGAATTTGTTAAATGATCTGTACTTGAACACCATTATTCTTCCGAACAGCTTCTACTTGTTTCACTACAATTTCCTTTCACCAACCTGATACTGGGATGCACTTGCGCAACACCTAGTGTCAAAACGTCCAGACGGTAAAAATAATTAATACATAAGTTAAGCTTAGTTGATCCTGGGCTTTGTATACAGTCTGCCCCAGTACAAACTTTCATAAGCTGTAGAGGACGGTGAACTTTTTCTCAATATGGATTAGCTGGTTTAGGCTTCTTTCAGACGCCATGAATATTCGAAAAACGAAATTCTCATCATGTATATATTTAATTTCGTTGCATAGATTTGCAGCTACCACTTTCATTTATTTATTTTCTCGGATAATTCTTTTGTACGTTACGGATAGACTGTGCAAACAATAAAGGCAACGGTTGTCCTTTACAGTGTGAATATCGTGGCCAAAAATTGCAGCCTACAGTATGTTCGAGAAGTCCCCATAGCCCTACTTGCAGTGTGCAAATTAACGGAGGGATACCGTGGACCCCCCCCCCCCCCAAAAAAAAAAAAATAACCCTGGCAAAAGAAAATTATTTATATACCTGCCAGGTATAAAAAAATGGAGTTGAAAGCATATACCATTTCTTAGGTATATAACAAACAAACACAATTGAAAATCATTCATGTCCATTAATGGTCCAGTTATCAGAGATTTATCTGCCAAAAAAGCATGCTTCCTTGTGGATTAAAGAAGGATATAATTCTACGTGAGAAGGGGGATAATTACTGTACCTTTGTCCTTCACCTATTTATTATATACAGGCCGAACAGGTAAGAGGGTGAACACCACGCCTGAGCCGGGTTTTAACAACTAAACACTGATAATTAAATTACTAGTGTCATCACTGTACGTGATCTGGTCCATCGGCCTGGTCGCGTCGGCGGCGTGTGGCCCGTTGACGGTGTGTACTTTGGGCACTACCCAACCTTTGCACTGACACACTTCACGAGTCGCACCACTTAGACCAACCACTCGCCTTGCCAGCTCTCTTCACACTTCTCTGGTGGCCTCTCCTCACCCAGGAGCTGGCTGGCTAATTTGTGATGACAAAGCATTTTATTTCCGGCTCGTGACAATAGTGCTAATATTTTTGCGTGTATTATTAAAGTGCTCACAAGAAACTTTTAAGTAGGTTAGACGAACATTAAGTTTAAATTTGGGGCAATTGAAATTTTGTCAAGTTTCTCAGAGTTACTAGTTCAATAGCTAGCTCTTTTCTGTGATGGGTTTGGGTTTCCTTAGAATGTAAATTGTTTCTAAATTACGTGCTACCTAGGTTACAACTCTTAAAGTATGTTTTAAAGGTACTTTGATCCACAAGGTAATACAGTAAAACCTCGTAAATACGGACTAATGAGGGGGGATAAGTTGATCGGTTTAACGAAAGTCAGGATTCACTGAAATAACCTAAAAGAACAGTAGAAAGTGCAACAAAACACGTTTATTATGGTGTATTGAAAGGGCATAGGCCTAAATACACTATACAGTACAGTACAAAGTCTGAGGGAAACAGAATTTCATCAGTGGTTGACTGCCTTTTCTTTCGTCTTTAGGAGGTTCTCTTGTTGACTTCCAGCCACATTCAAAACCTTGCATTCTGCTTTTTTTCCCTTTTGCCTGTCCGGCTTATCGGGGTCCGGATTAACGAGGTTTTACTGTAGTTTAGTTTACTGATTAGTAACATAACAAATTTATATACCCCTAAAAACCTACCTCCCGAAATGAAGTTACAAATAGCCCACTGAATGGCCGGTATTCGGTTGCTTGGGAAATGTTTCGTTTTCGTGGTTGGCATCCTTGCTCTGAAGGTCACATGGAACTTCGAAATCGTTTATCATTTATTTTGAGGAACGGCTAGTGACGTGTGCGTTGGTGCATGAACTCCAACACACAGGGCAAACTATTGTAGACGGTAGGATGCAAGCGACGCACGTAAGCTCGATGTCAAACGTCCAGCGCGACAAGGGAGGTCATGGACCTACCTCCCTGCTTGTATAAGCAAGAGGGCAATTACGTGGAGATCTCCTGTTTGCCATCGAAGTTTACGCCTAACTTATTGGACTGGTGATCTTGGGATACGCTGTGCTCAAGGAAGAGTCGCCGGATTAGGCAAGGTGAGTGAGTGTGTGCCTTCAGTTTACAATCCATACCTTCAGTCACAACAATAATCCTGATTTGAAGAGGATATCGGTCATTATAATTTACTGTTTGCCTTATCCCCGTACGGTCTCTCCCAGAGGATAAGCAGTTAGTAGAGCTACGGGATGCGACGATCCAGTGTCGTTTTGTGTAGTGGACGCCGTTCCCTCGGGGAGAGCTGAGACTAAACTATGTACTGTAACATAATGTAAAGTTTCCAAGATTGTAATGTAAATAAATAGAGATACATACTGTATGTTAATAAATAAATATGTCATATAAATCTAGGGATAATAAGTACCGGGTGGCTAGAATTAAAGTTGCCCAACTCAGAGCCCTCTGTAGCCTGTTTGAGGCATCGTAGAACTCTGAAATTTGGTGAATCCACTATGCAGACCATGGGGAAGAGGATGGCGATAAAAAAGGTTGAATTTTCAGCCACCAAGTTGAAATTCTTTTTCAAAACCAGAGATAAGTTGGAAAAAATATAGTCTCATTTTTAGCATGTGACCGGGGGGGGGGCAAAAAGATTGTATTGCCCCCCCCCAATCGATGATGAGTTGGGGGGCAAGTCGCCACCCTGCCTCCCGGTTCCGAAGTCCCTGTTTTTTTGTGAGTCTTAGTGAATGGTAAAATCCGTATATGACTCGTGCAATAATTGGTTATTATTATCTTGTTACAGATGGTAATTTTTGTCATTATTATAATTAATCAGTAACTGCACTTATATAAACAACAACAAACGAAGCAGTGATTCAATACCAAAATGGTTTCTTGAATTTTAGTAATAATAAAAAAGGTGTGGCCTTCTGAGTCCCCCCCCCCTCAGGTAAGTTAGTTTCTTGTACGGTACGGATAACTAACTAACTAATTCTCTAGCCTTCTCAAACCCGAAGGTTCATGGCTGCAGCAACACAGGCCTTCCATCTGTCCCTATCTTGAGCAAGATCTATATACTCTTTTCCATCCCTACCGATTTCCTTTAGGGCCATCTCAACGTTGTCCCTCTAACTTCCTCTTGGCCTTCCTACAGGTCTCTTACCATCAGGTTTCCCAACAAGAATCCTGTGAACTCCTCTTTCCTCTCCCATTTGTGCCACATGGCCTGCTCACCTAAGTCTTCTTGATTTAGTTATTCTAATAATATCTGGACATGAATACAAATTATGTACTTCTAAATTATGTAACCTTCTCCACTCACCTGTCTCCTCATCCCTTTCAGGTCCAAATATTTTCCTAAGGATCATATTTTCAAATACTCTCAATTTATGTTCCTCTTTCAATGTAAGGGACCAAGTTTCACACCCATATAATATTACAGGCCAAATTACCGTTTTGTATATTTTAACTTTTAGTTTCTTAGATATTAAACGAGAAGACAAAAGTTTATGAAGAGAAAAGTAACATGCATTTTCTGAATTAAGCCTACTTTTTATTTCCTCTTTAATATAATTTTCATTTGTTAATATTACTTCTAAGTATTTGAATTTGGAAACTGGTTCATACGAGTTGTTATCAATAATTAGATTTTGATAATTACCTAACAAATGGTTACTGCCTGTAAACATATATTTAGTTTTCTCTTTGTTAACTTCCAAATCTATCTCTTTAGCAGTTTTGAAAAATATTTTAGCATTATTCCTAATTGTATTTATATCATCCCCTAATAAGTATACATCATCTGCATATGCTAACAACTGAGTCACACCGTTTAATTCTAGTTTATTGTTGTAGTTATTAGTTTCTTTTACCTTCCTAACAGCATATTCTAAGGCAAACAAAGAGCAATGGAGATAATGCATCTCCTTGTTTTAACCCATCATGAATTGTAAATTTGTCAGACACATTAATACAAACTATTTGTCAAGTGTCGGCACGGGTAATCTAGGGTTAAAAACTTGTACAGTGAGATCCATGAGTATTACCGTGCAAATTGTACATGACTATTTTCATTCAGTTTGTTTTAAGTTTTCATTTAATTCTTGAAGCTCTTATTGGATTAAATAATGTGCACGAACATGGTGATGGACAATTTGCACGGTAATACTCATGGATTCCACTGTACCATTTATAATTAGCATTCTTCAACATATTAAAGATAAATGTATACAAAATACATGAGAATAGTTGGTTTATCCGGTAAACTGGGTAATAGAGAGAATACGTCACTGGCACTGTGCGAATTAAGCTCTTCGCTTTGGGGAGGGTGTTGCCCACTGAGTGGCGTATTTGCGACTTCATTTTTGAGGTAGGTGTTTCTTGGCATAAAATTTGTGCACGTGTTGTCACTTGTTCACAAGAAACATAAATGTAATAGAGGAAAAGTGCACTTGCCAGTCACTTAACTAATTATACTATTGCCTTACAGTTCTAAGTACCTTAGAACATTGGTTCTAACCTAGGTTATTAAATCTTATGATAGAATTTGCAAGTAATTTAGAAAAAGTATACAGTAAAACCTCGTTAATCCGGACTAATGGGGGGATAAGTTGACCGGTTTAACTAAAGTCAGGATTCACTGAAATAACCTAAAAGAGCCGTAGAAAGCAACAAAACACGTTTATTTTGGTGTATTTAAAGGGCATAGCCCTAAATACACTATACAGTAAAGTACAAAGTCTGCGGGAAACAGAATTTCATCAGTGGTTGACTGCCTTTTCTTTTGGAAGTTCTCTTGTTGACTTCTCACATTTAAAACCTTGCATTTTGCTTTTTCTTTTCTTTTGCTTGTCCGGATGAAGCGAAGTCCGGCTTATCGGGGTTCGGGTTAACTAGATTTTACTGTATTTATATTCTAAGAAAACCTAAACCTAAACACAAAAAGAGAAATTGAATTAGTAACACTGAAAAATTTACCAAATTTCTATTGCCTAGTTCAAATTTAACATCAATCTAACGCACCTATAAGTTTATTTTGATCACTTTAATGCATGTAAAATATGAGAACTATGCCGATGAAAACTTAAGTCGAGAACAGTCTGCTGTTGTGTCGGCTTGGCGAGGTTGCAGAATGATGACTTCAGTCCACAAGCCTGCATACTTTTCGAGAAAAATCTATGATGATGATCTTTCAGTTGTTTGTTAGAAGCTAAGAAATCGTATACTATATTCTTTCAATTCTATTTTCCCTGAGGGGAATAAAACTTCCCTGGCAGGGATACAAATAATTTTCTTATGCCGGCATAGAAAGTTTTGTGGGGGAAATCCCCCCGTTAATACGCACACTGGCCACTGGTGTTGTGTTTGTTACGCCAATCAAGATTGCACTACTCTTAGTGGCAACTCAGTTACATACTTTTGAGAGTATAGGTCGACACGTGGTGACTTACCATGTTAATTGCGATAGGCTGCTTGACTCATCGCATCATCCTGCATCGTCATCCTTCTGTCTCCTCCAGTAATCCCTGGCTCACGGTCGTACTCAAAATGGCCTCTGTAGGCCAGATCGTCGCCTTCCCAGTAGTTGTCCTTATCCTTGAAGCTCCTGTGATATCCCCCGCCCCCTCCGCCTCCATAGGACACCACGGTGTAGTCGTCATCCTTGGCTGACAACTTCTTGACGGCGACGATGGCCGACAGAACGAGGGCCACGGCACTCAGGATGAGAGCCTTCTTCGCTATGAACGCCATCGCACCCATCTTCATCGCCGCGACCGTGCCCGCCTTCGTCATCATGGCGATCATCAGCCCTCCGTAGCCCTTCTTGCCGCCTTTGCCGCCTCCGAAGCCGCCGCCTCCTTTGCCTCCTAGGCCGCCGAAACCGCCCCCTTCACCTCGGCCTGAAATTGAAAGGAAACAACATATAGTCTAGGAAGGTCAATGAGTTACTTGTGAATAACTTCTTTGAATAACCGTAATTTGGATTTCACTTTTTGTGTGTGTGCTGTGCCATAACCAGAAATTGCCCTTGCTTCATTTTCAGATGTCAGTCCTATACTTCTATCTTGCATTTGGACATTTTTTTCTTTTCTTTTTTAAGAAAACTTGAAGTTGAGCCAAAAGAGGTATCCGTACCGTCAACCACCATCTAACGTGGTTCTTTCATCTTTTCTACTACAAGTCAATTATACATATAACTCAATAAAAGTAAACACTCTATCAACGAATTTTGCTATTCTTAATTCGGCTTATTTCAAAAGCTGCATTTCGCATAAGCAAGTGTATTTCTATTTTTGTTATTTTACGTCTCTTTCCCGCCACTGTGGCTAATCGCAACGATGAGGATGAGTGATGATCTGATTAAATTGATGCAAGGGCATTTACAAGGAACACAGGGATTCGAACCCCGTAATCTCGGTGACCAGATTTAAAGTCGATAACTAAAGGCGCTCGACCATCGACCGGTAAGGATATTTGCATGCGATATTGTAAGAATAGCGCATAACAAGGCATCGTACGATACATTACAGACATAAATAAAGTTCCGTAGGTTTCTGATGAGGTTGAACAACTTCACATACTCCGCATACTGCAAGTTCCAAGGCGAGACGGACAATATGATAGCCAGTTGTTGGTGGGCATGTACACGTTCTACAAGAAGGTTATGGTCAGTGGAGTTCAACGTGAACATCAGTGAGGACAGGTGAAGCATGGATACCACAAACAGCGCGATAAGAGACTGGTGTGCTGTGTGAGTTTAAACTTGGAACAAACGCGACAGAAAGGTGAGAGAAAATATGTCAAGCTTACGGCAATGATATAGTGAATCCGTGGGCAGTGCAGGACGGAAATGAATCCCTGGAAGATGCAACACGTGATGGAAGACCAACAGCCGAATACGACTGCGCTCTGCAGGCGGCTATTGGGGCGAACAATGGTCTAACATGTGGCGATTTGCAAGAATAATTCCATGTCAGTGCAGAAACCATTCGACAGCATCTTCATCAACTTGGAAAACGGAATAAGGTAGGTCGATGGGTCCAGTATACCTTGGCTGAGAGGCCACACGTGGCTAAGGTCACCCGTGACACCATTCTCTGCCTTGGTTGGGGAACACCGATGCACCCACCTCATTTCCAAGGCATTGACCCATGTGATTAGCATCTGTTTCATTTCAGACTAAGCTCACACCGCACTTGATGACTTATTTGGTTCGCGTTCCTCAGAGTTCTACCACAGTGGGTTCATGGTCTTCCTGAACGTTGGAGACAGGTCATTGATGCTGTGGGGATTATATTTGACCTGTCAGATCCATTACAAGTCCCTTTTTGGCGTTTGATGGTGTCGAGTGAAAATCCACGCAGGTAAAACAGCAATAGCGAAAAATTAGGCCAAGCCAGGCCGGCTCGGTAGCTCAGTGTAGTCTCGCGCGAACCGCGGAAGGAGGAAGGTGGATAGGTGCTCTCTCCCGTAGCGTGTAGTTGAGACAGCACGTGTGTATCACGTAATCGTCCAATCGGACAAAACTGAAGTCTTGAAAATGGCCATCAAGCGAGTAAACACGTTGAAATTGAACTTTAGAGAAGTGAGAAATAAGTCCACGTCAAATGAACGACTATTATAGAAAATATGTTTTTGTGAAATTATTGTCAGAGGCCAACTGCACGCACAAGTGATAACTCGTACCCGCCCCATTCAACCTCAACAGCGCTGAAGAAGTGATACACAATGATCAGACAGTACTTCCAGTTAGAATAACCAAGAAGCAAACTGAATCAACTATAGACGCCAGTTTCGATACAATTCAGGATGTTCCTTTAACGCCGACCGAAGAAAACAGCACCCTGCCTAGTTTTAGAAATTCTGTCGATCCCATGGAGGTTCCAGTATCTCCCAATGACGAGACTACAATCATGCCGCTAAGTATCCATACTACGCAGATGACTCCTGTGGAAACCATCGAGAACTCACCACCAGTAGATGCAGTTTCTTCGCAGACGACAAACATGGACCTGACTCTAGAACCTCCATCATTGCCGACCCCATCTTCACCCATACTGGGAAAGAAGAAGAGAAAGAAGCCACCAGAATCACACCCACCCGGCGAAGAAAACGAACGAAGAGCGTTCATCATCGCCAGTGAAGTACACCCTGACCCCAAGTGTGCCCAACCCTTGGGAAACACCCCCAACCCCACGATTACAAACACTCTAAATACTGATTCTTTAGAAAACCTGTAAGTACATGCAATATTTTGGTTGTTTATATCATTAGTGTGTTATATGACGGCTCCCGTGTATAATTTTTCCACACTAAATCTGAACAAACTATTTTCTACAATCAAACACCATGCCTTAACTGATTATATAAAGCAAAGTGCTCTCGATCTTCATTTCCTTCAAGAGGTCGGTACAGACGATTTTACATGTGGCCGCGACAACAATATATATAATAATTTCACAAACAACGCCACAGGTACTTCCATTTTGGTACGACAAAGTATACCTGTTAACAAAACTTTCCTGCATCCCTCTCGGGGAATTACGTGCGTCGAAATAGGTAAAATCTGGTTTTGTAATATCTATGCGCCTTCAGGATCAGTGGCTCGCGAGGCACGAAACACTTTCTATGCAACAGAAGTGGCGACAGCTCTAGGCGGCAACCACCAACATATTGCCCTTGCTGGGGATTTTAACTGTGTGTTACGACGACAAGATCAATATCCAGGGTTTAACTCATGCCTTAGTCTCTCTACCCTGGTCGAGGCCTTTCACCTAAAAGATGTCTGGGAAACCAAGCACCCACAACTGGAAGGATTCACCTTCATACGTCCAGACTCGGCCAGTCGATTAGACCGTTTCTATGTAAGTGTGAGCTTAGTACCCAAAGAGTCATCTATAAAGATTTTTCCCACTTGCTTCACCGACCACCTCAGTGTGCAACTAGACATGGCAATCGACGCCAAAACAGCAGTTCGGGGACGGGGATACTGGAAACTTAATAGTCGGATTCTTCAAGATGAACAATTTCGAACAGCCTTCAAACAAAAGTGGAAGGAATTGGAAAATATGAGCAGGCGCCAAGCTGACATCATTACATGGTGGGACACGTTCCTGAAGCCTTTAATCAAGCATTTTTGTATAGCATACGCACGTATGATGCACACGGATTTCTATAAGAAATACAACTTCTATTATCGCGTACTCTACGAGTTGACAACACAACTCATACAGGGCAGGGCGACCCAGTCCTGCAGGAACTAAAACGCATACAATCGGTCCTACTGAGGATGCACCACGAGCGAATTGCAGGTTTCGTGGTGAGAAGTCGTCTCCCAACAATTGACCCTTAAGAACAAGCCAGTATTGCCCATGTAAGCGCAGAACAGCGAAGTGGGAAAAGGAAACTCATAACGAGATTGCAACAAGGGGACGAATGTCTCACACAACCCTCAGACATTCGTGCATGCCTATATGAATACTTTGCTGCACAATTTAAGGCATCCCAGGCGGAAGAAGAACACGTGTTATGCCCCGATATCCCCACGCTATCAGGGGAAGATGAAGCCATCTTAAACCAACCGTTCACTAAGGAAGAAGTGGAAGCGGCCATCCAACAAGCTCAAAAAGGAAAGAACCCGGGCATAGACGATTGAATTATTTCAAACATTTTGGCCTATCATGGCAGACTTGCTTATGCGGTGGCACAATTCCTGTTTTCCGCAGAAGAAGTTAGGTCGTGCAAGCTCGACAGGTGTCTTGGTCTTAATCCCGAAAGTGATACATCCCTTAACACCTGGACATTATCGCCCCATCACCTTGTTTTGTGTCGATTATAAAATATTGGCACGAGTATTAACGCGCCGACTACAACACTATGCAACTACCATACTAGGCCCCCATCAATTTGTGCACGGAACTAATGGTAATATAACTACCGTTCTCACTACTATACGAGACATCGTTACTGTAATGAATGAAGCCCCTGACTCGGAAGCAGCTCTAGTGGCCCTGGACTTCAAAGGAGCATTTGACTCATTGTACCATCATTATCTATTTTGGCATTTAACTCATGTTGGATGAGGATAATCCTTCGTAGAAGCGATAAAGAGCCTATACACCCAGGCTCGGGTACATTTGTGTGTAAATGGAACATTATCCCCGCCGTTTGTTCTTCAACGATCTGTTAGGCAAGATTGCCTCTTTTCACTCCTCGCCTTCTGTACAACTTTTAGCCCCTTCCTACACCAAATAAATCAACGACTATGAGAAATACAAGCATATGGCATGACCTAACGAGTTTTTGCACACGCCGACGATGTCACAGTGGTGATGCGTGATCACCAGAATTATGTTAACTTAATGGAAATCTTGGAACAATTAAGAGTAAACACAGGCTTGTGTCTCAACCTGAAAAAATCAAAAATACTACCCTTGGGGACAATGGCATGGAACTGGACAGAATCTGTCCCAATAACCGTGACGGACGTATTGAAAGTACTCGGGATCTACTTCTCGAGAAACCTGGTCGAGACTTCCAAGCACACATTTGAAACCATACTGCCAAAAATACAAGCACTATTACACTTCAACCGACTCCGCCAACTGTTACTAAGCGCTAGAATCAAATATGTCAACACTTATGCACTCTCGAAACTATGGTATGTGGCGCAAATACTACCCGTGCCTACCCAAACGACTACGAGAATCCGGAGAATGATCACACGCTTTCTCTGGCACGGTCACCTGTTCCATGTAGCTCATAACACACTATGCCTACCAACTCGCCTTGGAGGACTAAACCTGCTGAGTATCGACCGACAAGCGCAAGCCTTATTTTTGCACCGCCATATCACCATGATAGTCCAGCATCAAGATAGCATCACGGCTCGTGTGCTACGCTCCATGCTGGATGAAGTGGAACTATGTACCCCAATTTACCCAGGTGTTATACCCACTAAATTTCTCTATTTACGAACAACCATAGTGGAAATTTGTTACATGTTGATGATCCTTCCAAGTGTGGATCCTTCAGATATAACGGTCAAATCTCTATCAAAAATGCTGCAAACCCGGATGAAACATATTCCGCGTATTGTCCCATTATTCCCCAATGTGCGCTGGAACATCGTGTTGAGAAACATAGCGGCGACCCTCCTCCCCAATCGATTGCGCTCCATATGGTACTTAACAGTACACGATGCCATCGTCACTAGAGTACGATTGCAGAGATACCTTATGGCAGACAACTCCCATTGTATCAAATGTGCACAGGACGACACCTTAGTGCATGGAAACATTGGAAACACTTTAAGAAGTTGCGTGGAATCATATGCCGCCGCTCCCCGAACGACTTCACGGTGAACCATTTATTAACTCCAGAGTTTCAGTATTTTCCTCTCACAAGAACACGTGCAGTGCAATTTTTCATAGGACATTATATCTATTATGTGCTTGGCAACCAACCTCATGTACAAAAACTGTCATTCAAATTCTATGCCAGTGAACAATATTATCACAATGATCAGATAACCTGTAAAGCCTTGCATGCAAATTTCCTACATGTGATCTTTTGAAATTCACGTCCAAATGTAAAACCTGTGTAAGTAATAGCTTCTTTCAATAAAGAAAATTTAAAAAGAAAAAAAAAGTGGTTAGAGCAATGGCAGGGTATGCCAGAGACCCGGGTTCGAGTCCTGGACGAACCTGCATTTTTCGCTGCAAATTTCTACGTAAAGTATCTTTGTTCTATTATATTATATATATTATATTGAAATTATATATGCATCATTTTAAGATATTTTTCGGGTATAAATGCCGTTTCATTAACGATATACTCTGTGTACTGCATAGTAACGCATTGTAAATTAGCCAATACGTTAGGGTATAAATAATTCCGAATGCACTGTCGAAGCTTTTACATTAATGGGTTTTGCTGTAATTAAGCTCATAACTTATGACTAGCTACCAGGAAGTGGTTTATCAAATTTTCGATGGATAGCGACACACAACAGAGGAAATATTTCGGTATTTTATATTTGTCTATTTTAGTCTACTTAATTTTTTATAACCAAAATACTAATTATACCCGATAAGAAATCTACGTCCAAGAAAGTGCATGCAGGAGGCGAATTCACATGAGGGATAGTGCGATTAACCCCTCTCCCCTCTTCTCCATTCTGTCAAAGGTAATTATGCCCCGAATAACAATATAACAGTTCCACACATTTGTAAAGCAAGTATATCCATTAAATTTTCAAAAGTAATGTCATTTATGAAGAAACTGCTTACCATTCAATCGTTCAGAACACATCTGACAATACATGTTAATTATGATTACTCAACAATACTTTATATCTTCTTACTGCATTGATAAATTTATAAGACTTATAAGACGGTAAATTATACATATAATATTCATAGCAAGGCTTCACGCGTCGTCACTCTTAACACAGCGGGCCAAGCAGGGTATATCTTGTCCCCAGCCGTAATTTTCTGTAATATTTCTTAACATAGTGTTTCTTGGTTGTTGGTAATTTTTATAGCTGACTTTAAATAATTGAGAAATATAGCAATAAAAGACTCAACTGAAACGAAATAGCCATTTCTGTTTGTTTTTTTCTTTCCTTGCTGGGGTTCAAAATGTACCCCGCTTGGCATTTCATGTAACATTTTTTTAACTTTCCTCAAACTCCTAATCCACACGCACATGTTATGAGAGCTGCGGCAACTCTTGGAGTAACAAGACAACAGATGGAATCGAGTGAGCTAACTGGAAGAAAACACGGGAGATGTTCTATTTGTCCGAGAACAAAGGACAGAAAAACTGATTCCACCTGTTCTGCATGCTACAAATTGATTTGCAAAGAACATTCTGGAAAAACAGTTACATTCAAGTATGAGGAGTTGCAAAAATAATGAAAATCGAAATGTTCACAACTTTAATAAGCATGTTCGAAAATATTTCAACTTTATTATGTTTACGTTGTATTGTTCATATGATTTCTGAGAAAAATATTACTGACTGCAAGAATGTTACGCCTTTCAAGGTACAGCTCATTGTGTATTCGAATTTCGTGAAACCTCCTACGTGCATTAAAAAAAACCTTATGAAAATGGTTTTATAAATATTTTAGACGTAGACTGAAAACAAAACATCAAAGATGTTTCATAAATAACTGAGGGTTTACAAAAAATAATTACAAGTAAAGTATTGAACTTACATTAATGAAACCAGTCCAGAACGAACGAGGAACTCAAACCGCTTTTTCTTTTTTTTTTTTTTACACGGACAAATGTTCAATGCATGCACCACGGGTGACACGGCACGCATCAACACGACAGTCTACTTCTTGCCACACTCGCATCAACATGGGCCTGTCGATAGTGTCTATCGCTGCGATGATACGCTCCCTTAGGGCTGCATCGGTGAGACGAATGCCCTGTCTTTGATGAAAGCCCACCAAAAGAAGTTACACGGTGTAAGGTCCGGTGATCTTGGGGACCAAAACATTGCACATAACACTGTGAGTGATGTGAGTGATTTGAGTGTCGCCTAGCGGCAGGGATGTGAACTCTAAGCTTACCTAACAAAACATACACGCACAAACTGTTTGAGTTCTGGACGGGCTTCATTAACGTAAGTTCAATAGTTTACTAGCAATAATTTCTTGTAACCCCTCAATCAGTTCTGAAACACCCGGTGTAGAAGAATAAGTTGGGATCTAAATTGTACCCCACTTGGCCCTCCGCGGGTGTAAAATAGCTGGGCCCTCGCAGAGTTAAGTCCAAGACTGAGTTCTTGAACTAATTTTCTCGGTAATTCATATATAAATAAACAAGAAATGTTACTTTAATTTATACACTGGCATTAAAAAGCAGCTAAATTTGCAAAATCCTATGAAAAATTGTAAAAAAAATATCAAAATACAGGGTGGTTCATATTCATGAGACACATTTTATTTTGTATTTTCAGACAGTAGGAATATTCTAGCATTTTTAGAATGCATAGTACTTGCAAGCCTGAGCTTGGGAGTTTATATTAACTCATTTTTTAAAAATTTTACTGCTCTAAAAAATTATGATGCTATGGACTCCGGTTGAAATTGCTTATGATGTGGAAGCGTTACTCACTAATGGAAGCTCCATCATTACATCACAAAAGCGAACATTTCAAGAAGCGCGAAGCACCATTTCAGAAGCGATCGTGCGTGTTGTGAAAAATATCCCTGAGACAGCTAATGCCGACAAGAAACCTTCACCTGAGCGACCTGGAACTTCTCGTAGCGCAGAGAACATTTAACGCCTGGCGAATTCAGTCGAGCAATATCCCAAACGTAACAGTCCCTGCTGAGCGCTACAACGACATGTGAATCACGTTTTTCGTTCTCTAAATGAGTCGGCTTGGTCTTACAAAATGTGAATGCAAGAAGATGGTGCCACTAGTCGTACAGGAATAGAGCCAATGATAACCCTTCGAGACAATTCTCCTGTTCGCCTCATTTCGAGATTCGGCGATATCAATTGGCCATCCAGATCAACAGATTTCGCCCTACAGGTCTATGTAATGTAGGGTTACCAAAAGGAAAGGGTATACACCACAAGACTCAAAATAACTACAGAACTCAAGAGGACATCTGGAAGGAGATTGAGGCCATTCTGGCCTATTTGCTGCGCCACAGTATGGGCAGTATGACTTCAGACCCAGAGAATGCTCTTCTCAAGGTGGTACCCATTTATGAGATGTTATATTCAAGCGAAGAACAGTGCGTTAAACTCCTATATCTTGGTTATGTATTTCACACAGTGTGCAATAAATGTGCTTGCTCCATTCCTAACAATGTGCATTTGAAATGTGTCCCATCAATATGGACCACCCTGTAAAAATTAGTAAATTAGTATAACAGTCATAAAATGGACGTTTTTGTTTGATTGATTTGTGGCTTTAAGTCCACTTTATGCACAGTGAGGCTAATCGGGACTGGACCTACAGTTTAAAATGGGATCCAAAGCACTATGTGCCTCCACCGGGTATCGAACCCGGAATCCCTTGATTACTAGGCGACGACGCTATCACTGCGCCATAGCGGATGGTTAGCGAATAATCCAGAGTAAAATTCACCTGATACCATACGACTTCCGAATGATATATTAATAGAAAAATGACAGCCTACGTAATGATCATAATATGAATTTTATACGAAAGAGCTAAATATTGCCCTTTCCTACCCTCGAACTTTAAAGTTCGATCCCCCCTTACTATAGAAAACCTGTGCCCATCTAAGACATAACATTGATATCCAATATCTGGATACCCCCCCCCCTGCTAAATCTGCACCCTTAGTAGAATTCCTGTGATAATCTAAGACTTAATATTGATATTCAAGAGTTTCATAGTATTAAGGCTAAATATCCCCACAATAATTTGCCTGACAGTTTTAAACTTAATATAACTGCCCCCCCCCAATAATACTTATTACCCGTCCCTCAGCAGTATATTAGTAGTATACGAACTAATTTCCGTCACCAGGAAAACAAATTTAAAAATTCCCCCAAAAGTTGGGTGGATGCAACCTGCGTCCGTAAACCACTCCTGGCCATAGAAGGTTAGTGTACAATCATGTGATCCGATTTGGAGTAAAACCAATAGATTTCTTGAATACAAGGCTGGATGTAACTTGTGGCTTAATTTTGAGGGGGCAGAATCAAGATGGGGGTTCAACTTTAAGGGGTAGACTCGAAAAGTTTCATAACAATAGCGTACAGGATTATTTGCTAATACATTGTTACATCTGCGAAATTACAAATATTACTCTTTATTGCTTTGCTTCCCAGGTCCCAGGTCCTAGGAGGTTATCTTGTAAATTTGGTACCAGTTCGTTATATCGGAGACACATTAAAATCGGATATTTTGTGTTTCGCATGGTTCGTACTTACCAATTGTGTATTGCGGAACATAGTTCAAGGTGCCATCATGCTTTTTACACGAAAACAAACAAATTTTTCACACAGAGAGTAGTTTTGTTATTCCTTTTTTCGCTTCCCTAACACACAATATGGCGGAAACAGGTTGACTACCGTTGTGGGTATGCAGTGTTTCCAACCTTCTTCACCGAAAAATACCTACTATCGTGTTCGTCACATGTGAAAATTGGACATTATGCATGGGTAGCTGACGGATAGCCCTACGAACCATTCACGGATAGTCCCACGAACCATTTCCGATAAGGTTAGGTTAGGTTTGATTAGGTTAGGCAAGCATAGTTAAAAAGGAGGGGTTGGAAACGCTGACGGGGGGTTACGTCATAAAACGTGTGGAGCTTTCAGTTCACGTAGGAAAGCAATGGCAATAGTGCGTCGGTGAGATATTTCTCTTGCAAAATACATGATTTCCCGGTCAAATAGATTACACGATGAAAGAAAATACCTCGACGAACGTTATAAACCTTAGAGAAACTCATTTCCGTAAGTAGTTTCTTGTGTAAAAATGAAGAAATGTGTCTCCGATATAACGGACTGTTACCGTAAATTTTGATAAACCTGAAAATTTGAGGGAGGCAAGGTGCTCCCGCCAAATTATGTCTTACAATTGCAGGATTATATCACTCAGTAAGTGATTTTTATTGTTGAAGGCATAAATAGGTTACCAGTAACATATTGGAATGGGTGTAGACGGAAATACAGCAATATAAATTCTCTTACCTGCTTCTTCAGGAACTTCAACCCCGAATTCCAGGTTTCCATCGTTGTTCATTCTGCCCGTGGCAATGAACGGAGAGGAAATGGGTGTCTCTGGGATCAAGACTTTGAGGGCGTGAGTCTGGATGAAATTGGTCAAAGAGTTCCACAAGGTTGTCGTGAAATGCTCGATATTCCTGGAACTAGATGTCTTCTCGATGGACAACTGATCCAGCTTTTCCTCGATGGAGTTGCTGGACGACTCCTTGACAAAGGCTATACCTTCCGTTAAAGGTATGAAGCTCTGGGATAGAAGCCTGGCGACATTCGAGAGAACTGTGAACTTGAAACATGATACCGAGTCTTGAAGACGACACTCTGGTACGAGCGGAGAGCTGTGCTGCACCTGTCCCTTTTCAAGATACACGGGATCACCTTTCAAGTATCTAGAGTCCTGAGTTGTAGGAAGTTGAGTCTGTTCATCATAGTTCACGGGGTATATTGGTTGATGGTCGTGGAACTCCGCACTGTCTTCAGTTTGAGAACACATTGTTGATGCCAACAGTAAGACGAAGAGTGGAAGGAAAGGTGAGCTTGCTGGTGCCATGGCTGCTACGCACTCTTCCCACACGCACTGTCAAGGATGGAATGGGTTCGTAGCTGTAAGGATCCTGTACTGAAACCACCAATTGCACACCGTCTACACTCTTCACATCATTTTCGCTGCGTTCCCGCGTCTGTAGACTTGCGGTGAGTGAACCCACAAATTATTCTCTTAATGTTTTTATACGTTCACCGCATCCGTCGGTGCAAGACACACATCTTCGTGACGCTTTTCGTGGCGTGGGTCAGGTGTCGGTAAGTGTCACAAAAAGCAAGCGAGTCGTGTGCTTTTTGCTGGAAAAATCATACACAGCAGACGCACATAATTTTTCTACTCCGCGTGCTCAACGTACCAAAGACACGACCCCTGGAAACCCGTTACACAAATTTGACACTTTGGAGCAACTCGCGTGAGGATGACCTTGATGACAACAAATTAAGTCAAATGCCACGAGGAGGAGTGCGCTATGGTCGGGCGGGTTGTCTGCGTCACTTCTTGGGTATGTGTGTCTCGGAAACGGCGAGGAAGAAAAAATGGGTCTGAAGACATTCTTGGAGTTTATTCACTATTGCAGAAAAGATGCAAACTGCATGTCTGATACACTTTAGCCGCCACATGCTTTTTAAATAGTGTCATTTTTCGTTTCAAAGAATACTAAGAATAAATTACACGCCTAACAGAAATATATCGGATATTGTGATTAGAGTATATTTATGCATGATTATGCATAATCTAATAAATATAAAGCCCCAATTCCAACACTCACTCACTGGCATAAATGTTCTCCATGAAAGAAGCCTCGGAATCAAAAAAAATGCTCGATTACGACACACACCCCTTGAAATTGTCTGAGAACACCGTAAAAAAGGTAAAGTTCTCCCCTGTGCTTAGCACTACGCCATGAAGGCGTATAGGGGGTGTGGGGGTAACGCCTCACACTTTCTTGATCCGGTCATGAGTGGGGGTGATGTGATCAGCATCACGCCCCTGACCGCCTTTACCCCCCAGGGTTTCCCCCAGGTACCCATGTTATTCGACGCTGGGTGGGCGCCGGGGCCGCTTCCAACGTTAGAAAAGTTTCCGGATTTGAACCGGCCGGGGATCGAACCCGGGACCTTTAGCATGGTAGTCAGACGCGACAAAAAAATCACTCACTTATCCCTTTTTAAGGGTGAAAAACATCTTAATTCACTTCCCTAGCAACGTCCGTTTCCTGGGGCAAAGAAAAATTCTGTTTCTCACATATCAATACCACATAGATGCATCAATTCCTAGTAAGATAACGTGCTTCACGCAAGAGTGACATCTACGTAAGAAGATTCAGTCCAGATATTGGTACTCAATACCAAAATATCTACATTGTCGCTGTTTTAATAAAATGTTAAGAGGTGTAACAATTATTTCGAGTTAGCCATGTTTGTTGTTGACCATGGAAACGGACGTTACTAGGGATCTTAAAGAAAGGTTATTTTCATCACGAAAACTATGGTAAGTGAGTTATACTTGAATTTTCGTATTTCAAAATATGAACGTCAGAGCGGGGCCTCCGAGATGGGTAGGCTATACGTACTTCGTGTATGCTCCGTATACGGGCCGCAACCTGTGATGTTAAAAGGACTGATGGTGTCAAAAGATTAGTCGTGTGATTTGGGAAAATACATGTATTCGAATGAGGGAGTTGTTCGAAAAATGTATTTATTTCAGAATAAGAATAATAATTATTATCGTAAATTAAAAATAGTTATATCCTGATTATTTCAAGTAAATTTATTTATTTGAATGTAATACATTTAATTACATGTTAGTAAAAAAAGTGTATTGAACCAGCGCGAAGTACGACATTTAAGTATTTCTGTATGGTAATATTAAGTACACGGATACCGAACTTGTAAATACTAATTATATTCCTTTATTTAACGGCCTCCCCAATGGCGCGGTGGTAGCTTGGTCGCCTTGTAATCAAGGAGTTCAGGGTTCGATACCCGGTGGAGGCACATAGTGGTTCGGATCCCACTTTAAACTGTAGATCCAGTCCTGATTAGCCTTGTCGTGCATAAAGTGAACTTTAAGCACCAAATCAGTCAATCCTTTATTTAACATGGAAAAATGTTGATAGTTATTTATAGGACCGTATTATTGCTCATACGTTTAGTTTTAAATGTCACGTCTTAAACATCTTATTTACTTTCTAACCACAGTACAGGATATTAACTTACTTCTTCAAGCTATATTCCAGTTTACAAGAATTATGATATTGATTATATACATCACTTTAAATAAATTTAATGTACATCAATAAAATTTTACGATTTCTTTAAATTTTATTAACCTACCTTGGTATTTCAGAAATAGTACATTGTGGATAATTTAGTACATTTGTACTCGGTATTGGATGTTATATTTTCCCTTTGTCGATTATTTCTGTCAAAACAGGAAGATCATTATGATTATTGCAATATGGTTAGCGAACTATATAAAAATGTGTACTTGTGTCACCATCATTTAAGGTAATTGGAAATGTAGGTATAATGAAATTCTGTAGACAAGTTGCTCAAGTGAAAATTTACTAGTATATAAAGAATAAGATTCGTTTCGTACACTTGCACAGCTAGTCATTGTGAGATCATGTAACCCATTTGCTTTATTTAAATTTATGATCTGTGTAAAAGTAGGAGAGCTGGATTTTATCTCAACCTGTTCTAAGTATCACAAGTACAAGGGAAAATATAATTATCAACTTATATGTCAGCGAATTTTACATGATACGATTTCAGTACATGTCCAGGTACAGTTATAAGTAAATTATCGTTGTTAGGGATGAATGAAACAGACACTGATATTCCTAAAACTTACGCCGTATCCTGAAAAACAACTTGTCTCTTGATTTTTTACCATATCTTGCTTGTCTACGGATATAATAATAAGGCTTTTAGAATATGAAATTCTTCTAACAATATTCTCCTGAGAGAACATCAGGTTTATTGTGTTCTGCTTTTTGCTTTGGACTTCTTAATTAAAGTAAGTTGCTTGCATTAATATTCTCATTTTCCGTGCCATGGTAAATCCTTTTTCATATGCTTCAATTACTGTTAGATCATTTAAGGTTAGTGTTCTTAGCATTCATGTATATTGAGTAGGTTAGGCTAGTACGTTTGCTGCATTAAGATGTGTACACTTTCTCTCTTTGCTTGATGTAGAAATTTTAAAACGAAAAATGATTTTAAAATATTGTAACCTACAACCAATCCAGTGAAACTTGTGCAGCTTACATTTACCGGATTTCTGGAAAATTAAAAAAAATATTCAAATTACACATGGAATTGAGTTTCCAAAGTGGACAGTATATTTAATATTTAATACAAAATTCCAATCTTACAAGCTCTTTTCTCAACCGTCTGTACGTAACCTTTTGCAAAATAACCTTGCATGCATAACTTGGACCGTAAGTGTTTATTCCACATCAATTCAATAGTACTAACGATGATAATTCTTTACGAATTTAGAGTAAGCATCAACTGAAGGATAACATATTATCTCTGTCGCCTTTTTCTCCTTGGTAATTTGAAAAGTAAAGGTATGGTAAAGATTGGATTTTACTTTTATCAATATTATTTAAGTATTTTTTAAGGCACATAACATTTGAAATGTTCTTGATGTGAATGCAACGTTCTGAACAAATAAGAATGGACGATTCAGTCAGAAAAAAATATGTTATACTCTTACAATGTACTTTGTTAAATGTTGTAAATGGACTGTATATACTTGGATAATCCTGTGACTTCACGGAAGCTGGTGTGAGGCCCTTATAGTAAGTATCTCGGAGGCCCCGGTCAGAGTTTATTATTATAGGGGCTAGGTAAGACCTTCCTGCAAATGACGGAAAACAAGTTTTTTTTTCAATTATTAAAAAAAAAATGTTAAAATTATAAAAGAAGTAAATGATATAACTTTTCTAATTTGATGTCGTTGTTAAATTCGTTTATGTAAAACATCTAACTAAACTAACTATTTTGAAACGGATATTAATTACCTAGATTATTATTAGAAAATATAGAATATATATTGAATATTTGTACAATATTAGAGCACGGACACACATACTTTCTAAACTTTTGAAATAAGCGAACGTACATACTTGTTTCCCTTCATGCAATACAAGATCCACATACTTTCAAAGTCATTAAAAGCATTAGGAATCCCATCTCTAATATGAGAGCGCCTAAAACGTTGCCGAAGGTCACATATACGAGCTCACAAGACGTGACCAAAGGTGCGCGAGTCCCGTGTATATGTATGTACAGTATGTATCTATATATATTTCTGCTAATATTATTTTATTTGAATTACTGTTTTCAATATGAACTGTGGGCCTCCCGATGGAGCAGTGGTAGCGTCGTCGCTTTGTAATTAAGGGGTCCCGGGTTTCCAGTGTGTACTGCGGGGGAAAAGGTTAGCGTTTGTGTATTTTCCGAAATGATCACTCACTCCCTCAAGCCCGCCTAACTTCTAAACTTAAGTTAACAAAGATATGTTTATAACCTATAACAGATTAACTAACAATTATGAATATCAAATGCTGTGGTTGTGCAGTTTTAAATCAACGATTCATTATGGGCATAAGTAGAACTTTTCTCATGCGGAGGAGGGGCAGAGTAAGATTTCACACATTCCTACAGTCATAGAAACTTATATTTTGCTTTTTATTATTACTGTTGTTGTTGTTGTTCTTCTTCTTATTATTATTATTATTATTATTATTATAGCAAAGCTGCGGTAGCTCAGTTGAGGTGACACACCTCCGACATGCAACTTTTCTAGATCGGCGACGGGAATTATCAATAATAGTCAGAGTGACCTACATTAATGTGTTTCTTTTCTCTAAAGTGTGGTATGTATCGCAAGTCTTAGAACTCCCCAAACCAAAAGCTGCAAAAAATGCCAAAAATGTCGTAAACAGAAAATCTTTTTTTAGTCTTGATCTTTATTAGATGGACTAGGAAAAATATTCTGTTTAGTTTTTTTAATGTCACTAGTTTTACCGTAATTTTAAAAAAATAATCCTTAAAATATGTAATTTTTCTAGCACTTTTTGAAGTTCTTGCCTTGTAACTTTTGAATAAATTAAATGACAGTAAATTGTTTTGAATAAAAGTCTTAGCCCAATTCATAACCTTTACAACAATATCTTCAGAGTAATTGCTAGAACTTCCCCTGTAAAGCAGACCAAAAGGCATGTATGTGTGTATGCATACTTAAAATGTCTTTAATTATTTAAATTTGTAGTTTAGATTTTTCTTTCTGTATTCTGTATATTGTATTCAGCATGATATCACTTCTTTGTTGTGTGTGTGTGTGTGTGTGTGTGTGTGGATATATGAAAATTGAGTATATGTACTTTGTGTTTATTCTCCTTAACCTATAATTTCAGGCATATCGTTGAGGGTAAGAAAAGGCCTTGTACGGCCTTAACTCCGCCATTTAAAATAAGACGCTAATAAATAAATAAATTCACTCCTCACAAAAAGTTTGGAATATGGTTATATTAAACATTAGGTGATAGGCACAGCCTTGAAATGCAACAACACGTGGTATTTGTGTCTGCTGCACGTTCTTGTGTTTTCGCTGACATATGCCACCGTGCATATCACCTATTCCATGAAAAAATAAATATGCTGACCAAGGCAGTAATTTATTTTATTAAAAACATAAACTAAACGTAACGTTTCAACCTTCTAGCAAGGTCTTCTTGAGACTCTGTATCAAGTACAAAAGTAAAAAGACTTCTGTACTTGATACAGAGTCTGAAGAAGACCTTGCTAGAAGGTTGAAACGTTACGTTTAGTTTATGTTTTTAATAAAATAAATTACTGCCTTGGTCAGCATATTTATTTTTTCATAATCATGGAAACATGGCTTAATGGTGTTACACCTATTCCAAACTTTTTCTGAGGAATGTATATAATTTGGCCATTACTCCAATGTGTTTACTACTGTGATCGGGAACATAATATCGAGAAGGTCCATAACTTGATAATTTTAAGCCTTAGAAATATACAGTGCTGGATCTACAAGCCGCAAAACCCCGCAGTGTGTGTGTGGGGGGGGGGGGGGGTGAGACAAGTAAGCCTTTGGGGAGCCTTCAGCCATCGAGGGTTCACGTATGTAAAAAAGAAACGAAGTTACTCAGTGGTACAGAAACGAATACAATATATAGCTACAGGTAAAGTTAAAGTCCCCTGTGGATATAGCACCGTGCAATAAAGGCACATTTAGTGTATGTGGGGGTAGGGCCCCATAATATTTTCTATGTCGGCCATCTTGGAGGTGATGTGATCAGCACCATGCTGTTGCCGCCTTTACCCCTTCCTCCACCGGGGTACCATTTGATTTGAGGCTGGGTAGGCCCTAGAGCCGCTTTATGCTGGGACAATGCCGGGAAAATTCCGCGTTGCTGTCAGGCTAGAATCAATACAGGCTAGAATTTCACGAGAAATGCAGTGGTAAAGGTTTCTTCAACCTACCTTTAATCAGAATATAGTTATGACAGCATGACTGTAACAAAGTATCATTTTCCAGGTGTGCGAAAACAGAGTCATATATGTATCACATAACCCTTCCCATTTAAAAATTTTGAGTTGAATTCAATATGGTGGCCACCAATGTGGTTCCCCCTAAGCCTAACCTATTTATATCATGACCAATTGTACCCAGTCTAATTTCTTTTCTTTTTATGGGGGGTGTTAAGGGACTTTTGAATAGGCCCTTATATGTGACTTTGTCAACATGAGATCAACACCCCCACAGACACACACACTTTATATATATATATATATATATATATATATATATATATATATATATATATATATATATATATATATATATTATATGTATGTATGTGTGTGTGGGGGGTGTAAAGGTAGGTAGAGGGTGCCCTTGGTAATATTTTTTGGGGGAAGCAAGATTTGTTGATCCGGCACTGGGAATATGTGAACATATATTTTCAAAACCACCTTGCTTCAAATGGCACTAAATCAACATTTGTGCAAAATGTTCTAGTGACAAGTGTGGTGACGTATCAAAAGAAGTACTTTGAAATGTTTTCGAGTAGACAGGTAGAAACAGCTCCTGAAGAAGGCTTCATTGCTCAATGTACACAAAGTATTTTTTTCAAGTTTTTCATTTTTAGCGTAATTACCAGTATTATTGAAGTTGTTAACATTATACAAAGTGATATAATTCACATAGAAATATCAACAAGAAAATACAATAACAATAGCTGTAGCCAGTAAAAATACTACTATAACCTTACTTTTAAATACAATGATTCAAATACGCGGTTCAAAATTTTTGAAATGCCTTTTCTATTGCGTAACATACTCCATCGGTACGAGTAGAATCTTGCCCCGCATCTCCACCACGTAACGTTCTAAACTGTAAAAAATATCGGTGTTAAAACAACACAAACAGTGGTCCCAGGAAGTCTACACTCCATTTTGGTCAACATTTCACCTCAGTTGTGTTGAAATAACACAGATAAATGGTAAGAAAGTTTCAAAAATGTTGATTGTCACCATTTATCTGTTGTTTTAACACCGATATTTTTTTCTGTGTATCATGTAGAACGGGGGATCGAACGAATGGGGTTGTAGCTTATCCTTAAATTACAACATTTGCTGGCTGCGATGGCCTTAAAGGGCCAGATCAGAGGTAACTAAACTAATAAGCAAGTAAATGACATGACAGATCTTCAAGTCCCCAACCTTCTGATTGAGAATGGCAGATTACAAAAGGAGTACATCACTGAGAGGAGTAACACTGCTCTAGACCTCGGATTTTTTTAAGTTCTAAGAAGTGTGCTTTTAGGTTCCTAAAATAGGCTCAAAAAATCCAAAAATAGGTTCGAAAAACCCTAAAATAGGTCCTAAAAATCTTAAGTTAGGCTCGAAAAATCTTGAAGTAGGTTCAAGAAACTTAAAATAGTTCAAAATTCCTGCAAAATACTGATTAGGTATAGTCACCGGCAATGAAATTGGGACACCTATATCCTGAAATATGCACTATCTTCCATAACGTTATGTGTGTTGCCTAACCCTACGGCGATGGCAGAACTTATCATTGGAAATTTGGTATTAAAATCCACTCTTCCCCGTATAGTTAGGCAAAAATATATATTTCATGTTATCCACAGTCAAACTCCGCAACTTTGTCTATGAGGATCATCTTATATGCTGAAAATAATCTTTCAACAAAAACATAGTCAGTCGTACAAACCTCGATGCTGAAATGTTAGTTTGCAAGGCACGAATGCCACAAAGCACCGAAGTGCCGCGACATTGAACAAGACCACACAGATAAGACCACTTTGGATTGTACAGGTAACAGTGGCATCAGACATTTTGCTTTGTTTAGAACTTTGAAAAGTCACAAAGGGCTTGGAGGAAGGGAAATCGACAGAGAGTACGTTTCAAACTCGTTCGTCATTGAATGTTTTCGTGACCAAACAAAGAAAATACCTCTGTGTAATATAAAAATTCTGTAAAAACCTTTAAAAATATAGAAAAACCTAAAAAAAGGCTTGATTTAGGCGCATAAACCTAAAATAGGTTCTAACAAGCAAAATAGGTTTTTAGACACTACAAAACTTCATCAGTTGTTGCCTTTTTTTAACGAAACGCTGACCTAACTTTTTATTTCTTACATACATGTAAATAAAAAAAATAGATTAAAAACATTAAATCCGAGGTCAAGTGATGACAATCAAAAGACCCCTCGCTTCCTTGATTGCCTGGTTTTGTTCATGTTGCCCCGACCTTCATTCCCCAAGCTCAAGGTGAGCCAAGGCCGCTTCCTGTGTAAAACCTCAACAAAATCTAGAAGCAAGTTCTGACAAGTCTGATCAAGATTTTACTCGTACCGATAGGGTATGTTACGATTGTTGTTCCATCACTTATGCCAATTTTGGGTATATCACCATTACCAACGGTATTGTAACTAACATCAATGATACTGTTTGCTGAAGTTAAATGATTTAATCCATGTATTTAATGAAAAGATAATTAAAAATTAATGGAAATATTATCTCCTTTCACATTTCACGAAACTTAGCGCATACCCTTTGAAATAATTTGGGACTACAGTGCTGATGGTCTGCCTAGCATTACAGTTACTGAAGAGTGTTACAAGAATCATACGTCATTATCCTTCGATACATCATATTTGCATAACTTAACTGTATATTTAAACCACTACTGCTCTTCCATGCAGGTTTGTTCGTCATTACAGTTTCTTCAAGAGTTAAAATAGATAACTTAACGATCTTTCGTGCACCAATTAACACCAGGTGACACTTAATGCACCCACATTATGAACTTTATGGTTGTTGCATCAGCACGACAAAGACCTTAGGAGATATATTGTAATTATTTTGCAATTAGCATTGAAAATTGAAAGTGTGCAGGATCTATAAGTAGAGAGTTGCGTTGGTCCATGCAGTTAGTGTACAGTAACCTCGAGTTACGTAAGTAATGCGATCCGTAAACCTTTACGTAACTTGAATTTTACGTAAGTGGAATTTGTAAATTGCTTAAGTGTAACTTCGTAATATTTATTATTATTATTATTATTATTATTATTATTATGTACTGTATATATGTTTATATTATTTACACGGTTTTATTTTATAAATGAAACATCATGCAGCAGTATTTACTCGGATATAAACTATAAAAATTATCAAAAAAATATAAAAGAATATAAAACCAAACTGAAATCACACTTCTTAAATAAATAAATGTCTTGTGACAGCTACGTACAGTTATTATATTACGTAACTGCTAATTTACGTATGTTGGCGCGTTACGGTATTGTAGTTCACAGTTGTTGTATTTTGTTAATAACTTTAAACTTTAAGGAAAGGCTTTAAACGTTATGGAGAAATTTTGCTCATAGATTGATGAAGTGTAATCACTCACTAAAAAACTATGATGTTATGAATTTTGGATGAATATTGAACCGTTCATTATTTAAATTAAATTGTAGAATTGTATTTTACATAATTGTTTTTCAATGTAATGCATTTTCACTTCAGTTATTCTGTTTAAATGCTAACTAAATTAACTTTATTTCTGTCATGAAGAATAAAAATTAAAATAACAAGTGGTTATATATATTATATATATAAAGCAAACCCTCATTAACACGAATCCCAAGGGACCGAAAAATCAAGAGTTCGTGTTAAAAATAAATCGTGCTAACCGGGGACTCAAATTTCAATTGTACTTCATCTAGGATTTTCAGTTTTGTTTGCAGGTCTATGCCTGTCTTCTTCCTCTTGGCCATGACTCCCGTCTTACTGCTTGCAACTTGATGTTTCCCGTACTAGCTACGTTTTAAAGAATAGAAAAACACATCTGAACACACAACTGAATTTGTGGGTTAAATACGTATAGGCTAAGCTCATTCTTGACTCGATGATCGCGAATGTCGAGCAATTGCATCGAAGTTTCAATCTTAATATTACTCGTACTGGCTATGTTTTAAAGAATAGAAAAACACATTTGAACACATGGTTGATCTGAATTTGTTGGTTACAATACCGTATGAGTTGATTGTTCACAAGATGATAGAGATTGTTGAGCGATTTCTTACATACCTAGCAGAGGAACAACAGAAAAAAATTATGTAAAACTTTGAAAGTTGACGCAACGGACTAAAAACAGTTCGTAATTCGTGGTAACCGAAATTCGCGATAACCGATAAAACTTTCTGTAAGATATAATACATCCCTGCCGGGACCAACATTTTGTTCATGTTAACCCAGTGTTCGTCTTAAGCGAGTTTATTAACGAAGGTTTACTGTGTGTGTGTGTGTGTGTATATATATATATATATATATATATATATATATATATATATATATATATATATATATATATATATAACTTGAAATATACTACGACAATTTCCAGGACAGTCGACGGACCCGTTCGATCCCCTCTTCCTACGCCCATGGAATCGAGAGCCGTTATTCGGCTGAAGCCAAGTCATTTACTCAAAAAGAGAAAGGAGAAAGATATGAAAACCCTTCTAATTTATATTGTAGTAGAGTACGATTGCGAAATGGTTGACTCGATCGATGTATTTTACTTCGTTTATCTGCTACTTTTGGCTAACCGCGAAAACAAGGATGAGTGATGATATGATGAAATTCATGAAGGGACTTTCACAAACAGTGGCCATGCCCAGACCGGGATTCTAACTGGGAAATTAACCTAATCTAAAGTTTAAACAGGTATCTCGTTTATATCCGTTCCTGGGAAGGTTCATGGTAGCCAAAAGGCAAAGGGTAAAGAGTCTGTATCATGATTAGAGAACATTACAACTTCGACTGAAATCTAAATACTTCGATTTGGTTTGGTCTATTTTACTTCTCTTTTATGCCACTTTTGGCTAATTGCAAAGATGAAGATAAGTTATGATGAAATTGATGAAACGACACTCACAAAGAACATCCATGACCAGGCAGGGATTCGAACCCAGGACGTGTGGCGTCGCAGCGCGAGTTCCAAACCACTGTTCAATAGAGATCGGTTGAGATCAAAATGAATGTAATAAGATAAGTATTATTTGTTGGTATTTAAATTTATGATGTTCGACGTTATTGTAATATATCAACAAAACTGTTAAGATGGTATTTTTTTATTAATGCACATAGGTAGTTTTTTACATCCATGAAATAAAATCAAATATATGAAACCAAGTACAGATGCCCCTTTCTGTTTGCAAGTATGCCTAAAAATTCAGTCATCTCAATTCGTGGCTATCCATCTGGGTAAAATATGGCCTTAACAATGCCTCGAAGGTGTATTGACAGCTCATTGATGAGAAGTCATGCTGCGAATACAAAGTTTTTGCAACTTGGAATGAGGTTTAAAGGCGTTGATGATGTCATTTCAACTTCTTAGGTCTCGATTATGTGTCAGCAAAAAAAAAATCATTGATTTTTATAAGCGAAGTTAAGGAACCTCAAGAAGATTGCGTGAAAAATGCAACTTGATTGCAAAAATACAGAGTTTACCTTTCGAATCAATTGCGAGCAATTTCTTTGCAATCAATTTACAAGGCGAGTCAGAGATCAATAATTTGAGGCTGTAATCCATTAATATCATATAGCATCGCTGAATATATATCACGCAGTATCCACAGTGAGGGATCAAGAGATTTGGAAACATAGTCACTGTGGGAATTAAGCTTTTTGCTTTGTAGGGGATGGCCACCCAGTGGCGTATTTGTAATTTTATTCCTGGATTTGTTTTGGGGGGGAGGGGATGTATTACCAAATAGTAAACTGAATTATTGTCTTGTGGTTCTAAGAACCTTAGAGTGGTTCTAACCTGGGTGATTTGATTATTTCGTATCAAAACATAAACACGTAACATGTTAACAGAATATTTACATTTTAAGAGAAATCTAACTCAATGCACAAAAATAGCTATCGAACTATTAACACAGAAAACATGACAAAATTTAAGTTGCCAAGATCAAACTTAACGTTCATCTAATCTACCAACAAGTTTCTTCTTGCGAACACTGAAATACATGTAAAATATCAACATTATGCCATGAAGATAATAATAATAATAATAATAATAATAATAATTTTCATCGTTCAGTCGCTAAGGATTTCCTTTAATTGCCTCTCTCATTATCCACACACTTTCTTCTGATGCTACCTCTTTAACCTTACTTATCAATTAAATATATACTTTATACCCTCAATATATGGGAATAAAACAAAGGATGTAAAATTTTTAAAGCTTAAAATAAGTTATGCATACATCTAAAAGAAAATGGAAATACGTCAGAAATTAAAAAGGAGTAAAAAGTTAAAATATAATGATTCTTGAATTAGCCTACATTATTGTCGAATTAATTTTTTTTTCAATGGGACATTTTTGCCCACTATCGTTACCAAATTGTCCATTCAAGAGTTAGATTTCAAGACTATACTTGTAATTACATTATGATGTCTTCTGGTATTATAATGAGGCACTTTCACACATAACTTTTCCAGATTTGTTTTACTATGTATTATACCTGACAACATAATTTCTATAAACTGATGGCATAATACATATGTTCTACAATCAAGGTTACGTAATGCAAGTTTTTTACTTATGTGTATATAACGGGTGGGGCACCTAAAAGTACCACCGGAAATATTTCGTGAACAACAATGAATATTGAAAAACTGCTTTCGCAGATATATAGGTACGAGAGGGGCTCATGAAATTAGTGGACACAATATATTAAACTACTTAAGGAAGTACGATTTTCAACACAAACTTAGTTTTTTTAATTGGAAACACCATTTTATGTTTAACTCGTTTGAAAGTCCGGAAAATTCATTAAGAATGGCGTCTGTTACTTTGGTAATACGTCAAGTAGTTCTCAAGTAATTGTAACGTGAAGTTGAAGCTTGAAAAAAACATTCTCATAAGTTGATTCGTGTGTCGTAACATACATATCCTCCCCTTTGACGCCATTCGTGTATCGTAACAAACATGTTACTCTTCTGGATACTATGTGCTGAGCTTAGGAAATTTGTTACGTTCCAACAACTGCGGGTTACAATAAAATTTGTAGTTTGTAAATTATCTAAATTATTTAGAAGGTTCTGATGCATCTTTCTGAGTTAACAAATATTTGTTAATTAAAAAGTATAAATTTTAAACATTCCGCCATCAGTTACATACATAAATCTTAGTACATTAACATCTTTCTAATTTTTAGTTGGTGTTAATTCATTTGTTATAATTTTTAGTACATTGGAAAAATAAACATTTTTCCATTTTTTCCTTTCTTTCAAATTGATTTGCCAAATTTATCAAATAAAGCAAGGGGGTAACAAAGTACACTGTTTAACCAAACGTTTGTGATAATGTAGTTACGTCAAAATCGTTTCTAAGCAAATAGTATTTTCAAACTCTGAAGAGGCAGAGATGATACTTATCTATGGCGAGTGTAGAAAAAATGCAGCACAAGCGTGCAGGCTGTATGCAAGACAGCATACGCTCGGCTCTGCCGACAGTCATAGTGGGGATGCGTCTTCACGCTCAACTTCACGTTGCAATTACTTGAAACTACTTGACGTATTACAATGTAACAAAAGCCATTCTTAATGAATTTTTCCGTGCTTTCAAATGAGCTTAAAAAATGGGGTTTCCATTAAAAAGAAAACTAAGTTTGTGTTGAAAATCGTACTTCCTTACGTACTTTAACGTATTGTGTCAACTAATTTCATGAGCCCCTCTCATACCTGTATATTTGCGAAAGCACATTTTAGGTGGCCCACCCGGCATATATATATATATACACACACACAATATTATATGTACATGTGTGTGTGTGTGTGTTTCGGTTAATTAAAAAGAAAATTTCCCAACTCCTAGTTTTAATTTAACAACAGTTGCTGAAGAAGGTAAAATTACCCATCATATAATTTCGTGGAGACAATGTGTTGTCTGTCATATAACTATATTGGGTTTGTAGCAACCGAAGTGCACCTTATGAAAACACCCTTAGACAAAGCAGAGCCGTCCACGGAACGAACATCAGAATATAAAGTAAAGTGGTTAGGCAAATTATAGCAAATTGTAAACTCCACAAATAAGCAACATATTCAACTTGGTGCAGAAGAGCGAGCATCTAAGGTTGAACTTGTTGCATGCATTCACGCACTACTTGCGAGCGAGGGAATTCCGTCTCGTGCGGAAGAATATTCCCAGCTGTGTAATCTTCCCCAGCATCCGCGAAGGATCGTGCAGCAGCCTGATATAATTGCAGCTTTCGTCGCCAACAGAAGATGACAATTTCTTTATGCAAATCCGCGACACGCTACTGTGGCACAAATATCAGCGACCATGGAAGCAATCTGTGTCATCTGATCTTATTGCCAACTGATCTCCCAGATGAGAAGCGTAACAATCAGTCCCCGGGCCATGGCATACTTTTCAATTAGTTCTGCTACGGTTCTTCTTCAGGTAGTAACCCGCCTCCTCCGATGCAACTTCATCGGCGCCTTTGTTTCATGATCGGAGCCATGGCTGGGGAAGAGGTTGCTCCCGAGGCAAAAGGGGCGGGCTGAACAACCAAAAAGGAAAGTTGCAAAGACTAATTGCCAAGGTGACCCATGAAGAACTGGGCGTCCATATGCGTCGACGGAAATTTTTCTTTGGTGTTTATGCCATTGACAAAATTTGATTAGTAGAAATAATAATAATAACAAGGGTTATGATTATTATTATGCAATAATAACTATTATAATTTAACAAAAAATACCCATATATTCCTATAATAATTATTTTTTTATAGGTTTTCAAGAAGAAAGTACCTTAATCTACCTGCATAAAACGATAGTTCGTCCTATTATGCTAATAAATTATGGTATCTGACAGCCATGAATCACCTTCAAAAAGTTGAATCAGTTCAAAAAATTTATATCAGGTTAATTTGCACGAAATCTAAAAATAATTACTATGAACAGCATTATTCTGAATGGTTAACACAGTTGAATATGTCTACCTTAGAAGAAAGAATTAAAATGAAAAGGATAAATTTTGTACAGAAGAGTTTTACTTTCCAAATATATAGTGAATACTTTTTGAATAATATACCTTATAAAATTTACAGATATTCCAAGGGGAATATCTCAAAAGACCAGAGGTTTAATAGCTGAACTTGTGGAAAGCTACGTACAATATGAACTTATGGTGATGTGTAATATTATAGGATCCACTGTATTATTTCATAATCATGTATTCAATTCTGTAATTTTGTATTACCTATTTTGACATAGTTTGTCAAATGGTGGTACAATTCGTAATGCTCCACATTATGCAAGACCAGTCTATCACATTTGTGACGAATGCGGTAAATGGTTTGTCTCTATGGGGCTTGAGTACCAAATGTTTCAACCCATTCTTCTAACGGTTTCAGCATTTTCAGACTTCCAATACTCTTTTAATTAAGGATACGAATAGTAATCAAGATATTAATTAATTAGTTATGTGATTGTGGCTTGACATCAAGATTAAATCGCCAGCTACCAAAAAATTTAACATCCATTTTCTTGCATCAGTATTTAAATGATTTGCCATTATGGGTTCTCTGATAGATGTGATACGAGGGGGTGAGGGGGCACATTCTACCTCACAGGATATTTCATACCTTCTCTAATTACATAACACAAACACCATTGTTATAGTATAACCCAGCACACCCTATTCCACCTACTGTCCACCAACTTTTGGTTCACTCTGTGTATATATATATCAGTATATATTATTATATCGTTGGGGAGACTTTTCAACTCGAACCGCAAGATGAGTGAATACCCAGCACAACTGTTTTTCATCGTGTTCTTACATATCATGCAGTTGGTGCAGCCAACTGAAATGCATTCTGTTTTATATTGACTTTTACACAATTCTTTCAAGAAAACGCTTCAAAAAATTTGAAGAAATTTTTACTTATATAGTATATCTTGTGTAATCTCTCACATAAAACTAATTTATGAAATTTTTAAAATTGCGTTTAATCGTTGAAAATGAAGAAAAACTAAGGTAGTTTCTGTATTTTGCTAATTTTTTTCGACAGAAGGCAGTTTTTTCTTTTGGTTCTGTTCGAAAACTATCCAAATTAACTTTCTTTCTGTTATTAACAATAACATTTTTTCCCCTTTTTTTGTAAGTTGAAATGAACGATGTTAATTTCTCAGGAAAGAGGAGAGATGATGTAGGACCGGTTCGACCTCCTTCCTATCAAATTAAAAAAAATAGAATTTGCAAATGCATTGATTCAGTAAATGATTTTTTTTTCTTCTCTCGCAACACTTTTTTTTTTTTTGGTAAGGATAGCATCAAGTATGAGTTGAGTTCTTAAAAACAATGTTTGGTAGTGTACCATGTGGCTCTACCAAAAACTGTGATGGAGAGTGTAGTTGCATGCAAGCAGGCTTAAGATATTCCCGCTAAGGTGTTTCTTGTACGAATTCCTTTGTTTCCGGTGCTTCCAGTGATGACGATGATGAAGACGTCGATGACCAACAAAAGTGACGAACTCTTTCATTCAGATATGTCACCTACAGGTGTACATTACGATAGAGACCAATCTGATTTACTTTGTAAACAGAACGTGACACGTGAACCAATAGCCCGCCTGATGAGAGGGCAAAGGTTATGGAATGTTGTCATACATACCAAACACTGGTAAAAGTAAATTCCATTCTCATGCGAAATATTCAAATTATCCGCCATTCTTCCAATCTGGCGGCGTTACCTACCGTATCAATGATCTGCAGAACGCTTAATATGTTGCAATTGATGTTACTAGTGTCATAGGAAAGATATATTAAAAACACCAAGCTATGGTCAATTAATTTCTTCATTTCGTGAAAACGTGAATGTGTCTGCCATTTTCCAATATGGCGTAGTTATCGGAAGGGTGATCGCCGCGGGTTTTTGATATGTTGTTATCAATGTCACAAAGAAGCTATGTACCAAATTTCAGCTTGTTGTGAATTAAAAGCAATTAACCTTCTTAAACCCGAAGAAGGTTTAGGGCTGCAGCAACACAAGCGTTCCATCTGTCCATATTCTGGACAAGATCAATCCAATCTTTTTCATCCTTACCGATTTTCTTTTGCCCATCTCAACGTTATCCCTCCATCTTCGTCTTGACCTTCCTACAGGTCTCTTACCATCAGGTTTCCCCAACAAGAATCCTGTAAATCCAACTCTCCTCTCCCATTCCTACCACTTGGCCTGCCCAATTGTCTTCTTGATTTAATTATATTAATAATATCTGGGCATGAATACAAATTATGTAGTTCTAAATTATGTAACCTTCTCCACTCACCTGTCTCCTCATCCCTTTTAGGTCCAAATATTTCTTTAAGGATTTCATTTTCAAATACTCTTAATTAATGTTCCTCTTTTAATGTAAGGGACCAAGTTTCACATCAATACAGGACAAATTACTTTTTCTATATTTTAACTTTTAGTTTCTTAGATATTATACGACATGATAAAAGTTTATGAAGAGAAGAGTAACATGCATTTCGTGAATTAAGTCTGCTTTTTATTTCCTCTTTAATATCATTTTCAGGTGTTAGTATTACTCTTAAGTACTTGAATTTGGAAACTGGTTCAAACAAGTTTTCATCAATAATTATTATGATAATTGTTACCTAACACATGGTTTCGGCCTGTAAACATATACTTAATTATTTATTTATTGAAAAAATTCCAGTTAGAGCACAGGTGGCCATTTTACACTAAAATTGTCAATAATGAAAAAGCAAAATAATATTAATAGTATTTAAAAGTAACTAAATAACACAAAATGAATAGCAAATTAACAAAAAAATAAGTAAAAGATGGCACAACTTGATATTATTTACAAACATTTCTTCTAATAGATGACCGAAAGGCAAACTTAGAGGAAAATTTGTGAATTTCTAGTCTAGGTTGTTTTGTGTAAAATAAGCTTGTGTTGCGTGTTGTGCGCATAGTTACTCGAAAGTGGAATTCCTCAAGGAGTGTGTTGCAGCGAACTTTGCCATTCACAATTTTGTATAAATAACTGAAATCATTCTGCAAACGTCGCTGAAATGCGGTCTGTAAGTTTAGAAATGACAAGAGATGCAGAGATGAAAAATTACGTAATGAGGGAACCCTATAACGAACTATAGCCAGGAAGAAGTGAAAGACTGAATTTAGTTTTCTCTTTCTAACTTCCAAACATATTCTCTTTAGCTACTTTAAAAAAATATTTTATCATTATTCTTAATTGTATTTATATCATCCCCCTAGTAAGTCTACATCATCTACACATGACAACAACTGAGTCACGCCGTTTAATTTTAGGCCTTCATTACTTTCTTTTGCCTTCCTAACACCATATTCAAAGGCAAAATTAAAGAGCAATGGAGAATTTGTTGCTTGTTGTGAATTAGTTTATTTCTTTCGTGAAAACTTTCATTGTCTGCTATTTCTCAATATGGCGGACTTAGCGTGCTGGTGATCGTTGATAAATTTTGATATGTTGTTATTAATGCTATAAAGAAGTTATGTAGCAAATTTCACATTGATGAATTAGTTCCTTTATTTTCTTATTTTGACTGCACTAATAATAAATATTACATTTTACAGAAACTCGGTGTTTCTTTCGGCCCACGAATTTTGTGAATAATCAAGGGCAATCGAGTGGTTAAGTTATATTTTCGACTGAGATTGTTATTTCACAAGTTTCTCTGCACCTCAAACTGAATTCTTGTATATTTAGTTGAATCTGAGATATTGAATGTTTATCGGTTATTTGTTTCCTATAGGGGTAGACTGGCGAGATACTTTTATTTCTCAGTAAGATACTACTAGAATTGATATTCTAATCCACTGAATTATGTCTATGTAATTCTCATACACAGGAGTAAAACAAGGAGATCCATTAATAGCAACTTTATTTAGCATAGTCATGGAAGCAATAATTCAGAAGCTGAAAATTAGAGGAAACATTTATTATTATTTTTATTATTATTATTATTATTATTATTATTATTATGCATTATGTATTATCTCAATAGGGTTACAATTAAGCCATACAACATTTCATTTTGAACAATATTAATACAAATAATGACTTGATGCTCTATGTAGTAAATATATACTATATATATATACAGGGTGATTCTAAAGGTATAGTACAAACGAAAACCACAGATACCTCCCATGAAATAGAGACGAAAGTTCCCCTTCCACTTTGCCGAGAGATGCCTCCGTGAGGAGCTAGACAACGCCGAAAACGTGTGAAAATGAACTTCACACCTCTGTACAGCCAGTACCAGTGAAGATAGAAAGGCGGAACAAACGAAGTCAAAAGGAACACCAAAGTCGCCCATCCGAAAAACACTAGGTGGCAGCTGCGCAACGCATGCGCATGGGGTTCCACAAAGGAAATAGGAGTGTCCCGCAAGACAAGTGAAGGGAAAGGGTAGCGATTGACAACGGTAGGGACAAAAGAAGCAATGAAGCATGAAGTAACAATTGCACAGCGGGAAACAAACACATGCAGCGCGTGGGGAGTCCCCAAACACAGTGGGGAGACACCGCAGCAAGAACAATGCACGGTGCAACAAAAGAGAAAAAGGACCGGACGGGGAATGGTACCTGTCAAGGAGACAACAAATGCGGGACGAGGGATTCCCCGAGGGGATGTCACACAGAGGTCGTGCGCCAGCAGGACAAACACAGCAACTACGGGCACAGGAGGTTTATTGCCACGCAAAGGTGCACTTACAGATAGGAATAGTACGTAGTACGTAGTCGTACCCCGGACTGACGTTGTTACAAAAGTTGCTCAAATTGACGACCACCACATTCAATGCAGGCATTGCAGCGTCGCAGGAAATTCTGGCGAACCCTATCAAAAATCCCTGGCATGGTACACACCTCGGCCGATGCTGCAAGTATCCGCGCTACCAATGATTCCTTGTCAGGCACCGGGGTCTCGTAGACGAGTGTTTTCACATGGCCCCACAAGAAGAAATCCATTGGTGTGAGGTCAGGCGAACGGGCGGGCCAGGGGACGGGGCCCTCTCTGCCGATCCAGCGCTGTGGGTAGGTACGGTGCAAAAGGGTTCGCACTGTGCCATCAAAATGTGCAGGAGCTCCATCCAATTGAAACCACATACGATGTCGCACGTTGAGGGGTACATCTTCTAGCAGCTCTGGAAGGACTGATGCAAGAAAGGTGCGAAGACGCGGCCATTTAAACGTGGTGGCAGCAGGTATGGACCGATAATCTGTTCATCGATGATACCTGCCCAGATATTCACTGCAAACTGGGTCTGATGGTGCACCTCGACTGCTGCATGTGGATTTTCATAATCCCACACATGGCTGTTTCGGCAATTGAAGATGCCCTCACGGTTGAATGTTACCTCGACCGTGAAAAGCACATGGCGCAAAAAACGGGGATCGTCGGTACAAAACTGCAACAGTCGTTGACAGAATTCCACACGTCGTGGGTAATCCCCAGCCTGCAACGCGTGGACTCGCTGTGGATGATAGGGATACAGCAGATCATCATGAAGGACACGCCAAACTGTCGACTGTGATACTCCCACTGCACGTGCAATGCTACGGGTGCTAGTGGACGGTGTGTCGTCCACGCGAGCAAGTACGTCCTCCTCGACCGCCGCGGTGCGCACATGTCTTGGGTGACCGACATGATGGCCTGCACGTAACACACCCGATTCACCAAGGGTACGGTGCACGTTCGAAAACAACCTGCTGTCGGGTTGTCGCCTCTCCGGATACCGTCCGCGATAAAGGCGTGCAGCTGCTCGGCCATTGCCATCTGCAAGGCCGTAGACAAAATGCATGTCCCTCAGTTCTACAAATGTGTAGCGTTCCATGGTACGGTGAGGATAGTGCCAATTATGGAATACTGTACTGCAGTGCACAGGTGGCACACACACACACACTGGTCACAACGGCTTCGAAACAACGAACTCAATTGTCGTACGTCAAGCATACCACCACCGCACCGGCTCTTTCACTGACACGCTCCCTGACGCTGCACTTCCAATCAGCCCACACGTCCGCACGGCGTTGTGGTACAATCAGCTGACGTTCCTGAGCCACCCGTGCCTGTGCTCTTCACTACCTGACCACTGCCGTCAGGTGGGGTCATGTACTCTGGGGCCTTGTCGTCGTGGAACACATGTAGCGTCCTTCATTCTTGCCCCATTCACCCACAACACGTACTTCGTCCGTCTTGCTCGAGCCGACGGGGAGCACTACGTACGATCGTGTGGTGTTTGTGTACACCAATGTGGGGTAACCCAGCAGTTGAACAGACGTGTATACCCCCACGTAGCTTCATTACACGATTGTCCCACGCAGTTTATCTGTCCAGCCTTGCTCGGCCCGGTCTCACACCCACGCGGCAGTGTGCGGCTGCGGTGGTGTTAGGCCACGCTTGGTTTCGGAGCGGAAGGCTGCGGCCGAGGAGGGACTCGAGTTGTTCGGCTGGGGTTGCGCTCGGAAGCAAGCAGCCGCGTCAGGTCTGGGAACGGTGGACCTGGTGATCGGGATGGAAACATTCCGACCTCGTCCATTAGTGTCGTCCACCGTACGGAGTGGTGGGGTCCGTACGACACTCCAGCAGCCTTTCGCCCGCTCCCACCCAGCGATGTGCCTCCGGCTTCATTTCTAAGAGGCTGATTGGGCCCCATCACGACGTTTGTTACAACGTCAGTACGGGGTACGTGGTCCTATCTGTACGTGCACCTTTCATTAGCAATAACCTCCTGTGCCCGTAGTTGCTGTATTTGTCCTGCTGGCGCACGACCTCTGTGTGACATCATCTCGGTGCTGCTACGGGGAATCCCTCGTCCCGCATTTGTTGTCTCCTTGGCAGGTACCATTCCCCGTCCGGTCCTCTTTCTCTTTTGTTGCACCGTGCTTTGTTCTTGCTGCGGTGTCTCCCCACTGTGTTTTGGGGACTCCCCTTGCGCTGCACCGCCAGCGCCGCCATTTCTGCCCCGAACCATGTACGCGTCTGTTGCCTGTCGAGTGTCACGGACCACTTTGCTTGCATTCTCGGTGTGTTTCTACATCTTACGTCGTCCTCCCGTGGTTCTGCAACCCCGAACTACTTTTCTCGACTGCACTGCTTCAGTCATGGTGTTTGTTTCCCGCTGTGCAATTGTTACTTCATGCTTCATAGCTTCTTTTCTCCCTACCGTTGTCGATCGCTACCCTTTCCCTTCACTTGTCTTGCGGGACACTCCTATTTCCTTTGTGGAACCCCATGCGCATGCGTTGCGCAGCTGCCACCTAGTGTTTTTCGGATGGGCGACTTTGGTGTTCCTTTTGACTTCGTTTGTTCCGCCTTTCTATCTTCACTGGTACTGGCTGTACAGAGGTGTGAAGTTCATTTTCACACGTTTTCGGCGTTGTCTAGCTCCTCACGGAGGCATCTCTCGGCAAAGTGGAAGGGGAACTTTCGTCTCTATTTCATGGGAGGTATCTGTGGTTTTCGTTTGTACTATACCTTTAGAATCACCCTGTATACACAAAAGCTACATCTAAGGAAAATGTGATGAATTTACATGAGTATATAAAGTGTTCTATAGTAGGAATGAAGTAAAGAAAGTTTGACTGTTATACACATTTAGAAGGAAGGAAAGTGCAAGGGTGTGTATGGAATTACTGTTCGAAGTATAGGGATGAAAATTTTAAAATATATGTGTTTATTGAGAATGAAGGGGGAAAGGGGGGGGGGGTAAGCACTGAAAATAATATTATTGAAGTTAGAATTTATAGGCATGTGAACGTAGAAGACGGCAGAACTAGGCTTTGCTGGTACTGAGTTTGACCTTCGTCGGTAGTAAATTCCAGGTTTCCGCTGTTAGGTACGAGAAGGACTTCTGGCCAAATCTGCTTTTGTTAGGTTCGGGGATTACTAGGTCTCTATGTAAGGACGATCTGGTGTTTCGGGTACTGAACTCAACAAGGTTAAGACATATCTGTGCATATTCAGATGACGTAATTACTGCAAGAACTAAGCAATCAATGGTGGACTCATTTGTGAAACTAAAGCAACAGGCAATGAAATATCGCTTAATGGTGAATGAAAATAAGATAAAATATATGAGGTGTACAATAAGAAAAATACAAGAACAAAAAGCAAACATAGATACAATGCAAATAGAGCAGGTCCAGTTATTCAAATATCTCAGGTCAATAGTAAATGAGAATAATTTAATTGAAGAAATTAAAGAAAGCATTGCAGCCGGAAACAAGGCATACTATGCAAATAAAAAGACATTCCATTCTAAATTAGTTTCCAGGAAACTAATTTAAAACTTTACCAATCCATAATAAAACCTGTAGTTACACATGGCAGTGAAATCTGGGTGCTCAAGGAAGATAAAATTCGGAAACTGATGATATTTGAAAGATAGATATTAAGGAAAATATGTGGCTCAACAAGACAGTTTAATAGCATATGGCGAATAGAAACAAACAATGAGCTGGATATATTAATAAAATATAAGAATTTAAGAAGATACATCATAGCTCAAAGATTGAGTTGGTTGGGTCACATTGAAAGAATGCCCCAAGAAAGAATTTTAAAGCAAATTTACAACTATTGCTACAAGATCACAAGGAAGTCCCAAGACCAGATTGATAGACAACGTTAGAAGCGACATAAGGTGCATGAAGATCCAGAACTTGAGATGAAGTGTGTTGAATAGAGAAGAATGGAAGTATGAAATTGAGCAGGACAAAGCCCATAAAGAGGTGTAGAAGAAGAAGAAGAATTATCATACTTTCAGAGTAATCGACACACACATATACAAATATATATACATATGTACATAGTTTCTATTATTTGCTAACAGAATAATTGGCCTCTCGATCGGAAAGATCACCACTTCATAAACTTAATAACTGGCAGCTTTCGGCTTTCCAGCTTTCAACAAGTCGACTGTCCTCCTCATTATCACAATAAAGTGCGAGAGAACTGTGATGAAAACTTGCCACAACATGGGATTACACGCACGGGTTGCGATGAAGATACATTAATACGTAAACACTAAGTTCACTGGACTTAACCCATCACAGCATTTTCTTGTGATCAGTAAAATCTGTTTTCCCACTCTTCAACCACTGACATTCGCAACCGTATCATTGACACTGATGAACTGTGACGTGTTCACACGCGTGTTTGACGAAATGAAGATCGAATTAAAAATTATTGATACCCCAGTTGTGACTCCAATTAAAAATGAATCAGGAGACTTAAATAAAAACGGGTTACGTCAAAGTTTAGTTTATTCAATCCTGCATTAATCTATGGTAACATTTTTTCCTAGTGTGCCTTCCGTTTATTTATTATCATGAGTAAAAAAGTTCCAGTTTCTGGTGCTTTCTAAACAACCGCTACCTTTGAAATAAATAGAAAACGTGTGATCCGATCATAATGAAATTAAAATATGGTATAGATATAAAGGTTTTAAAACAGTTATTAATTTTCAGAATTTTTAAAATTGGTAAAAAAATAAGTTTTTATGAATTTTGTGAAATTAATTTTTATTCATATTGTATAGTTCTACAAATAAGATCTTATTCATACTTTGAAGTTCCTTAAAGTTCTTTGAAGATTTTATATATTTAATATCGGAGCCTTAATATCTGAGTTAACAAAACTGTTACTCGACACAAACTTCAAACACTTTCGTGTCGATGCTTCTTTCATTAACATCTGAGTGAACGAAACTCTTACTAGACACAAACTTCCAAACACTTTCGTGTCGATGGTTCCTTCATTAATATCTCAGTTAACAAAACTCTTACTCGACACAAACATCCAAACACTTTCGTTTCGATGATTCTTTCATTAATATCTGAGTTAACAAAACTCTTACTCGACAGAAACATCTAAACACTTTCGTGTCGATGTTTCTTTCATTAACATCTGAGTGAACGAAGCTCTTACTAGACACAAACTTCCAAACACTTTCGTGTCGATGCTTCTTTCAATAATATCTGAGTGAACGAAACTCTTGTTCCAAAGAAGTTTCCCAACAAGAAGATAAAGAATGGTATCAAAGAAGGACATGTGGAACGAGAGACGCTGAACTGGTTACCGAGGCGCGAAGTGCAATTTTCTCCCCACTTAATAAATGGGCTTTGAAGGCACTCGCCGCCGGGCATGACGGCATCCGCTGCTCGCGACATTTTCTTATCTGAGGAGCCGCAAAAACAGATGCCTCGCAGATTACAGTTATTGAGTTTGCCTAACGGAGACTGCGCTTCGAAATGTAGGCAGAGGCGATAATTTGGATCTTGGTTGCAACATGCATTCCTCCGTGTCTCTTAGAGTCAAGAGATGAAATTTGATCGACCAGGGATGCATCTGCAACCAAGGCACACCTAATCGCAACGACGATGATGAAGGGTGATTGGATGAAACTGATGAAGGGATTCGCCAAGATACATTCCCAATTGAACCAGTGACATCATTTTGGGTCCCTATTGAAGAGTGGTGCAACATGTGTAGGATCGTAAATTGGTTGATTGATATGCTTAATTTTACTTCACTATCCTGCCATTAATCGCGAACAAGAGGATGCGTGATGTTATGATGAAATCGATGAATGGACACTCACAATGCACATGTCCAGGTCGGAATTCCAAGCCGAGACATCTGGCTTTGTAGCGCGCAGAGTTAATCACTCCACCACGGAGGCCTGCGATGGGAAAGTTACATTCCAACAATTAAACATAATAATTACGAACTTGTAAAAAGGTTCCGGGTTCGAATACCGGTACGGGTATTAGTGTTATTTCTTTGCGTGTGTCCGTTCTTTAGTTTTATCTTTTCATCCTTCATCATCATTGCCGTTCTAGACAATGGGAAATGAGCAGAAAATAAAAATATTCACGTACTTTGTAAGGTGTATTTAAAAAAAGAGAGAGAGAGAGAGAGAGAGTTTTATTTAGGTGCAAGTCATTGGAGTTGACAGTGCCCTATAGGCTAGATATTTTTCTCGTATTCATCTTTGAATGCTTGCCCACAGGAGGTTAATCACAAATAGACAAGTCTGGTGACTTGGGGGACCGCGGCATGTCTTGAAAATGATGTGGTTTCCAAAAAGTCGGAGTAAGACTTCCATTGAAATTCGCGCAAAGTGAGACGTAGCACCTTGTAGTTGGAACCAAAATGCTCTTGTGAAGGGAAGTGTGCCAGTTTAGCTGCGAGGAACGTGTCCATCATATCGGCGTACCCTCAAGATGTGGCTGTTGTTGTTCGTCCATCCTGATCCTCGAAAAAGAAAGGACCGATTATTCCCATTGAAGAGAGAGACCACACGCCACGCCATGACTCTCTCACTGCGTAACGGGCGTTGATTCAGTTGACGGGAATTCTCACCTGACCAGAAACGATAGTTTTGTTTTAGTCACAAATTCAGTAAGATGAAAGTAAAGCTTGTCGCCCACAGAGGCGCAACCACGAATTTTTGTCTGTGGGAGGCAAGTACCAGGATAAACGTTCCAATAATGATAATAATAATAATAATTTTAAAATTATTAGAATAATAATGTTAATAAAAAATGTTAATAATAATGTTACTAATAATGTTATTATAACATTATTATTATTATTATTATTATTATTATTATTATTATTATTATTATTATTATTGATTTGATTTATTTTACTTCGTTTCTTGTGCCACTTTTGGTTAATTTGCGAAGATGGGGATGAGTGATGATATGATGAAAATGATGAATGGATACTCGCAAACATCCATGCCCAAGCCGGGATTCGAACCCGGGACCAAAATTATTATTACTATTAGTAGTGGTAGTATCAAATACGTTATTATCCTCGTAAGTTTCGCAAAAAGGTGGTAGAAGCTTGTGCTAAAGCATTTGCATTCGAACAAACTATTTGATTTTTTTTTACCACATTCAATTTCACATTATTAACGGAAAACAAGCACATAAACTATTTTTGAAAGACAGAAAATGCTTGATGAATGCATTCCAAATATAATTATTTATTACATTAACATAACTTTCATGCACGATATAGTTTCACACATCAAACGTGAATTAACTTGGACACTAAGTTGTGTACGTATTCAAAGTTTCTTTCGTAATAACCAGTTCCATTTGGGAAAGTTACGCTTTAATAAATATTTGACGTAACGCGACGTCTACTTATTTAACGTGCCTGACGTCATTCTGATTCTACGTTACAAGGGTAAGGTCAAACCCACAAAACAATTAAACAAATAAACAAAAGGCAATCATTAAGAACCTATTTACCTTTTGTCCCAGGGTAAGTGCCATCAGTTGGAGCCCAAGAGATTACATAGGGTAGAACAAATCACACTACAGGGTTAGTTCTATATATATACTGTAATTTCTATAAAAGAGCACATGCATAAACATTACATCATTGCCCCTTTCACTCATACTTTCACTCACGCATTCATATCTCGGCAATCCAAAATACATGAGTAATTAATACAATAATAGTTCGGCGGCATGTTTAAAGTTAGCTACATTAATTTAAACTGTTCTTAATTTGACATTTACTTTTGCATTTACGGAAAAGAAACTGTTCCGGTAGGAGCTTAACCTGCACTGTAAAAACACTACTCCTTTTATGTTGTTGTTGAATGAATGTTAATCTATATATTGTTAATTTTGAGGTTAACGAGGATCACTGATATATAATTATATTGACAATTTATAGCGTCGTACAATCTGAATGTTAAATACTTTGGATGAATGGATAATTGAACGCTGTACGGTTTTACATGTTAAAATTATAGTTGGTGCAATTTAATCACCGTAATAAGCAATGTCTGTTCGAGATTTTTTATGTAATTAAAGCGAGTTCATTGGATGTCACGACGGGGCGAACGAAGCTTATCATTTTCACGTCCATTCCGGCTTACCTTTGTCGGCTCTGTCTGAAGTCGTCGTGGTGAAGTCGTGGATGTTTGCGGTGTGGTCAATAGATAGCTTCCGGGCGATAAGATAGGATCTCCGCATCTTCCTAGGTGGCAACTGGGTCGGACGCCCCCCCAGCAGGGCCTTTCTCTGTCTCTACTCCATATCGATAGTACACAGACACGTGCGAAATAACACAACACGGAACGGTGCGACACACAAAGCGAATACTTTAAGCGGGTGGTTCGCGAAAGATTGTGTACGATAAAACTGGTTGATAGCGCGTCGAAGAAAACCCGAGTAAAACTGTGTCTTCCGCTTCTCTGCTCGTCTATTTATTTGCTATTCAAAAGGTTCGTTACTGTACCCTCTCTGTCCAAGCGTTGCTAAATTGTCCTCAAGTCGTAGACTCTTGTCCTGCTATTTTCGCCCGTATATTTGGAGTTCTTTGACCCTTTCAAAAAGCACCTCGAAGAGAGGTTAGCCTAAGATCGGGCCTATTGTAACCTGCACGTTCGTTCCGAAGACAGTGCCATGGAGTCTGTAGCTATTGTTATCCAGTTTAGCTGTTTAACCTTTAATATCGGGCTTAATTTATCTCCTATCAAATTCTGCTTTGGGGATTTCGTCGATGATAATCTGCTGCTGGGCTGTCTTTAATTTCAGTTGAATCTGACCATTGGTAATAAAGTTGTATTTTTATATTTCTTTACCCGAGGCTCGGCCTCTTCTCTCGGGAAACAGGCTAGTCCTTCGCTCTCCGCCGTCCAACTCTCGGTGAACAGCCACAATCCAATGCATATTATTGCTTATTACGATGATTAATTGATTTACCTGATAATTAGCAAGATTTTATCGTTATAACATTCCCCTCTCCTTACACATGAATTTTTTCTGAGCTTAAGATTATATGCGAAGGGGAAATTCATCAAAACACAATTAATAATTAACGTTAAATCTTGCCTAATTATTACACATAGGCGCAAGAATAGGGACTCGAACCCTGGAATATATAGTTGTCTTTCTCTACAGATTAAATTGCACTTTTCAATTAATTTTACATCATTACATTTAATATTAACCAAACATAAAATTGCAGGATTACTCAACATTCATTTGCAGTTCTTGACTCTGTAACATTGATCATTTAAACAAACACCTTGCTAACACTTATGAGAATTATCCTATTATGTATGCATATACATATGTAAACTTACTACATTCACACACTAAGTTATGATGAAAATTCACTCTTTGAGATATAGTTCAGAATTATTGAGTTATTACATAAAATATTTCTTATCATCAATTCAAACCATTTAAAATACATGTTTCTTTACTAAATAATATCTATTCTGGGTAATAAGAATATAAATGATATGTTATTAATGTTGGCATTAACCTAACATGATATATGCTCAGATATTGATAGGTATATATATATATATATATATATATATATATATATATATATATATATATATATATATAAGTTCTCAGTTTTTTGAATAATAATAATACTATCATAATTGTGTTAAATTATTTACACTAGTATGCGGAATAATTTACAAGTTTAAAGGCTCTTTCGATGTTCAATACTCTAGGTTTTTTCTAGTTGTTGAAGCCACATCTCCCTCTTTTCTTGAGAACAGTTCCATTTTTTGAGGTTATCTATGTGCTGTGGGGTAATTTTCTTTCCTTGTTTACAGTCTCTTAATTTTAAAATATTATTACCAATTTTTTCTTCGCAAAGGAATGGTCCTTCATAAAGATGAAAAAACTTGCTTATCTTCTTGTTGATTTTTGAGCTTAAGAAGTGGCTTTTTACAAATACTAGATCGCTTTCCTTTATTTCTTCTCCGATTCTGCTTTGTTTCTGGTATCTTCTTGTCTTTTGTTTCCTTACTCTAGTTTCTTTTTTGTCAGGATCGAAAGTCTCGAAATTCTCCAGACCGACTTTCGAAAAAATCCCGCGTTGCGAATTTCCCGAGTTGGAAACACTGAGTTGCTCGGCCGGTATCCCTATACAGCTGTTTACCCGCTGGCTAACGTCACGGCTGGTTGATGCTTGCTGGGCCGACCCGAAAGGACTATTCTCTGGGCGCGCCCCCCTTCGTGTCTCCTCTTCGTGACGTAATCTGTCAGGTGGTGTGAGTAGGCATTCTCTTTTGAATTCTTGAAGAAACGTGGATGGCAAAGTTTCTGTCTTCTCTTGGTCGAAAATCATAAAGTTGTCCAGTGAAAACTTCGAGAAGATGGCACGCCTGCCTATTTCCGAGGTGGCTACACTGGTCTGTACCACGGAGTGAACTCGCGAGCAACTGCTATCCTGCTCCATGACGTCATCGCCTGTGGGCTGACTCCCCGATCGAGATGTTTGCTGCGCTGATGTCGCCAGGGGCGTTGATTCTCGCTGTTCTTCCTCGTTCCTTGTTCGTGGTGACGTAATAACGATTGAAGAAGTCTCTCTCTGCATCGTTTCTTTGATTCGTGTGACGTCTTGGCTTAAGTCTTGCGTCATGTTTTTTATCTTCCTCCATTGCTGTTCTTCTGAGGTCATCTTTGTTTCGATTTGTCCAACTCTTTCTTCCACCATTCTGGAATCCGCTGCAAGTCGACGATCAACCATTCGGAATTCCTCTTCCATTCTCTTTTCCACGTCATTCTTCTTTTCTTCTATCTTCTCTCCCAGGTGTGCCAGGTGTTCATGGATCTGCCTGACTTCAGTTTCCACTGTTTTTTCCAGGTTCTCAATGTCTTTCGAGTTATCACGATGTCTTTCAACACACTCTTCTTGGGCTTTTTCTATTTTCTCATCATTCTTTTTTAATTTTTTAATGCTTGTAGAAACTGATCCATCATCTCTCGGTGTTGTTGTTCTTTCTCTCTTCTTCGCAATTCTTTTTGCTTTTCTTTCTCTTCTTCTTCCAATTTTCTCTTCTTCTCTTTCTCTTCTTCTTCCAATTTCCTCTTCCTTTCTTTCTCTTCTTCTTCCAATTTCCTCTTCCTTTCTTTCTCTTCTTCTTCCAATTTTCTCTTCTCCTCTTTCTCTTCTTCTTCCAATTTTCTCTTCTCCTCTTTCTCTTCTTCTTCCAATTTTCTCTTCCTTTCTTTCTCCTCTTTTCGACGTTCTTTCTCTTCTTCTTGTTGCTTCATCATCGTAGTGAAGAGCGCCATTATCGCTTGAACATCCATGGTGCCTTTGGTTGGTAACACTGCCGTTGGCTGCTCACTTTCAGGGATAACGGTATTCTCCGGAGCACGGTTGCTTTCTCCTCCCTGGTCGCCTTCCAGTAACGTCACTTCCTCTCCTTCCTTTGGATTGTCCATTTCTTCAATCTTCTTCCTTTGTCGAGTTATTCTCTCCATCACCCTTCTCCTCGGTCGTTATTCTCTCTCTCTTCTTCCTTGGATTCGATGCGTACTCGCAGCGAGATATAAATTTCTCTTTTCTTTTTCATAAATAGACCCTACGGGGTTTTGCGTCTCCCCCCTTACCATCCTCGATCGATGCTTTATCCTTATCGCCGCATAACAATCCAAAATCTCTCGCTATGTAAATTACTTTAACCATTGTTACTTCACGCCCACTATATATATTGCACAAACAATTAAATACTCAATTCACATGCTAACTATGCGTAAATACACTTAAATACTCTAAACTAGAAAATTACTGATTATAGCAACACAAAGAACTAAACGCTTCATACTCTAGGCGTCCTGCGTGGTATTTTTTAACTGCAATAAGTGATTAATATTTGATTTTCTACCTCTATCAATCTCTTGGTTCCTGTCGAAGGCATGTAGGCACATAGCTCTATAGCTGAATAATTACGGCACACTAAACTCATTTTTGCGACTATTAATAACTTCCTTCCAACTATCGACACTTATTTAAACTTCGGACCTACTCGGGCCTAATTATCGCATATTCGGGCCTACTCGGACCTACACGTCGAATGTTCGGGATTACTCGTCGAATATACATGTCACTTGTTCGGAATTACTCATCGAACCTACATGTCGCATGTTCGGAATTACTCGTCGAACCTACCTGTCGCATGTTCGGAATTACTTTTACCTACATGTCGCAATGTTCGGGCTTACTCGTCGAATCTACATGTCGCATGTTCGGAATTACTCGTCGAACCTACATGTCGCATGTTCGGAATTACTCGTCGAACCTACATGTCGCTTGTTCGGGCGCCATCTTTTGACGTAACGCGACGTCTACTTATTTAACGTGCCTGACGTCATTTTGATTCTACGTTACAAGGGTAAGGTCAAACCCACAAAACAATTAAACAAATAAACAAAAGGCAATCATTAAGAACCTATTTACCTTTTGTCCCAGGGTAAGTGCCATCAGTTGGAGCCCAAGAGATTACATAGGGTAGAACAAATCACACTACAGGGTTAGTTCTATATATATACTGTAATTTCTATAAAAGAGCACATGCATAAACATTACATCATTGCCCCTTTCACTCATACTTTCACTCACGCATTCATATCTCGGCAATCCAAAATACATGAGTAATTAATACAATAATAGTTCGGCGGCATGTTTAAAGTTAGCTACATTAATTTAAACTGTTCTTAATTTGACATTTACTTTTGCATTTACGGAAAAGAAACTGTTCCGGTAGGAGCTTAACCTGCACTGTAAAAACACTACTCCTTTTATGTTGTTGTTGAATGAATGTTAATCTATATATTGTTAATTTTGAGGTTAACGAGGATCACTGATATATAATTATATTGACAATTTATAGCGTCGTACAATCTGAATGTTAAATACTTTGGATGAATGGATAATTGAACGCTGTACGGTTTTACATGTTAAAATTATAGTTGGTGCAATTTAATCACCGTAATAAGCAATGTCTGTTCGAGATTTTTTATGTAATTAAAGCGAGTTCATTGGATGTCACGACGGGGCGAACGAAGCTTATCATTTTCACGTCCATTCCGGCTTACCTTTGTCGGCTCTGTCTGAAGTCGTCGTGGTGAAGTCGTGGATGTTTGCGGTGTGGTCAATAGATAGCTTCCGGGCGATAAGATAGGATCTCCGCATCTTCCTAGGTGGCAACTGGGTCGGACGCCCCCCCAGCAGGGCCTTTCTCTGTCTCTACTCCATATCGATAGTACACAGACACGTGCGAAATAACACAACACGGAACGGTGCGACACACAAAGCGAATACTTTAAGCGGGTGGTTCGCGAAAGATTGTGTACGATAAAACTGGTTGATAGCGCGTCGAAGAAAACCCGAGTAAAACTGTGTCTTCCGCTTCTCTGCTCGTCTATTTATTTGCTATTCAAAAGGTTCGTTACTGTACCCTCTCTGTCCAAGCGTTGCTAAATTGTCCTCAAGTCGTAGACTCTTGTCCTGCTATTTTCGCCCGTATATTTGGAGTTCTTTGACCCTTTCAAAAAGCACCTCGAAAAGAGGTTAGCCTAAGATCGGGCCTATTGTAACCTGCACGTTCGTTCCGAAGACAGTGCCATGGAGTCTGTAGCTATTGTTATCCAGTCTAGCTGTTTAACCTTTAATATCGGGCTTAATTTATCTCCTATCAAATTCTGCTTTGGGGATTTCGTCGATGATAATCTGCTGCTGGGCTGTCTTTAATTTCAGTTGAATCTGACCATTGGTAATAAAGTTGTATTTTTATATTTCTTTACCCGAGGCTCGGCCTCTTCTCTCGGGAAACAGGCTAGTCCTTCGCTCTCCGCCGTCCAACTCTCGGTGAACAGCCACAATCCAATGCATATTATTGCTTATTACGATGATTAATTGATTTACCTGATAATTAGCAAGATTTTATCGTTATAAATATTATACACAGCATATATGGTTTAAATACATTACAAAACCAATTCATCCATCTCACAATAAACGAACGCCTTGAAAACCGGGAATTATAGTTGAATTTTATTCTAGGGTGGCCACCCTGAATACATAACAATCTTCTTCATGTTATCCACAGTCAAAGTCTGTTTTTTGTCTGTGTGGATCATCTTAAATGCTGAAAATGATTTATCAACAAGAACAACAAGAACATAGTCAATGGTGCAAATTTGAATGCTGAAACGTTACTTCGCAAGGCGTGAATGCCAGAAAGTACCGAACTGACGCAAAAGTAAGACCTCACGGATCACAAGTTTGAACTTTGAACTGTGCAGGTAGGCTAACAATGGCGCCAGACAATTTGCTTTGTTTGGAGCTTTGAAAAATCATTTTGGATTTAGGAGGGAGGGAAATCGGCTGAAAGAATGTTCCAAACACGTTAGTCAATGAATCTTTTCTGTACCAAACCGAGCAAATACCTATGTGTGCTATAAAAATCTTGTAAAACCTTTAAAAATATATAAAAATCTAAAAAAAAGGCTTGATTTAGGCGCATGAACCTAAACTAGGTTTTAGCAAGCAAAATAGGTTTTATAGGCACTACAAAACTTCATTACTTGTTGCGTCTTTTAACGAAGCGCTGACATAACTTATTATTTCTTACATACCTGTAAAGGAACAAATAGGTAAAAAAAAAAAAAACTAAAATCCGAGGTCCACTAATGACACTCCTCAAGCACTGAAAGTACTATCTTTACGTGTACAAAAACCGAAATCCTTCAGATATCAGAGCATGCAAGCAACGAAAACCACAAACTCGAAAGTTTGTTTTTTTTATTTTCAATCTTTGGTGGGCAATATGAAAAGCCGGCTAAGGTTTCTTTTCGTATGTAGTGATATCAAATGTAGATACATGCGTGAGTTTTAAGGTGACATGTCAATTCCTCGTTTAAGTGAAAATGTGAACTTTAATGTAAGCAAAAGCATGTGCGCGTCACAGTTAAAGATTTTCGCATACAAAGAAAATCCAAAACACATTCCCACCTCGTGGTCTCCGTGGCGGAGTGGTTATCATAGCGCTCTATGATCCAAGGTCCCGGGTTCGAATCCTGGCCTGGGCATGGGTGTTATTTGTGAGTGTCCATCAATTTCATCGCATGATCACTCATCCTCATCTTCGCGATTATCCAAAAGTGGCAGAAATTCGAAGCAAAATAAACCAAATCAACCAATCAAACATTCCCACCTCACTCAAAGACCTTCTGAATGCAATCCAAAATCAACCAATATCTACAGCTCAATGCGAAATAAACCTGACCTTAACTGATTAGAGAAATCATTTTGAAGTTCCTATTTCTTCTTTCCTTATACCACCGGTACATTGCTTTCATGCAGAAAAATTTGCAAGAAATTGGATCAAGTCTAAGTATCACAGTGCCCTTGACAAGCCATCTGGCAAACCATAGAACTTGCTGTGAGTCTCATTTATCTCGTGCATTTATCTGACTAATGTAATTTTCTTACAGTTTCACTTAAAATGGCGTTGTGTTTGTGTTGCATTCGATATCAAAATTATATTTTAAGTAATTAATGTCCAATTCTAAGTATACCTAATACATAGGTAAAAATAAGTTCCCCCCCTCCTCTGATAAAATCACAAATTGTACCGTTTTAATGTCTAGGAAACATTTCATTTCACCTAGAATATCGCGATGCGACTAGTCGAGAATTGCAACAACCTAATCTCGTCTCCTGTGTGGTGAGGTCCTTCTCGTTCTTGTTTGTGCTTATTTTTGTTTCGGTTTCCACTCAGGAGTTATTAAAGCTTATTCTAGATTCACTTCATGCTCAGATAGGCTAATCGGGACTGGATCTACAGTTCAAAGTGGAATCCAATGCACTGTGCATGTGGGATCCTTCAATTACACAGCGAGATATTTCTTCCTGACCCACGAAATGTTTAGTATAAACAATACGTATATTGTGCCACCACTCAAAGTTTCACAACGTGCAATGTGGCATTAAAGCAAAAACTTTTCTTAATAAAGATTTTCTACTTTACACCTTGTTTCGACACTGCGAACCATCGAAATACGGAATGTTATCGTGAATAGATGAAACATGGCAACACAGGCTCGCAATTGTCACTAATGGATTAACTTTGCAATTACAATAAACAAAATATACGACGTATTTGAAATATCAATAAGATATACGAATGATATTTCTTCAAAAGACACATAGTAGTCTAAATTTATTTTAAGCAATTTCTTCAAATATGATACCAGAGTTTCGAACAAGATCGTCTCGGACATCGAGTATCGTCTCGCTTTCATTTTGCAGAGAAATGTGAGAGGAACCACTGACTTTTCGTGTCTTAGTACCATCTTCATTTTCAAAAAATCTCTTAATATATAGGTTTAAGTATAGTTTTCCCAATACCCTCTAACAAAGTTATGGAAATTATGGGTGAGGTACAGGAGTACATTGTACCCCCCCCCCCCCCCCCCAAGTTGGTCTGTCGTGTCTCGTCTCGTTTGTGTAAGTATTTCGTTTCGGAAAATAACATTTGAAATATTAAAGAGAAAAGGAGGTCAGTTGTATATTACCTTCGAATTCTATTTAGAAAAGTGTACCCCCCTTACGCAAAGGAGCCTTCTCTGCAGCGTGATTTTCTGAGAGTACATTTTATCTCATTCCATCGTTCCACACACATTTTAAACAATTTTCATCTCATTAAAGAGGTTTCCAAGAACACAGGTCAATGAAATAACTAGTAGCAAACACAATGTAGCAGAATAAGTTTACAATTGTTCGAATTTCTGTGGTAAGGAAGATAATGCTTTCAAGTCATAAACAATATACACTTTTTTTTTATTGAGCGAATTGAATATAGGTTCATTTAACAGTAGTACCTTGCGTCTGTCAAATTATCTAAGGAGGGGTGGGTACAGGGGGTACAATTGGGTTTACGGATTTAGGGGGTAACGTACCCCTTCAAAAATTTGGCGAGTAAAATGTACCCCCCTTCCTGCGTCACTGGTGACGCGAGACGGCTCCACCAATGAAGACGTGAGGGGAATGGGATTACGTGGAGGGGGAAAGCGACTGCAGTTACCATCCTTTCCAGTAGCGTGTACTGCTTCGCTCTGCCCAGGTGATTTCCTCCCTTCTCTGCCGCTATGCAAGGCCTTGCTCCAATGATAGCCTGGACAGGGTATACTAATTTACATGCAAATCTGTAAAAAATGAAGCTTCGATGCCGTTCCCAGCCTGAAGGCCTGGCCATAACTTTGCACCATAAATGGGGTTACTAACCCAAGCTCTCACAGATTCCCAGCATTTTCTATCTCGAAACAAGCATCTTTAGATTCACCCTAATACTACTACTATATAATTCTGTGTTTCGGACACTGGCATAAATTATACTAGGCCTTGAGAGATTCTCCTGAAGTTTGCGACTTGCAGCCCGACCTGGCAACCACCTGGCAGGTTTTTCGTACGTGTTTCCATTGCGATAACTTAAAATACTTTCGTGACAGTGGCGGTAAATGATCAAAGAATCTACCCGGGGGTTGCTTCCCGCTTCCAAATTTGGAGATTGATGGACTAGCACCACAGTCAATTTAGTATGCGCAGTAATTTTCATTAACAAATATATTGAAGTCGAAATATTGTGATTAATATGTCGACATGGAATATGCCAATGACATATCAGCACTAACAAAATTAATGATATTCACCGGAGGAAACTAAAAAATTGGATTAGTTCCAGTCAAGGTCAGCTAATTCCATTCAAAATTTATGTTGTCACTAGACATAATCGAACTAAAGCTCTCTATGGTTACGACAAAACCCAAATTTACCGGGCCGTGGGGTCAGGAAGGTTGAGAACCACTGCCCTAATTGACCCAAATACCTACGTGTAGATACCTTGACATGAAGGTTGTGGCTGGAAAAAATATCCTTAGTAACTCATAAGATTTTCATCTTGGCTCATCGAGTAAGTGACTCGGCATGTAGCTCACCTGGCAGTGATTGACACCTCACGCCTTCTAGCGTGAAACGGCTTCACAAGATCCGCTCCTCTGATTGAACTCTGCACCCATATTTCACGAAGTAGGCATCATGATGGAGGCCCCATTATGGCGTCAGCTACCTCAATTGGCCAGCCATTAGTCTGAGGGGAACAGCCACGAATCGCGGTGACCTTCACCTTCAGGCTAGTCTTTGAACTATTGTTGCATTAGTCGATATTCAATCTGCAAGTGCATTTTAAGAGTGGGATGTTCTTTAGAATCCCTCATGCTCTGTTTGAAGTCACCGCAAAATACATAGGAGCGGCTCAAGATAAAATCTTCACCTGGGTTAAGTAGATTTTTGCCCCCCTCAAAAAAAAATGCATCCTGCTCCCCAATTACTACTCTGGTCATCCTACTTTCTACCTTCCTCCAATAAAAACATAACCATGTTATATTTTTACGGTTTTTATGACGAAAAATAATGGCCTTATTTTTAAAAGTCGTTAAGCGTTACTGTTACAGAACACGATTATTGTCGGTATGTGTATATTTAATACCTACATAATAATATCAAGATAACACTAATCTCTTATCTTATTTCTACATGATTTTGCAGTAATTCTTGGCAACAATAAATCCAGCTATTTTTAAAGCAAGTAGCCACACACCCGGTGGTGGCACATAGTGGTTCGAATCCCACTTTAAACTGTAGGCCAAGTCCCGATAAGCCTTTATGTGCATAAAGAGGACTTAAAAATAATCTGAAACAAATAACCACGCTTATGTAATCAGAAATAAGGTTTTGGCTCTAATCTATGGAGACGCCTCAAGGGCGGTGCCAGGCCGCCCTTCACTGAATTTACAATATTATACCGTTAAAATATAACACTCTGCCTGTTTACTTACGAAAACTGTACCAACCTTTATCTTTTCGTAAGAGAAGGACATTTATGTGTTTAGCTCTCTCTCTCTCTCTGCTGTGGCCGGAATTAGATGTTTCTTTGTTCGACTGTTCTAAAGCCGCTTTACGCACAGATAGGCAAATCGACGCTGGATATACAGCTTAAAGTGAGATCCAACCAACTATGTGTCTCCACCAGGTATCGAACTCGGGACCCTTTGATTACAAGGTGAACGACTGACTCGCAGCTTCTGGCTTTATGGCTTTAGGTTAGTCCGCATACAACCGTTTATCGCACTTCTCAAGGGCATCAGAGGGTTAGTAGGACCAAGACCCTGCGTGGTCTGTGGTGTAGTTTTTTTTTTAGTTTTTTTTACATATATTTATTTGGAATAAAATATTATTACGTGTAGTATCTCTTATTTAGAGATTTATTCAAGCTTTCGTCGATAGAGATAAACTTTTTTAACAGACAATTCACCCGATATAACTTGTAGGCCGAAACCTATTAGTTATACCGGTTTAAAACCCTGGTCTTTTGGTGATGCAGAAGAACCCCTTTTCAGCGTTGCGTTTAGAAATATCCGCTTTGGAATACAAGTACCCCAAAGCCACCTCTAAGAGCGTGGCAAGATATTTCCCCCAACTGTCCCCTGGATCACCAGCCTTTCAGCAACCAGGAGTGTGTCCCACAGGCTTACAGAACGTTTACAAAGATTTACAATTTTCTTGTATTTTAACAAAATACCAAAATCTTTTAAATAATTTTTGAGTAAGAATTCAGTTTACAAAACCTTTATGTATATGATCTTAAAGTACTTCTTAAGAAAGAAATCTAACATCCTTTAAAGAAAACGGAGTTGAACACAGGTTAATCTTACATAGATGAAAAAGTTAGTGTTTGGAAAAGGTGCAGTCGACTGGAGCGACACACGACGTTACCACTATGTCATGGGGGATGATGAACCTAAAGGAAATCGGTATTCATACAAAATATTCCATTGATCTTGCCCAGTATAGGGGCAGATGGAAGGCTTGTGTTGCTGCAGCAATAAACCTTCGGGTTTAAGAAGGCTAGAGGATGTGTTAGTGACACGTTCACTCTTCAGAAGCTGACCAACTTTACACAGTTTTCGATACCCCGCGATAGTTTTTTTTTCTTTTTTCGAACAGACTTTGGAATTTGTCTCTACCTGCAAACGTATCCCTGATAGAGAGTTCAATTTACTTTCAACTGCACTAATGTTCCTCCACTGTTTCTCAAAGCAGTTGTGTAAAGTTCACTGCTTCTTTTATAAAGCCACAAAAAAAGCTCACATTTTCAGGCAGGAGCCCCAAATTGTTTTGTGAACATCCATCATTCAATAAGTCTTGCAAATTATTTCGCCTATTTTATACATGAGTTACATACGTTTACACGAAGTATTCGGAAACTTTATTTTGTCTGGAATGTTTAAGAGATGTACATTTTAGTTATTTCCCTATATATATAGATATATGTTTTATGGGCTAATCAGTGTTCGAATTGAATAAAATCAGAACTACTGATCAGTGGCGGCAACTAGGGGCATGGTGTCCTTGGCACCAAATTATTGCCACTGATTTCAATTTATAAATGATGTGTTGTAGCATGTCCTTCCTGTAAAATTTTAGAAAATTTTGTCACAGGAAAAGTCATCCCTGTAGTAGAGTTGAAAATTATCTGGAAAAAGGCTCCTTTTAGGTATGGGGGAAACAGTTTTTCCCCGCGGTTTTTTTGTTTGGCTTGCTTCTACTCTTTTTTTTTCTTCTTCTTTGCAAAACTTGGCCTTACATACCTCAAAACTCACAACTGAAACTGCAAGCGAAATACTGTACGTTAGCCGAAGTTACCAAAAAGACAAAATATTCGTTTTTTTAAAACATTATTTTTAAAAAAGTCATACATTTAAAAAAATCAGGCTCTTTTGCAACTCTGCCTTTAGAACCATTCAGAGCGATAAATAACAATGCTCGTACTTATTCATCCCTTGTTAGATTTCGTTGTTCAGTAAGAGTAACGTTCATTTTACTGAAACCTCTTTCACACTCAATCATTCATATTGGAATGATTTGTAGTTTGCAGAAAATTCACTCAGCAAAGCACCTACTGAGCTCATTTTCATGTTTATGCATTAGTTGCGAACTAAGCAGTCTCTGTCTATTACAAGTTTACAACCCTACCACGCAACAAAGTGATTTCTTTGTCACCACACAACGTACGATCTGTTTCATTTTCTGGCCACTTCTCATGGTTCAAAACATATGCTTCTTCGAATATTCTATGATCTTCAAATCTGGAATTAATGTTCATCAGTAACTTCCTGAAGTAAATGCTTCCGAAAATATGACTTTTATTCTTATCAGTTTCAGATGTTTCACTTAGTGGCACACTCACAAATGCTTTGTTTTGAGAAAACTGAAATTCTACATCTTTACATTTTCACCAGGGTGCTCTTTCATTGAAGTTGGTGATTTTCTTACCACAGCCAGTTCCTGCCATGCAGTAATTACGCTAGCACTTCTTCTCTCTAAAAGCAATGGAAACTATTTGAGGAAATCTAATAAAACATTGGATAGATAAAGTTCTACTACACTTAACTAAATTGGTATCTTCTTTAGCATTCCTCTGCACTTTCTCTTCAACTGATAGCTGCACTGAGCTCACGAATCGAAAATAAATGTACAAGAAGTCTGTACTGCCGACACAGATTGAATTGATGCCACCCAACAAATGTCAAACATTTTGTTAATTTCCATCATTGTTGTTGCCACTGCTTCACCACTCTCGAAGAGGTCCTTTTGATTTTTGCTGCTTTTACTGAACATAAAATAAAGTGCATCCATAACAGATTTAAAGCGCAATAACTGTATTTTATTTTTATAACATCGTGAACAGGAAGCTCGAATTTATGACTTAAACAGTGAATGAATGTCATTCCATCGCAAATGAGAATACACATTCAGAGGGGGGATTTTTCCCCTTGGTTGGGAATAAAATATAAATGTAGAGCCGGGGATGAAAATGTAGAAGGGAGGAAATTCCCTGGCTTCCCCCGCTTCAATTTGAACATAACATTGTGCATTTCTATGTGAAATAAGATTTCGGACATAACATTGAAGCCATGAGGTCGGCACTTCTACCCAGCATGGTCCACTTCTGAAGCCAGGAAAAAAAATATGTTTTTACCTACAAACCTGCTCTCTAATGATTGATTGATTTGGTGTTTTAAGTCCACTTTATGCACAGTAAGGCTAATCGGGACAGGACCTACAGTTTAAAGTGGAATCCGAACCACTTTTGCCTCCACCGGGTCTCGAACCCGGGACCCATTGATTACTCTCTCTAATGATTAATTATTCTTAAGCTGTACGTTTTGACCGGAGGTCCATGGTTTGAGTCCCTGCATGGGTGTTCTTTGTGAGTATCCCTTCATCAATTTCATCATATCATCCATCACTTATCCTCATCGTTACTATTAGCCAAAAGTGACACTAACGCAACGCAAAATAACAAAAATGAAGTCAAACATTTCTGACGATTCTCATGTAACTTCATAATTCATCCTCATAATCTCAGTGAACCCGAGAGGTAGATAATTTGTCTGTAATAAGGATTTTTTTGCGTGTGTATGGATATTGAATGTTTAAGAATACTAGTTAGAACCTACTACTGTAAGACTTCACTTGGAAACCCTAGGAATAGATCCCAGTCACTTATTGTCTATGTTAGCGCCGGTAAACTAGCTTTTTTCACACTTTTTTCTTACCGGGTTTTCAGAAATAAAAAAAATGTATTGCAAGTAAAGAATTGAACTTACGTTAATGAAACCAGTCCAGAACGAATGAGGAACGCAAACACCTACAAATGTTCAATGTGTGTACCACGGGTGGCACGGCAAACATCGACACAATAGTCTACTTCTTGCCACACTTGCATCAACATGAACCTGTCCATAGTGTCTATCGATGCGATGATACGCTCCCTTAGGGCTGCATCGGTGAGACGAATGCCCTGTCTTTGATAAAAGCCCACCAAAAGAAGTCACACGGTGTAAGGTCCGGTGATCTTGGGGACCAAAACATTGCACAAAACACTGTGAGTGATTAGGGTGATTTGAGTGTCGCCTAGCGGCAGGTATATGAACTCTCAGCTTAACAAAACATACGCGCACAAACTATTTGCGTTCCTAGATCGTTCTTGACTGGTTTCATTAATATAAGTTCAACTTTCAATACATTTTTGTAACACCTTAATTAACAGTTGGGCTGAAAAGTTCATAGGCTGACTCATAGATGGCGTTACTAGAATTAAATCCATGTGATTTTTACTTAGTACTAACCTTCAAAAGATACGTGTATAAATTTCAAAGCTGCCGGATAATTAGTTCGTGAGATATAGCATTGTGAGTGAAGCAGCTTTTGTTATTGTGAAAAAATGGATAAAAAAGAATTTAAACGAGGCGAAATGAACATCGAAGACGATGCACTCAGTGGACGCCCCAAAGAGGCTGTTACCGACGAAAACATCAAAAAAGTCCACAAAATAATTTTAAATGATCGTAAATTGAAGTTGATCGAGATAGCTGAGACTTTAAAAATATCAAAGGAACGTGTTGGACATATTGTGCATGAATATTTGAACATGCGAAAGCTGTGTGCAAAATGGGTGCCGCGCGTGCTCACAATCGATCAAAAGCAACAACGTTTTGATGATTCGGAGCAATGTTTAGCGATATTCAACCGTAAAAACACGAATTTTTCCGTCGATATATTACAATGGATGAAACATGGCTCCTTAACTACACTCCAGGGTCCAATCGACAGTCAGCCGAGTGGACTGCACGTGATGAACCGAATCCAAAGCGTGGAAAGACGCAACAGTCGGCTGGCAAGGTTATGGCATCAGTATTCTGGGATGCGCATGGTATTATATTCATCGATTACCTCAAAAAGGGCCAGACCATCAACAGCGATTATTACATAGCGTTGTTGGAGCGTTTAAAGGATGAAATCACGAAAAAACGGCCACATTTGAAGAAGAAAAAAGTGCTGTTTCATCAAGACAATGCACCGTGTCACAAATCAATGAAAACGATGGCAAAATTATATGAATTAGACTACGAATTGCTTCCCCATCCACCATATTCTCCAGATCTGGCCCCCAGTGACTTTTTCCTGTTTGCAGACCTTAAAAGAATGCTCGCTCGAAAGAAATTTAGCACTGATGAAGAGGTAATCGCCGAAACTGAGGCCTATTTTGAGGCTAAAGAGAAATCGTACTATAAAAATGGCATCGAAAAATTGTATGACCGCTATAATCGTTGTATCGCCTTCGAAGGCAACTATATTGAATAATAAAATCGAATTTTGTCAAAAAAAATTTTTACTATGTTAGCCTACGAACTTTTCAGCCCAACTGTTATTTATGAAACACCAGGTACATTTAGATTTAATTTGTGGATGATTGTTCATTATCTAATATAATGTAAACTATTAAAAACCGCTACTAAAGCAGAATTTAAGTAAATTATTTAAAGAATTTAAAGACTAGTTTACGTATGCCACTGGTGCAGTGTTGCCACATGAAGGGGAATTTCCCTTTTGCAGGGAAATTCGGACAGAATTTTTAGTCAAAAGGGAAAAGGGAATTTTGATTAAAAATACCACAATTGCAGGGAAATTTTAAGACAACTGACTCTACACTATTACAATTTTTTGTTAATTTCCAATTTCATATCCACATTTTAATCTTTTTAATTTTTTTCTGTTCCTTCTCATTCTGATCCCTTGAATATAAGCCTGTATCTATTTCTGTTAAGTTTATTGTACGTACGTCGCTTTTATGCATCTTCGGATAATAGTAACGATGAGGATTAACGATTTAATGGTTGCTGACCAGGATTCAAATCTGGGACATCTGGCAAAAAAGCGATGAAGCTGACATGTAGGCCTATGTGAAAAATTTGTTTAATATATTTTATTTATTCGAAATTGACCAACGTAAATACTACTACTACTACTACCACCACCAGCACTAATAATAATAATAGTAATAATAATTGCAACTGCTGCTGCTACAAGTTTTTTATTATTGTTATTATTATTATTTGATATTTTTAGGTGAAGGGAAAAATTAGTCCGAATAGGGAAATTTTGACTCTTAGAAAGGGAAATTGTGCCCTCATATTGTGACAACACTGCACTGGTGATGCCAATCGCGGCCTTCTGACCACCGTGTTTCCTCCCCGAATGTGCGCGGGGAGGCCGAGGAAGCTGAAGCGCGTGTCTATTTAAGAACACCTGCCAGTGCCACACACCCTCAGATCCAAAGACGGTTGACGGGAGATAACACCTTGTTCCTTCATGTTTGCTGTGTCACGCTTGGCAGAAGCAGTGTTGCTACATAAAGGGATTTTTTTCTTCGTGCAGGGAAATCAGTTGCTGTTTCCAAAAGGTACAAAGCACAGGCTTGAAGTATGGTATTGACGGAAGTGACGTCACCTAATGTAGTTCGAAAGCGCCAAGTTCACGAGGTACCGAGACCACAGGGCAGAGCACGCCAAGTTGCAGGCTTGGTCACGTGCCAAGTTGTTTGTTGCAGTTCTAATGTGTGGAAATGTATGTATAAGAACATTTGCAAATGCTATGTTATTTCTATGGTGAAAAACAAGTGTTTAAAACGCGGGAAAAAAAAACGAGTACTCAGTTTTATCTACTGATCGCATTTGGCGCTGCAGTCGAAGTGCAGTTCGAAAGACTTTCACTTCCAGTCCACGACTTCAAGACCGCAATGCGAGACCATTCTCGAAGTATGCTCGCTTCAAATACTGTCTTGCACTTTTCGGACACGGCCTATGTAAAATTTTCGTTTTGATAGTAGGTTTTATGAAAAAATAGGTGAATGCTCGACGTTGCCCATGTATTTTTTTCTCCTAATGTTCTATTAGACAGGGAAATAATGAGTTCTAACTATAGTGTAAAATGAACATGTAGTTGAACGGCATTGCGAGTGTCACTATTCATCTTAGCGATCCCGAAAACTATGGATTCCACGCTAATATCAGTCGTTTTCGATGATTTTCACAAGTCACCCCTTCCCACCTCCACCCCTAGGGGTGCTCGCGGTGTCTTACCCCCACAGTATTTCTCTCCAGGTTGCAAGTGATACATGTACCAAGTTTGGTTGAAATTGCTCCAGGCGTTCGAGTTATGCCGGAACAAACATACACACACACGCACAGCCACACATACATCCATTGTTATATATACCGTATATCTTCTATATAATATATAAAAATGGATGTTGGATCTATGCAGCTATGTGTGTATGTGTGTATGTTTGTTCCGGCATAACTCTCGAACGCCTGGATCGATTTCAACCAAACTTGGTACACGTATAACTTGCAATCTCGAAAGAAATACTGTGGGGGTAAGACACCCCTGACACCATTAGGGATGGAGGTGGGAGGGGCTGGCATGTAAAAATAATCGAAAACGACCGATATTAGTGTGGAATCCATAGTTTTCGGGGTCGCTAAGATGAATAGTGACACTACAAATTCAGTTCAACTCCAAGCTCAACACCTATCGGGATGAGGGTGAGAGGGGGCGAAAATTAAAATGTCAAAATGTGTCGAATCCATAGTTTTCGGAGAAGCTAAGCTAATTGGTGACATTTACCATGACCAAACATGGTACACATATGACTTACAATCTGGAAAGAAATACATACTGTGGGGGTAAGACATCCCTGGCACCCCTAGGGGTGTGGCTGGGAAGGGGTGAAATGTAAAAATAATCGAAAACAACCAATATTAGTGTGGATTCCATGGTTTTCGGGGTCGATAAGATGAATAGAGACACTCCCAAAGCCGTTCAACTCCAAGACACCTCTAGCACCCTTAGGGGTGGGAGTGGGAAGGGGTGACATGTAAAACGATCGACATTAGTGTGGAATCCATAGTGTTCTGTGTCGCTAAGATGAATAGTAACACATCCAATGCCATTCAACTCGAATACACCCCTGGCACCCCTAAGGGTGGGGGTGGGAAGGGGGTTACATGTAAAAATAATCGTAAACGACCGATATTAGTGTGGAATCAATAGTTTTCGCGGTCGCTAAGATGAATAGTGACACTCCCATGCCGTTCAACTTCAAGACACCCCTGGCACCCCTCGGTGTGGGGGTGGGAAGGGGGTGACATGTAAAACGACCTATATTAGTGTGGAATCCATAGTTTTCGGGGTCGCTAAGATGAATGGGGACACTCCCAATGCCGTTCAATTTATTTATCCTTGCTCTTGGAGTGGAACTAAAAATGTTGTTCATAAATTGTTGTTAGATTTATATTATAGTGAATTTGTAAAAGATATTACTTTATAATTTGTATACTATACATACCTGTAAATAAAATTAGTTACATTTTATGCTATAGTTAGAATTCATTAAACCCCCGGGCAACGCCGGGTAATCAGCTAATATAATAATAAAATAAAGAAGATATAGAAATTGCTGGAAAATTTTAAGTTGTCGAACTTCTGTTTTTGTTTAACTTACATGCCTAGATCGGTGTTTTAGTTTTATTACGTATAATTCATGTAGATAGGGTGGTGCATAAAATAAATAAGAGTTGTTGCTGTAAAACCAGGTCAAATTTTCAGAATACTTCACCGCTGCATGCCACTGTCATGCATGGGAGGGACTGATGGAAGAAGAAGGAGATTTTTAATTTTACAATTGAAAATGGTTTTCTTTCACGGATTTTTTCGTGAGTTCCGTTAGGTGTTCGTGATGACACAAAGCACCGACCCTGAACTTGGAAGCTGCGAATGGAAAAAAGAGAGAAGGATCCGTCGATGGAAGCAGCCGTGTGATTGGCCTAGAAAAGCCGCCGCGTAACCGCAAGGGTTCGAGGAAACAATAAGGAATAAGGGCCACGGGAGTAAAAAACGGGTTTCGGTGAAGGCAGAATAATGGACAGGGTTCTGCCGAGGAATTTCGGAGCTTCGATTTGGAAGCAATTTCGTCTGCTTTCGTTTCTTGAGTTCTGTTTTGCATTTAGACATCTCCCTCCTCTAAAGCGACTACTCAGATTCAATTAAATCATTGAAGGCTGGACGCGGGGAAATGACCTTACTTCACACACACTCACAAATATATATACGTATAAGAATTATTATATTATATATGCTAGTTATGCTGTTACATATAAAAGTAAATCACTATCTATCTATCTGTCTGTCTAATCTATCTATCTATATTTTGTATACATGTATATGATATGATGAATAAAGAAATCAGTATCGCAGCTATTGCAATCAAGGTGAGATTCGTGTAGTATGTGTGTAAAAAAAAGGAAAAGGGGGTAATCAGTAAAAAATCTAGTGTGTGTCTACTAGGATTCTGTGTGAGATAACATGTATGTAAGGGCCTCCCCGATGGTGATGTGGTAGCGTCGCCACCTTGTAATCAAGGGGTCCCGAGTTCGATACCCGGTGGAGGCACAAGTGGTTCGGATCTCACTTTAAACTGTAGGTCCAGTCCCGATTAGCCTTACTGTGCATAAAGTGGACTTGAACACCAATTCAACATTCAACATGTATGTAGAATGGTTAAAGTGTAATTGTGCTGGAGTTCAAAGGCGCCCCTGACTCGTACTAACAATATGTAAGCTAATGTAATGTAAAAAATAGCAATATGAATTAAAGAACACAAACAAAGGGGGGACTGGTGGGAGAGAAAAAAAACATAGGGATAATTCTGATAAGTGAACTTTCCGTTACGTTACATACAGTTTATGTTATGGTCTGGACGCCGTACCCTTAGTGAATGAAGGCAGAGCGTCTTCGAAATTAATAGGATATAACCATTAAATTGTGCAACGCGGAAATACGAAATTTCAAAATTTCACGTAAGTAATTGTTTTATTATGTTTAAGTTTTTGTTTGGTTTTTGCTCTCTATTAATATAAATCAATTATACATATTATAGTTCTAATATATATTATACGAGGGGGTATCAAAAAGTTTTGTCTGTTGAGGTATGATTTGTTTAATAATGGAAATATTGAAACAATGAACATACATACAGTTTGCCTGTAGTGTCCTCTACTCAACGTTCCCTTACACACAGTTTCCATCACGCTCGATGCCTTTGAGCGAGCGTTTTACCCAGTCCTCAAAAAAAGTTTGGAAAAATTCCACAGAGCACTCCCTACACCACCGTTCAAAGCTGTTTGCACCTCCTGAAGGTCCTCGAATCTCATGCCATGAAGCAAGACTTAGCACAGACTTTATGGTATCCCAAATTCTCAATTATTGCATGTGCTGACCCATATGAGTTGTGCACTGCATCAGAAATTTCCTGGATGATGATGCGTCTATCCTCTCGTATGAGCTCATCATCCCTGTGGCGGTTATCGTAGGTCAACGACGTTGATGGCCTGCTACTCCTTGTCATGTCCACAGTATCGGTTTCTCCCACTTTGAACTTAACTACTTAAGTCTGAGCTAAGTCTGTGCTTCGTGGCATGAGATTCGAGGACCTACAGGGGTTAAAACAGCTTTCAAACGGTGAGGCAGGGAGTGTTCTGTGAAATATTTCCAAACTGGTTTTGAGGGCTGGATAAAACGCTGGCACAAATGCATCGAACGTGATGGCAACTGTCTGGAAGGGTAACTCTGAGTAGAGGACGCTACAGGCATACTATATGTATGTTCATTGTTTCAATCTTTCCATTACTAAACAAATTATACCTCAACAGGCAAAACTTTTTGATACCCCTCGTACTTATATTTGTCTTGCATTCTTGTTTTACTTTTACTGACAATATATTGATATTGGTCTAGGTCTGTTAATGGTCTCTTGAAAGAAAGAGACAGGGAGAGAGAGGGGGGGACAGAGAGTGAAAAAAACATGCAGTACTCGCAAACTCTCTCTCTCTCACACACACACACACACACACACACACACAGACAGACGTTCTTTGTGTGTGTTTTCGAAATAATGCTTAGTAAAATATACCTGAAGTCAAAACGAGTTATTTACCTTTTGCTGTTACGACAAATACTCTTCCCCCAGAAATTTTTGGTGGAAGGGATCTTTTTAGGATAAGACTGTTGGTGAGAGAAAAAATATAATATCCAGGATTTCGCATCCTCTTCCAACTATAACTGATTTGATTTGGTTTACTTTACTTAGCTCTTCTGCCACTTTTGGCTGATGGAGAAAATGGGTATGAAATGTGGCAAAATGAAAATAATGTAAGGACACCCGCCAACACACAATGGACAGGACACAACACGAGCTCCACAAAGGATTATATTGGCTGTGAGTCCAGACGTCAGAGCCTCGTTAGTTTGCAAAGTGTGCTCCAGAATGGACTATGTGACTCTTGGGACCAGCGACCTCTTCAGGCAACAATGAAATTTACCTCACATGTAAATTCCAATGTGATATTTTGACTATGACAAAAAAGTGAGGGCCTCACCGATGCCGTAGTGGTTAACATCCTCGCTTTGTAATCAAGGGGTCAAGGTGTTCGATACCCGGTGGAGACACATAGTGTTCGGATCCCACTTTAAACTGTACGTCCAGTCCCGATTAGTCTTCTGTGCATAAAGTGTACTTAAAAAAACTCAAACCAAATCAAACCGAAAAAGTGACTTCCCCCATGCAAAACACTTTCAATCTCTCTACGTTCCCACTATGTTATATTGATGACGTAACCGGCATATAGGCATCCTAACTAAAACGAAAATTGCTGGGCAATAAAAAGCAGTCAGTTACTAACCTCCCCCCCTCCTGATGCTTGTTTTCAATCTTTGTTGGCTTCGCTATGACACTATCGGAAACTTTAAAACTTGATTAAATCTGAGAACAGTTTCTACAGGAATAGCCTATGCAAGTACCTCACGTGAAATGAAGCATTAAAAACATTGTGAGTCTTACTGTCCTCCGATAAGGTTATTACCGTTGACCAGCTTGTCCCCTTCTTTGAATGAAACATCTATTAATATGATTTGGTTTGAATTTTGTTATTTAGCATAGCTTTTCTCTGCCACTTTCTGCCTACTTTAGCTTACAAAGCATTTATGTGGTTCTCTTCTTCTGTTCGACCAGGATGTCACCGCTCAACGCTGTTTTCCAATATTGTTTTATTTTATATCAACTATCTAAATATCAATATTTGTAAAATAAATTAAAGTTCTCTTCGTCCGCCACATACATTCTTATTTTCATGGCCCCCTTTATCCATTGTCGCCCCTAATATTTCTTCGTCCCCTATCTTTCGTCATCCTATTTGTATCGTCCCGTCCTGTGTCGTCCCAATGTTTCGTCGTCCTTCATCTTTCGTCCCTTCTATCTTTCGTTGCCCCGTATATTTCATCCCTCCTATCTTTCGTCACCTCCTATGTTTAGTAACCTATATTTGTGTCGCCCCTTCCTTATCGCTCTCTATCTTTCGTCTCTCCCTTTCTTTCGTCGCTCCCTATCTTTCGTCGCCCTCTATCCTTTGTAGCCCAATCCTCGCATTGTAATCAAGAGGTCCAGATTCGATGCCTGGTGGAAGCACATAGTGGTCTAAGTAGTTTTCTGAATAAACGAGAAACCGCCGATAGAACCAGGTTGCGAAATTCTGGCGTGACAGGCGGGTTTTCCCCCTTCACCAACAAGATTGGCCTCAAAAATCCCCCCACCAAAAATTTCCGGGGAGAGAGAGTTTTTGTTATAACAACAAAAGACAATCCATTAGTTTTGTCTTGAAATGCACTTTATGAGTATATTATCACAAAATACACACTGACTCTTTCAAGAGACAATTAACAGATCTACACCTATAGCAATATATGCACAATAAAAGTTAAACATGAATGCAAGACAAATATAACTAGAAATCTAATTGCTTATATTAAAAGAAAGCAAAAACTAAACAAAAACTATTTCATTTCAACTATTACATAAAAACTATCTAAACTACATATTTTTGTAATTTATTGACATGTTTAACCAGCTAGTAAAGAAATTAGTTTGCTACTTTATAAATATCTGATATATGTAAAAGTAATCAATGAATTCCTTTGTATGTCTTTAATAATAATGTATTTTTAAAATCGTAGTGATTTTAAAATATTTCTCCCCCCACCAGTCTTAAATGATTTCGCACCCTGAATAGAACACATTTAGATTTTCTGCGAGTGTCCATTGTTGCTACTGTCCATGCTGGTAACAAAGAGCCTAATTTCGTATAAGCTAATGGAAACATTATTTGTCTTTGTTAACCACAACAAATCCTCAGAAGACTCCCGTCTTTATGACTGAAAAAGTGTTGCATCATTCCCTTTGCAATTATTAACAAAGACGTCATTAATCACAAACCTGCTACGCCGTGATGTCATCAGAAAATTAATCAAATTCCTTTTATCCGTTGACTCCATATGGTTCAATATGGAGTCATCCTCTTCCATTAACTCTCCTACTCATTGCAGGGTTCCGATCAACGCACTGTGCGTAATCAATGCACGCACAATGGGCTGCCTACTTCAGAGGAACGCAAGATTCGACACGCCAATATCATGCTGACCTCTCGGGGCAGCGGCTATCAATTCTCTTCCCCCAAAGAAGTACGACGAAAAACCAAGACTCTCGTGGAGTGAGTGCGATGTGTTTTGGGTAATCGGTTCCGCATGCCATGATGCTTTTTGTGTCAAACGTCAGTTACTGAAACTTGCAAAGGATTCTGTGAGAAGGATCAGCGTGAATATGCAAAAACATTTGTCTTTCTTTCTTTCTTTTAGTAAGTTCTAACTTAAAGGAAAGAAATAGCGCGGTGAAATAATAATATTGTCGGACGGACCTTGCTTCAACGGTCGTAGCTACTACAAATCTTCCTTTTCCTCACTTCCTCTTCTTCTCTTTACATTTTGTTATCTCTCTTCATATATTTATATCTCTATATTACAGCACAAATATTTCGTGCACAACAAAAAATATGAAAAACTACTTTCGCTGATATAAAGGTATATAAGAGGCTCATGAAATTAGTTGACGCAATACGTTCAACTACGTAAGGAAGTACGATTTTCAACACAAACTTCTGTTTTTTCTAATGGAAACCCCATATTATTTTCAGTGCAATTGAAAGTAGGGAAAAATTCATTAAGAATGGCGTTTGTTACATTGCAATACGTCAAGTAGTTCTTAACCTTTAGTACGCTGCGCCGTCTGACGAAAGTAAGCCCAGTGTCACCGAGGCTTTGAGCGCGAAATTTGAATTCGTATACATAATGGAGAAAAATCGTAATAACTCTGGCATTATGGGACCAATCTACTTCGGATAACTTTTGTTTTGCAGGTAATACATAGGTGCATGCAACCATGTAAAATTTGGATGCCCCAACCGCGGGGGGGTTACGGGCGGGGGCTGTATCCCCCGAATTTCAATGAAAAAAACATAAAAATGAGGAGTTTGCCCCCTCTTCTCAAACTACTTTGGGGAGAAAACCGGAACTTTTGCTTTTTTTTTCAAAGAATGGACCTTCCGCAACAGAATAAAACTTGATTCATGTTCGTGGGTGCAATACAATTTGAATAATAAGGCAAAACGTAAAACTCTAGCGAATTTTAGCCAATTTGCATATTATTCATAAAATTGTTATATAACTGACACTATGGTACCAATCTACTTCGGATAACTTTTGTTTTGCAGCTAGAACATCAGTGCATGCAACCAAGTAAAATTTGGATGCCCCAAACGCGGGGGGCTTACGGGCGGGTGCTGCATCCCCCGAATTTCAATGAAAAAAGGATGAAAATGTGGGGTTTGCCCCCTCTTCTCCAGCTACTTTGGGGAGAAACGCGGAACTCTTGATTTTTTTTTAAAGAATGGACCTTCCGCAACAGAATAAAACTTGATTCATGTTCGTGGGTGCAATACAATTTAAATAATAAGGCAAAAGGTAAAACTCTAGCGAATTTTAGCCAATTTGCATTAGGAAACGATTGTGCAACGATCGTGCGTTAGGGAAATCGATGAGCTTTTATATGATACGAACTGTTTTTCCTAACAGAGGAGTGAAGGGAGCCTTTGCAATCGTTTGTTTTGTCTCTACTTCTGTCTACTTTGTCTCTTAGAAGGTCCAGTCCCGATTAGCCTTACTGTGCATAAAGTGGACTTAAAACAACAATTCAATCAATCAATAAAACACTAGACTACAATAGACTACATAATAGACTACAAGAAAAATAAGACGTACAATAGCAATGAGAAAAGGTGAAAGAAATACAAAGGAATTCGGGTGAGGGCGAGGGAATATTTGTGTGTGAAACTCAAACTTTATATCTGTCAACCCTAATTTATCAGTATTTGGCTCCTGCCCTGCCGGTCAAAATTTTCTGGCTCCGCGCATGCAAGAAGCTGACTGCGCTGAGTAATATAGTAAATAGATTTCCTTTCTTTTATGAAATGATTGCGCTACTTCATGTTTTCATATTTGACCATAAAATAATTGGTACAGGTTAACAAAAAGTTGGTACATGAGATCAGTTCCGCAACAATCAGATGTAATCTGAATATTGTTTTGCGCGTATGATACGAGAGCAGCGGCAGCGCCAGTATTAATCATGTAGGTGAGCTGAGGGGGGCTTGGAATAAAATTTTCGGGGTGTGATGTTGAAAATAAAGAAAACATGCATTCTTTAACCATTACATCAAATACCAATCAACATTTAAGAGGCTTTTATAAAAATATGCCAATGAAACTGAAGACTACTAGTGGCTTGTTTCAGTTTTGTTTCTTTTGGCCACTACAAGAGCATGTTTTGTAATTTTAAACGAACAAAGATTGTTTATGTAGGCCAGTGACCATATACTCTTAAAAAAGAAAAAAATGTTTAACAAAAAGAAAATAGTAATGATGGAAGAAAGACAACAGCCACTAATAATTGTAGAGGAAAGCAAATATCTTTCAGATTACGATCAATGTCTGTTGTCTACAATGACAGTGGTGTTACTCCAATGTGACGACAAAGTTTTAGTAAGTCATACATAACGTAACATGGCAGATGCGGACGAAAATTAATGGGTGCTGAATAACCTCTTCGCACCTTCATCCCCGCGCCACCCATGCATGAGAGCAAGAAAAGTTTGGTCGAAAGCAGAAAGAAATATATATGACATTTTGTGTTGTATACGATTTCATTGTTTGAGCTCCGAAGCATGTAATCTCAGGAAGCAGATGCAAATGATTATATTTTCTCGGCGTCAGAAAATGCTTGCGCATTAAACTGAAGCGCGAACTTGTCCAATCTATCAAAATATCGCTCTTGTGCAACTGCTACGACAGATAAGGAGCCATCGAGAAATGTGGGCATGTTTGGCCGAAACTAAGAACCGTTGTGTGTACAATACTGCAACAACACTGATCACAAATGCCCTCCGAAATCCGGATTTTATCCGATATCTGGATTCCCTCCGAAATCCGGATTCCGCCGTTTTTACTATCCGGATTCCGGATTTTAAATAATTCGGATTTGGCCATCCCTAGTCTGAACCTCACGCACATCGAGTCAAAATGTAAGGCACTACGAATTCAAACAAGGGTTACCAGACGTCCGGTTTTTTCCGGACATGTCCTACATTTCACCCAGCTCCCCTGGACCTACTGTCAGCCCCCATGGCACTAACATCAGCCCCCCTTGACATTAGGTAAAACTATTTTGTGTAATTTGTTTTCAGTGAAGAGTGAAAATGCAGACAACTCACAACTTTAAGGATAAATCAATAGAACATGAACAGCAGCTATTACATTCGGTCATCTTGTTTATGAGCAGAAGCCTAAGTAGCTGCAAATATTTAGAAGCTAGTCTTTGTAAGTTCTTTCATAGGGGGGGGGGGGCTTTTTATCTGTACCTTCACTCTCCCTGTTGCAACCTCCCGTTTAGACAAAAATCTGTGACTTTGATGTCATCATGCAAATTCCCATCGCATCTGCATCAAACGTCAACAGCTCCCAAGTTTCGGGACGAAACGGAGTACCATTGCTTCGGTCGGGGGTGAAATGTACTGTAGGCAATGTGATTGAATATTGTACGTTATTTGTTCCAAATATTTGCTTATTTAGTACTTTTTACATGTAAAAATGTTTCTGAATTTGAAATATGTGTATATATATTTTTTTTAACTAATGCAAGCAACCTAACCCCACTGATAGGGCGTTGCAAGTGCTAGATAGGCTTACATTCTGACCAGGGCGCCGCGGAAAAATCTGGAAACACACATCTTCATTTAATACTGTTAAATTTTTGAAAAAATTCACTTTGCTTGCAAAGCACCCCTGATACCCCGTGAGCCCCCTCTGGAGATCAATTCTAGCTATGTCCGGCGTCCGGGAGGAATTTGAAAAATATAATAAATGTCCTACATTTTGAGCGTCACATAATATAAATGAGTAAAATACGTGTTTCAGTTGAACAAGGACAAATCATGCAAGCTACAAGTCTATGAACTGCACACCCAATCCCAAAAGTGAATTTAATTTTGATTCCGTCATTACACCAGAAAAATAAAAGTTTGTCCTGCTAGAAGAAAAATGGAAGCAATTAATGAACAAAGTTTTGGGTCCCCATTCTGATATCACTGTTCAGTACCTGAGGGGGATTTCTTGCCTTGGGGTTTATATTGATGGAACAACTTGCTTTCCATTCATATTCAATATTTTGATTTTAAAAATCTTAAAAATAGACGTGGTGGGGCTGACAACCCCCCCCCCCTTTCCCCCATCGAACTAGGGTTGAGAAAGGGTATACTATATGCTTTCAATTCCATTTTCTTTGAGGGGAATAAAAACATTCCTGGCAGGGATAAACATAATTTTCTTTTCACATGGAAAGATTTCTGTGTGTGGAGGGGTGGGGAATCCCCAGCACCTCTCCGTTAATTTGCACACTGCCTCTGAGAAGCACCAGTTAAAACTTATAGTAAGAGGTGTATTCTTTAGTATGAAAATATGCACTTAAGAATTCATTAAGAAATCTTTAAAAAAAATTAAAAAGTGTAAATTTTTAATTACTTTCTAACGTGTTCTACAAATATGTATTATTTATTGTGAAAGTTTTGTGTCCTACATTTTGGCTTAAAGTCCTACATTTTGAAACATTATGTCCTACATTTCCCTTATAGCGATCTGGTAACCCTAATTCAAACAGACATTGCAATGGTACTGAATCATCCATCAAGCTTAGCAAGTACGATCTTTAGAGATATCCTAAGTAATGTTGAACTTATCGCACCTATATGTGGCTAACAATGGTATCCCAGCTCATTATAAATATATGCAAGACTCCCTTATAGAACTGTGTTATTTGTTAATACAAACAAACGACCCAAAAGTACCTACTGTAAATCTCTTTATAAACAACGATGTAATCATGTACAGTCAGAGAAAGTAGTTCTTGGGCCACGAGACCTACGATATCGTAACATCTTAAAGCTTCTTGTCTATGCAACCCAAATAACAAAATTGTCGCTTAGGTTGGCCTGGCGGACCTGGATTTGAGTATTGACAGCAGCGTGAGTCATACCCCAAGGCCCAGCCATAACAAACAGCAGCTGGGTGCCGTGAGACCCAGCTACTTGTAAGGAAATAATAATAATAATAATAATAAATTTTCTTTATTCAGCGGGCGAGGTTCAGCCAAGGGCTGCTCTGCCACTTAACCCTTGTCATATGACATATGAGATTATTATAAACTTATGGAGCAGTAAGCTAAACGTAAAAATAATAATAATAATAATAATAATACAAATAAAAAAAATTAAAAAATTAAAAAATGAAGAAAGAAAAAAATTAGTTGGAATTAGTTGCATACAAAAAAAGTGTAACTAGAAATACAAAAGACAATAGTAATAATAATACAATTCCTTTTAGTGAGTGACTTGATACCTTCAGTATGTGCCCCGACTCTGCCATTGTTCCATTAACAGCAGATCTTTTATTTTGCCTTTGAAATATAATGGGTTGTTTACACTAGCGATATTTGCAGGCAATGCATTCCATGCTTTGGGAGCCGAAAAGGAGAAAGATGATTTGTAGGCCGTGGTAGAGTGATGGGGTAAATCGAAGTTGTTCCGCTTGCGGGTAACATACTGATGGATTTCCCTACGGGAATGCATCTTCTCAAACAGGTACTGCGGTTTACCTTCTGTCAGTATGCGGCGTATAAAACAGAGATAGTGCAACTTCCTTCTGTTTGCCATGGTAACAACCTGATTATTATTTAAGAATGGAAGAATATGATCGGATCTTTTTGCTTGAAAAATGTATCGGAAGCAGGCATTTTGCACCATTTGTATTTTTTTACTGAGCTTTTGCGAGAGTTGAGGGCCGTAAACATTATCACAATAGTCGAACAAAGGGTAGATTAATGCTTGGATGAGTCTTAGCTTGCATTCCGCAGGGAGGAAGTCACGGAAACGATTCAGATTCCTAAGTGTTCCATAAGCTTTCCTACATTGCGTCTTTACATGTTCTGTCCAATCAAAAATTTCGTCAAAAATCAGACCAAGATTTTTAGCAGTGTTATTCCTGACAATGGGCAAATTGTTTATTTTGAGCTCGATCTTAATATTTTTAATTAACGACCTTGAATAATTAGAACCAATGATCATGAAAGTGGATTTTTCTGGATTTATTTTAAGACCGTTAGATACACACCAGTTACTGACGATGTTCAAGTCAGAATTTAGTGACTGAAGCTTATGTTCCAACGAAGCGTAATGATCTGAGAAATATAACTGGGTATCGTCTGCGTAAAACTGTGGAGTGAAGAATTTTATGACTTGCTGCAAATCTGCAGTGTAAAGGGTGAAGAGGAGGGGGCCTAATATCGATCCTTGCGGCACGCCTGCTTTCATTGTCAAGAAAGTTCACTGAAATGGTGGTTTTCGTCGAATCATCATCGCGCAACACACATGCTGTGAACCTAGAAGTCCTTGAAAAAGGATGGAGTTAAAAACAACTACTTGACAAATGATAAGACGAATCGCTATTCATTAGTCCCAACTTAGAATTTTGTGTAAGGCATGGATCATCATGTCCTATCAACCATTTCATTACTTCATTAATCATCCTCATCGCCTTTGTTGACGCAAGTGCTAGAAAACCAATATAAAATAAGCAAAATTAAGAAATTAAGAAATTACATTTTCATCTATTTAACGCAGTGACTCAGTTGCATGTAGACAAAGTTTCATTAATCGGGAACCAAGCGCTCCCTCGTTCTGCTTCATTGTAATTTTCCCTCCACTTTGCCTGCCGCGAATAACCTGATGTTGATTAATGCAACATTAATTTTAAAAAAAAAACAACCAACCAAACAATCCACAAAGTGCACCAAAGCGGCGCATATTATGAATAGGTAAACTATGTGATATTATGCTAATTTAGAATTTAGTAATAAAATGGGAATTTTTGGGGGTTCAGTTAAGTGGCTGCACATCCATTACGTAATCGCGATATCATCAAATTGTACGAAGCGTGTCTACACCTACGTAAAGTGTCAGTCCCCGTCATAGGCGTGCGCAGACCCTCTGATTAGGGGAGATAGCCTTGATGATATTTCAGGCCGGAAAAGAATAACGTAATTTCATCTCACTTGTTTAAATTTTATTGCATTGATGGGTGTGTTTATATATACACCCCTCCCCCACACACATATACATACATACATACATACATACATATATATACAACACACACACACACACATACATATATACCAACAGTAAAAAATCATATAAATTGTATCTGAAATGTGCACGTTCCTTTTCCTCCCAACAATTGTTCATGCACTTAAGAGTAAAACCTTTTAGCAGCAGTACTTCTCTCCTCGGTAATTTAAAATGCATCACAGAAAACAAATTGCGAGCGAAGCGAGCAATAAATTTTCAGATCCAAATTTTTGCAAAATAAAAACAATATTGATTTATTATGCCGAAAAAATTTCATGGAGCGCCATATTATTCTCTATTACAATTTTTTTTCGTTTAGATCGTTTTGCGTCCAGGGTTAACTCCCGCCGACTCCTAGGTACGGCTCTAAACTTGCCTTATCTCTGCTCAAGGAAACATGGAAATCTTCGTTACTTTTTTTTCGCCAGACTAATGATGAACATTTACAGGAATTTATTGGAATTAGATTTCGTGGCGTTTAAAAGATATCATAACAATATGTAAATCTCTTTTGTGACCTACACTGAACTTATGTTCAAGTTTCTTTGACATGTGAAAGCGGAAATTTAGAGATCCTTCTTCCTTACGATTTCTAAACAACCGAAGAGTGTGGTGAACGTGAAACTACTTATTGTTCGCAACAACGATATGTATTATACAAATATCTCTAATCAAAAAACCTATTGCATCACAGGAAGTGATTTTTAAGACAATTCTCCCACGCATCCAACGTAACCAATATTCAGATTGATTCCAAGCTTCTGTTTGTGTTTTTTTGTGTCGCATTTTTACCTCTTGCGATAATCGCGACGTTGAAGACGTTGGGTAATGATACGAATGCAACGCTACATCTAAGCCTCAACAGGTTTCGAACCTGGATCCTCTGGCTTTGTAGAGAGTTACGGTGATTTTGTTTTTTATTTTCATTTGGTATTTTAAGTCCACTTTATGCACAGTAAGGCTAATAGAGACTGCATCTACAGTTTAAAGTGGGATCCGCATCACTATGTGTCTCTTTGATTAATTACAAGGCGACTCTGCTATTACTCCGCTTAAGAAGGATAAGAGAGAGAGAGAGAGAGAGAGAGAGTTACGGTGACTACGGTAATGAAGAATTGAAAGTAGCAGAACGACTAAGCTATTCTTTAGTTAATATTGGAATTGTTAATGAATATTATGAATGTCAGTTCAAATTGAAAAAAAATAAACTACGAAATTTCCAGAGTGCCGTTACAAATCGTTATTTTTTCTCTTTCCACACATTACTTTGCTACTAGATATTCGAATGATAAGATGTAGAAAGTGCTACATTTTCAGTGTGTGGAATTGAGATTTATGTCTGAGAATGGAGTAGTGGGAAAAGGATCACCTCACATGTTTGGATTATACCCCCCCCCCCCACACACACACACACAAACACGCATACAAAATATATCGGCTGTTGTTCTTATAAGAAAATATAACATGTATGAATTGTGTCAAGAAAAATTGGAGCTTATTCACATCCCTACGGAACTTGGAAGAAAGCCCACTTAGAGATTGGCAAGTTCACTTCCGACAAAATCGGGATGTATAGTAAATTAAAAAGCAAAGTGTTACCTTGTGCTTTGCACCAAGCCATGAAGGTGTATACGGGGTGTGGAATTAGGGCCCCAAGCTTTCTTCATCAGGCCGAAGGTGGGAATGATGTGATCAGCACCACGACCCTGGCCGCCTTACCCCCCCTTTCCCCAGAGTTTTCTCCAGGTACCCACTTTATACGACGCTGGGTGGGCACCGGAGCAGCTTGAATAGGTGAACCCGATAGGGTCCCGATTCTCCCCCGTCGGTGATCGAACCCAGATCTCTCGCATGGTAATAAAACGCCCTAACGACTGAGTTACTGCGGCACATATAGTATAGTAGCCTATGTAATTAAGGCAAGAATTGTTTTAGCGTTTCGTTCAACGTTTTTAGGCGAATCATTTTCGGAGATATAACGTGTAGCTCTTGTCGGTTCTGCGACCTGGCTTGAGAAAAGGCGATTTTCTGACGAACAACATTCCACCTGACAAGTCACGTGACTTTCCTACATTTCCTGTGCCTGTTGGCTTTTGCATGAAAGACGAGTTGCTCTTGAGACAGACAGAATCACCCGATCACCTAAAGATGCAATGTGTGTTGCCTACCTTTCCGGCATTATTTACTGCCATTCAAGTCTTATGGGGAAGAACGTTCTTCCACCACTGTACTCCCAGTCTGTAAAACGTTTTCCTTGAAACAACTGGAAAGCAATATGGTCCACAGTGCATGCGAGGCATCTATCACCGTTAATACAATCAATACATTGTTATGACGGAAACTGAACTTTGTAAAATAAAACCTGTGTGTGGAATAAACAAACAGCAGGAACCTTCAGTCATTGTTTAAAAGTGAGTGTGTAAGGACACGAGAAACATGGAAGTATTTATGCATAATGTTAGGAAAGATTTGTAGAACTCGCCCACATAGTTTCACAGTGCATAATATTGTGTTGCCTACCTTCTCCTACTAGCCGAGAACAAAAATGCGAAGTGTACAGTGGCTGATAGGACACTATGTATGGTTTGTATAGTGTAAATATACAAAACTGGACTTTCATGAACAGTTCAAAATAAAAATGCAACTGCATAATGTACCCACGACTTACGGCCAAACTTTCTTAATGGTATTTTTGAAATTTAACTTTCCGTGATATTAGAGCTCAGTTTTGTACTGCATGTAAATTGATCTGCTGAAAATAAAAAAAAAGTGATAGAGCAATGGCACGGTATGTCAGAGATCCAGGTTCGAGTGCTGGTCGAGCCTGCATTTTTCGCTAAAAAAAATTATACATAATACATCTCCTGTGCGTGCCTAATCTTGAAGAATTAAAATACAAGTTTAAAAGTTCAATGACTGTTTGGCAGAATATTACCGAATCATCTAATACTCACGTAGCTGAAAACTTCCTATGCACGCAATGTGTTTCGCTACATACACGTAAAAAAATATTTTAAAATATCGAGAAATGTACAAAATATCAAACACAAAATGCTCACGAGAAACAAACAAATCCTCGCTATTTCACCATTTCATATGCGTAAAAACTAGGTTTATACGGACAATTCTCGTTTTACCACAGACAAAGTTATATATTATCTTTATCTGTGGTTTTACTGTGTTGCTTGATTGATTGATTTGGTTTATTTTACTACGCATTTCTGTCACGATTGGATAGTTGCGAAGATGAGGATGAGTAACAGGGCCGTACGCAGAATTTTTTCGAGGGAGGGGCCAGATTTAAAAATGTGTGTGTGTATGTATGTAATCAGATTACAAAATACTTGTAATGTTTTATTGAGTCTTAAGACAACAATTAATTCTTTCTTTCAATTAACAATTATATATATATATATATATATATATATATATATATATATATATATATATATATATATATATATATATATATATATATATATATATATATAATTAAAAATCCATATTCATATTGTCTTGCATTGAATTTTTTTCTTTATTTTTGTATATGTTGCTTATGCAGCTACCCAGGACGTTTTAAAAGAGGGCATAAGACAAGGACAATTTTCTTTCTCTAGGTAGACGAGTTTCAGTTTTTGTTTTAGGTACAATTGGGCTAATCGAGACTGGATATATAGTTTCAAGTGGGATGAGAACAATTATATGCCTCAACCAAGTCTTGGTAGACAAGCATTGTGCAGAGGCATAAGTGGAGAAATGTCGGGGCAACTGTCCCTCATGCCCCTTAATCGCCGCCACTCCTGGTAGCCTTGCATCAATGGTCATAAAACTAAAACTACCAAATATTGCAGTGCAGGCAGCAGACTTCTGAAGCCTACCTCTCTACACAACACAGTCATGTATGCAAGGACAAAAGTGATGTTTTTTTTACAAATTTGTTATTTTCGTAGCTTTTTATATGTTCATATTTAAAGATTTCATTTTCGAGGGGGGCATGCCCTCATGGCCCCTCCCCTGGGTACAGGCCTGGTGAGTAATGATATGAAATTGATGAAGGGACACTCACAAAGAACACTCATGGCCAGGCCGGGATTCGGATCCAAGACCCCTAGCGACGTAGAGGTCTGTGCTAACCCCTCCGCCACGGTGGCCGGCTTATCGCGATTGAGAAAATTTAATTATGAGCTTAAGATATTGTGATCGAATGTAGAATAAAGGACACCATACTAGGAATGGCCAAATCCGGGTAATTTTCTATCCTGATTTCAAATAGACCGGATATCGCATACTTTGACATCCGAATTGTTCGCATATCCGAAATTCGGATTATCCTAATTATCCCGATATTATCGTTTATCCGTTTTACGGGCTTTCCACATGTTCTTTTATTCTTCGTTCCACACCACACTGTACGGATTTTCTTCAAACCCTTCGCATAATCTGTTCTATCCGGATATCGTAATAAGGGAAATCCTGATATTGTGGACATCCCTACACCACACATACAAGGGCGGATTAAAAGGAGGGGCGGGGGGCCGACGGCCCCCTCCAAGCTCCTTGAGGGGGCGTCATGGGCGACTTCCACCGGGGAGCTACTTTATATTTACTTATATTGATAAATAAATAATTAACACAGTTTGAATTAAATATAACACAAATGTCAATTAAGGATCATACAAGAGCGGAATAAATGGCGCCTCATTTTCGAGGGACGGCAGACCCTTAAGGGCCTTATTTTATTTATTCAATAATATGCACGGTTGAAATGCAACAACGCAAATATTGTGGTATCTTCCGAAGAACTACAGTTATGGAGGAGATGGGGGCGACGACAGGTATGAGGTGATGAGAGACAGGTGATGAAAACATTTAGGGTAACAACAACTATCAATCTCAGGAGCTTTCTGCAAGAGGAAATTAAAGACTTGGGGAGCCGATCATTCTTCTTCTGCGCCTCTCACAAGGGCTTTTTTTTTTTTTTTTTTAGATATTTATAAATTTGCAAAGTTGGAATGACATATATCAAACAGTGAGGCATTTTATGAAATACCCAAGAGCTAAAAATTAGCAACTATGGGAGGTGACACAGCAGTTCTTTTCTTTCCTGTTGGAACAAGACATTGGTTAAGCTGCTCCACTGTTCCTGACAGTCACATCTATTGTAATAAAATATCAATTAGTTGTGATTTTTGAGATATCTATTAGTCTTTTATTTTATTGAAGTTAAACAACTTAGAATGATTCGTGTGTTCAGCAAACGTTGTAGTATTTTATACAGTGCTATAAACACTGGAGGTGCAAGCGGTGCTTCAAACTTTGGGGCCGTGGACACCCATCCAACTTTTTAAAAAAAAATTACAATGAATATTCCTTTATTTCTTAGTTCTACAGTTAAATAAAGATGAAATTGAAGAAAACAATAATGTATCACTTATTTATCACTTATTAAGTAACACAGGCTTGTGTTAAACTTATTTACAGCAGGACGCCGCAAGATTAAATAGAGACTTTGCGGGCCGTTAACAAAATCGTTTATTGTCCTGGCTCCTGATTTATCAAAAAACCCAACTTGAAAAGTGTACCAGCGACGTTACTTCTAATCTTGTACAACCAATACATTCAGACACTATACAATGGAAGATATCACAATCAGTGGCGTGCCCAGGATTTTCGAAAGGGAGTGTACGTTCTTTTTTAGAAATACTGGGTCAAAGGGGGTTTATGTCTCCCATCAACCCCACTTTGGTACGCCTCTGATCACAAAACTGGAGACCATTTTCGACTTCACTACTTTCACGACTATTACACTTCTTTCCCGGATTAATTTACTACGTGTTTGATTTCCTCACTTTACCCGTAACTGTGGCCTGTGTAGAAAGCGCACTTTCGAAACTTCAGCCAATAAAATATTATCTGCGGAATAGTGCTCCTCGGGAAAGATAAACAAGCATGTCAATTTTGAACAATGGGCACAGGTAAACGGAACAGCTAAACGTTGAACAGGCTGTGAAACATTTTGCTCATGCCAAAGCACGCAAGTGAATGTTTTAGTCTTTCAAACAATTATGTTATGCTGAATAGAATATTGTTACTTCTTTGTATCTTGATTGTTCGATATGTGTTAAATACAGTGATCAGAACGCTACATTTTAAAAGTAGCTTCGCTACAGCTACAGCTACTCTTCCAAAATGTAGCTTCGCTACAGCTACAACTACATTTTCCAAAAAGTAGCTCGCTACGCTACTCCTGTTCGCTACTCGCTACTTCGCTACTTTTTGCGCTACTTCTGCATAAAGAAACTTAAAAACAACCATGTGGATATTAAAAAAATCCCCTTCTACTGTTAAATAGATTCTGTTATTTATTATCATGATTCCCGCCATTCGATAATTTTGATAGCAGTACTATTTCAGTTACTTATTTTTACTATAGTTTTTTAGAATAACGTACCTATGCAAGTGACATTTCAATTCAAATTTGATATATGAATATTGCAATTAGGGTGTTACCCAAATTAATGATTACAACTATACACAAATGAAATTTGGTAGGATTACGTATTTATGTTCACATCAACATATTTTTCTTGAGAATAAATGTTTCATTTTATAATAGACTGATATGAAGGCATCATTTTGAATGAAAAGTACCTGGGGCCCTTTGTTTACAAAAGGGCTCCAGGTTCGATACCCAGCGGAGGCACATAGTGGCTCGGATCCAGTCTCGATCAGCTTATCTATGCATAAAATGGACTCAAAACAAAAACTAGAAAAGACGTCAAGTTGGGAGGATGGGGTCCTCCTGCTCCTCCATTCCCCACACACATCATTCATCATTCTTCCTTGTTCTCACAATTAGCCGAAAGTGGCAGAAAGCGACTATAGATAAGAGAATAATTAAATTTTCCTCATTGTCATGATTGAGAAAAGTTGAAGAGGTAAACAGAAGAGGATAAATGGGTGGTGGACTATATCAAAGCGTTCAAAGATTAATATGGAACAGGAATGTACCTATGAAATGCAAGAAGGTAATATATATAACTCATACTATGTGCCAATAATTACGTGACATAGAGAGACAAAAAAAGATGCAGGCAGTGAAGATGAAAATTTTAAGGAGTCTATGGGAGAAGACTAGAAGGGATAGAATAAGGAGTGAGGAGATCTGACAGACAGTGGATGTGGTGAAGCTTCAGGACAGGATAGATCAGGCACAGATGAGATGGTTCGGGCACATGAAGAGGATGGATGCAGAAAGACTACCAGTAAGAGATTATAATGCACAACGAGTGGGAATAAGGCCAAGGGGGAGACCAAGATGTCTGTGGAAAGAGCAGATAGTGGAGAGTGTTAGGAGAAGAGGACAAGATTGGAACACCGTGGAAAGAGAGGAGTGGTGGAACACCAGGAACAAATGGAGAGGCTTGACTTCTATGCCGACCCAGTCAGAGGCAGGAAACGGCGAAGGATGATGATGATGATGATGTCATGATTAGCAAAAGTTACAGAAAAGTGACGCAAAAGTAGGAAAAATACATAAATTTGAAAACTATGTATATTAACTAAAGAAAATTGTCGTTTCTGCAGGAAAGTCAATAACTCGTATGTACTTTTTACAATATGATACAATATATTGAGGAAACTGTCGTGTATACCCGAGTGTTCTAAACGTATTGTAATTTTAAAATTTGTTAACAAATATTATCGCGAAAATAATTGTAAGTCCAGAAACTCTATCATTCTTGTAACAATAATTTCTTGCTGGTGAGATCCTATATACTGACAATGATCAATGCTGTTAACGTACTGAGCCATTTATTGCTGGCACTATTCCTTTGTCGGTGCAGTGGAAAATCCATCGCTCGTTTTTGCACTGCAAGTTGTGTTTTACACAGCAATTAATGGCATTTTGGTGTCTCTTACACAATGGATATCCACAGGATTTGTTCCGGGGGTGATTCAAACGAGGCACTTTATTCCAGCAGTGCACCAAACGAGGCATGTTTCTCCCCAAAATAGCGATGCAGCTCAAAAAAGCGTAACTGTTAGCTGGAATATATTCATATATGTCAGCTAGTTATCTCGATATTAGAATTATTTAGATACTAATTAAATAACATGCAGATATATTTAATCTACAATCTAGATAATCTGTATTTCCATGTAATAGACTTTGTATTTATTAACTTCCTACAAAAGTAAGCATTATTGTTGAATTATTTTTGACGCTGTTGACACATTCAAAATTCACCTCAAAATGCTGAGAAAAAATGTAGCTGTAGCGAAGTTTTCGCTACAATTACAGGAATTTTGTAGCTTCGCTACCGCTACAACTACAATTTTCAAAATGTAGCTTCGCTACAGCTACAGCTACAAATTTTGTAGCTAGCTACTGTAGCGACGCTACAAGTAGCGCGCTACTTCTGACCACTGGTTAAATACGCATTCATTACTTGCTTTGCTGTACAATGCAAACTTCTTTCAATAAAATCAGCCACAAGATGTTGATTTTTCTGACTTGAAAACATTATAAGCAAGGAATTCATAATTGTAACCTCCCTCATAGCGCAAGAAATAATATGGCTTGGGGGGGGGGGGGCAAAAAAAAAGACTCACAGCTGTGTCTCGAACATTTCAGTCACGACAGTGATTTTACGACATATATGGTAGGACCATAGTTTGTGAGGAAATTGTGCTGGGCGCCAAAAGTTCGGGGGGGGGGCGTAATTGGTGTTCGACCCCTCCGAGAGAACGTCTTTAATCCGCCACTGCACACATATAGCCGACTACAACACCGGACTGGGTACGGGTGTTCCTTGCGAGTGTCCCTTCATCAATTTCATCATATCATCACTCATCCTCGCATTCGCAATTAGTCGAAAGTAGCAGAAAAGCGAATAACTAAGCCCAAACAATCAACAAACACCACAACACACAGCGCAGGGGGTGCACGTTCGGCGGCGCAGATCGTATGCGCAGTTGTCCGTGGATGCATTACGTCATCGTCGAGAAGCTCGGCACGGAAAAGGCTGGTTCCTTATGCAAATATTGAGATATTTGACAACGAATATCTTCTAAAATATAGTAGCAGGGGAAAAGTTACAACTTTTACTGTTAAGATTCATCCTTTCTAATCAATTTATCACAAAGTTGATTCAAATGTGTAAAATGGTTTTCAAGAAATCGTGATACGAAGGAACCCCTGTTTTGTTCTCTCAAGCTTCCAATGTAAGGGAGTTTTAACTTAAGTGCGTTGGATTTCTTTTTGCTGTATGTTTCAAAATAAGATTATTTTGTTCTTGTCAACTGAATTCATGCCTAAATGCTATGGAAAGCTGTGAAAACTATTATCAGAAAACTAACGGAAGAAATCTAAAATATCATTGCATTTCCAGTCGGTAATTGCGCAAGTAAACGAAAAGACAAGATTGTTATAAAAAATGCGGGATTGCCCATTTTTGTGGAAAAGGCATTGTGCGAGATCTAAAAGCAGAACATTTTAATATTATATGTAAATGTAAGGGTGTAATAAACGTGACTGCTTCCCGTAAAATATCACTGCACTCTCCACGTTTCTCTTCTGTCTTTCTTTGGCGCCGCCAATAGCTTCAACACGTTATTTTTTTATATATATATTTGTCACATATTTGTTTTAATTAGTATTCTGCTCGTTCCGCCACCTGAACGCAGCAGCTAGGGCTCAAAGGGCAGTGCAGTTACACCGGAAGAAGGCTCGGAAATGGCAAGCTTCAGAAGTTAACTCATCCAAATTAAATTAAACAAGTATGTGCTCTCTCTAAATTTAAATCATAGTTCACAAATAATTTGATTAAAAGTTTTAAAAGTATCTGTTTTATTTAATAACGTATTAATTAGCACATTCTTCTCCAGCATAGCTATAGGCAGTGACCACTCTACGGGGGGGGGGAGGGGGCAGGACAATTTCTCTCTCTCTCTCTTATCTGCCCCCAGTATAACGACAAAAATAAATAAATGAATGAATGCTCTTTTAGCCAAAATATGCATTTTTGTGTCGTATGTAACGGAATAATAAACATGATTGCCCCGGGAAAATATGATTTACCCCTCCATCTTTTCTATTGCGCCGTCACTAGCTACAACATATTTTGATTTCTATTGTTCCCACATATTTATTTTAATTTTTGTATTGTGAATCATATTCCACTCACCACTGTCTTACCTCACATAGCCACCCCCCACACATATGTACGATTTCAGTTGCAAGTTTTAGACTAAGCTTTTCAAATGTCCACTTATATCTTTGTATTCTTGAGCCATTTCAAAAGAATCATTTCGCACGATGTTTTCCCACTGAAGCCCCTTTGCAGATCGTGATCCGGGGCTATAGCCTTCCCAAGCCACCGTCCCCTCCAAATACTGTCCTGGCCTCATGAAATAAAAATATATGTATTTATACGAAATATTAATTTGACTTGGCAGTTTCTTTTTTCGAACAGGAATAAGTTTTAAATTTTAATAGCTTATAAATTTACACTATCAATTTTGAGTAAAGGTTTTGCGTAACCCTAAAAGTACATTTAGAGAGTGCAAGGTCAACTCTCGATATTTCAGATATATTATTAATTTTCATCACAACGTCTAGTAATAATTATTTGTTACTTCAATAACCTCCTCGCAAATGTTTCTCGCATATTAAAACATAGATGCCATTTTCTGTTTATTTCCTTGTAATGCTGACCTCCGTGGCGAAGTGATTAGCACAACGCTTTACGATGCCAAGGGCCCCCAGGTTCGAATCCCCGCCCGGGCATGGGTCTACTTTCCTTTCTTCAATTTCATCATATCATCACGCATCCTCATCGTTGCGATTAGCCATATGTGACAGATAAGCGAAGTAAAATAAACTAAGTCTATTAATCAATAATTTTTAAAACTCTTTAATTCTTCTTTAGCATGCCACGTTTTTGTTAAAATTATATTACGATTTGTAAAATGACGAAATTCTAAAGGAGAACACGCAACTTTCTTTGTAGCGCATCGGTCAGAAAGTTTCAGGAATATGGATTTTCAAAATACATTTTTTCACTTGTACTTTGCCCCCTTTTAAAAGTAGCGCGTTTTCAATTATGTTACTAATCATTAAAAGGATGCCTCAATACCATCTTGGAGGATGACAATTAATATCCCCCCCCCCTAAAAGTAATAATATACTTTCGCTCTCTGAATCTCCCATATAAATGCTAGGGGCCGTCTGCTTCAGCCGAGCTCATTCCCTCTCTGGTGACGTCACGCGTTCGTGCAAGATCGGCAATCTTCGGATGGCTTTACCTAATCTCTATCTACCTTGCACACAGCGTACCGTTTCGAACGATTTCTTTCTTTGGTCGTCAAGTAGTTCTAACTTCACTCGCCAGATGTCCCACATGTACGATTCCGCCTGCTGCGACATCTACACGGTCTCCTGCAAAACGTAAACTATGATACTTGGTCGTCATAGTGAATTGAATGCGGCCATCTAAATGGTCTTCCAAAACATAATCGAGGGTCGCGGTGCAGTTAATGAGTCCTCCTCTGCAGGGGTTTATCCAGGATTTTTCCCTTGGGGGGTGTTGGAAACATTTGGGGGGTGTAAGTTTGGGAATGTTAAGTACACATTTTGGACAGTTTTAAAATGTTTGCCCTAATCAATTTGTTCATAGATGTTTCCAGATATTAACCCCCCCCCCTTCCCTTCACGTAACATTTCAGAAGAAAAGAAATGTCAAATGCTGGAAAAGATGGAAAATATATATTTGTGACAATGTTAACATTTCAGTCTACAGTTCATTACTTGATTTAATCAATCAGATAAACACAAGAGATGACATTGAAAAACACAAATTTTAAGCATATTATTACTAGGGATCATTTCATGCAATTCTTAAGCTAGTTATAAAGAGATTAGGAACACTTGCGCAATATTTTTTTTACTGTATTTGTATTGTTCTTTTCTTATCGTAGGTGTAACTCAGATATTATCTCGAGGGGTGCCCAATTCATCGATGAAATATCGGTGAGAATGCGTTGCATGGGTGCGTGCGCTCTTGCCTGTCTGAAGTAGTAGTAATAAGTACATGTATCTGCATATATAATATGACTCTTAAATAAATGTCTAGAATGCGAGCGAAGCGAGCAAGAAAATTTTTAGAACTATTTATTTGCAAACTTATAATGCATATTATTAATTAAACATAGCAACAATACTTTCATTTCACAGTATCTTACAATCTTACTTTGCTCGTTCGGTGTCCTCTTTACCTCTGCACATGCCCCCTGCCCCCTCCTGTTCTAGCTACAGTTAGAAAATATGCATATATATAATTTTAATAGTTCTATGTTGCGAGTAAGTTCCAAATGCTGCCGCTGTTTTCAAATCTCTGTTTAAACAATGATTCACAAACTGAAATGCTATAATGAAACTCTATGCACGTTTGATAGACACCTGGGGCCTCCCACATGGCACAATGGTAGCGTTGTCGCCTTGTAATCAAGGGGTCCCGGGTTCGATACCCGGTGGAGGCACATAGTGGTTCTGATCCCACTTTAAACTGTAAGTCCAGTCCCGATTAGCCTTACTGTGCATAAAGTGGACTTAAAACACGAACTCAATCAAGCAAGCAATTGATAGACACCTTGCTTTTGAATTAAATCGGTCAAGAAATTTCATATTGAAGTATTTTTACCCTTACAAAACATTGGAAAATATGCTTGGTGCTGTTGAGAGTTTATCTTTCAAATACTGAAGGAGAGACTCGAGGGAATTGTGCGTCTTTGCCTTAAAAGAAAACTAAATAACATGTGCAAATAAACGCATGGCATGTTAGGTGCAAATGGAAGGCAAGGAATTTTCACTTCTAATTTGAGGTAATGCTTTATTTTAAATTATTTAAAAATTGAATAGCATTTATTTCACTTTCCAACACAAAGAGCACAATGAAACAAGCGAAATTTTTCTCTCTCCATGTTTTCCAGCAGACAGTGGCATGCACCGTCGTGCCCCCACTGGTGCGTCTATGGTCAGATATAAATTTGGGACTTAATGTAAATAAAATTTATTTTTATGTTTAATTCCTTATACTTCCTTTGCTTCCTCTGAAAAGTTGGAAAGAAAATTAATAAGTCATTATGTCAGGGAACAGACTAGATAAAAAGAGGAAGACAATTTTTACTAAATCTATGTCTTTGCAAACTAACAATAACTTTAATAGGGTGCCAGTAATTTCACAGGGCACTACGACGTTAACGCTTTTCTATTTATATCTGTTTTGCTTGTTTGTTAGCCCATTTGTCCTTTGCACCCAGGCAAACCCCGCGTGACAACCCCCCCCCTTTTTTTACAACTCTCTTTCTAATTTCTTATAAAATATAATTTCTTTTACAAAGGTAAGAACTCTTAGGGCCACAAAAATTGTCACACACATCAACTATAGATGTGAATGAATCACTTAGGTTCTACGTGAATGAATCACTTAGGTTCTTCATGAAATTCTTGCCGTTTTATATCGAATACTCGTTCAGTAAATTTTATATTGGTACTTTATGAATGGTTCGTTGATTTGCTGTTTTAAGTCTGGACCTACAGTTTAAAGTGGGATCCGAACCACTATGTGCCTCCGCAGGGTATCGAACCCGGGGGTACTTTACGAATATCCTTTGGAAGAAATTATGCCTACATATAGTGTCACTGCTTTTCTACTCGCCACTTTCGGTTTCTTTTTGTCTGGTTTCAATTTCTCTATCTTCTTCAGCCAATTTTGCAGTAAAGTTTTAGACATTGTTACACTAAGTAGAACGACAACACACGAACTGAGATGCTACACTGAGACTGACCTAAGGCATTTGACTCTTCTCTTCTCTATCACTCCAAAATCATCCATCTCGCCCAAGTTACAGAAAATAGTGTTGCTAACCATAGTAGCACAATTGACTACAAGAGTCAAACCTGTATCTTTGAATTTCTTCCCTTACTTTTATCGTACATTTTTCACATGCAAGAATCATGGTCGTCCGCAGGATTTTTCCAGCAAGAGACAAGGTATTTTTTTACAGGGGAAGGGCAAACAAGGGACATTTTCCTCAATAATAGTATTGTTCCCTCAAAAAACATTGCTTAAATTTGAATTTATCCCATTCATGCAATAATTAACGCATATTATTATGGTTGAAATAAAATTATATGTGAAAAATATATCATTTCTGGTTGACTTTCATTTTCCGGGGGGCGGGGTCCTTCCGGACGCCCATGGAAAGAATTGAAAGGAAAATGAAACGAAATGTAAATTTCATTGACTCAGGAGTTGAATTTACAAACCTGTAACGTATTTAAGAAATATTTATTTAGGTATTAAAACGCTGAACTGTCAACACTGTGTGCGGTAAGTGCTCCTTGGAAGGAGGGTTAGCGGTCAGTTTGACATTTTCCAGATGGCAGTGTCCCTTCCCTAGCGAAGCCTTGTCAAGGGAGCTGGTGTTTCCAGGAAATCACCATGCTGAACATTCCACCCTCCTTCTTTGACACTTTGGTTGTAGTTGATCGAAAGGTCCATTGGACTTCGCTTCTTGTAGAGCTACAAATTGTTCCTTTATGTTGAAGTATTGTCATTCTATTGTTGATATAAAAATCCATATTTACACCCCCCCTGCAGGGGGGGTGTTCCACTTTTCTGCTTGGGGGGGTGTTCGTCAAAATTTGGGAGGGTGTTGGGGGGTGTTAGGGGGGTGTGGATAAATCACTGGTCCTCTGTTTTGTCATGACCACGCAAAGTCCAGTCAAATTCGTCACAAAATATAATCGCATCCATATATACGTGATAATATATGTATATATTGTACACAAGCTCATTATGTCTTAAGCCCGACCCTGTGGCCGAGTGGTTAGCACATCGCGCTGCGGCGCCAAGGGTCCCGGGTTCGAATCCCGGTCGGGCTTGGTTGTTTGTGAATGTCCATTCATCAATTTCATCATATCATCACTCATCCCCATCTTCGCAAATTAGCCAAGAGGCACAAAACGCGAAGTAAAATAAACTAAATCAATCAATCATTATGTCTTAAAACTCTACAACGATCATCAAGCATAGGCGTGAGCAGACCCTCTGATTAGGGGGGCAAAGCCTTGATGAAAGTTCAGTGGGGATAGAAAAATGTGACCCTTGCTATGTTGCCAAGTTTCGTCCAATCCATTGTAGCAGTCTTCGCTCAGATGAAAAATCCGTGCGGAAAAGCGAAAAAATACAAGCGTTGCAACTAACTAACTCCCTAGCCTTCTTAAACCCGAAGGTTCATGGCTGCAGCAACACAGGCCTTTCATCTTTCCCTATCTTGAGCAAGTTCTATATACTCTTTTCCATCCCTACCGATTTCCCTTAGGTCCATCTCAACGTTGTCCCTCCATCTTCGTCTTGGCCTTCCTACATGTCTCTTACCATTAAGTTTCCCAACAAGAATCCTGTAAACTCCTCTTTCCTCTCCCATTCGTGCCACATGGCCTGCCCACCTAAGTCTTCTTGATTTAATTATTCTAATAATATCTTGACATGAATACAAATTTGTAGTTCTAAATTATGTAACCTTCTCCACTCACCTGTCTCCTCATCCCTTTTAGGTCCAAAGATTTTCCTAAGGATCTTATTTTTAAATACTCTCAATTTATGTTCCTCTTTCAATGTAAGGGACCAAGTTTCACATCCATATAATACTACAGGCAAAATTACTGTTTTGTATATTTTAACTTTTAGTTTCTTAGATATTAAACGAGAAGACAAAAGTTTATGAAGAGAGAAGTAACATGCATTTCCTGAATTAAGCCTACTTTTTATTTCCTCTTTAATATAATTTTCATTTGTTAATATTACTCCTAAGTATTTGAATTTGGAAACTGGTTCAAACGAGTTGATATCAATAATTAGATTTTGATTATAACCTAACACTTGGTTTCGGCCTGTAAGCATATATTTAGTTTTCTCTTTGTTAACTTCCAAACCTATCTTTTTAGCAGTTTTGAAAAATATTTTAGCATTATTCTTAATTGTATTCACATCATCCCCCGCTAAGTCTACATCATCTGCATATGCTAACAACTGAGTCACACCATTTAATTTTAGTCCTTCTTTAGTTTCTTTTACCTTCCTAACAGCATATTCTAAGGTAAAATTAAAGAGCAATGGAGATAATGCATCTCCTTGTTTTAACCCATCATGAATTATAAATTTGTCAGACAAATTAATACCCACACGAATTTTACTTTCTGTTTCACTGGTGCATACTTTTATCATACTAACAAGCTTCTTAGGTATTCCAAACTCTACTAATATATTATATAATTTATCTCTTTTGACCGAATCATATGCTTTTTTGAAATCAATGAATAGCTGATGGACATTTTGATTATATTCCCACCTTTTTTCAAGTGTCTGTCTGATGTGAAAAATTTGATCTGTAGTTGATCTGTTACGTTTAAATCCACATTGATATAATCACCTATAATTTCATTAGCATATGGGGTTAGTCTTGTTAAAAGAATGTTAGATAATATTTTATATACTGTTGAGAGTAGAGAAATTCCACGGTAATTATTGCAGTTCATTTTATCACCTTTTTTAAACACAGGAACAATTATGGATTCTTTCCACTGTTGAGGGATTTCTTCTTTATTCCATATTAAACAAATTAATTTATGAATTTGACATATTAATGAATTTCCACCATATTTAATTAACTCAGCTGGTATTAAATCAATGCCAGGTGCTTTGTTATTCTTTAGCCTTTTAATAGCATTTTTAACTTCAGTCAAGTTAGGTTCAGGAACTAAAGGTTCTGCTGTGTGGACTTCATTTACTTCTGATTTATCTCCTACATGGACATTTAAAAGGTCATTAAAGTAGTTCTTCCATCTATTTAGAATATTGCTTGGGTCAGCTAGAAAATCACCGTCTTTATCTTTTATCAAGTTTACTTTAGGTTGCCACCCCTTTTTAAACTTATTTACACCTTTATATAAATCTCTGATATTTTTATTTTTGCTGTATGTTTCAATTTCGTTAATTTTGCTTTTCAAGTAATCTCTTTTTTTACTTCTAAACGTGCGGTTAACTTCTCGCTTTATTCTATTATAATTGTTTAGATTTGTATCATCAGAGTTATTTAACCACCTAAGTCTAGCCTGATTTCTTATTTCTATTAGATTATGACATTCATTATCAAACCATGGCTTACTTTTTCTCGGTTTATGGTATCCTATACTTTCTTTAGCTGCTGATTCTATTGCATTACGTGTGCGCTCCCAATTCTTATTTACGTCTGTTTCATTTATATTTTCATCATCATTTAAATCCTGCAAAACATCAAATCTATTTGACAGTTTAATTTGATAATCTTTCATCAGTAAACTTTCCTGTATCAAATTTTAGAACTTTTAGATTTTGTTGCTTATGATTTATCACTGAAAGTCTTTCTCTTAATTTAGCAATTACTAAATAATGGTCACTGGCACAGTCAGCACCTCTATGTGTACCAACGTCAATTATACTAGTATGCCTTCTCTTATCGATGAGAATATGATCTATCTGATTATGAGTTTTACCATCTGGAGAAGACCAGGTATATTTATGGATATCTTTATGTTTAAAAGTGGTACTTTTCACAATTAAATTCTTTGAGGTTGCAAAAGTAATCAGTCTTATACCATTATCATTACTCAATTCATGAAGACTTTCTTTACCAATTGTGGGTTTAAATGTCTCTTCTTTGCCAATCTGTGCATTACAGTCACCTAACAGAATTTTCATATCATACTGAGAAAATTTATCAAACACCTGTTCTAACTCTGTATAAAAATCATCTTTAGTATTATCATCTTTATCTTCCATTGGTGCATGTATGTTTATTAAAATAATTTTACACCACCTACCCTGTAAAACTGCATATGATATCCTATCATTAATAAATTCTACTGTTTTAAGAGCCGAGATAATTCTATTATTTATGAAAAAGCCTGTTCCAAAATTATGATTTTCAGTACCACCATAGAAAAAAGTATAATTTTTAGTTTTACAATTCCCTTCTCCTGGCCACCTAACTTCCTGGACAGCTACTACATCTAATTTATACTTAACTATCTCATTAACTGTACACTGAAATGCCCCAGGCCGGTAAAGGCTCAGAACATACCAGGTGCCTAATTTAATATCCTTATTCCTAATGTAGATCTTATCCTTAGTCCTGGGACCTCCCAAAGTAGTCCCCACCCGGAGATCCGAACGGGGGACTATTTTACCTCCGGAATATTTTACCTTGGGAACATCCATGGCCTTATATTGCTGTTTCTTGACATTCTTTTTTTTACAGTGCAGAGTTGTCAGCTCTACGCCTAACCCCCAATATGAATGGAGGAACTACTACACAAGACAAACACAAACACATTAGACAGCACAATTATTACACAAGATGAACACAAACACATTAGACAGCACAACTACTACACAAGACACACACAAACCCATCACATCTATAACACAATATAAACACAAACAAACCACAACTACTACACAATATAAACATAAACAAACTACACACCACAACTACTACACAAGACAAACACAAACATACTAGACAGCACAATTACTACACAAACATACTAGACAGCACAATTACAACACAAGACACATACATACACACCACCGATAGTACACAAGACAAACAGAAACACATTAAACAGCATAACTACTACACAAGATAAACACAAACACACTAGACAGCACAACTACTACACAAGACAATCCCAACCACACTAGACAGCACACCTACTACATAAGACAAACCCACATACAAGCACACCACAACTACTACACAAGACAAACACAAACACACTAGACACCACAGCTAATACACAAGACAAACCCAAACACACTACACAGCACAACTACTGCACAAGACACAACATTATTTAAAATCCTTTCTTCTTTTTAAACGTTTTCGTGTTCTATTTTCCTTCTCATGACACGCATCCTGTGCATTACAGGTTGTATAACTATGCAGGATAAATTGTGTGGATGAATGAATGGAAGGCGGGATTCTTATATATGCATTGATGGATGGAAGCATGTTGGGATACATGTATGAATGCATGGATTAATGGATGCACATATCGAGGCATGAATGAATGGTGGATGGATCATGTATGTTTGGAAATATTGAAATAGGATTTTGTAATGTATTTTTACAATGTTTTGAAAGGTTACATTGATTCTTTGATTCTTAAACGCAGACTAAGCTGAAATATTTTTAATAGAACTACATTTTTATCTTTAATTTGTCCTAAAAGTTTCCTAACGGAAGATAAAGTTAAAATTGTTCGAATACAGTTGGCAATTATGTAGGAAATGAAGCTTAGTTTGGACCTATACAGACACAAGTAATATCCGTGTTTAATTTAAGCGGAAATGTCAACATTATTTTGTGTAAAAGCAGTTATTCGTTCAGGGGAAAAATTTAAAACTAAACTTCTTTAAAAATAGAAAATAAAGGCGCTGTGTGTGTTGTGTATGTGTGTGGGAGTGAATGTGTACATTTTGGGAATCAGTTTTAGAACAGATTCTTAATAAATTCCAAACTACAAAATGAGAAGTTTAACTTTATCTTCCCTTAACGCTAAAATGTATCAATCATTTCCAGAGAATCTGAAGATTATCAGTATGATTTTGCAAGGGTCAAGGACAATTCCCAGATGCAGGGATCTGATGTCAAAACAGCTATGGAGCGACTGCACTTTCGTGGTCGGTCCAGCCGACAACAAGAAGGTATTGTTACAGCATTTGAATAAAAAAACATTTGCACAGAAGAAAACAGGAATGTTTTTAATTTAAATTGTTGGTAACATGGCCTATGCCTATTAGTTTCTAATATGCTGGAAATAATTTTTGAGGAAGTTATTTTCCATTACTTCTCACACAACAAATACCAATGTTCCGGCTCCAGCTTGGCAGTAGGTTTGTGAAGACGTTTTATTAACCAAAATTAAAGTACAACTTCTTCAAAATACTATTTTCCTTGAACTGCAATAAAGTACTATTATTAATTATTGTCCACCGCCCTTAAAAATAAGTTTTAAATGCTACAGGGAAGTAAATATAGATATTGATGAATTATTCGACTTCTATTGAAAATTATATATAGGAGGTAGAATCAGAGAGTTCGCGGACTCGTGAGAGATTGGTTGATTTTGTAGTATTGGCATATAGGTAATTTTTCCCCTCACGCAATACGGGGATAAGCCTCTTAACTAAAACAAAATTGAGGACTTGCCTAACAGACAAGAAAATAAAATATATCTGTTAAAAACGTCCTTACTCGATTTTTAAAACTAATTAATTCATTCATTAATTAAGAAGAAATGAAACTATACTATCTCTGAGGACTAAAAGGTCCTTACCTAGGTTAGAAGCCGAGGCTGTAAAAGGTCTCCCAGAATTGTTATTGTCAATTTTTAGATTCTCCTTGGCATAAGAACAGACAGATCGATAAAGACATTAAAAAATCCATTATATAGAATCTTGATACTTCATTTAATCCACTAAATTTCATATATGTTCTATTTTTGTGAGTAATAATGAGGTATCGAATTGTTCACTCCAGTGCCAAAGCAAAACTAATGTCTCGAAAATTAGAACTGGTAGCTGAAATGAAATTAACCACAATTTAAGTTCTTCTCCACATAGCATTTTTTGTCCAAGGTGATGTTGGACCGACGTTGGACAAAAGTGCAGTATGAGTGAGGCAGTTGCTAATGTTCCAAGATTTCGCTTTGACTATCAAAAAATTTCAGCTTAAAAATGTTTTTGGAAGAGAGGACTTTCCATACAATGAAATCAATCTCCTTATTGAATCTTATTCTGGCAGAAACTTTATCATACATTACGTAGTAACTGTTAATTAACGGGCTCTGATTTTGAGAGATCGTGTCAATTTACATATTTATTCATTTACTTATTGTCGTATATTGGCTAACTTTACATGCCAGACCTGACATATATATGTAACCATTGACACGTTCCTTCAGGCAAAAGAACATGATTATTTTACTAACACACAATAAAAATGATCACATGAAGACTTGTAGCATTCACGGGATGCCTTTGCAAACAAGTGTAAATTGTTATTTTAAAATACATAATTGGTGGAGGGGCACGTGACCGTGTGACCTAAGGGTAGAACCGCACCTGGAGTTGAGTAGCATTGCAAACAGTGACTGCGATACTGATCCAACCCCTCCCCCTTTCCCTCGGTCTGCAGGACTAAATAAGGGATCAATCGATCGAGATCCATAACTCTAAGTATTTCAGTATTCCAGCGCTTCGAAAGTGCACGGATACCTTGTGAGAAGAATTATTTTGGTTGTGACTGTAGCCACTCGTGCACCGTGGTTTTCACCTCTTCGTCGCTTCTGAAATGCTTGCCTCCCATCGCCTCTTTGAGCCGTCTGAACACATGAAAGTCTCTGGGGACGTGGTCTGGTGAATAAGGTGGGTGTGCGAGACATTCAAATTAATTTCATATCCTCGATTGTCGCAACCGTTAAATGGGCAGTATGTGGTCGGGCATTGTCATGCAGTAACAATACACCTGAAGTCAGAAGTTCTCGTCTTTTACTCCTGATTGCAGGGCGAAGGTGATTTTGGAGCAGATCTGCATAAGAAGTGCTGGTCACTGTTACTCTTTTTTCCATGTAATGTTAAAAAATTACCCCATTTGCATCCCAGAAGAGACTGAGCATGACTATTCCTGCTGATGGTTGCGTGCAGAATTTTTTGGGTTTTGGCGACGAGCTATGGTGCCATTCCTTGCTCAATGTTTTTGTTTCAGGTTGGCGATAGTGCACCCAGGTTTCATCTCCTGTAACATTTCTTTCCAGAAATCCATCACCTTCGACCTGGAAATAACGCAAAAGTTCCTCACAGGCATCGACGCGACGGTCTTTCAATTCAGCAGTCAACTGACGTGGCACCCATCTCGCAGACACTTTATTGAATTGCAGCACATCATGGACAACATTGTGTGCTGAACCAACACTAATATCCAAAATAGTGGCTATTTCATTCACAATAATACGCCTGTTTTCCTTCACAAACTCTTCCACTGTGGCGATGTTTTCGTTCGTCACTACGCGGTGTGCCTGGCCAGGTCGCCATCCTCCACAGAAGATACCCCACTTTTAAACTTTCTACACCACTCTTACACTTGCTGCAGGGACGCACACAAATCACCATACTGCGCTTTCATCCTGCGATGAATTTCAAGTGGTTTAACACCTTCACTACTCAAAAAATGCATCACAGATCGCTGTTATAGCGTGGTGCATGTCAACAATGGGGTGGCCATTTTGCAGATGCTGCTTTCTTCTTCAGTGTTACAGCATGATGTTGCCACCTGTTGGTCATTCTTTCAACCACAAGGATAACTCCTGCCAACTTACAAATCAATCGTACAACTTTTTGTAGTTTTATTGCACATTTAAGGTTTTTTATTAGAATCATCCTTGTATGTGTATGCACCTGTGCCTAAATACTGTCATCGTACCTGAAAGGAGCCTGTGTGCTTCAGTAAGACTCATTGGTCCTTGCTGAGCAGTCTACTATTATAAATTACATACACAATGATTGTACAAATTATGCACATTGCCAGTTATTTTACACCAGCATTTAGATCATGTAAATTTATTATATCTTCACACCAATGCCAAAACCACGCATATGCTAAATCTTAGAACTTTGAGAAAAAAACATTTTAATATTAAATTTCCTGGAAAAATACAGATTTTACATTTGGATAAATGTTGCCATTGATAAAATATGTACCTACCTATGACTACGTATTACGTCATGCAAGTTAGTACGCGTATAGGAATCTATCAACAAAAGATAGAAACTTCACTTAAGTGAAGTCAAAATTTGCACATTCGTGATTTTGGCCAGTGGTATATTCTCCTATGTTATCTGGTTTACCAGTGGCGCAAGAATGGGGGGGGAGTACAGGGGTACATTGTAGCCCATTTTTGAAGAGGGTACAGTACCCCCTAAACCGTAGGCCTGAGTTGTATCCCCTATAATAATTTTAAAAGCACAAGGTGCTGCTGTAAAAAGAACCTATTTTCTAATACCTCAACACAAAGTTTATATTGTTCACACATTACCTTCCTTAAAAAGAAAAATCAAACCACTGAAAATCTATTATTGTATATTGTGGTAACCTAAGTTAGTTCACTTCATCTGTGCTCTTGGAAATCATTTTGAGATGAAAATTGTTTAAAAGGAGCGTGAGATATGGAATAAGATAATGTCCAGTTTCAGGAAATCATGTTGCAGGCTAATGCCCCTTATTATAAGGAGGGGGGTACAGTTTTCTAAAGTAGTAGTCTACTGATTGATAAGATACATGTATCTGCTTCAGAAGAGTATACAACTGACCTTCTTTCCTTTCAATTTTTCAAATAGAGGTTTCCTATGCTAAATTATTCCACAATATTCTCACAAGAAATTGTGAAAAATTTACTACCTATGAAATTATATCAAATATAACTTCATATTCCATCACTATCAACAGAATTTATATTTTTCCCATTTTAACGCATATAAATGCATTGAAAATTGTCAATTTTATCAGACAAATTATTTACAGATTTTTCTATTTCTATTTAAATTGTAGATATCAGTCCCGATTTGCCTATCTGAGCATAAAGTGAATCTAGAATAAGTTTTTGACAAACTTCTGAGTAGAGATTGACACAAGAACAAGCACATGCAATAACAAGAATGACCTCATCACACAGGAGTCTTGACTGATCTCATCTTGATAACGTTCCTAGTTGAAATGAAGCAACGATGTTTCCTAGACATTGAAAAAGGTTACAATCTTTGATTTTTCAGAGGGAGTGATGGACTTGGGTTTACTGTTTGCCAATAGTTCCCCAGAAACACAAGTGTATATTAATTTAAACCTCTCATACAATGTTTTACCTACATAGTAAGTATGCTTATTATAATTGTATGTTAATTGTATCAAATCTAATTTTGATACGAATTGAACACAAATCAAATTCTTCAAATTTAAAATCTAAAACCAAACTATACGAAAATTATACAAATCACCTGAACAGACATATGACTGTGGCTAGTCCTGTAGGTTCGAGTTGCTTTGTCAAGGGCATTGTGATGCTTAGATTTGATCCATACATAAGATACATTCATACATTACTACATATATATATAATTCACACAAACACACTGGCGTACGCAGGATTTTTTCGTGAGGAGCTGGAATTGCAAAGGTGGATAATTTTCTACTCTGAAAAATGTCAATTGGATTTGGGGATCATTTTAAGGGAGTTTGTATTTACTAGTCTGTTTTTCCCCGAGTTTTTCACTGTTTCCATTTGATGTGATTTTCTCAAAATTTTGGAGGGGCTGTAGCCCCATCACTCCCTTTGTATGCAGAGAGAGAGAGAGAGAGAGAGAGAGAGAGAGAGAGAGAGAGAGAGAGAGAGAGAGAGAGAGAGAGAGAGAGAGAGAGAGAGAGAGAGATTGATAGGGGGAGGGAGAGGGGGAGGCTGAATTTTGTACCCCCTTCCCAAATGAAAAACGTGCCTGTGCCACTGTGGTTTACCACCGGTAAACCAACTTTTTCGCATATGTAATAGTTGCTGGCAAATCTGGCGTTGTCGGACTTCTGTTTTGTTTTACTTTCATGCTTTATTGATATCTGATTTATATTCTATCTAATTAATATATAATAAATACATACAATAAATAAGAATTATTGCTGTAAACAGGTCGAATTTTCAGAATATGCCACTGGTTTTGGCATTGGTGTGACTAATCACATTCCATGCACATAATACTTTATTGTAAAACCTCAAAGTTTTATACACAATAAATACATATAAAAAGAAAAAGCTGTTTAAAAATAAAGTATTGTATTTCATGTTCAAGTATGTACAAGCACAAATGTATATTATTTCATTCCACAAGTGGAAAAAATTACTTCTACATGTGCAAACCGAATGCAGTCTTTTTTCTTCCAATTATATTTATTATACATTATAGTTATCCATGCATCACTTACTCCACTTCATTTAATTAATAACAAAAGGCACATAACACAAGCTTAGACTATGTACTCAATTTCCAAACAACTCGAGCATCACAAAAATGAATGACCAGAAAGCATTACATTGTTAAATTAGTATTTTTAATATTAATATTATGCTTACACATTTGCTTTCTCTCAAGTGGAGCACAACCTAAAGCAACAAAACAATGTGAAACCACTGAACAATTTTGTGTTATTTACAACAAACCCTTCCATCATTGTTGAGTAACAAATTTGCTTTGGTAATAAACATATGTATGCAGCTACTAAATAGTTTAGCATGAATACACTTTCTTGTTTGTTATGATGTACTATAGAGAGCAATGAAAATAAAACTATCTCATTAAAAAAAAAGGAGGAGGATAAATGATGACATTTTATACACCAAGCTTCATATTCGAACATGTGATATTACTAATTACTTATGTTCCATAGTAGCACAACTTTCTCCAAGACTTTTTATGGTAATGAAATCCTTGTTTTTCCAATGTAAATGAACAATTATTATGCAGAATTAGGATATATTATTTTTAATTCTTCTAAGGGAAGTCCCTAAGGAAGAGCAGGCTCTTTACCCTCACCATCTTTAGCCAGGACTACCTCTGTCAACACAGTGTGTCCCAGAATAATGTTTATACACTCTTTGAATGTTAATAACAGACAAATTATTGAAGATGACTGGACCTTTTTGTATTTGAAGCTGCAATGTCTATGTTTAGTGTGTATGAGTGCATGTAGGTATTCTGTTGTTTTCAGATCCTTCACAGTCCACCAGTGTACACAAAAATGACAGATGTAAGCAGATTTTGTTTTGAGAAACAATAAGAAGTGTTATCCACCCAGATCTTCAGATTTAACACCATTACATTTTTACCTGTGGGGAACTGTGAAGAACAATATGTACACCACAAAGCCATGATGACATGAGAGATGTGATTGAGCTGTACTTTCCTTCCCATGGAAAACATATCTGCTTTTATCGATCTGTTCAGTGTTGCAGACGATGTACCAATGGGGGCTATTTTGAACATCTATACCTTTAAGGTATGTAACACACAAAAACTTTATACTCGCTATTATTAGTGTTCCTATTATTAACATTCAAAGAATGTAAACACTAATTTGGGACACACTGTATTTGATCAACATAGTAAAGCTCATTCCTCTTGCGACAAACTTCATTAATGAATGTAAATTTGGAGCTAAAATTAAGTCTTTATGGGCCATTTCAGATGTCAGGAAAAACTGGAAATCAAGATTCAAAATAACTTGTCATTGAACGTGTACCTTGTATCCTCCACAGATTACAATTTGCAGCCACCAATAATATTTAGGGAATAAATACTAAATTATAAATTATATTACTAATTATATTACTAAATTATACTACGGAATAAATTTTTCATTTACCATTGCCATGATTGTGTACAATTTGTTAGGTTTCTGTTTGTTTTTGAAGTCCACTTTATGCATTGAAAGGTTGATTGGGACTGGTCCCTCAGTTTAAGGTAGGATCCAGGTTTTTGTTTCAAGCAATAATGTTCTGCACCCTTACTCTGGTAATAATAACCAATCAAAATGCCTCGGATTTGTTTTTATAGCAATATCACACTACTACAGGTTGCCCACGCTAGGGCCATGATAAAATTTAATATAATTCCCGGTTTTCTAAGTGAACTTTCCAAAATTCAAAGGTAAAATCAGATGTTTTAACCTTTCGCATTACAGCCCCTCACCACCAACACACATACACACACAATTATATTAACAATATAAAGGGACTGTGTGATTTCGATGTATCCAAAAATTCTAATTCGATTAAACAGTATATATATAAGGTGCAGAATTTATATTTGTCACTTCACATATTCCGAGTCGAAATAAATCTACAAACACAAGTCATATGTGTTACAGGATATACTAATCTACGAGAAATTGTTAATTGTGTAAGAATGTCAAACTCATATTTACCTAATCAACTTCAAGATATCTTTTTTTGCAATAATTGTCTATCAGACAGATTGTTCTACAAAGGACACTGACAAGTAAAGGTATTGAGAGAATTCTGTTTTATTTTCCACACAGTTTTCTTTTCCTTCCTCGATACAAATAAAAGCTAAACTGAAAAACCTGTCTCAGGGCATTAAAAAATATGTATATAATCAATGGTATTTGGATTAATAAAAATTGCAATTTTTCATGCCCACGGAAAAAAATTCACGCAGAATTCAGCCTTAATCCCCGGACCCAAGAATTCATGCATAATTCCCAGAATTCAAGGAATTCCCAGTGAGTAGTCACCCTGTACTAAGCTACTGAGCTCCTGGATACTAGTATGCACTAATCCTAAAAACCTACGAAAAATTGGTTTCAACTTTATGTACCTGAAAACGGATAGGAATTAATCCTATATAACATACGCATAATAATAAAAATAATTTCTGAAGGTTATTGAAAAATCATGTTTCAAGAGAAATTAGCAAAATATAAATATTACTCTTATTTTTTTGTGCTGTGTTCAACCTGTTGGTGACTCATATATTTTCCAAGATTTGACTTGAGAAGAAATATAACTGTTTTGTTCTCTGTTTCAATCAGAACTAATAATCTTCATCAAATAAATTAAGCACGTTAAAAAAACATATTTTTGTTCCAATCACCTGATTGTGTGTTGTGAATTTTAGCAATTCACTTGAGATGTGAGCTTGAGTTTTGTTTTTAAGTCAACTTTATGCACAGAAAAGCTAATAGGGACTGGACCTACAGTTTAAAGTACGTGCAATGCAATGTGCCTCCACCGGGAATCGAACCCAGGACCCCTTGAATACAAGACAAAATTGAGATGTTGATGGAGTGAAAGGTACTTGTAAAACATTTTATTTCAGCTCTACTTTTGAGTTTTCTAGGCATAAATGCTTATAAATAGGTAGAAAACTAACACTAACCACTTCCTTTACATCCTGAGTTGTTTGTATGTTTGAATTGGTGTTTTAAGTCCACTTCATGCACAGATAGGCTAATCAGGACTGGGCCTACAGTTTAAAGTCGGATCGTATCCACTGTGTAATGTGACTCCACTGAGTGTCAAACCTGGGACCCCTAGAGAATTTACCATCAATCAGCTTGCTCACTTCTCATAAATGTATAAAAATATATCAACATTTTAAGGCAGCTGACTATATTGCCTTACAATATGGGAAGGCCAGTGGTGCATGATGGATAGTGACATGCATCTTTAACGCAAGACAGCAGATGGCAACGATATAGGTGCAGATTGAATCTTGTCTTTTGTCCCTTTAACCACTTTTTATTCAATTTTTATCCTTTTTAACTTATTCTGGATGAATATTACTACCATGGAATAAGATGGGCACTGGGCATAGTTAAACATCCATTGTGAATGAAGAACAGGCATGTGTATTGTTGTTATTGCTACTGAGTTTTACTTGTGCTTATGTTGAATTACGTTGAGCTTTTGTTTATATTCTTGAAAATGGACATGCTGTGGAAATTCCTACGAGGATTGTACTTCAGATTTCAAAGTTAGTGGCAATTTCAATTCAGTAGAAGAAATAGCGTATTTAGTGTCTGGGTTATTTTTATTAATTATTTCTGTACTACACATTGAAGATATATTTTCAATAACTTTATCACAATGTTACATTCAAAAACTGTTAGAGGAAAGCATTCATAAATGTGAGAAAATTTATATAAAATGGAACACATATCGAGGGGGGGGGGAGAGATGGTTTGTAGATTTCAGAAATGTATGGCAATTAATGATTTAGGAAAAAAATCCCTAAGGTGTCTTTGAAAATCCAAATAAAATAAATTACACAAACAAAAAAAAACACTATTTTCAGGTCAGTCCGCTAAGCGTTAATGTGATTTTTTGACACCCCTGAGGAAAAATCTGGCAACATGTCAGAATTAGTAAAGAGCTTGGAAACCACATGTAAGTGGCGAATTATGTTTTATTGGATGTGGTTATGTGAACTTTAGCTTAGGGATCAGTAGTGACTTGGGATGGCTGTTGATGTTGGATATTCAGTAATTTGAAAATGTCTAAATATAAAAACAAATCAACATCATTAAACGTATTGCCTTCATAATTAGCGCTTCATAACTGTGTGTAGCACCTGCCCCCACACAAATATAATAGATTTCTACATTGTTTACTAACAGAATAGCATTTTAGTAGGTATGAGACACATTAATCAATACTTCATCAGCATTAGCCAATTTTCTAAGTTTACCGAACAGATATATATCTATACATCGCCAGTTTATGATTGTCTGCCTCTCATTACTTTCATTAGCCATTTCTATCTTCACTATTAAGTTTGAAAAGCTTAAAAAGTATTGTGCAATGGCAATAATACATGCAGATATCTACAATAATCATCCTTCTTGCCTTTTACAATGCACACACAACCCACATTTCATACAATTATATTAATGAGCTCACATTTACAGGCACAATATTAGCAAATTTGAAGAAAAGGAGCACTTAAATGAGACAGATTGTAATTTTGTTAATTACTTATTATACATGTAGCTTCCACACAGAGAAAAAAAAAGAAAATCAGCCAAATGAATGCTAATTATAAAAGGTTTTCCATATCTGGAGTTTCCTGAGAAAATATTTACATCTGCTTCTACTCCGATGGCACAGTGGTAGCGTCGTCGCCTTGTAATCAAGGGGTCCAGGGTTCGATACCCGGTGGAGGCACATAGTGGTTTGGATCCCACTTTAAACCGTAGGTCCAGTCCCAATTAGCCTTACTGTGCATAAAGTGGACTTAAAACACCAAAACAATTAATCAATCGTGTATATCAGAGATTGGCTGATTTAAAGTGACCATCATGCATATGTCCTACTGTTTCCTTAATTCCAGGTCACATATAATCATAATGCAGTCAAGGTCATATCAGAAGTTCTGTGAATATATGAACAACACAGAATCTTAGCTCTTACTCTTGATGGTAACAAATTGCCAATCAAAATATCATCTGCAGATTTATATTTGAATTGGTATTTGAATGTAAATGAGCAAGCATACTAAAAAAAATATATCACTGTATTACACTGTGGAACAGTTCTGATGTTCTTTTTCACTCAGCGGAAATTCATTATAACTACAATAAAATACTACCTACATTATAGAACACATTTTTTTCGTATCTTTTTTTTTTTTTGAGGGGGAGCATTTTTTTCAAAATCCTGCAAATGTTTCCAGAAACCACATTGTTAATTATCCTAAGTGAACTTTTTCATCATCACGAGTTGGAAACATTTGCTTACATTAATGACACATTCATTCACTAGAAGCTATTAAATTTATGAAAATATTTTTTACAAAATATATCACAGCCTAGTGAAATTTACAATAAAAAAATATTTTATGATGGTTCAATGCTACCAAAATAGTTTAAAATATCACCTTGCATTTCAAGTATATTCATTCTGATACATCAAATGCTCCACATAAATTTTAAAGAAAGAAAAAAAGCTTTCACCTGCTTAATTTTGAACTCTTCTTTTCAACATTATTGACCACATCATAACACTATAAATTCACCAGTTGAAAAATAACAAGGAAGAAAAAAAAAAAAGAAAAAATTAGAATTCACATAAAGCAGACATTAGTCTCGGATCACAGTCCGTTCCAACATGAAATCATAATCAATTCTATTCTGGTTAATGTCAGACACTTTCGATTTGAATTCGGCCAGTTGGTTAACAGGCATGTCTAACTTGCTAATGAGTTCGACAACCTTTGACAAACAGAATGGCACACCGTGCAGCATGTTCATCTGCATAGAATCGTTTGATTCGTTGTTGGCACGTCCAGTAGGAACTTCTTGGCTTGTTGGCATTGGTGATGGCAAATAGGGAAGCTGCACAGTCTCTCTCACTTGGCCAGCTACACCCGCTGGCGCATTCACTAAAACGAAGCCACTCTCTCCTGCTTCGTCTTGACCACTGATACTTCTGGGGTAGTCTTCCTGTAGTGGGATACCACCAGCCTTATTTCTCCCATAGTCTTCCTGTAGTGGGATACCACCAGCCTTCTTTCTCCCAAACAACCACTCCATTGCTCCTTGTACCTGAAATGGCCACGGGGTCTTAATCAGGGTGGCCATGATAAAATTCAAATATAATTCCTGGTTTTTGAAGAGATAGGTTTGGAAGTTAACAAAGAGAAAACTAAATATATGCTTACAGGCCGAAACCAAGTGTTAGGTAATAATCAAAATCTAATTATTGATAACTCGTTTGAACCAGTTTCCAAATTCAAATACTTAGGAGTAATATTAACAAATGAAAATTATATTAAAGAGGAAATAAAAAGTAGGCTTAATTCAGGAAATGAATGTTACTTCTCTCTTCATAAACTTTTGTCTTCTCGTTTAATATCTAAGAAACTAAAAGTTAAAATATACAAAACAGTAATTTTGCCTGTAGTATTATATGGATGTGAAACTTGGTCCCTTACATTGAAACAGGAACATAAATTGAGAGTATTTGAAAATAAGATCCTTAGGAAAATATTTGGACCTAAAAGGGATGAGGAGACAGGTGAGTGGAGAAGGTTACATAATTTAGAACTACATAATTTGTATTCATGTCCAGATATTATTAGAATAATTAAATCAAGACGACTTATGTGGGCAGGTCATGTGGCACGAATGGGAGAGGAAAGAGGAGTTTACAGGATTCTTGATGGGAAACCTGATGGTAAGAGACCTGTAGGAAGGCCAAGACGAAGATGGAGGGACAACGTTGAGATGGACCTAAGGGAAATCGGTAGGGATGGAAAAGAGTATATAGAACTTGCTCAAGATAGGGAAAGATGGAAGGCCTGTGTTGCTGCAGCCATGAACCTTCAGGTTTAAGAAGGCTAGAGAGTTAGTTAGTTGGTTTTTGAATGTGAACTTTCAAAAAATTCAAGGGTACAAGTAGATGTTTTCTCTATTTCAACTTCACGTATTACCGTCATTCACCACCCACACACATACTTACAAATATATTAACAATATAAATGGTCTGTGCGATTCCAATGTATCCAAAAATTCTAATTTAATTCAATTAAGTGGTATCTCGTATATTTAAAATATGTAATTTAAGGTGGGAAGTTTACATATGCCTTTCACATACTCATACTCGAAATACATCTACAAACACAAGTCACAAACATTATGGGATACATTAATGTACTAAAAATTGTTAATTGCACACAAGAATTTCATATTTAAATCTACTTAATCAACTTGAAAGATATCTTATCTTATCTTGCAATAATCTTCTGTCTGCCAAATAGATTGTTCTGCAAGGGACACTAACAAAGTACACGGATTGAGAGAATTCTGTTTTATTTTCCATTGTCAAAAATTAAAGCTAAACTGAAAAACTTGCCTCAGGGCATTAATAAATATGTATAAATTCAATCGGATTTGGATTAATAAAAGTTGTAATTTGTCATATCTACGGAGAAAAATTCATGCAGAATTCACACATAATTCCTGGAATTCAAGGAATTCCTGGTGAGTACCCTGTTAACAGACTTACCTTCATGGGAGGAATACTGCCCTAAATGCCTGTTTCACTCACGTGAATGAATTTGTAGTGTCTTAGTATATACAGGGTGGTTCAGTACAAGCTTGCCAAGAGGAAACAGGAGGTAGGTGATGCATCACTGAACAATTTGAGATAGCAACCTAGGGTCAGAGAAGCCAGCACACCGAGATATGGAGTACCACCTCACTTCAGTGCCCATTTCCGCAACCACTGCATACTACTTTCTATGCTCACTGGATTGGCTCTATTCCCTGACCTGAATCAACTCAATTTTTCATGTGGGGATTTTCTCAAATCACTTGTTTATGAGAATGCAGTGGGCACAGACATGGAATTAGTTGCCACAATTAGTCGTAACCTGTTGTGCAATTTGTAATAATACACCAGGAATATTTTAGATGGTGTGACAGAATCTCGTATACTGGTGTCATGCTTGCATTGTGGTTGGCAGCCGTCATTTTGAATGAATGTTGTGAGCTACCTAACAGTACAATGTTAACACATATTCATCAACGATATGACACTCCTTTCCAAATGTCAAGCATGTAACTCACATGTGTAAATTAATGTCAACAAACTTGCTTCTTATTGTATATCAGCAGTGTCCATACATGTCATTAATTTGTCATTCCTAGTACATGCTACAGCTGAACATGGTCGTGGTTGCACTAGCTTCTTCAATCCAAAGTCCCTGATCTCAAATTGTTCAGTGGTGCATCATCTATTTCCGATTTCCTTTTTGCATGTTTTTTAGTGATCACCCTGCATGTTACAGGGTATAAAAAATTTTATGTGTAAATTTTATAGTGTCTAAAAGTGCCCATTTCCATACGAAATTAGACCAGTCAAGGTCACGCCACCTACCTATAGTGTTACCAGGAAAAACGAACCCCACCTAGCATTAAGAGTAGGCAACAACTTTAACTATTAATAATAATTCTGAAAAAAATGATGCAGAATAGTACTTAACATAAAGAACAGGGAATGGACTTTTAAAAAATTTAAATACCTACTTGGCCATTGTGGAAAAAATAAAAATATGATTCTATGAAATTCACAAGGAGATTTAATTTATTTGTTTCAATGTGTACAAAATTCTAGAAGGAGTGACACAGGAGGTTGTAAAAAGATAGGGAAACATTCTGAAGGTTCACAGATGCCTACAGTAGATATTTTACACACAACATATAAGTATTTCAAGTAAGAAAAGTAAAATGTTCCAAGTGTAATGTAAAATATCCTTACTCGCTGACTTATGTTTCTATTGATCATGCAAAGACTTCCAGTGAGGAACTTTGTACTAAAATATTGAAATGAATTTTAAAAATACATAGCGCATCTTTAGCCTGGCATGTCAGTTATATTTTATGTTTTATTTGAACGAGTTTTTTAGCTCAGTGATCTTCCAGTCATCTGAGTACTACCCGTGACATTTGCATAGCTTCATTTACTTACGGATTTTGTGAAATACAGGTTTCATCCAGGTCCATTGTCCTCAGTACACAATAAATGCACAGTTCGCAAAAACTTGGTTCACGATATGTTATTGTCACTGCATTCCAATAACAATTTTTCCCCATTGTTGCATTTCTTATAAACTCAAAACCGAGGACATTCAGAAGTCAAAGGTGTGAGGTTTCTCAATTTGAATAATTAATTTTATTACAGAGATCAGCTTGAATTTTTCTAACTGTAGGGTATTCTCCTCAGTTGTAGTACTCTAAAATGGTCCTGTGGACCACATCTTTGTTAAAATCACACAATTCATTTTTTTTTTTTGTGTGTGTGTGTGTTTCCGTTTATAAAGGGTGTCTGTCCCAACAAGAATGCCAGATTTATTAAAAGTTATTTTATTATCATGAAATGGCATATACTTCTCAGAAATCCCACAAGCTTCTGCTGTCAGTTCTTGTACTTGCATGAAGATAAAGTTCTTCCTGGCTTCTTCCCGTTACAAGCAAGATTTCTGAAAAAACTTGTAAACGATTCCTATAACAATTTTACATTGCTTTCAAATGTCCATTCAGCATGTACGTACACCATGATTACTTCCATTTGGTAATGTACTACTACAGATAGGACCCTGCTCCTCAATATCTACTGTAGTGGTCCCTACATTCACTACAGTAGACCAAAGTGAATGAAAAAATATAGTTTGTACCAGTGGTGCATCCCTACCACCATGCCAAGTTGTGTTGAAAGTAGACCGACATGTGCAGAAGGTTCGTTGCTAGATTGTTAATAAAAAAGAAAAGTTATAATAAAAAAAAAAGTATGGGAAATCAAGTGGGAATTGAACCCAGAACATTTGAAACTGATATGCTACCACCAGGCCACTTGTTAGTCAGAGAACATCCTTACCTCATGAGGCATGGAAAGATTTGAAACTTTGAAGAGCTTTTTCTTATGCCCGTTTGCACCAACGCCAATTTACCTGGGAGTAAGAGTAAACTCAGTTAACCCACGAATCAGTTGCACCAAGAGAAAAGTCGGATAATCTGGGAGCAAAAGAACAGTCAACTTTACTTTCCTAGATCAGCGAGTAATAGCAAGAGTTAACCCACACGCAGTGCAGTGATGGCTGCTCTCTGAAATCTTTAATATATCACTTCAGAATTTTAAAACTAAATAAATGTAAAATAGAAGTAATAGACTCAAACTATGGATATGGAAAGCGAGAAATATATAGTCTGTTGATAAATATACATATAGATGGTAGATGTTTACTATGCACATTCTGCAGTACAGAGCTTGTAAAATTGCAGGTTCAATACAATACAATTGCGATGCCATATAAACATAAGCACAGACTAGCCATAGAAAGTGGAAGAGTATAGCTATAATACGGTCATGAAAATAGATGAATACCTAGGTATATTGAAATTACTACAAATATCACTGTAAAACTATGATTGCAAGCTGCAATAATATATCAAACTAAATTGACGTAAATATTTTTCCCCCATCTTTATAATGAGCTTGAATTTTTCTCCTGGCAATCGCTTGTCACCGTTTGCAGAGATACCAATGACCCAGCTCCATCCTTTGTCTTCTGTCCGTCATTAAGCCACATGATGATTAGAACCACGCCTTCTCAAAACAGGTACCCAATCACGTATAACGTTTAGGCACTTGCTTTGAGGCTAGCTATTATCCTAGAGTAAAGCCAGGATTTCGTGACTCATGTGGTCTGCTACGCTTTTCAGATTGGTGGAATGGAAAATGATCCTGACCCGAGGGTTACCCTGTCCTGTGGATCTTCAAACTCCCGAGTTTGTGCAACGTTGGTGCAAATGGACATTAGAAGCGGCTGACTAGCGTGTACTACCATCTTAGCTGCTTTCAAATTTAACTTCTCCTTAACTTCAGAAACAAAATAGCCATTTCTTAATTTGATGTACAGAGTTCAAAAAAACAATGAAGACATTAGATGTGCTTAGTAAACTAACAAAAATCTGCTTTTAGTTAAGTACACAAGATGTATATACTTATAATATAGCAAGGTGTATTGATTTAAATCACTTTAAATAAATAATTTATAGAATAATGTACATAAGGATTTTGTAGATATCAGAATCCCTTTTCGTGAATGTACATTAATCTTGTAATCATTGAATGGTGTTTATTAGGTTCTAAGAAAGAAAACAAAAGGAAACAAAATATGGTGTGAAGCTCATACAAAATGAAATGTAATATGTAAACTGTAAACACACTTCTATTTCTCGATTTAAAATGGAATAATTTTTATCACGTGAATGATACTAAATATAATGTCATTATGTTCAAACTGTAAAGAAACATGGCACCTGATATTTTGTAAACTATCATTAAATAAAATACCAAAATTCAGCTGCAAAGACTATAAAAATATTTCAAGTCACAATTATTGAGTACATCCAGAATGGTTTATTTTCACTGGAAGAAAAAAGTTACTGAAATTATTATAGTTTCATTAACACACTAAACAAGCATTTCCACAGTAGGTTCATATATGCAGTTTAAGTTTTTATTATTATAATCAAACTGTTCAAATCTTTTACAGGGCTGTTTACTAGAAAAAGCATTTCTGTAAAAAAATATTAATGGTATTGTGTAATTTTTGTAGGAACAATTGCGAAGTTTGGAAAAACTAAGATTTGATGTATCTTGCGTGAACAGGCACTCTTGGTTTTCGGCCAACTTGCTAATTTTCATATGATGCTCGAAGAGGGTTTCATACTCGAGATCAGATATTACGTAATTAGGTATTTAAAGCCTTTAGGGGTGCTATTTTAGTGCTAAGAGCCCTATTTAGCATAACAACAAAAATATTTAAACACACGGCCATGAAATTAGGCAGGTGGCAGAAGTTCAAGATGTTGCCACATCGGAGCACAACCCCATGTCTTCAGAGGTTTAAGAGAATGAATTACGAGAATTAAAGATTTTGTTTTAGAGTTGGTCCTTGTAATTCATGGGATACAAACGGACAGTAATTGCTCAAAAGGTCAGGGATGACACAAATGTGCCCCGGAGAGAGGTCGGATGTTGTAACGCAGTGCACGGGAACTAGCAACTTTTGTCCCGATCTCGCTTTGCTTTTCCCACATCTGGTGCCAGTGCAATTCTTCCCAGCTGCCTATTTTCATGGCTGTGCATTTAGCGTATCCCTCACACGTGAAGCAGATGGCAGCAGCAGACTATATCCAAGATGACAGTAAACAAGTGATTGCTTGCACACAAAAAATCATGTAGTAATATGGAGGGGGAAAATCTTTTCTCCCGAAAATGAGCAGTAAGTAATCCTTGATACTCTCAAATATATGTTACCAGACATAATTAGAAATCTAACCATGTAAAAATGTCTATGCCACAAGATAAATTCAGAGTTAAACAATCAAAATTTGGGCCACGATTATCATCACAGTCTCTGTACATGTAGTATATTCACTTTTTATTTCAAAGAAATGTAAAGTTGAGAAATAAAGGGTCCGGCAGAAACAATCTACCACTTTCAATTGTTGGTAGCTCGTACAGCCCCGCAGTGAGCATAAAACCGAGCAGGGTAGTGAGTAGCAGGAAGGATGCCATTTTTGTTACAATAGAGCGTTGGACCAAGATGCATCGCGCTTTTGTGATTGAAGCATATTTCAAAAGTGGTGACAAGTGTGGTAGCTACGCAGCGGAAGTTTCGACAGCAATTCAACATTGGGAGACATGGAAAAGTACCAGAATGGCACACAATTCGAAGGTGGGTTGATCAGTTTCATGCTACCGCAAGTGCCAAGAATAAGAAGCCACCGGGAAAGCCGAGGACAGTGCGGACACCAGAAAACATTGAGAGGGTACGGAATGCTATTAACAGGAGTCCTAGGTGTTCAGTAAACAAACATGCTGCAGTTTTACACTTGTCAGACAGAAGTGTGCACCACATTCTCCACAGCAATTTAAGTTATCATCCGTACAAAATACAGGTGACCCATAAGTTATCCGAGCGTGACTATGCCTCCCGGAAACAATTAAGTACAGACCTTATCGACCTATTGGAGAATAGGGACATTCTTCCCCACCTGATTATGTCGGATGAGGCACACTTTGAACTGACAGGCCATGTCAACAAACAAAACATGCGATACTGGAGTAATGTGAATCCACGGGAACTTCACGAAAAACCACTCCATAGTGAAAAGGTCACGGTTAGGTGCGGTGTTTCGGCTTCCAGGATTATTGGACCCTACTTTTTTGAGGATCATAACGGAAATGCAGTCACAGTCAATTCGAAATGTTACAGAGGCCTACTGACGACTTTCCTGATTATTGAATTACAGAGACAGGGCGTTGATTTGTCATCAGTTTATTTCCAGCAAGGTGCAACTGCGCATACCGCTGGAGACACGATGACAACGTTACGTATGGTGTTCGCGGGCAGAATCATCTAACGTTTTGGGGACATACCGTGGCCAGCGAAATCCCCAGATCTGAGTGCTTACGATTTCTTTCTGTGGGGGTACATCACGTGTCCCCAACTTGGAGATTCTGAAGCGTCGCATCAGTGAAGAGGACAAGGCAATTTCACCTGAAATGCTGGTGAAAGTAATGGACACTTTCGTTCGTCGAGTCCGTCAGTTCATCACAAAGGATGGTGGTTATCTCACAGATGTGATTTTAAAAAATAATTATTGTGTCATAAAATGGCATTATGTTATTTATCAATTACCACTCTCGTCCTTTACATTCCCTACGTAGTGTTACTGTAGGAACTATAATAAACTGGTACATTGTTTCTGCCTGACCCTGTACAATATTCACAGTAAACTAAACACCACTCGTGTCTGTGACATAAGTGATAGACCTGTGCAAAAACTATTAGCAGCGCTTAATTTTCAATATCAAGAAAAATGTTTTTAAGTGCAATGTGAATCCATTTATAACTCTGAGATTTCTGCGGGAGAACATTGCAACACAATATATGACACATTTGAACAATTGGAGGGCTGTAACGGCAGGGTGGGTTTCTCGGATGTTTTTTTTTTCAGATAAAACAAAAACAGACAAAACTGTTTTGCTTTTTAGGTTATTTATAGATATATATATATACATGTTTATAAATATATACGTATATACAAGGGCATTTCAGAAAAAAAAAAAGTCGTTTGGTTATCAATGACATACACTCGTAGATACAGAACTTTTATTATACACATGAGAAAAGTACAACATTACATTACTTTTCGACATAATCACCATTCAAATTGGTGCACGTGTCATAACGTTTTTCAAGGCTTAAAATTCCTTCTGCAAAAACTCCCGCCTTGGAATGAAGCCACCCTCTAACAGCATCGTGAAGCACATTGTCATTGTTGAAGCGGTGCAACGCAAGCCACTGTTTCATGTGCCTGAAGAGGTGGTAGTAGCTCGGCACCAAATCTGGGATATAGGGAGGATGATCAAAAACATCCCAATGGAATTGCTCCAACATGCGACACCATTCACGTACGACACCTTCACTCGCCACGTTTGGTCCATAAACATTACACAGTTCGCGATGAATCGCAGCTGCCGAAAGTTTTTTTCGCACACAGAAATTGTATTACTGCACGCACTTCACATTTGGCGGAATTTTCTATTGGAGTGTTCATTTTCAATTGATATAGTGGACGAGTCAACTGCAACAAAACTTTCTCCTTCCACTGCCACTGAACTACTGCGCACAGCACCACAGGACTGACGTCGCTATCCACGGCTATTTCTCACACATGCGCAAACGGAGGTTTCTTTCCGAATTGCCCTCATATTTTAAAAATGAAATAGATATTTTCCGTGATAGTAATTTATTGGAACATTCAATATGTATTGTTTTAGTTCACTGAATCAAAAACTGTTTAATATTTTCTGTTAACATAGTTAAGAATTGCCAATCAAGTCTCACACCTTGAAATGATTAAACTAAAAACATAAATAACCCATGCCGCAATGGACCATTGAGGGTCCAGGCCTACCTACCAACTGCTAGCCACACTCCTATCTGATCCTACTCTGAGGTGGGAGATCATCAACCAGTTACGGGGTGACATGTGGTCAGTATGGCAAACCCCCAGTCGTCATCGTAGATTTTCATGACCGGGTTACGCTACTAATTCGTAGCTCCCCAATTTAATCTTGATAAATACAGAGAAACTTGTACTCACTTTATCCGTGAAACTATTTTTTTCTTCTTTGTTCTATTACTTTCAGTGGCCACTGTTACCATCCTCGTTGGAACTTGTTGTACTCTTGCTTGGCATGCTTGCACAACAAGTTCCAATGAGGATGGTGGTAGTGGCCACTGAAATTAATAGAACAAAGAAGAAAAAAACAGTTTCGCAGATAAAGTGAGTACTAGTTTCTCCGTATTTATCTACTACCATGTCTCTCTTCTCCTAATTATGAATTAATCATGATGGTGAGTGTTTACCAGTCTCATACACAGGCCAAAATATCAGGAGAAAAGCTGTTACTTTTCCTCCACGAGACTCAAACCTGCATGCATCTTATAGCCAGAGTCCAAAGCTTGACCCGTAGACTACACAGCCACAGTGTGAGACAAATGATTAAATTATCTAAAATACTATGTTCTGAAATATTTTACCAACAGTTTGATTCTACTCTTCCTGGATGGGGTAACAGTAGATCTGTTATCAGTTCGCAGGGTTCCGCATTGCAATACGATACTAATACTTGATAGATGTGGTGGTTTAGTCGACCTCCAATGCCAGGGGTTCCAGGTTCAAATCCTGGTTTGGACGTGGACGTTTGTGTTTGTCCCAATGAGAACAGAGAAAATTGATGTGTGTGAAAATAGAGAGAAAATGTGGGATACTACTGCTTAGGGGTATTACTATTATTACAAACGTAAAAAAAAAGCCAACATGCTGTCTGACTGCCATACAGAAGACCAAGGTTCGATTCTAGGGGTGGGTGATTTAAGGTCAGAATCTTTCCAGTCTTGTCCCTGCATAAAGCAGCTCTGGGACTCACCCAGCCTTAAATCAATATCAAGGATCCCAGAGGGTAAAGGCAGCCAGAGCTTGGTTGTGATCAAATCACCTTCAAAATGGCCAAAATTGAGAATATGTGGGGCCCTAGCCCCATATTCTCTGAATGTGCCTTCATGGCACGGTACTATATGCAAGGGGAACTTTACCTCTACCTACTATACACCACACGATAGCTGCACACACACTTTTAAGTCTGCTTCAATACAGTTTGTTCACAGTAGATATATCACAGTTGTGTTCCCATGTTTTTTTGTTGTTTTTTTTTGTGGATGTTTCAAGCTTAACTCTAGAACAATATTGTGTCCCCATATTACATTGTAACTAGCGCTACGTAAATTTTACGTACATGAAGAAATTGATTTTCAACAGAACCTGAACATCATGAAAACAAAATGACTATTCGGTTTTAACATTATTTTTTCCTTATATTGGTGTTTTATTCTTCATTTAAAAATGTATAAACATGGTCTTACGAGGGTCACTATTTATATTTTGAGCCTTGGCAACACTGATTGAAGTTAGGCACGATTTGACGTTTGCATGTTTTGTCAATAGCTTCATTTGTGTTGTTTATGTTGCCTTGGAGATTGCGCGACAACAATAAAATGGAATTAACTCGTGAACATTTTCGTGCGATGATTTTTTACAATTTTCGACGTGAATTATCAAGACAAGAGTGCATCCATCAACTTACTTCCACATTTGGCGATGAAGCCCCATCCTTTGCCACTGTGAAACGCTGGTATAACGAAATTAATCGTGGCCGCCATTCGCTCACCGACGAGATTCGCGAAGGTCGTCCAAAATCAGTTGTTGTTCAAGAAAACATTGATGCTGTGCAAAACCTAATACTGCAAGATCGTCATCTGACATACTGTGAGATTGAGGCAACCATAGGCATTAGTTCCACCAGCATATATAAAATATTACATGATCATTTAGCTGTGAGAAAGGTATGTTCTCGTTGGATCCCACACAATTTGACAAAAACTCAAAAAGACGCTCGCGTCAATTGGTGCAAACAAATGCTCAATAAATACAATCGTGGTGCTTCAAAAGACGTATATAAGATTGTAACAGGTGACGAATCATGGATATATGCATATGAGCCGGAATGTAAACAGCAGTCGACTGTATGGGTGTTTCAAGATGAACCCAATCCAACAAAAGTTGTTCGCGCTCGAAGCACATCGAAACAAATGGTCGCCTGTTTTTTCGGGAAAACTGGTCATGTGGCAACTGTGCCTTTAGAGGAACGTAGAACGGTCAACTCTGAATGGTACACAACAATTTGTTTGCCAGAGGTCTTCGGTCAAATACGGAAAACAAACAAACGCCGTCGGATCATTCTTCATCAAGACAATGCCAGCTGTCACACATCTCGTCTAACAACCGACTTTATGAACAGTCAAAAAATCGAATAGATGGGTCATCCGCCGTACAGTCATGATTTGGCACCCAACGACTTCTTCTTCTTCCCGAATGTCAAGAATAAATTGCGTGGACAACGATTTTCATCAGCGGAAGATGCCGTTGATGCGTTCAAAAACCATATTATGGAGGTGTCTCAAGAAGATTGGAAAAACTGCTTTGACAAATGGTTCAAACGAATGCAAAAGTGTATTGAGCATAAAGGAGAATACTTCGAAAAACAATAAAGCAGTTTTCAATACCAAATTCCTGTTTTTTCATTGTTAGGCTCAAAATATAAATAGTGACCCTCATATTAAACATACGTAGAATATTTTAAAAGAATGTCTTGATTGACAAGCCTGTATGTACATAAGAATGAAGGCGAAAAGTTCAAACAATGAAAACAAACAATAATAATATTTATAACACTGTAAATAGGAATGAATGTAATTTTAAAGTTTTATAAGAAATAGTGCATGCTTCTAAACTTTTGTTTTTGAAAATCGAATTTACGAATGTCAAAATTATGTGAAAGATTTTTTTCATTTTACTAGAGCGTAAAATTGACGTACAGTGCACAACATACAAAATCAAGACATTCAGTGCTTGCACCCTCCTTACCACAGTGTTGCCTTGCATCTGACAGAATGCCCAAGGCACAATAGGTGGAGGGGTGAGTGGGTGTGAGGTAGGGGAGGGATTTGAGTGCAAAGCATACGTAAATTTTACGTACGGTAGTGTTAAATATCTTCTCCGTGTATTAACCATGCCAAAATTAAAAGTCTTGACATATTTAATTGTCTTGGCTGATTTCATCCAAATGGAATACCGTATCCATCCTCCAAAATATCTGGTTGCTATGAAAATAACAGTTCCCATGGACAAAACCTTAGTGACCCCAATTTGCCCCTAACATACGTATGCACATCTTGAAACACATTGTCCAATTTGACTCGCATGTAATACCATTGCAGTCAAGTTTTCTAGCTGCAGAAACATGTTATCATGGTCACTAAATAGATGACTTGTCTATCTTTGCCCATCCACCCCACCTATGTTCCTAATAAATCGTGCATTATGCTTTGATAATTTTATTGTCAATTTACAGTGCAAGTAATGTCACAATGCTCCTGAAAGTTTTATGCACAAAGCTCGAAATTTTAGTCTACAAAATGGTTTGAAAATGTTAAAATATGGAAGTATACGTATGCATTGTATTTTCTTGAGTACCTCACACCCCCTATTTTAAGAAAAAATTGAAATTGTGGTAGATTATGAGTGTGCTCGACTTCTTGGGTATAGAGCTCCTAACCACAAAGAACATTTATCCTGCATGGGCAAGCAACCCATTACGTTCAATTAATGCATTGAACTGCAGGGAGGGGGCACTATCTCAGTGCAAGGCATTGGAAAGAAAGAAAACAGAACATGAAAAACATTTGCACACATATTAAATTTTGAGAAATGAAATTAATCATTTGAAAAGTGTTTGATTTAATTATACCACAATTAACTTTATTCTACTTTGACGACATTTGAATCAAATGCACTCAATTCTCCTTTGTAATGTTTTATACATGGAAAAAATTACTGTAAAAGTTGATCATCACAGGTGAAACTATGTGGCTTGCTCACATATGAAAGTGACTGATACGTATCTAAAGTGCTACCACATTTCAAAATTATAAGCTTTGTTCGTTCAATGTTTTATCTAAATATTTCAGACCCTTTTGATTTTTTGTTTCTTGGATATATGTTCAAATTATTTATGTTTAAAATCCATTTCTAGCATGATTTGAGAAAAATATACATAACAAGCCCACTGAGACTTGTATCACATTAATTATTTAGAGTATTATAGCTTGGCTAAGCCTTTATTTTAAAACTTTCTCAAACTGTTGAAAATTCTAGAACCTCACAATTATTTAAAGCAATAATTTACAACATTTTCTGACAAAAAAAAATTGAGTGGGTTTTTTCGAGGTGGGTTTTACTGAAAAAAACAGTGTGGGGAAAACTGGACTGGGCCCATCTGGGCCAACTCTGTGTAATGGGTGATCCTTTCTCAACACACTCAAATGTCAACCTCCTTTCCACGAAGTACACCCTGTACTGCAATTTGCAGACTAGCGAGGCTCTGGCATCTGGACTCATAGCCAGTATAATTCTCTGTGGGGCTTGGTTGGCTCATCCCTATATATTTGTGGTTGTCCCTTCATCAATCATACATTATCAATAGGGAATGGATCTTAAGGTGCAAATTATGGTCGGGAATGGTGGTGGGGGGGGGGGGGGAAGTTTCTGAAAATATTTTCAAAAAGGTGTAAAAAAGGGGCTGATAAAATGCCTTCATTCGATGCTCTCATTTTCTGCACCTTCTGTATATAATGTGCACGGACTGCATAGAGAACTGTGGTTCTGCAAAATAGGTTTTGTTGATGTTTGTGTTTTCACTTGCAGCTTTTGCTACATTTTCTTGGGAACTATTGAGGCTGCAAGGACTATATTTATACCATTTTATAGCTCTCGTTCTGCTATGCAAAATGAGACTAACATTTTATGTAGCTGCTCAAGAAAAGTGAAAATATTTTTTCTTTGTCCAATTTTTTAACAAAACATGAAAGAAAAGGAAGAAAAAGGTACTGAAGCATCAAAGGGGGTAAAAAGGGGATAAATGTGATAATTCCATGAAAAGGTGCAACAAAGTGTGTTCATTTTACATGATTGCATGTTTTAAAATACATATCTCAAATGATTGGTATGAAAACAGCTATATTTTTGGAAAGGTGCTGCAACTTAAAATCCGTTCCTTAATTATCACCAAACATTCCCTTCTTTGTGATTAACAAAGCAGCTTAAAAGTGAAGAAAAATAAAACAAATGAATCAATCAATTAAATAATAGAAATACCATTGAAATCTCTAAAAACTAGAGCGAAGTAAAAATTTTCATCCCCATATTCATACTTAGCACCCTCCAATTATGAAAAATTCAAGTAATTTTGTGTATGAAATTCTTTAAGGTGTAGGCTAGTGTAATCTGCATTCAATTCATAAACTACACCGCTTCTTTTCTTTTAAATGGCATGCAGTTAACTAATAAAAAATAAATAATAGAAGAATGTAAAAAGCAAGTCCCGCACCACGTGGCTGTGCAGTCTAAGGCAACAGGCTTTGGACTTGGGCTACGTGCTCGTTCGAGTCTCCTGTTTGTAACAACTTTTGTCCTGAAATCTCAGCCAATGTAATGGACTGGTGGCCACTTAGTATTGTTTAACGTATTTTTTTTATGTATTTTACATGTCAACTAGAAAAACATTCTTTTGCGCCTAAATATTCAACCCTGTTGCAGGGGCTTCCTGTAAGTATTCCTTGTGTAAATTCCTTTTTTTTCATCATCCTCCAATTAGACCTGTATCTAGAAAAAAATATCAGCATTTTACTTCCTGGGAAGGTCCTAGCAATTCCACTAGCTTCATCTCTCTGTGACGAACAGTTCTCATACTATGATCTTGTCTGTGTTTGAAAAGTCAACACCTTAAAATGCATTCACATTAGTTACAAAAAATAACATTTGACACACATACAATGCTCCTATTCAATTGGAATTTAAATATGTCATACCTTAATATGTATATACTGTAAGTGAACAAAAAAGGCAGAACTGAAATATCTTCTTTAGTTTTGGACAAATGGCATGTTAATTAATGCTATGTGATACTTGTACACAGCCATACTAAACAGTCTACATCCAGAGATACATAGTTAGGGTTACCAGACATCCCGGACATGGCCTACATTTTAGCCTCGGTCCGGCGTCTGGAAGGAATTTGAAAAAATATCGTACATGGCCTACATTTTTAGCATCATATAATATTAATTGGGAAAACATGTATTTCAGTTAAACAAAGGGAAATCATGCAAATTACAAGTCTATGGACTGCGCTCCCAAACTCAATAGCAAAATTTATTTTGATTCAGTCATTGCCCGAAAGGAAAAGAAAAGTTTCTGCTAGAACAAAAAGGGATGCCACAAACAAAATTTTGGGGCCACATTCTGATGATGTCACTGTTCAGTGCCTGAGTGGAATTTCTTGTTTTGGGGTTTATACTGCTGGAACAAGGTGTTTCGATATTTTGATTGTAAAGCAGGGGGTATAGAGAACTTAAAACTACCCTAGATGAAACTTCAGTAACCATTTCAAGTTACAGTAATTGCTGAATATTTTATTTACCATTCCAGGTTATAATGAGAGAGCACTTTCATTACCATCAGCACAAGTGTGTCACAAGAGAAATATTTGTTTTAAAATGTCTGTAAAAAAGGTTTGGTAGTGTGGTTCAGTATACTTTCAGAGTTTTTTTGACAGTTCAGTCTCTCATAAATATATTTTGACTAAACCTGAAATGTTGATAAAAATTGGCTCCTCTGAGAAGTATCATTTAAAACAAGTAGTAAGAAGTGTATTGTGTAGTATTCATTACATGTTTGGGAATTCTGAATTAAGAAATCATGATTTTTTTTTGGTACTTGTGTCCTATTTTTCCTTTGTAGCGATCTGGTAACCCTATACATAGCCATACCTGCTGTCTCTTAAAGAATAATAATGCATAAGTATTCTATTGTAAATATGGCCCAAGTTCCGATTGTTTAATTCCTTTTTTATTATGTTGCACAGGCATTTTTTTACATGGTTCAATTTCTAAATATGTCTGTTAGCACATACCCCAGTTTTAGTGATTACTTAATGCTCATTTTCTGAAAAAACATTTTTTTCCCTTCCGTGTGTTTCCACATGATTCTTTGTTTACGAGCAGCCAGTCATTTACTATTGGTTTGGATATGGACTGCTGCTGCCATTTACTTCATGTGAGTGGGGTCACTCAGTATTGTTTAACGTATTTTTTTTTAATGTATTTTACATGTCAACTAGAAAAACATTCTTTTGCGCCTAAATATTCAACCCTGTTGCAGGGGCTTCCTGTAAGTATTCCTTGTGTAAATTCCTTTTTTTTCATCATCCTCCAATTAGACCTGTGAAGGAAGAAAGTTGGCAGATTTCTTCACTAAATGCTTTTGTTGTTAGGTTAGACAGATCAGATTTTGAGCTCTTAGCATTAAAATAAAAATAACGTCCCTAAATGTTTTAAACACCTAATCACAGAATATCTGGTCTCAAGCATGAAATCCTTTTCGACCTTGCAGGAAAATTCACAAAAACTCGTGTCAGAGTTGACAGCAAGCCAAGAACACTTGGTCATGCAAGCAACATTTCCATTGATAATTTCCCTGGTAACTAATACTTAGTGAAGCTTTTAACTGTGCTAATTAGTTTGTTCAAGCTACAAACTTACTCCCACGATCATTATCAGTATCTGAAGCACTTCCTATACTCCTATAAAACCTGTGAAAAATCATAAACATTTGGAACTGTTACCTTCAATACTATTCGGAGATGATTCCCATTCATTCATGATTTGCAAAACACAAAATTTAAAGTAACAAATTTGCTTGTCTTCAAGTCCCACAAATAATTATATCTTAAAAAATAGGTTGCTTACTTTTTCAACATGAATAATGGTGTATATATATTTACACGAAAGGAAAGCATGGAATCAAATTTTATAATTCTAACCTACCTACTCTAAACATGTAGGAATGTAATTCAGGGTGTCTAAAATTTCGTAAAAACAATATTTCCTGATTTTTCCACATTTTCCAGTCCAAGAACAAAAATTTTCCAGATCAAGTCATTAGGTAAGGCAATGAAAGTTACAAACAGTAGAAATGAAGTATTTGAGGAGAACAATGGGAAAGACCAGAAGGGACAAAATCAGAAATCAAACAATCAGAATAACATTAAACACAAAACCAATATATCAGGATGTTGAGTAAGCACAACTCAGATGGTTTGGACACCTCAGCAGAATGCCTGAACATCAAATACCTAAAGAGGTATGGGATGGATGTGAAAAGACCGAAAGGAAGACCACGTAGGACATGGAATGAGGGAATGAAGGATATCTTGAGCAGGAAAAACATCTCGTGGAGTGAAGGAAGAAAGTTGGCAGAAGATCGTGGCAGATGGCCAGCTCTCTGTAAAACCTCGACACCAATCGGTAGAAGAGGATCAGAATAAGCTAAGCACAAGCTAAGTCATTAGGGTTAATTATGTTTTTACACAGTTGTGTAAGGACACTAAATTTTTGCAAAACATCACACCTAGAATCCCACTTAACAAACTTAAAAGAAGTGATAACGAGAAGCAAAACTGAAGAGGAATTGAGTGTTGGATATAGGTGCATCAGGGTATTGAGTTTTTATGTAATACTTGCCACATGTTGACTAATGATAATCAATTATGGCACAAATAATACATACTTATAGTACAATGTACTGAAAAAATTCACATATTAATCCTAAAATCAAGAAATGTAAAAAAATAAGTTGTAAATACCAATAGCCACTTGCAGTAGTAATTTTCTAGTTGAAAATGTTCCCAACATATGCCCCTTTCCCAGAGTATTTAACATGCAATTTCTATAATTGCCAGTAATACTCGGTGTATCACACTATAGTATAGCTTGTCCACAACAAACTGAAAATTTCTTGCTTGTCCTTCTCTTCTTTGTTCAAGAACATACATTTAATGCATGTCAACAAAAATAGTGATTTTTCCAGAAACATGATAAATTTCCCTGACATTTCCATGAATTTTCCACAAAATGAAAAAATTACCTAACTTTTCCAGATTTTCCAAGCTTGTAAACACCCTGTATAATGTAAAGAGCATTAAACCTGATCTGCCTATCTACTGAAATTACAAGCACAACTTCATACAGTATATAATTTGCTACTAAATTAATACTTTCTGCATCTTTAGGGTACACAGATCAGTTTATCCAAATTTCCAACTTACAATTTAAAAAAGTCGTGTATGTATCGGAGCATAATTATAATGCTATGAGCAGGAGTAGAAAAATACAGGGCACCTTAAAATTTTCACCTGCCATATGAATTTTACATTTCGATTTCACTTACGAAAATATATATATATTTTTTAAATAACTGGTGCAGTTTGTGTTTTTTTATGTTTGTGTGTTTTCTGTACCAAGTGTATCATTGGCGGTCCCTCCATGGAACAGGCTGTTCCCTTCTACTTATCGCCCTTTTTAGCTATTTAAATTATCTATAACATAATAATAAGAACACTTCTTTCTTCCGAAATCAATACGCCGAAGAAAAACTTTCACCGTGCCTGGACGTTTGTTTCCTTCACCTACCCTCGTTGTCCCACCCTCTGCTGTCTGACGTTAAGTATTTCCAACCACGTGAAAAGGTAAACGATCCTCATGGTGCCACTTCCCACCACAGAAGCTGAAGTTTCTAGTTGTTCCCTAGGAGAGACATAGCGAAATAGTTTTTGCTCTATGTGATAAAGTTTAATTGTGTCGTAGTGATAGTTTTGAGTGTAGTAAGTCTATAGTTTCCTAATCTCATTGCAAAATTTCATCTGCCAGTCATAACGAACTGTAAAAATCTTCTACAGTTGACACGCACCTACTGCCTTTAGGGCTTTATGTTAGTCTGGTTATAACCCTTTTATCGGACTTCTCAAAGGCTTCTTAGGGTTAGTAGGACCAAGCCCTCGAGTGGTCTGTGCTGCAGGATTTATTTTTAATTATCCTATATTGGTTAGGAATAAAAGATCATCCAGATCTCTTACTAGGAGATTTATTTAAACTTCCGATGATATACAAACACTTTTTTCAGACAGTTCACCCGATACAACTTGTAGGCCTAAACCTATTAGTAGTACCTAGGTTTATAGCCCTGGTCTTTTTGATGATGCAGGGTTGGGTTTGTGGAATATCTGCCAAATGGAGCACAAGTACACCAGCCAATCCGAAGATTGAAGCAAGATATTACCCAACGTCCCCTGAACCATCAGCCTTTCGGCGACCAGGAGAATGTCCCGTAGGCTTACAAAAGTCTAGCTCTTTATATCATAATTTTGTTTACAATTTACCATGGTTACTACATAGTTGTTTTATATTTCCATAGTTTCAGCATTTTTTCCTGATTTACGTTAAACAATTCATTACCTATTGTAACATTAACAATAACATTTTTTGGAAAGAAATCTAACAATCTTTAGAGAAAAGATTCAACACTAATTCTTAACAACATAGATTTTTATAATATAGACTGAATAGTTTAGTGCTTAAAAGGCATGTGTTGACAGGAGCGACACAAAGTCTAATCGTCTGCTAAATGCCTTGGCTAAACACTGCGAAATAGCTTCCGAATCCACCTGTTCCACCAGCAGGGACGTTCATCAGTTCGGGGGGGCCAAAAACTTAAGATTTTTTTCTATCAAACCATTAAAAACTAACAAACTATTAATATACCATATAGGCCTACATATATGTACAGTATGTGTGTGTGCTTTATATATATATATATATATATATATATATATATATATATATATATATATATATATATATATATATATTGTTGAAAAAGAACATTATATTCTTCTGTAGCCCCCTAAAATTTACGAATATAGACTCGCAAAATCCACGGCCATTATTCGGGAATCTAAATACACAATGAACGCATTAACTTAATGGCATCTAGACAGTCTTTAAAAAACCATGTATTTTCTCTTATGTCAGATTTGAGATACCAAGAACAATGGCATTAGTCGTTACTCCTTAGATTTGTAAATTTGCTCGAAGAAAATTGAGAAGTAGAGAAAACTCTCTTCCGTGAGTTTAGATATAAAAGGGTGCTGGAATCAGGTGTACAATTATGACAACGGTGCGAAAATGAAATGTTTGTGTAATGAGTTCAAGATAGTCATCCCATGTATATTGTTTATACCAGAATCGAATCTGGTAGCCTTTAGTGCAAGGCGACACCCTTAACCACTATTCTATGGGACATGCACGAGTCTTTTGTGGCGTCGTATTGTTCACATTGGAGAATGATGACGATATATACGAAATTTTATGCTCACATCTAGTTTCTTAAAAGTAATCTTCTTTGCGCGTGCAAAACTGAATATATGATGGCAATAGAGACAACAAAATTTTCGTGCGCTGAAATTATTGCGCTCTAGTCTTTCAAGGTTCGATCCCTGGTAGAAACTCCAAAATTTCTGTGATGGCCTAACATCGTGAGGACAATTGAGAAGCTACTTGAAATCAATATGTAAGCGAATTCCACTCTCAAAGCTAGATGCGACTCGATGTGATGACCACGCGTCACCGAATGGAAAAACACTTCGGAGGCTTTGTCCTTCAAAATTAATTTTACTGAATAACTATACTTTTCTTTAGAGGACCTAGACATGGCTTTTTTGCACAGTACAATGTTGTTTTGTTTCACCCTACTTTTATAGTTTTAAATTCAAAGGATTCCACTCCCGAACCATGAGAATGACACACTACGAAACCAGAGGTCCAAGGTTCGGACCTTGGACAGGTGTGGATGCATCATGTCTGGCATCGCTATTCCTTCGGATCATCATTCAGTCTCATCGTCGCATTTAACACAAAAGGTAGAAAAGCGGCGTAAAATAACGAAATATAAATTATTGATTGACTTGGTTCATTTTACTTCACTTTTCTGACACTTTTTGGCTAATCGTGAAGATGAGAATGAGTTAAGATTAACTTGATGAAAGGACCATCACAAAGAAGACACATTCTCAGGCCAGGATTCGAACACGGGACATTCTGCTTCGTAGCGTAACCTGCTAAACACTCCACACGAAGTTGTCGGCCTAAATAGAAATGTAAATTAGAAAATGCCGTATTGAATTTGCAGGAACCGAGTTCACCAGCAAGGGCAAAAGATTTTTGCTCCCACTAGGATAGACAAATAACAGAAAATGCTTCATAAGTAATTTGGCTCTCCGTATTTCATTATATTATTATGTAAGCAACTATTATTCACTATATACTTTTGGATAAATTTTATTTGTATGTCTAGTCAACTTTTCCGCCTAAGCAGCAGCCACTGCATTTGCGGGTGGATGCGGGGGTTGTTAAAGGTCCAGGAATTTTAAATAAACCCAATTCCGGTCCAGTAGAGAAAAGCAGCAAGCGTAAATGGGTTCTGGACCGTAATGAACCTTTTCATTTGTAAAGTTTTCAATTCGGTCCAGGAATATTCTTCCCAGATGAATTTCAATTCGGTCCAGGAACCTTATTTCTTGATGAATTTAAATATGGTCAAGGAACATTTTTTCCGGATCAGTTTAAATAGGGTCAAAGTTCCGTATTGAAATGAAACAATTCGCAATTTGGTACGAATTTAGATTGTGCGAGAGAATAGGTTCCGGTCCTATAATGGGATTAGAATGTATGCGTTCCCTAATCTTTAACAATCCCAGGGTTGTTAATGGTCCAGGTATTGTAAATAAATTCATTTCACATCCGGGAGAGAAAATCAGCAAGTGTAAATGGGTTCTAGGCGTCAATTCGGTCCAGGAACCTTTTTTCCGCATGAATTTAAATACGGTGCAGGAACCCTTTTTTCGGTAAAATTTAAATGCGGTCCAGGAACCTTGTTTTGCGGCTGAATTTAAACACTGTCCAAGAACCTTTTTTCAAGGATCAATTAAAATTCGGTGCAGGATTTTTTTCCGGATCAATTTAAATACGATCCAGTAACTTTTTTTAATGGAACAATACACTACTAGGACCGAATTTAAATTGTGCGAGAAGAAAGGTTCCGGTCCTGCAACGGAACCCAATAAAACCCATAGAAGTTATGGGTAGATGGACCTTTGACAACCCTGGTGGAGGCTAAATGAAGAAAAATCAAAAAATATGCAGAATTTTGAAACGTATTATTTCTAGAGCATGCACACTACTATAAAATGTCGACTACATACCTCGTTTCCTTCCTTAATTGAAATGTGACTTATTCTTCATCACATGTGAGATCAACCGCCCTGGGAGTCAAACGCGGTCTCCTGTGAAATTAGAAAGTTAATGTGTTGGACATTTGGTTGATCAGTCGATCCTACTTCACCTTTTTCGAGAGGAAAACAAGCTGGCAGCTTCACATTCGAAATTTCACTTCGCCTTTCCCCCGTGGCGGAGTGGTTAGCACATTGTGCTACGATGCCAGGTGTGCCGGGTTCGAATTCCGGACTGAGCATGGGTGTTTGTTGTGTCCATTGATGAATTTAATCATATCATCACTCATCCCCATCTTCGCAATTAGCCAAATGTGGCAGAAGAGCGAAGTAAAATGAACCAAATCAATCGAAATTTCACTCGCAAATCATGAAAATGAGATCTCAAGCACCCCGTGATCCTACCGGAATCTCAGGTTTACAGAAGCTAACTACGAAACAACTGCTTGGATCAAACTGTTCTTCGAACTAGCTGATAGTCATCAATTGTCGACCAATCAACACAGTAGGGCAAAAAGAAGCAGATGTTTCTTGAAAATGAGTGGAAAGTTACCAAGGAAGGATATAAAATTGGTACATTACAAAGGCTTATTATGTCCTTTCCCTTCATTGCAGGTTATGAGCACAAGGGTTGAGTGTGGGAACCTGAAGGAACCGCGACATCTTTGTCATTCATCTCCTGCCAGAAAAGGGACAAACAGTAGAATTTTGTCTCTTGCAATTCAAAAAGCATATGTCCATGCTGAACCATAAAGTAATTAACCCAGAAAGTCCTAGCTACCTGCAGTGCGTTTCGGCGCGGCCGATAACCAGAGCCAGATGAAGAAAAGATTTTGTGGGAAGGGGTGACCTGGCTTAGGCCCCCTGGTGTGCATGAAGCGAAAGTGTGTTTTCAAAAGGTCCCCGACTTCCCAGAAAGGAAGGAATGCCTTTCCCGGTCATTCAAAACCTCTATTCATCAATAGTGTTAGGTACATTAAACTATGGAATAGAACTGTGGGGGTTAAAGGGGGACAACACAATAATTGGCACACAAACAGAATTTTATAAGAGAGTAATGGGCGTAAGCAGAGGCACGGCCAACTGTGGGATTCTTAAGGAATTGGGACTGAACAGAGACGCGGTACAAGCACGGATGAGGGTTGTTAAATATTGGATGCGATTATCACAAGAGGGTCAAACTACGCTGAGGGGACAATGTTTGGAAATACAGACAAGAGAGGATAACGTTTACAGCTGGGGCCTGGAAGTGAAAAATCTCTTATATAATAGCGGAATGGGTTGGGTATGGGAAGAGGGAGGAAGGGGGGGCATCTCAACAGAAAATCAAATCAGGGACAGGTTACTCGACATAGACAGACAAGAAATAATAGCAGACTGCCAAACAAAGACCTCAATCAGGGAACAGCTAAGAGTAAGAGAATGGGGGAAAGCGAAATATATCCAGGTGGTGGGAAAAAATGAAAGAGGCGCGCTGGCATGGTTCAGATTAGGGGGATGGAAACAACTAAGAAAGAGAAACGAAGCAGGGGAAACGATATGTCCTTTGTGCAATGGGGAGGAGACGGACAAGCATATCCTACTGAACTTTCATTCTACACGTGACCTAAGGGACAAATGGATGAAAAACTTAACAGGTAGGGAGGTGATAGAAGTGGTAGACGACAGAATAAAGATAAAAGAAGCGGGGCAGCAAGTGGGGAAATACCTGGGAGAAGTAAGAGAATGGCGGGGGAAAGCTATTAGAGAAGGCAACGAAATGAGTGATCATGCTCCAGACGAGCCATCTTTATAGTGTAAGTGTGTGTAAAGCAAAATGTATGCGTGTTTTGGTGAGAGTGCAGGAAAAGAGAAGTGAGGAGAAAGACTGGAAGAAGAACTACCGAGGGAGGGGAAGAATGTGTATATAGGGAAAAAAAGTAAGAGACAGCTTAAACGAAAACTAAATGTAACAAAATAGTGTAGAAAAATCAAAAATATGTAGTGCGTACAGCCTATGGCTTGCACAAAAAGAAAATATATCTAATCTAATCTATTCGGGGGTGGTCCCTTTGACAAAACATCAATATTCTCAAAATTCTTCGAACGGACTGTGTAAAACATTGCAATACTCCAAAAACTGAACCTGCTCTGCAACACAAGGAAAATGCCTCATTTAGCAAGCAATGTGCCTTTGTTAAGTTGGCAAGTTCAGTATGTCACTACATTTTAAATAATGCTGATGGAAAAAATTAATAAAGTTTGTTAAATGACAATGACTCCTTACCACAAGAATATAATTATTCTTTACGGATATCCCTTATAACGATTGGGAGTTCGACGTGTTGACCCCACGTCACCCCATTACTGGTTAAAGATCTCCACACCTCTAAATTTTTAGGTAGGATTGTGGGAAGGACTGGCAGTCGGGAGATAGACCAAGGCCCTTCCAGGGCTGTCGAACCACAGGTTATTAGCTATTTATAAATGCTTAAATATATGTGCAACCTCACATGTCTTTCCAGTGACTTATTGCAAGGGTTTGTTATTGTACTTGACTCAACAAAATAAGCTTACTGTGTGAGGCAGATTCATACGAACCAAAAATACCCAAAATAATAACAATAATAATAATAATTTACTTCAAAATTACAAAAATGTATTTACTTGTTCTTGTTTAAATTTTCGATTCTTCGAAAAGTTTGTTAAGGAGTTGAGTTGAGTTTGTGTTTTTAGTCCAATTTATGCACAGTAAGGCTAATCAGGACTGGACCTACAGTTTAAAGTAAGATCCGGACCACTGTGTACCTCCACCCATGTATCGAACCCGGGACCCCCCGATTACAAGGCAACAATGCTATCACTGCGCAATCGGGGAGGCATCGTTTGTTAAGGAGGATTCTCAAAATCGGTCTTCACGATATCGAGAAAAATATGCGACTCGAGAAATCGTACAGTTTGTGAAGATAATTACTTTTAACACGTTGCGTGTTTTAGACTGTTTCAATAGTAGAATAGATATTTGGTGCGAATAATACTACTTACCCGGAGATATGAGGCATCCTGCCACCATTATACTTATTTAGCTTGTATTGCGCTCTGATTCGGGACCAGTTGTAACTGTTTGCATATATGTGGTTTACCGCTGCACAAGCGGTCGTTCTTCAATCTACCAAGCTCAAAACATTGTTTGGACGCAACGGCAACACTAAACGCCCAACCCTGCCTGTTGTTGACCTGCGACTGCTAGGGGTGGAAAGACCGCTCCCTCAAAATTTCGAGAAACAACGAAGTTCTAGGTTCCTACACTGACATCCACTATAGCTAGAACCAGGAAAACGAGAAAGAAATGTGGTTTTGGGTTCGTGCCACTCAAATTAAGAACAGTGTTTCTAACTGAAACAAAAAATTACTGAAAAACTATTTTGCAATATTTGTCATGAAAGTAAAATTTTCAGCAAAATGTAGAACAGTTTGCCGGGGCCACGTGAACGTTTCGGGGGGCCAGTGCTCCCCCGTGCCCCCCCTTAACGACGTCCCTGTCCACCAGCCCCAAGATGCGCACAGTGGCAGGACAAGAAAGCGAATGTTGGAAGCATAGGGTTGCGAATGTTGTATGATCGACCAACTGAAGACGAAAGCTTTTAGTTCATTGAACTTTACAGAAAAGACAACAAACCAATACCTATCCTAACCAAATTAAAAACTAAAACGATATTGTACACAAGGCATTTTCAAACAAGTTACTACAACTCTGTAAAATGATTAACTGGATACTCTTCGAGTGGCAAATTATTGTTGTCCTTGTTTGTTCCCGAGAAGGGAGTTTTGAACAGTTCGGGTTTTGTCATGTGACAAATTGTGCAATTTCTACAAATATTGGCAGACGTCACGAAAAAAACTCGGCCATCTGATTGCCATTATTGCATTGAGGACGTTAGAATTAGCCAATGCTGAACTCTACAAAAAAAAAAAAAAGTAAACAATCTACAAATAGAGAAATGAAACAGGTTTCGACAAAACATTATTTTTCTCTGATCACTCATAAACTGCTTTTATTAATTTTTGGAGCGAATTTACAATACCGGACACCTCCCCGATCTTCGTAATATTTTGCATACTCACTAATTGAGGCCTCCTAACGAATTTGAAGTTAAAATGTCTGGCTCACGTGTAGAAATTGCAAAATAAGCTAAATTGAGTGGTCAGTGATCGGAACAGACAATGCACGATTGCTCATTATTTACCGGAAGATTTTGTGTCTCCAATACTTAAAGAATGAAAGATACATTCCTGATATTACTACGACCCCAAATTTTAACTACGTTTGCCTAACCTAATCTTACCGTGAATGGTTTGTGAGGCTATGCGTGAATGGCACCGTAAAAAATGTCAGTTTCGTAGCACTTGAGCGACAAATTTTAACTACACAATCGTGATTAAGTGTCCTAAATTATTGACTATGCGAAATATGAATGAATGCCATGTACCCAACAAAAAGTGGCTAAAAAAAACTTACAAAAGAAAGAACTTTATTCCCTACCTTCCTCACACCACGCAGATCTGAACAAGTGAACGCTACATTGAACAAAGATGGTTTCCATGCTTTTATTTGGAGAATGATCGTGGTAATTGAAAAGCTTATTTTACAACTTTTACACGTCAATTAACAATTTCAACACGTCACCCCCACATGGTAACCTCAGATACTTCATCGGGACTACGTATTTCGTGAGTATAAGAAGTAGGATAGAAATTACGGATGGGTTCGGTATTGTATATTCTTACCTAATTTTGGTAACAGTATGGTATAGGAAAAACACATTTCTTCAAATTTACAGGAGAAACAACTTGCGGAACTGAGTTTCTGTAGACTTTTGAAAGCTCATGGAAGTGTTTTCTCCCTTCGTTCAACTTATTCGGCAGGTAAATCACGTATTTTTCAACATTAATGTTTCTCCGATGCACAAAAGCTCTTGTCTCAATTACGTTCGACTACAAGAACCAAATGTTCCATGCGTTCAATGACGTAACTCCTGGTCAGTGTTTCCAAACTTGCCACTGTTTTACGAGAACATGACAATTTTAACTATGTTTGCCTAACCTCACAGAACCTAACCTACAGTCGGGACGCGCTAACAACCGGCGTGGAACCACCCACTCAGGTAGCGACGCGCTGTTGCCGGATTGACCTACTTCTGGATTTTCGCGAGTCCACAGAAACGTATAGGATTTAAACATCTGGTTCAACAGTCAACAACGGGACACTTCCAATTGTTCTCATTCCGACTCTGTTCATATTAGAAGGAACAACGTTAATAGGCGGAGAGCTTTTGGCTAAGTGAAGTGCGTTCTTTTTTTTAATATTCAGTCTGATTTCTGTATTGAATACTTTTGTGAGTGAGCAGGCATTCGTGTGTGTGTTTGTAAGAGTTGTTTGGAGAAATTGTACTGCAATGTCGGAAACAAGAAAGAAAGTAATTGGTACACAGGGAAGAGAAATGATTTTGATACTACTCCTGTTCTTTCATTCATTTTTTATGTTTTTACATACAGGTAGCTCGAAGCATTAATAACACATGCACTAAATGCATCATTAATGTTAAGGAAATCGAGCAATTGCCAAGCGTTTCGTTGTAATTTATTGAACTCTGTATTGCCAGAGCCTGTATTCTCATGTAGGTTCCCAAATTATCTCACTTCACACACCCACATGTGGCTCCCCGATGGTAGAGTGGTAGGGTAAGCGTCGTCGCCTTGTAATCAAGTAGTCCTGGGCTCGATACCCTGTCGAGGCACATAGTGGTTCAGATCGCACTTCCAACTCTAGGTCCATTCCAGATTAGCCGTAGCCATAGTGTGCATAAAGTGGACTTTAAAACACCAACTCAATCAATCAATCAATCAATTCACACACAATTGATTTGTTCTTGATAAATTCTTTTCCGTAATACAGTAACTCAGTTCTGTGAAATTCTGTTTTAGAGGTAAATTTTTGTAGGTTCCACATAATATAATTTAAAAACGTGTTAACGAAACAAAGTTGTACGTAATTTGTTTATACGTAATTCGCACTAAATTTCAAGAAATACATTTCATTTGTACGTTCTGAAGCTTCAACAATGTCACAGAAGTATAAATTCCATGTCATTACAAAACAAAGGGTGAGTTTTGTATACAAAAACAATAGGCGGGCATAGCTGCGGTCGGTATCTAGTTGCTAAAAAGACGAACGCCACATTGTGACAAAGAAGGCAAATAGAGGCAGCATGAAATCAAAGGAGAACGATTTGCCACAGTTGTTCATAACACAAGATGCATTTTTTTTGTAGGTAATTGTGATACGATACAACACAAGTAAAAGATGTCCGTAGCTGATGCTTGCAATGTACCATAATAAAAACACAACAGAGGTTCTTTCAGTGAAGGTTTTCGGTTGTTGTGTAGAGCAGCAAATGTTTCATGCTTGCCAGAAAATTAAATTCACACGGGAAGTTAACGTTAACCTATAAGGAACTTCAGATTCAAACTTCTAGATTCATTAATTTATCACTTTACGACAGAAATAACATATATTAGCATACTGATATGTACATGCTTAATTTCGCGTGACGTTTTATTTTTTCCCGAGCTTGCCAACAGCTGATTAGCCTGTCTGCCTGTTTGTGCGAACGTAGCAACCCAGAAAAACCCCAGCCACATGGCAGCCAACAAGAGGACAGAATTTGGTCACGTTCTGATTGCACACCGCTTCTTATCACGGGCCGACTGTAACCTTGGGTGCATGGTTCGTGGGGCTATTTATGAATGGTTTGTGGGGCTATTAGAATGGTTTGTGAGGCTATCCATGAATGGTGTGTGGGGCTATTTATGAATGGTTCGTGGGGCTATTTATGAATGGTTTGTGTATTTATGATTGGTTTGTAGGGCTATCCGTGAATGGTGTGTGGATCTACACATGCATGGTTCGTGGGGCTATCCGTGCATGGTTTGTAGGGTTTTCGAACCTGGCAAAAAATACAAAATGAATAACACAAAAGTAGGTATTTTTCGGTGAAGAAGGTTGCAACACTGCAAACCCACTGATCATCGACAACACTAGTCAAGATTTCTCCACCATATTGTGTGTGAGAGGAACAAAGAATAATTACTCCATATATGGAAAATTCAAGATATTTTCGTGAAAAAAGCAAAATTCCACCTTAAACAATGTTTCGCAATGCATAATAGGTAAGTACGAATGTAAAAAATGACGAAATGAACGCGTGAAATGTGTTTTCCCTATACCATACTGTTACCCTATTTTTTTCTTTTATGCACATCAACAATTTTGTTTTTAATGTTTTCTTTACATTATATCATATTTGCTTTAACATTGGTATTGTCATAATTTTAACGTGCTTCATGTATGTAATTTCTGACAATTTGTAACATATGTATCGTATGTTTATTTGGTTCATTTCAACAAGAGTTTACGTTCATATTTACTATGTGTGAATTACTCACAAGATTAACAATATAAATTACAATTTTACTTACGTTTTTTGCGAGTATTAATACGTTTTCTTCAATTACGACGTTTCGAGAGATAACTTCTCTCTTCTTCAGGTTTCGGTGTTTTATATGCAATTCATAAAGTCATAGCTTCGTCACTCGCAAAAAACGTAAGTAAAATTGTAATTTATATTGTCAACAAGGGTTGCATTTTACTTGGTCTACTGTATTATATTACAACAGGTATGGGAGGAGAGGGGGCAAATGCAGATCACCTGTTCCCCTGACTGATTTAGAACCGCATGCCACTGATGTGTATAATTAAATCAGAATAATGAACATGCCATTATAAATTTTTGCACTGCTGCTAGCTGAATTTTAAAATCTTCCCCGATATGATAGTCAGCCATATATTATAATACTGTATATTGATTGGTTAATTGAGTTGGTGTTTTAAGTCCACTTTATGCACAGTAATGCTAATTAGGACTGACCTACAGTTTTAAAGTGAGGTTCAACCCTCCACTGGGTATCGAACCCAGGACCCTTGATTACAAGGCGACAATGCTACCATAGAATGTATTGAATAGTTATTAATGCTGTTTCTAGTGAACCTTCTTTAGAAAGGCCACTCCGGTAAAATAATTTAATTGCGTTAATACAAGCTTGTATTATTTAACAAATTAAATGTTTTAAGATTACATTTCATAGCTTGTCTTAGTTGCATTCAGGACTTTCATTAAGTTGCATTTTGGGGGAAAAAAGCTGGGTCCCGAGAAAAAGAGGCTGGCACCTGAATTATTTTTAGATTTGTCTACGCCTGGCTATGAGCACCAAACATGAACTGCCTAGCCTACATAAGAAAGCAGTGGAAAAATCGTTATGCACCAAAAATGAAGTTGTAATAAAAAAAACCTTTTTCGTTATTTGTTGATAGGATGTATAGAATTTGACCTGTACAAAACACATGTGCATAACTGGGTGTTTCATAAATAATTGAGGGGTTACAAAAATTATTGACTTTATGTTAATGAAACCAGTCCAGAATGATCGAGGAACACAAACAGTTTGTGCGTGTATGTTTTATTAAGCTGTGAGTTCATATCCCTGCCGCTAGGCGACACTCAAATCACCCACATTACTCAATGTGCAATGCTTTGGTCCCTAAAGTCAACAGTCCTTACACAGTGTGACTTCTTGTTCGTGGGGTTTCATCAAAGACAGGGTATTCCGCTCACCGATGCCATGTGACACCACAGCCCTAAGGGAGTGTATGATCACAGCAATAGATATTATTGACAAATCCATGTCATGGAAGGAAAAACTTCTTCTCCAGAAAACGCACAGTAAGTTTAGTTGAGTGTTCGTTTTAAGTCTGCTTTATGCACAGAAAGGTTAATCAGGACTGGAACTACAGTTCAAAGTGAGATCTGAACCACTGTATGTGTCCACCGGGTATGGAACCTGGGACCCTTTTATTAGAAGATGTTACCACTATGCCATCAGGGAGGCCTGCATGCAGTAAGTAAAACTCTGAAGTATGTCTTAACAGACATAATTAAAAATAGAGCCATATAACAAATGCTTGTGTACCGTGATAAATTTGGAAGTGAACAATTGGAACTTGGGCAAAAAACAAATGTTGCATATAGCCTATGTGAAGTGAGAGGAAATTAGGGTAACAGTATGGTATAGTGAAAATACATTTCTTCAAATTTACAGGAGAAACTACTTACGGAACTGAGTTTCTGTAGACTTTTGGAAGCTCATGGAAGTGTTTTCTCCCTTCATTCAATTTATTCGGCTGGTAAATCATGTATTTTTCAACATTAATGTATCTCCGATGCACGATACCTCTTGCCATCATTACCGTCCACTATGTGAATCAAATGTTCCGTGCGTTCGATTATGTAAACCCCTGTTAGTGTAGCAACCACGCGGTAGTTTTACAAGATGACGTGTAAGCGTTTTTTTTTTTCAATTTAATTTTCTAGGTTTTCCTAACCTAACTGAACCTAACCTTCCGTGAATGGTTTGTGGATCAATTTTCGCTTAAAAACCTTCTGTGAAACGTTTGTGCGGCATTTTTCAGTTAATAAGTTTGGAAACATTGCATATCAGCTGACGATAGACAACGTGAGTCAAGATTTGCCCGCCAAATTGTGTGTAACGAAAGCGAATTAACAACAAACAATAAATACTTGTAATGTGAAAAATTACGCTTTTTTTCAATGAAAAAAGCAAAATCCCATGTTCAAAAATGTTCCGTTATGCATAACAGGGGTACTAGTTTACTATCCTTCGGACACATTTATTTATTTTTACAGAAGAAACTACTTACCGTAATAAGTTCCTGTAGCATTGTCGAACATCGGGAAGGTGTTCTGTGTGATGTGGGAATGTTTCATAGCTGAAATTCATGTTGTTCGTTGAAAATTAATTCTCCGACGGAGAATAGCTAGCCCCACGAGCCATTGGCGGGTCGATAGGTTAGTTCTGTTAGGTTAGGAAACATAGTTCAAATTTCATCAAAACAACGTTGATACACCTTCAGGAATGTTCCGCGAAGCAGAAACATAAGTACGAATGTCAAAAATTGACGAAACGAAAAAATTAGAGGTGTCCGAAGGATAGTAAATTTTTACCGATTTTATTTTGTGGCCCCTTTCAAAGCAATGTTCTGTATTGTTTTTCCCACTTGATACCCTTGTCAGACAGGGTTAACCCTAAAGGAGGTTTTACACAGAAGTGAACAGCAACGTTTCACATCACAGCGGTATGGCAAGTTGCAAAAGCCTGCGTTCGATTGGTGAAAATCTGGGTTGCATGTCGTTTGTATGAAATCTTCCTTAAATTCGGCCAGCCAAAATTAAAATGCTAAAAGCAGCACAAACCTACCCAGCTTAACACATTCATTTAAGTACGCGATCCGAACATGTATAACTTTTTATTCTCAGCCATGAAAAAGAACATTCTGACAAACGTTGCGTCTATTCTTGTGCGACATTGCTTTTTTCGAAAGAAATAAAAACACTGATATGGGAGAGATGCGATACTTCTCTGTGGATATAGGTTGTCTGATGTTCAAAACACACACTTGTTTTACATTGTCTGTGTGAGAATATACAAGTAACAATGTGTTTTGAAACTTTTCCTTCTCGTCAACTCGCAAATTTCTCAATCAAAAAATTCAACAACTCATTGTCCAGTTACAAAATTGATCAATGTGCGTGTGTGTGTCATTACACACCTGCAAATACTTACGTTTTAACTTGCATTAAAAAGCTTTAGTCATTTTATTCCTGTTCTGCACTGGTTTTAAAAATGGTTTCGCTCTTATTATGGATCCTCTATTACATTGAACAATATTCTGCAATTACAATCATGAATCAACTCAACAGCTGTTTGTCATCTGACTAGAAGTTCATGATCTTACGGTTAGTCACACGCCATATACCAAAGAGCAAAGTAATGAACACACAATTTTTAAAAAATTACATTGTTCATTATTGAAGAAATGATTACGTACAGGGAGTGAGTTCATATTAAGCTGTCTCTGTTAAGAACCTAAAATCAGTTTTCACCCAAAAGAAATATTAATTTTATAATCTACGAATATATTGTAAAGAGGTATGCGTTCACTATAGGACAAATAACAGAAAGGAAATGAATTCCTATGGTACATTTCTTCACGTACCACAAGCTTATTTTTAATACGAAAGATTTGTGTGATGAATAAACAGCAGGTTATATTGCGTAATTTGAGCTAATGAAATGTTTATTGCAATAATTTAATCGAAGAAATGAAAGTGCTGTTCTGGGACTAAAGTTGTTTTTGTTATACACCTTCACTGTGGGACAAATAGTGCAATCCATAAAAGGCTGGGGGGGGGGGGTCCTACGAGTTAGAAAAATCAGTGCATGAGGTGAAATCTGGAAAGCTTCTTGCTGAAATAAATGAAGACTAGTTTTCGCAAGTACATTGAATCCGGTTTCTACCGAACTTTTCTACGATCGTGTTCTGCCGAGTTCGACTGATGGACCTCCTGGCGGTGTAATCAGTGTTCGAATTGAAAGGGGAGGGGGAAGCCAGGGAATTTCCCCCTTCTACTTTTTTCATCCCCGGCTCTACATTATATTTTTCATTCTCAACCGGAGAAAGAAAATTTACTTTTTTCTGAAAAAATGTTTTAAAAAATAAGTAGGTATTTTGGCTTTTTGCCAACTTCGGCTATCCTACAGATTTCGCTTGCAGTTTCAGTTGTGAGTTTTGAGATATGTAATGCCAAGATTTGCTAAGGAAAAAAGTAGAAAGAAGTCCAACAAAAAAAACCGCGAAAAGAAAACTGTTTCCTCTGCCCCACACACACAACCAAAAAAGCATTTCTTTCCAATAATTTTCAAATCTTACCTACAGGAATTATTTTTCCTTTGACAAAATTTTCTAAAATGATGATACAGGAAGTACAGCATGCTGCAACACATCAGGGGTGCCCATCCCCTCCCAAGGCCCATGACGCACTCCCCCACAAAAACAAAGAACATCCCCCCTGTCTAAGCCGAATTAATTACTCAAATTAATTTGGTCAGACAAAATTTGCGGAACAATATAATACCACAGGTGCAACCACGAATTTTTGTCTGGGGGGGGAGGGGGTCAAGTACCAAAATAAACGTACCAATAATAATAGTAACAATCAAGTAGCATGAAAGACGTTATTATTCTCATAAATTACGCAAAAAGGGAGTAGAAGTCTGTGCTACAGCATTTGTTTGGAACAAACGATTTGAAATATTTTTTCAACACCGTCAATTTCACATTAGCTAATAATGGGAAACAAGCACACAAACTATTTTTGAATAACAGAAAATGAATGATAAATGCATTCCGAAGATACATGTGTAACTTTCATGTACAACATGTTTTACACATATGCAACATGGAGCGATGTAAAATAAGAAAATACATATTCAAGAAGCTAACACTAAATTGTGTACGTATTCAATACAAATATACAACATATATTATTTAAATATATTACATTACAGAAAACAAGTAGATTGCGAGCGAAGCGAGGCAAGAACATTTTTAGATCCAACTTTTGCAATTGAAGACAATATTGATTTAATGGGGCGCAAATAATTTCACTGGATGCCATGGCATTCTCTCTTTAGAACTTTTTTATTTTCATTTAGATTATCCGGCGCCCATGGCCGACTCCCGCCGCTCCCTAGCTACAGCTCTGAACTTGACGAAAATAATAATAATAATAAAAAACAGATTTTGCGAGATTAGCCTTACTGTGCATAAAGTGGACTTAAAACACCAACTCAAACCAAATACTTCTATATGAAAAAAATAGAATGTAGACATGCTCATTAGTGTCGTCGCAGAGAAAGCTGTCCTTTTTCCCACAATTGATGCATGCACAGATGCACCGCATGCAAACGTGTAGCAAACGTCAGGAGGATTTATAAAATTTGGGCTCCTGGGCTATTCTCTTTTTGGGTCCTGCCGATATTATTATTAATAATAAATAATTGACATTTTTTTGTAATGGTACTTCACTTCCACTAATTGTATGATATGTGTTAATAACACTTGTAAAATTTAAAATATAGACACATTATTATTATTATTATTCATTATTCTATAATCTTCCATAAATCAATACACAATATACACTTGGATTTAACAAAAGAACTCTCACCTAAAATTTCTTCTCTTTTTTCACTTTTCGTTTATAAGCTCCACTTGCACAATGCATTGAGCCACACAACACTAATACCGCACACGCACAAAAGGAAAATAAAACGACACTACATTACGGTAGCCAAACTAGCCGCGATATGAGAAACAAGGGTGTTGATTTGATTTGATTCGTCAATATACCTGCACTTGACTTTCAATTGTTGGCATTCAAAATGTTTACATTCCTTTGCAGTCGAGAGGCTTGCACTCCGGTTAAAATAATGTACTGAAAATACGTTTGGGATGAAATAAGTTATTTAAACGGTAGAAATTCCTACTTTCTACCTTTTTTCGTGAAAAAAGTAGTAAAACTACATGTTGTTTTATTTTGCTGTTATCACAATATTAAGGAATTTTAATAGTTGATGGTATTTGTCACTTCTGCTCCTTCAGCCAGTGGCGTGCCCAAGGGGGGTTGATGGGGGTTATAACCCTCCCTTTCGCCTAGTATTCCTAAAAAAAGAACACCAAAGGTAGGAAAATGTGACAAAATGAGGGCTGACTACCAAGAAAAAAGTATATATAAGCCCTCTCTTTCGAAAATCCTGGGCACGCCACTGCCTTCAGCGTTTCAGTGTTGTGGGGCCCTCTGGACTAGCCTAGTGGCAAATCCTCCTTTGTCTAAAATTAAATTGTTTATTTATTTTATTAATTTTTATTTTCCATGCATTAACGATGTTGAATTCTTGTTGGACTTGTGACATGTAAAATCTAGAGTACTGCAACTACGGAGGGGGGGACGGGGCACTACGAAACTAGATTGATATAGGATTCTATTTCTCAGTTTTGAGGGAGGGGGGTACATTCGTTATCGAAACAATTGCAATCTAATGGTGTGTATCAACTTTATTGTCGTGGTACTAATGTTATAAACCTCGCTTTTTATTTCCAGTGGCGACCCATTTCAATGTTAATTCAGTATCGATCATCCTACTTGTGCTAAACTGTTTGTTTTGGTTTGGCCTTGATTTGAATCTGGAAATTCTGTGCTATGTTGTTCCAGCTTTTATAGTTCATTATGATACAAGACTCGAAATGTACCGCAGCGGATCGGAACGACGTTCCGGTTCCTGAATATCTGGAACCGTCCGTTCTGTCTCGTCAGCAAATGGCAAGGGGTCATCTCGGTTCGTTTAATTTCTTGAAATTTCACTACATTTTCCTTTTCAGTATAAGCTTCCCCTCTACGTGGAAGTGCGTTGTTGCCTCTTGATGGAGTCTATGTTTCATTTCATTCATTTTCCCTTTCACTTTAATTGCTAATTATTATTATTATTATTATTATTATTATTATTATTATTATTATTATTATTATTATCATCATTTGTCATGTCTTATTGATTGGATTGTTCTGACAGATTAACCCTGAAGTCAAATTTAAAGTCAATTAATTGCAATCAAGAGGTCCCGGGTTCGATACCCGGTGGAGGCACATAGTTGTTCGGATCCTACTTTAAACTGTAGGTCCAGTCCAGATTAGCCTTACTGTGCATAAAGTGGACTTAAAACACCAAATCAATCAATTAATCAATTAAACAATAAATCCATTCCCTTATCATACGCGAAATTACAATATGGAAATAAGGGCCTCCCCGATGGCACAGTGGTAGGTAGCGTCGTCGCCTTGTAATATAGGGGTCCCGGGTTCGATACCCGGTGGAGGCACAAGTGTTTCGTATCCAACTTTAAACTGAAGGTCCAGTCCCGATTAGCCTTACTGTACATAAAGTGGACTTAAAACACCAAATCAATCAATCAACAATATGGAAATAGTCTTCACCTTCATAAATTAGTTTTTAATAAGAAATATTAGGACAATAGTATTGAGGATGTGTACATTTATTTCAGAAAGTTTCCCCACTCGGGCGAAATGACTACTACCCACGATTTCCGTCTATTTAAATGTTAAAAAGAGAAGAAAATTCCATAAGACTCGTGTCAAATATATCTGATACTATTTTATGTTTATGTAAATATCTTAATATGGTCTCATACCCTCTGGTATGGGGGGGGGCGTCTATTGGGAATGTAGCTCACTAATCATCATTCATCCTTGATGGTAAAGCACTCTCTGCTCGTGGTGAGCTTGATGGTAAGGCGCTAGAGGTACTAAATTTACACACTTGAATGCCAACACATGACACTTGAGTTTCACACCCCTAAAGACTGGATCAGCATGGGTAATGTAAGGATATACCTGTCTCTGTACTGCAACTGTAGATCTGCCGTGAGAGGTTATGCCTGTGACTGTACGTAGAGTCTGACTGTACGTAGATCTCCCTAAAACCTCCTCCTCTCTCTCTATTCAATCGCAACTTCCTCCTCAATAACTCAATTCGAACTGGCCCCGAACTCTCTGCCTCCCAGACATTTATTGCAATTCAATTTACTAAACAAATGCACAGTCAGGTCTGTAGCCTCTTCCTGGTTTCGTCCGTTTGCATGTTTATACCGCTGATGACCAGGAAGAGCTTCAGTGCTGTCTGACACTGCATTCCTGTGATGTTTCTGAATATTTCCTGATTGGAAAACGATGGTTGAATGATTGGAAGTTGGAGTTCGTTGTCCATAATAATTAAAAGATACTACGGATCGTTTCGATATTAACTACTAGAGAAGAAGGTCTAAATATGGGAGAAGGTTTAAATATGGGTTTTGAAGTTATCAGCGCTCCCGGGTGCTGCAGTTTGGCAGAGGCTATGGGAACTGGTTATCTGTCAAGGACAAAGGTTGCGGCGCCAATTCGCAAGAGAAAGTGGTGGTTAGTTTCGGCCTTGGACGCTGTTACAGAATTGCGACCTCCGAAAACTTTTTGGAGGTATGTTTTAACACAGCGTTTTCTGAATTCTCATCTGCTTTGTACAAGTTATGACATTAGCGGTACATAAAACAAATGTGGGCTTTTATAATGCCATGATTTGTTTGTGAAATATGTACCACAGAGAGCGAAAATAAATTGAAGAAGAAAAAAAGCGTGATGGTCTAAATATGGGCTACGACATGAGGTCTAATGTTGAGATCACATTTTCAACAAATATTTGGATGTTTTTCTTAATTTTGATTTTTCGCATTCCGCGTGATTTTCAAAACAACAGATTATTCATAAATATGAATTTTATAATGTTTTAGCGATAAATGACTGTTTTTTTTAATTTTAATTGTGTTTTGTGATATTGCCACTAGTAGCCTATATGTAAAACACAATTTTGAAATACATCATTTTACCATTTTTTGGAATTTGCGTTTTTTTTTAAAAAAAAAATGGATACCTTCTATACTTTAACATGCTATTTCATTTAAGTATATATTTCATAGATATTCATTTTAAAGGCAGGTGCTTGATATATTATTTTTTCCCTCCGAAAATGACAACATATAAAGGGGGGCCCATATTTAGACCTTTTCCTCTATTAATTGTAATACAGCACATCATTTCACTAGAAGTTATCTCGTCCCTTTAATAACCAGATACAAAAATTACAACATCATGTTAACGTGAAAGAAGAGTGTTCCATTTCGAGCCCTGAATACAAACATTGATTTTGATTAGGGATCCTTTAGTGATGATACTCCTCCCAGTTCATTGGCCTGATCATGGAGATTTAAGAGCTCTGAGTAAGTCGAAAGCTCACGTTCGTTGAGAAATTGGCAAGAACACGTTCCCATTTCTTTCAATTCCAAATGTTACGAAAACAGGAGAAGTGTTCATAAATTGAGACGAAAGTGGAGCGCCGTCTTCAAAAGTTACTTACCTCCAGACCTTAACATCAATCGAATGAACTTTAGAAGGGAAATACGGGTGTATTTCTAGCAGAAAGTTGATGGGTTAAACTCTATCATAGTTCAAAGGTCTTCTAACTAATTCACAGTTTCGCAGTCCATTTGTAAGTCAGTCTCTCTCTCTCTCTCTCTCTCTCTTTTCTAATTTCAAAACCAAGATACCTTAATATCGACTAGCATAGGCGTCGCCAGAAATTTTTGCGTGGGAGAGGGTGTCAGGCCACTAATAAAACTTGCATAGTAGTACACTCCTCACAAAAAACTCGGAATATTATTATATTACGCATTAGGTGATAGGCACAGCCTTGAAAAGCAACAACACATGCAGGAGCGTATTTTCTAGGCTACCTAGGCTATCTGCGAAGCCTGAAGCCTAGAGAATAAAATTCAGGAGAAAAATCGATCAGAAATTGTAAATATTATCATTCATATAAGTGAGATGATGATGCTGATTCTGGAGTTGGCAACCTGATTTCTTATGAGTTGGTAACCTGATTTCCAATGAATGGCAACCTGATTTCCTATGAGTTGGTAACCTGATTTCTTATGAGTTAGTAACCTCCTTTCTTACGAGTTGGCAACCCGATTTCTTATGAGTTGGCAACCTGATTTCTTATGAGTTGGTAACCTGATTTCCAATGAATGGCAACCTGATAACCTATGAGTTGGTAACCCGATTTCTTATGAGTTAGTAACCTCCTTTCTTACGAGTTGGCAACCCGATTTCTTATCAGTTGGCAACCTGATTTCTTAGGAGTTGGTAAATTTATTTCTATTCATAGCCTAGGACCACGTGACATAGTGAGATAGCCCAGATCTTGGACTTAGTATACGCCACTGAACACATGGTATCTGTTGTCTGTCTGCTGGATGTTCTTGTATTTTTGCCAACATATGCTACCGTGCCTATCATCTATTGCCTAATATTAAAATATTCTAAACCTTTGTGTCTAATATAACAATATTCCAATAATAATAAAAAATAAAGTACATAAATTAAGAGTATTTGAAAATATAAGCCTTACAAAAATATTTGGACCTAAAAGGGATGAAGAGACAGGTGAATGGAGAAGGTTACATAATTTAGAACTTTATAAATTGTACTCATGTCCAGATATTATTAGTATAACTAAATCAAGAAAATTTTAGGTGGGCAGGCTATGAGGCACGAATGGGAGAAGAAATTACAGGATTCTTATAATATGATATGATTTGTTGTTTTAAGTCCACTTCATGCACAGGAAGGCTGCAATTCGGGACTGGACCTACAGTTTAAAGTGGAATCCTTACCACCATGTGCCTCACCGAAGTACCCGGGATCCCTTGATTGCAAGGCGACGACGTTAACCACTACGCCATCGGGGAGGCGTTTTACAGGATTCTTGTTGGCAACCTGATGGTAAGAGACCTTTAGAAAGGCCAAGACAAATATGGAGGGATAACGCTGAGATGGACCTAAAGGAAATCGGTTGACACGTTCTTTGGTCAAAAGAACATGATTTAACTACCAGAGCAAATAATAAATTCACATGAAAGACTCGAAAGCATACACGTGATGCCTCTCAGGGTATGGAGTAATATATCTCTTCGTTGTTCAAACCAAATAAAAATCAAAGTTAGTTAAGTTTGCACTAAGAAAAAGGAAGTCTTTTACTTCTTTACAAACTAAATACTTATATGCCTAACATATAATCCATGTCACTCAAAGAAATTAAACTTCTTATAATTCAACTTGATCACTCTATTAAAAAAAACGAGCCCGAACTTCCAAGTCCAGACAAAAGACACTCGTAATTGCCATGGTAACAGCCCTTACAGATAAGTATATACAGGTTAGTCACTATCCTGACATTATCAGTGATAGGTAAATTACAGAAATTAAGATTAAAGAACAATAAACATTTGTACAAGAGAAAAGGTAATTAATAACAATAAACGTTTGTTAAATGGGAAAGGACATGTCACGGTAAGGATGGAAAAGATTGGATTGAGCTTGCCCAGGATAGTGGCAGATGGAAGGCTTGTGTTGCTGTTACCTTCGGGTTTAAGAAGGCTAGAGAGTTATTTGTTTATTAATTATTATTAATATTATTATCATCATCATAGTTATCATTATTATTAATTCATTCATTCATTGTTTTCTGTAGTGCCTCCCCGATGGCGCAGTGGTAGCGTCGTCGCCTTGTAATCAAGGGGTCCCGGGTTCGATACCCGGTGGAGGCACAAGTGGTTCGGATCCCACTTTAAACTGTAGGTCCAGTCCCGATTAGCCTTACTGTGCATAACGTGGACTTCAAAAAAACCAAATCAACAACATTGTTTTCTGCCTAAGGGCAGGTCTTTCCTTGCAAGCTCAGCGCTGTTCGATCTTCAGCTCATCGCTTTGTAGCAGCATATGACCCATTCATTTTGATGTCGTCAATCATTTAGAATCTTCTTCTTCCCCAGATCATCTGTCCCTCGACCATCCCTTCAATAGCATCCCGTAGGATACAGTTTCTCCTCATCCACTGGCCCAACCAATCTTTTTTCTCTTCATGATTTTCTCCAGCATTCATCTATTTTCCGCAACTCTTTCTAGCACTGTCTCATTTCTCACTTTTTCTGCCCATTTCACCCGTTCCATTCGTCTCGACAACCACATTTCCAGAACTTCCAGTCGCTTTTTCTCCTTTGTTCTCAGTGTCCACGTTTCCGCACAATAGAAAGCTGTACTCCATACAAAGCATTCCGTAAGTCTTTTCCTCAGTTCTTTGTTCATAGATCCACAGAAAATATGTTTCTTTCTATTGAAGGCTTCCTTCGCCATTGCTATTCTTACTTTTGTAGTGGCGTCGCCAGAATTTTTTTTTAGGGTGGGCTCGAGGGTGGATAAAACATTTGTAGGTGCTTCTAGTTTGGTGGTCATGACCAGCAGGACCGCCCCTAGGATTTTTTCAAGGTGGAGCGGCATTTCATGCGCCCCCCCCCCCCCTTCCCAATCAACGTTGTGCTGTACTGGATCATTCTTGTTCATGGTTCAAATTCATACCTATAATGCAATCATTACAAACATTTTGCATTCAATTTTTATTAATGTTAAAAAATCCAGCATATAAATTTCCTGTATTTTGTAAAAAAAACAACTTTATAAAAATAAAGTGAAATACGCTTTCATCAGTTAAATAAAAGCTTGTTAACAGTATGGTAAAGTGAAAACACATTTCACTCGTTTATTTCCTAATTATTTACATTTGTACTTACCTGTTATGCATAGCGGAACATTTTTGAACGTGGAATTTTGCATTTTCACTGAAAAAAGGCGTAATTTTTCACATTACAAGTATTTATTGTTCGTTGCTAATTCGCTTTCGTTACACACAATATGGCGGGCAAATCTTGACTCACGTTGTCTATCGTCAGCTGATATGCAGTCTTTCCAAACTTATTAACCGAAAAATTGCCGCACAAACTATTCACAGAAGGTTTTTAAGTGAAAATTGATCCACAAACCATTCACGGAGGGTTAGGTTAGAGAGGCGTGGCGTGCATGTAGCTGCTGTTACCCCAGGTAACACCAAAATATAAAGTTGAAGAACCCGTCTTAAAATATTATTACGTACATAAACTGGTAATATTGTCGTAAAGTAAACATTGCAGACTGACATTTTTTCTGACACCGCCAAAAGCGAAGAGGAGGACTGATCCGGTACCCTCCTCAGGCAACATGAGGGAAGGGCCCTGAGCCCACGCAAGGAAGACTTCGCGTTGCGGCAAAGACTGACCGCGGGAGGAGGAGGGGAGTTTTTTGCATGCCTGTTTAGCCGGCGCAGTTGCCGGTGATCCTTACCGGATACAGACCAGTGTTGCCATATTCAATTGACAGAAAATAGCTAAGTCGCCTAATCGGGTCTATCTTACTCTGAAGGTGTCCAGTCACACTGGGGAACGATGGCGCAGTGGTAGCGTCGCCGCCTTATAATCAAGAGATCCCGGGTTCGATACCCGGTGGAGGAACAAGTGGTTCGGCTCCAACTTTAAACTGTCCCGATTAGCATTACTGTGCATGAAGTGGACTTAATCACCAAATCAAAATTTAAAAAAATCAAATCACACTGTGGGAAAATCAAACTACCAAGTGATATTTTGTATTTACTCTAAATATCAGCGATTACGAAAGTCCTCTTTGTCCTTCTTCGACATCACGAGCGAGAAGGAGAGGAGAGGGATGGGTATGATCAAGGGGTCCGCTGTCCTTCTAAAAATGTCAACCTAAAATTCTATATTTCACACATATAATATTATTTCGGTTACAGGAATTTGTGATAATTGTTGAAAGGGCCGATTGAGATTGACATACGTTGTCGCAGGAATGCGATAATTTCGGATTGAAGCATTGTTTTTGAGATGGTAGAACTGTTTTTGGGTGAAAACATTAGTTACAAGCATAATTTCCCGATTGTTATCTTAGCACGATCTGAAGAGTCAGGTGTCGCAGGTTCGAATCCTCAGCAAGAAATGGTTATTTCAATGTTCGTTGTTATTATTTTACTTACATAATTATAAAAATTAATAATTAAATACACAAAGAAATAATAATTTTGTTTCAATAATTCACCATGCATCCTCATCGTCACGATTATCCTATAAAGCGAAAGCCTAAGGGAGAATTCACACCGAAGAAACACGCAACACGCGACACGCAACATGCAACACGAAACACGTGTCGCTTGGAAGCCAACACTCAGTAATCAATGCAACCTTTCGAACCGAAGAGACACGGCAAGATGCACGTGTCGCGTGTCGCTTACGTGCCTCTCGGACTGTGCCGTTTTCTCAATAATCGTGTTGCTTCAGTTTGTTGTTCGCGCATGCGCATTCCAACGAGCTGTATTTAGACTCTAGAAGAGAGCCCAACCGGCATTATGTTTGATCCTCTAATTTGTTGATATAATAAAGTATCGATATGTACAATTTTTTAACAATGTTTTCAGATTTAAACACAACTTTCATTTCGATTTATCAAGTTTTTTGATGCAGTTATCTATAGGCTGAAATTTGTAATGTTGAAAATCGTGAAAAGAGGCCGTGTTTTGGCCATTTACCTGACTGATTTTATTTGAAAAAGTCAGCTTATGGAGGCACTTTAGTCCAAACTATATTAGTGAACATGGTAAAGTACTCTAGTGCATTGTTTTTCAACCACCGGGCCCCGACCCGATACCGTGCCCTCGTATCAACTATACTGGGCTGTGAAATGTTCTGCTGAAACTGGTTGACAACTATCATAATCCCAATATCATATTTGAGTTGTGAGTTTTCGTTTTTTACGTCCATTTTATGCACAAATAGACTAATCAGAACTGAATCTGCCCGGTGCCTCCCCGGTTATCGAACCCGGGATCACTTAATTACAAGGAGACGACGTTACCACTTTGTCTTCCATATTTTTATATTTGTCAACAAATATACACACGTAATCAAACTATTATTACTCTTATGATTATGCTAGAATTTATTTATCAATATTTAATTTCATAGGTACATGTTAATTCATGCATAAAATCTTCAATACTGTAAAGATTTACGAGGAAAATTCTTCGGCTAAGGGCATTGACTTAAAAAGATTACCGTGACATGGTTTCAAGAAGGTTTAGAACCATTTCTCTGGTGTTTAGGTATTCGCTTTATTCAGGCTGAAAAGTCTAGCGTATACATTTTCATTTCAGTGCATATTATTTCTCAGTTTTCTCGTGCACAACATGCCTCTTCCAAGTTTCAATAACTTGCACAAATTTTACAACGCAATTTACATGTAACAATGTCTCTTGTTACGTTATTTTCGGGTGACTAATAAACTGATTAATGCTATTATATCGGTACCATCATGCAAACTGAGGAAAGAAACCAAGTGTCGCTTGCCGCGTGCATCTTGTCTCTTCGGTGTGAAACACTCGTGTCGCGTGTCGCGTGTCGCGTGTTTCTTCGGTGTGAATTCTCCCTTAAAGGTAGCAAAGGACGTAAACTACAGGGTGGGCCAAAAGTCCCTTACTACCCCTTGTAAAAATCGTTTTAGTGGAAATTGATGAATAACAACCATGTGTTACCACATTAGGCCTAGGGGGAAGTCATAAGGTGGGGGTGCCCTTGACGGCGGCCATCTTGAAAGCCGCCATCTTGGATACAAGTCCAGTTTTGTAAATGGGAAGGTAGGCATGCGATACGTGATTTTAGGCTAGAATTTGATAAGGAAAACAATGGTGAAGTCGTAATGTTGAAATCTTCATTTGTTAAAAAGTTACAGGCATTCAAATGTTGGAATCACACTTTTACATATGGTGCTCTACGTGCTCTACGTGAGCACCCTCCAGCGTCACGCACGTGTGTAGTCGTTCACCCCAATTGTCCATGACCCTGCTAAGTGTGTCAGGTAAAATATCAGCACAGGCTGCAAAGATCCTTTCTTCCAGGTGAGCAACATTCCTGATCTTCTCGGCGTATATCTTGGCCTTTAAATGACCCCACAAATAAAAATCCAATGGCGCCAGATCGGGTGAACGTGCCGGCCACTCAATGGGACCACGACGCCCGATCCACCGTCCAGGAAATTGTTCATGCAGATAATCACGGACGTTTAATCCATAATGGGGAGGTGCACAATCCTGTTGGAAAAATAAGGGAAATGTGCCATCCTCGGACAACACGGACGGCAGGATGAGATCACGCAACATTGCCAAATAATGATCAGCATTAAGGTTACCAGGAATGACGAATGGACCAATTAGTTTGGTACCCCATAGGCCGCACCACACCATAACTTTACCAGCTCCTACCAATTTACAGGGGTCAACCCAGTGAGGATTGGTAGCGGACCAATAGCGACAGTTTTGTTTGTTGACCTCTCCTTGCACATAAAAATTCGCTTAGTCGGAAAACAGGATTTTTGAGGCGAATGTGGGATCTGCTTCAAGTTGGGCAACTGCCCAGTCACAGAATTCCAGGCGTCGATCTGGGTCGTCTTCTGATAAATAATGTTGAAGTTGCAATTTGTACGGATGCCAATTGTTTTTCTTTAGGATGCGTCTGATGGATGTACGGCTGACACCACATGCCGCTGAGAGGCGACGAGTATTGCGGTGTGGTGATGTTGCAACAGATGCCAACACTGCTATGGTTGTGCCTTCGTCTGTTGCAGTAGTGGGTCTTCCAGACCTGGGTTTGTCCGCTAATGAACCAGTATCCATGAATTTCTGGAAGAGGTTGGCAACACTCACATGAGACACAGGATGTCGATCTGGGTGTCGTTCATTAAATTCAGCTGCTACAACCCTTGCACTCCTTCCACCCCATGCCCTTATTAACTCTTTCCTCTCCTCTGTGGTTAGTGGCATGATTTAGGCACCTGCAACAAATAAAAAATGAAGGTGTGATTCCAACATTTGAATGCCTGTAACTTTTTAACAAATGAAGATTTCAACATTACGACTTCACCATTGTTTTCCTTATCAAATTCTAGCCTAAAATCATGTATCGCATGCCTACCTTCCCATTTACAAAACTGGACTTGTATCCAAGATGGCGGCTTTCAAGATGGCCGCCGTCAAGGGCACCCCCACCTTATGACTTCCCCCTAGGCCTAATGTGGTAACACATGGTTGTTATTCATCAATTTCCACTAAAACGATTTTTACAAGGGGTGGTAAGGGACTTTTAGCCCACCCTGTATACGTAATAGTAGTGGTGTCAGAAATGAGATTTCAGTGGATTTAGCGAAACATGGGAGTGGGAGTAGTTAGGAAACAGATCAAGAATACATCTACTCTACATACGTCTTATTTGAAACGAAAAGTTTCGCGATTTGGGCAAATCTGGTTTCAAAAGAACTAAGATGGCAACAGCAGTAGAACGGGACATCTTGCAGGTTCCTAAGGAAATATTGGGGAAGCGCCGATTCTGAGAGGGGAGGGGGCAAGGAGGGTGCTTCACGTGTTATGTTACAAAAGTAAACAACAGTTTGTGGGAGGGACTGTGCAGTGCGAGAGATTTGTGAGTGTTGTCTTTCGTCTTTATCTTGTTTTCGAGCATTGTCAATTAATTAATGGAGCTTGCTCCGAGTTCCGAGGTGGCGGGTTCATCCTATCTGAACAGTGTGTGTAATCGTGCGATAGAAGATATCTTGAAGGAATCTTTCGGTTCGTTCTTTTGCAGAAATAAGCGAAATTGTGGCGAAAGGAAGGCCAAAGCCTATTTTGAATGATTTAAAAACCAAGTCGTCTGCTGGATATGACCGACGTTTCAATGTTTCGTGGTATAACAACTATCCGTGGTAATGCGGATGTGCGCAGTTGTCGAAACTCTTTTGTTGGCCATGTACTCTATTTTCGGGTAAAAAAAACGTGTGGAATTCAGGTGTGGATAACATGGACCATGACCATGAGACACCCAAAAATTCAAATTCCAATGAAAAACTTCACCTTATGACAGCATCATAGAACTTTTTTGATTTGGTTTCATTGATTTTGCTTCGCTTGTGACACTTTTAGCTAATTTGCGAAGATGGGGATGAGTGATGATATGATGAAATGGATGAATAGACATCACAAACGTCCATGCCCAAGCCAGGATTCGAACCCCGGGACCACAGCATCATATAACTATTTTCAAAGAAGAGTCGTCGGATTGATCTGCTCTATAATTAGCCTTCGATGTTTCTGTAAGTATCAAATTACGTATTATTGTGTAAACAACCAATGTTTGCGATTTCACTTCAGTCCTTATGTCAACATTTTTTTTCCTGATTAATAACTTTACCAAAATCTAGTATTGAATTGCAGACGTACCAGAATAATATTATATGAACTACTTGGAAGACATTGGTGGGAGGGGCAGGTGGGGAGGCGCCCAAGTCTCCTACTGATAACCGGTAACACCGGTAACACTTTTAAAAATCCCACCCCACGCCACTGGGTTAGGTTCAGTTAGATTAGGTAAACATAGAAAACAAAATTCACAATGCAACCTCTTCACGTCATCTTGTAAAACTTCTGCGTAGTTGCTACACTAACAGGGGGTTACATAATCGAACGCACGGAACATTTCATTCACGTAGTCGACGGTAATGGTGGCAAGAGCTATCGTGCATCAGAGATACATTAATGTCGAAAAATACATCATTTACCGGCCGAATAAATTGAACGAAGGGAGAAAACACTTCCACAAGCTTCCAAAACTCTACAGGAACTCAGTTCCGTAAGTAGTTTCTCCTGTAAATTTAAAGAAATGTGTTTTCACTATACCATACTGTTACCTAAAAGCTTCTGTATGCTTTTACAAGACAAACGAAGCTTTACACTAGCAACTCAAGGACGGAAAAAATCATTTCCTACTAATAACATTAAAAAAGGATTTAATTTTCCAAAACTCATTTTGTCACATTTACTGGAATAGTAAATATAATTCTGTAATAACCATTTTATTTTAACCAAATGTATTCAATATTTTTTATTATTTGTGTTTGTTTTCTCATTGTTTTTATATGTGTTAGTAGTGTAATTGATGATATTATAAGGACAACAAATGATGAGCCCCCCTCAAGCAGATTTGGCTACACTTAAAACTAGCTCAACATGCCCATATGAGCTTTTTGCTCAAGTGTAGCACCCTGTCTAATCCAAGATTTTTGTAAAAATGCCCTCGGGAATTTCCCGAAACTACAGTGTACAAATGATGAGCCCCCTCAGATTGATTTGGCTACACTTACAAAAGTTGCATCAGCCAGATTGTTGTCCATAAGCTTGTTAAAAATATGCCTTTTTTGATATTGTTTTGGATACACCTGAAATTAAGCCAAAATCCTCATAAAACCCTCACCCACCCACACATATTTACTTCCGGTTTAAGTTTAATTGGATACCAGGTTTAATTTGTTTATCTAATATTAAAACAATGTAATATGCAGAGGCCTTCTAGAATTGCTCTGTGACTCTCTCATTTCTTACATCATAAACATATGATTTTTCACCTATGAGAATAACACTACATATGGTGTCATCAGGGAGTGTATCGTGGAATTCACAGATAATTTTAATGTTTGTCCTGTCATTAACCACAACTTGTTTTCTTTTTGAAGTGTTGATGACAAACATGGGTCTCTGTGCTTTGAATTCATCTGGTGTGTCATACATGTCAGTATTGCCAGTAGTGACCCTTTTATATGCTGTAAATGCTTCATATAATTTGAGGAAATCATCCTTGGACATGTCTAAATTATAATTTTCTCTAGGAAATACCTCATTTCTGCCATTTTTAAGATATATGTTCTTGATGTTGCAGTTATCAAATTTACTTGAATTTTTTTTCCTGATTATTGTGTCTTCCAGTCTGAAACAGTACCACCACAAAATCTGGCATGTAATATTGTATACTGGAGAATGAATTTGTAGCATCAAACTCATAATAGGTACCAGTGGCAGGTTTCTGTACACATTGATATGTATAAAATTGTAAAAATACTTGTGGATTTTTTATTATATCTGCTTTGTATTTAAGAGCATAACTGGCCTCATATTCAACAACCGGGATTCTTAGCTCCATAGTCTGAATAATGCATTTGCCTTCATCAGGTAGGGTATTAGGCAGAGCTTCCCCTGTAGAGTTTAATGCACTGTACCTCATCAAAGCATTATTATCATTGGCAGATCTTCTAAATGTGATTCTTAAACCACCCTTCCACATAATATCTTTGTAATCTGAGAAGAATCCTGGCAACAGGCGCATGGGGAACAGCACTGTGTGGCTCTTAGATATAATTTTATCACCAGCCTCAAATCCACCTATTTTGTAGTAAGAAGCCTCGGTTTTGGATAATTTTAGTGTGGCCAAAGCTGTGGAGGTAATACCCGGATAATCTACTCTGTTTATAACAACACCATGTTTTCTGATCTCAATTTCAGAGAATAGATGTGGCACAAAATTATCCACCAATCTTATGTTTGAATTTGCCGGATAATCTGTACCATCGAGCTTTACAGCATCAAATTTGATGTATAGATCTGCTCTGTGAGGGTGTATAAAGCCATCCCCTACATCAAGATCAACCTCAATCTCTGTGTTGGGTTGATTTAAATTTGCAAATGTCCTCCTGTTTGGGGGGAATGATTGTAGCTCATAACTCTCAATATTTTCCATTTTTTTGTATGTATTTTTATTTAAATATTAATCTCTATGATTGCAGTTGTTGTGGCTCCAGCAAAATCAACTAATTCTTCTTTTTCATTAGTGACCATCAACTCAATGTAATCTATTCTATTATGGTACACAGGAAAATATAATGTTGGTGATGGATTGTAGATGATGGGCTCCATAAATTCAGAGTAAGGCTTGAATGTTGCAATGATGCCAGTTTGTTTGTGAGTGCCTATGCCATTTGATTTGGTGATCATACCCTCGGCCACATTACAGTGAATATTCAGAGTCTCTATGGCTAAGAATTTAGGTATATTAATAGCAGTGTGTTTGATGGCCGCTTCAAGTTTTGTGTTGTTCTCAAAGCCTAACAGCTCTCCTATAGTACCCAGATCCACTGTTTCTGTAGCAGATACAATCTCTACTCTGTGAGTGACAGAATTTTGACTTAACACTACACCTCTGGGTAATTGAGCATTTAAAGTGGACAGATTATACTGCCCTGGAGTGATGACAATTTTTTGATCACCAACTGCAATTGTGTTGTTGTGGTGTGTGATATTAGGGATCAAGTACATGCCATAAAATGCTCTGAGAGCTATTGTTTTGGGATACACTATATCATCATGTAATTTCAGTTTCAATATTGAATTTTGGCTGGTGAGATGGAATACCCCCATGATTTTTCAGATACCACAGGGCCTTTTGAAAATTTTCAATTGATGGTTTATTTATTTGAGACATATATCTAAGAACAGATAAACACAAATGTCCACAATTAACATCTTTGAAGTTTTGAACACGGGCATTATTGTAATAAAGATTAGCTGATTTTAGATATTTTACTAAATTTTCAGGTGGAACACCTCCAAATGAATCAAACACAAATGCCTCATCTTTTAAATATTTAACATAACAGATCCAGTGAGTGCCCTGATTTTTGTACTTATCCAAATTAACAATACCACACTCTTTGTTGAGTGGTTGTTCTGGTAAAGAATCAGACATGTACACACCTCTAAAATTTTTGATGCCCAGTGGCTTGATTAAAGCTTCAATATCTTGGTTTGTAAGCGGCTCTTGTTTTTTTAAACTTATTCATGGCTCTCTTAACACCTTTGCCTTGTTTCTCCATGGCCAGGTTATGGCGCTTCAATTCATCTAATTCTGCCCTATTCTTCTTGGCATCTATTACTGTTTTTGCTATGGCAGCTGATCCCCCAGCCAAGCTCCCAACAGCCCCAAGTGCTGCTAAGATGGCCGGGATAGTAAATATGAAGCCCCCTGTATGCAATTTTTTTCTGGATTGCTGTAATTTTTTTAATTGAGGGGTGCTAAGTAACAATTTCATACCATGGCCCTTCGCAAGACAAGAACTTTTTTTCTTGCGCTGCTTTTTGGTTAAAAGGCTATCAATAGTTTTAAGAGATTTAAGACCTGCATAAGGTATCTGATACATAACACTCTTGGCCTTCATTGTAGGTTTATTATATATATATTCACAACCCCCACCCCAGTTTTTGTTTGGTGTTCATAGCTATGGTAGTTCCCAATGCTGCTATTTTTTCACTCAAAGAAGCATCTTTGCTTACAAATTTACCAAATGCAGCCTCTTCTAATTTCTTGTCTGCAACATGTCTCTTGTCAAGATCAGAATGTGTGTTGTATGCTATGTCATGGTCTCTACAAGCAGCATCTAGGGGATTAACACCATAATCACCTCTGTTTAATCTATGGTCCAATTTTGTGCCTGGACCACAATACTGATAGCCTGGAATGTGTAGTTCAAATGGCAGCTTGTTTATAATGTCATTAACCAACCCCCGACCCTCAGAGATATTCCAAAATTTGGGTGGTAGAGTATTAATAATTTTTATAAGATATCCAATCCCCTTAGTGTCATTCACTATAAAATTAGACAATTTGGTGCTTATCATGTCCATAATTCCAACCTTTTCATTGTAAAAATTGTGGTTGCCAGCATTTTCCTCCCCAGGTATCACCAGCAACCTATCTACAAGTTTCCTGACATCATCAACCCACACAAATTCTTTAGGCAGGGTGTTGTATTGTTTGATTCCACTACCTGTCTTGATTTGTGACCATATGGGCTTGATTAAATTGTTGTATTTTGCTCCACTGCTAGACTTGACTCTTTTTTGTGTGGGATCATTGTTCTGGTATAGAGCATCTGATTTTATTAATATTTCTTTGTAATGCTCATAATCTTGATCTGTATAGCTGCCAGGTCTCTTCCTAGTCATCAGTTTCCACAATCCAGGTGTTCCAGGATATTTAACAAAACCACCTTTTTCTCCAAGATGAGATTCTGAATATACAATCAGATCATCTCCCATAAATGTTACTCTGAAATTGCCAATTCTATGTATGATGTTACCATCACGCTCTGTGTCAGCATATAAGCCAAAGACCTCATCTTTGTTGTCTTTAGGTGTGCTTAAATATTTTTGAGCAAGAAGACCCAATTCAATAGGATCCTGAGTAGCTTCAATTCTTCAAGGACCAACAGGACTAGGTGTATGAATACTAGAAAGTGGGGTGAATGGATAATCTAATATGTTTCTTGCAGCTACAGGTAAAAGCTCTGTGATCAAATTTTGATTTTGCTCTGTAACAGTTTTGATATTTTTACCTAATTCACCAATAGCATCAATAATAGGCTGTTCTGTTTGTTTGTGTTTTTCATAGATTCCTCGGTTCTCTGATTTCCATCCGTTAAATCTTTTTACAAGATAATCTCTTAATTTAAGATCATCAATGATTGGCCTTTTCATGTTTATTTATATATGTTTCAATGTCTAGAAAATTGTTGATTTTATTTCTGTATTTGCCACTATTGGGTTTTCTTGTCATATCAATTGTGACAAACCCATAACTGTCCTGGTTCCAGCACCTACTGCAAAACTTGGAAAAATCATTGTAGCTCAAGTCCCCACCTACATATTCATCATGTATGTGTTTGAGGTTGGTATGGTCTTGATGAAACACACATATAAAATTGCTGTTGTCTCGGATCAGCTGCTTCGGTATTTTAGAAAAAGTCTGTGTAAGGTAGAAGCAATCAATGTTTTTGTGTCGGCCCTGTGTAAAGAAGTTTCTAACCTTGTTTTGATTATCCAGTATAATATCATCAAACACAACAACAGAATTATCGAGACATTCATGGAGTGGCTTAACATCTGGTTCAAAAATGGCTATATCCAATCCATCATATAGCTTCATCAGCTTCTGATATTTTAATTGTTCCAAGCTCTTAGAGAAGACATACAAGTGCCTGTTTTTCCACTCTAGCCAGTTGGGTGCCAATAAAAAAAATATCAATCATTAGTGTAGTTTTACCACAAGCCGATGGCCCAACAATAAGACATCTAATATTATCAGGGAGCAACTTGCCATTTCTCTTAATCTGCTGTTCAGGTTCTGGCAGCCTCTTTATAACATCCCAGGTGTTCATATTATCACTTTGTTTGCCTCGATCCAGCTGTGTTCTGGGAGTCCTAGCCATTTGACAAATAACTTGTTGCCTTTTCTGCGGATGATTTTTTCTATGAGATATGTGTCAGGCTGTTTAGTTTTGCTGAGTTCTTCTTCATAGAACCTGCCTTTGAGAATTTCTCCTCGGTGGTCTTTTATTATATATGTGTTAAGGGTCCCAGGTTTAACTTGAACCACTGTAAATAATTCAGTGCTCCAGTTTCTTGTAAAGCCTCTTTTGAATAAGTACTTATATTTGCTGATTCTTACTTGATCACCCACCTTGTATTTGGCTTTTCTTGTTGTTGGCTGGTATCTAGGATAATAAACAGTACTGATCAATTTTTGCTCATCAGATGAAGTCACTTCAGAGGGTTTCATGTTGATTGTGGAATGGACCGAGTTGTTATATTTATGTAGAAGTTCTGGAAGAATATTAATCCATTTATAATTACCTTGAAGTGTAAATTGTTTATACATATGATTTTTTAGGGTTTTGTTGAATCTCTCTACAATTGAGGCCTTGAGATCACTGTAACTCGAGTAATGTTGTATTGACTGGCTTTTAATAAATTGTTGGAACACAGAATTATAAAATTCTTTGCCATTATCTGTTTGCAAATAGCGCGGGGATCTTCCACTCTGATTGATGATTGTCCTGAAGGCTTCTGTAACACATTTTCCAGTCTTGGTTTTGAGTGGCACAGCCCAGGCAAATTTTGAAAATGTATCTATGACAGTGAGAAGATACTTGTAGCCCTTGTTGATTTTGTCTGTTTTTCAGCTGTCCACTTGCCAACTCAACCAAGTCGCACTGCCATAAATCATCTATGCCTTTTGTGACTACTGGCAGTCTCTTATAATTATGTCTGGCTTGTCTGTGTAATTCATCAACAATAATTTGTCTAGACATAGTATGTAAACAAGAATATTGCAACTATAGGGTGTTCAGCAGCTGATACTACAGGATTTTCTAAATACAGTTTGTCTCCTATATGTATTTTAAATTCCAGAGAGCCATTGTCTTCAACATAAGATGTTTCTAATGTATTGGGATCTGTAAAATCCTCTAACTCTACACTGGTGATTTTTGGTTTGTTGTCAGCATTTGTTATTGATAAGGTAGGGTAGTGGTGTGCCTGTGGTTGAAGCCAATATTTGATCTTGATTGGCCTCAGTGTGCCCCCAACAAAAAACTGATAATAAAATTGTGCAGGGGACAGCATATATATTTTGCCACCTGGTGTAAATGGTGAATCATATTCTTTGTTGGGGATACTGTACAATTCAAGAATTACTGTATGTTTAGGATTTTCAATTATGCCGGTTATTTCTTTTTCTGCTGTAAGCAATCTACTTGTTACAGATTCAAGGTGCTCATTGATAGTCCTAACAACATCATCATGGCCTGGCTTAATTTTTATGTTCACAACAAGTTTCTTGTATTGTTGCACAATCTCTTGAAGCTGGGTGGCAAAAACAGACAGAGCATTTGCTTGGTTGGATTCCATGCTTCCTAGCTGTTGCTTGATATTAGCTACAATTTGCTGTAAATTTTCAACAACTGCCAATTTTGAATTTTGAGCAGTAAGATCATGGACTTGTCTTCTGATATCCTCAAACAGGGCATGCAGTTCATTAATATGTTGATTGGTTGGTAGAGTGGCCACTGTCTGAGTGAGTTGTTTGATCTCTGTTTGGATATTCTTGATATCTTCTGATTTCAATATGCGATTCACAGCTCTCTTAATATTTTTAAGTTCTTGTGATGTAGGCAGATTTGATACAGTATTTTGCAAAGATTCAACTGCCAATTTCACATCATTTAATTCAGAAGCATCAACAACACCACGCATAGCATCTTGGAGCAGGGCTATATCTGCCTGAGTGGGTGTTGATTGTTGTAAAATTTCAAGCTTTGTTTGGATATCATCGATCAAGTGATGAAAATGAGATAGCTCAGATTCAGTGTTGAGGTTTTCAAGTTTTGTGATCTGTTGCTGGACACTGACAAGGGTGTCTACAATACCAGGCAAGCGGGATTCTAGAGTTTCTTGTACATTTGTCAAATCACTTTGCACTGCTGCTATTGTACCCTCAAGATGGATTATGGTACTTTGAATTTTTCCAAAATCTTCATATGTTTCAAGTTGCAGCTTGATGTTGGCAACACTCCGAGTTATTGCACTCAAAGCTTCAGAAGATGGCAAGTTGTTCATAAAATTTTCAAGTGTCTCAATTTTTTCTTTAACCTCGGCTATGGCATTGTTCAGAGGATCCAGATTTGTTATCTGGAGTGACTGAATCTGTTCCTTTAGAGTGGAAATCACTTGATCAAAATCTTCTTGTGATTTTATGCTTTTGACAATTGTTTGGAGCTGTGCCTGGACATTATTAATCTGTTCTTCCAATTGTTGTTTCAATTGCTCAGAGTTGGTGGCCTGGGTCTTAAATTTGGCTTGAAGAGCTGCTACAGCTTCTTCTAAACTTTGAAAATTATCCAATGTGGCCAAATCAGTATATTTCTGAAGCAATAATTTGAGTTCAGAATCAATTTTAAGAAGAGGGTCCATGCATTGTGATTGTAAATTTGTAATTTCTAATTGAAGACTGGCATTGAGTGTGGTTTATAAAGCTTGTAAATCACTTCTTAATTTTTTTACTCTGACATCAAGCATCAGAATCTCATCACTGTGATCTTCATGTCTTGTATGGCCAAATATATCATTAGGCATTTTGATTTAGTGGTTATTTATTATTGAATACCTGATTCTTAATTCTATATAAAAAGGTATAAGCTTGTCATAGGATCCCGGGACCTCAATATATAAGCAGTCACCAGCAGAAACAGTATAAACAGTGCCAGAAATCATGTTTGAGTGCTTTATCCTGTAAATATTTCTCCCTACTGAAACTTTGACAACACCCTCAGGAGTTGTAATAAATTGTAATTGACCACCTACAGGCAATTGGTAATAATTTAAATTATTGTTAAATATGTACAATGTTTTACCTGTTTCATCATCAACATCTGTAAGTATGCTGTTCAGATGAATAATTAACAAAGCACTTAGTTTAGATATTATATCAGAAGAGGGTGCTGGTGTTGGCAGGTCCATAACAGCCTGTTTTTTGAACCCAAATAAGTTCATAGGCATGTTTATTTATTTCAAATCATGCTCTGTAATTGGACATTGATTGCCATTTTTCAAATCACAATGACCCCATGGTAGAGTATGTATGCCACATGATAAAATGCATCTCTTATCATCATGTGGGTCCAGAGCCACTTTTCTTACAACATTTGTAGTCAACAAGTGATCCACACTCTGAATTCTGGATTCTGATGTTCTGATTGTGCTACATGATTTGAGGCAATTTTTGTAATCTTCAAATTCAAGCTCTTTGTCTACAGTCACTCTGCCAATGCCCTTGGCTTTTTTGGCAACAACACCACTACATGTTTCAAAACTGTACATCTTGGCCCTTAACCCAGCAAATGCCACAATAACATCACCAAGTGTCTCATCTTTTAACTTGCCAGGCACCTTTTTGTTGTGGTGTTGAATTTTTGAATGTTCACTGGTATCAAAGTATTTAAACAATTCAGGCTGGGACATATCTTGATAAACATCTTCTGTCTGAATATCAAGAACAAAACTATCTGTGTCATGTACATCAGTTTTACACGATCCTTATAAAAAGGCTTCAACACATCATAATACAATTTTAACATATGTAATTTGGCCAATTCCAATATTACAGCCCCTACATAAATAGGCTTATCAAACTTAATCTTTGTTTTTTTTCATGTTAAAAAGTGCCATATGTTCATCATAAATTCTTCTGTAATTGAAGTTGGGCTTTGCTATCAATTTTTTGCTCCGGGTGGGGTCAGTAATTATTTTAACATCAATATGTTTTCTGACATTTTCTATTGTTTTGCCATACACAGAATTGACCATCAATTTAAACAAGGTCTTATCAAATTGGCTCATTGCAGATGTTCGAAGCTCTGTGTTTGTATCAATATATGGCTTCAAACATCTTGAGTGCCTGAACCTCAAAACTTTGCCAATTTTGGTCACTTGAACACCATGATGCATCAGGAACTGGAGGTTTTTGTAATATATGACATAGCCCTGTTTTGGCTGCAGAGTCATCATCAATTTCTTCTGTTTAGAGCCAGGTGAACACTTAACCTCAGGAATTGGGGGCAGATCAGAAAATGTGTTGTGTAAATTATCTGGAATTGTCAGATCAACTTCTAAGAACAGGCCATAGTTACTGTCATCAAAATCCTTAAGATCTTCAATATTGAAATCTTCAACCCACTCAAGCCCTGCATATGGCAGTTTATCCATCATAGCGTGACCATACAAGCTATTTGCATCCACATAAAGTATATAATTTGATGGCAGTGCTGGATCATAATCAGGAATATATTTGTTATTTGCTCTGGCATATCTCTGAGAGCATTGCACCATGCCTCCTCTTATACATTGCTCCATAAACAGATACATATCTTGATCTTGGATCAGATCCAATTGCATTTTAGTGTTCAAAAACATTGCAGACCATGCTAGGCCTGGCGCACTGTAAAAATACATTGGATCCAGCTTATAATTTTGCATGGAAGATTTTCTGAATGCCTGCAGTATATCAGCTAAGAGGGTCACATCAAGTTTCAAATATGCCTTGTGATAATCACCAAATGTCTGGCATTTTAAATTGTTCCACATCAATTGGGCATGGTGATAATCTTCATCAGTGATTCCAGATCCTCTGATTTTGCTGTAAAACTCTTGTTGTGGTGGCAGAGAACACTCATCAAATTTAGAAAAATCTGTAATATAATCATATGGGTATACACCCTTCCGCCTAATTAATTTCAGGTACTGATTTGGAAACAAAGCACATGTGATTTTGAATTGATCATCAGATAATTGAGTGGCCAGTGTAGCCAGGCTAGCAGACAGAATTCTGTATGAATCAAGAAATCTTAAGTGAATAGAAATACCATTAACTTTAATTATTTTGCTAATAGCTATATATTTCTCATCATTTTCAGCTAAAATATTTAAATTCTGCTTGTCAAACCCCTCGTACCTGATCAAATGATGAAAATCATAATTGGATGCGCCATGGCAAAATATAGGGACAAATTTTGGTCTCAGGATCTTAATATTACAGCTATTACACAGGGCGATTAAAAATTTACCATCTGTATGGGAATGGTGTTTCACCTTGATATTTGTATCTGAAAATTCAGAATCACATACCGGGCATTTTCCTGCATTGTTGAAATCTTCAATCTGTTTCTCTGTTAAAGGCAACATGGGTTTTGATTTTAATAAGACATTAGATGCTATATCACGGCACTCATTTTCTATTCTATGTGCAAATTTTTTGATGGCATCTGGTCCCATGTATAAGTGTGGTTCACTAGCTACACCATCCCGTATAATTATATAACAAAAGCTGGAAGGTTCATGTAATTGATATGATGTAATTGAAGATTCCTCAGGGTCTGGGCTACAGAATGCAAGAGGTTTGAGATTTGATTCAAAATCACAGACTATATATGCTGGGTGTTCCAACAAGGCCTCAAACCTTTTGAATTTGACATTTTCGCTTGGCATTGGCATCACCATATGAACAGGTTTATGGTTGCCACAGTATTTCAGATGCTCAAGTAACTTGTTTTTAGCAATTTCTGAATTCACTTCCCGAACCCCATTCACCATTTTTTGACCATCAAATACAGTTAAACATCTTCTGCACAACTTAAATATTCTATTAAATTTGTCTAGTTGTTTTCTTTCTAAAGCTTCAAGATTATGTATCAGAGTGTAATGGTGTGTGCCATCCCCTTCAATTAAGAGCAAATCAATCGGAATAGCAGATTCATCATCAAGTGTACTGATTCTGAGAGGTTCTATCAAGCAATTGCCACGGCCAGTAGAACAAGTAAATACATTAATAGATAATTGTTTACCATTGATATTTCTGGCCCTTTTTTCAAATTTATCAATATTCTGAACAGACATTGGATATTCTAAGCCCTTCATTGCTTCATCAAATATGTGTTCATGCTGTTTATAATAACTTATTCTCTCAGGATGCCTTAAAACTGGAAACAAAGCAACTAAAATACACCACAAAAAGCATTTATCATCATTATTTTCTGTTTGTTTTTAATATTGGCAGGTAATGGCAGATATGTAGATCCTTGTAATGGGCTGAATTCAGAAATATTAATATATAACTTGTGTGGAGATCCGCATAGGCTCCATCCTGACTCTTTTCCAGCAAATTCAGAATGTTTAATATTCAATTGATCTATTAAACTGCTTATTATTTTGTCTAAATTTGTATTTGAATATACCGGTACAGTTTCTGTTATGTGGGGCTGTGTAAATTTTGTGCCATTTGGTTTCTTATATTGTGTAAACAATTTGAGGGACAGCTTATAAGAGCCATTTTGTGCATTTAGAATTGCCTGCACATCAGGATTTACACTGTTCAAAAAATTCTTAATACCACATTTTTGCTCTGATACAAACCGGTAATCCCTAAGTTGGCCATTAAAACTGCTATGGATAGGTGGTGCATAGCGTGGCTGCTTTGCTGTTCTAGCATTAACAGGTGCTTCATGCTTCCTTTTCAGACCAGATGTAGATGGTTGTGGGGGCAATGTTGATGACTGTGCAGAACAAGAGCCTACATGTCTATTGAAATATGCCTTGCTAAATATTTTATGGCATTTGGGGCATATTTTTGTGGGAGTTCTATATTTGCCTGGGTCACAATTTTTTTGGTGCCTAGCTAAATTGGGGCTGGATATATTTTTATTACACTGATTGCAATATTTTTGATTTGGCATTTTTGTTGTTGGTTTATTATATAAAATTTCCTGGGGTTCAATTCAAAATTTTGTACTTAATATATATATATATTTTGTTCAGCTGTGTGCTTTGTATATTTCTTGTATATATTTAATATGTTAATATTATTAATTTTTATCCTCGGTTTATTATATAAAATTTTTTGGGGTTTTAAATCAAAACTCTATGCTTACTATGACAGGTTGTAAAGCTAATAGCCTACAAGTGGAAAAAGAGAATAAATATTGATCTACACTGACCTAGCACAAATACCTGCACAGACATGCATGTCCTAGAAAGGCAATGACCTAACACTGTGTTATGTATTGATTTTTGTATAACAGGCTGGGACAGATATAGCCTGACTCTAAATATGAGTGGATTACAACAAACAAGCTGGATGTAACAAATATCAGATTGTTTATACAAAATATAAGCCCTTTTGTTCAATATACCAGAAATATATTTAATATGAATAATAAGAAATGTTATATATTAAACCAAACAGGCCTGTAGTATGAAAAGCACTGTAACAACACATCTGTACTCCTCAGCCACTCTCACAATACTGGCTGATATGTAATTCAAAATCTCTTTATATACCCTAAGCACGGATTAAAACTTCTGAAACAATGAAGCAATCAGAATATAACACATCATCACATTATGTCATAATTAACCAATCAGAAAACAACACATGCCTAATAATTTATTGCATAATATTAGATAATAATTTGTTGCACAGCATGATGCAATAGAAATAAACCAGAAATAAGGCACAAGTGGGCCGGAAGTGGACAAATATGTGTGGGTGTGGGTGGGTGTGGGTGGGTGTGGGTTTTATGAGCATCTTGGCTTAATGTCAAGTGTATCCAAAACAATATCAAAAGGGGCATATTTTTAACAAGCTTATGGACAACAATCTGACAGATGTAGATTTTGTAAGTGTAGCCAAATCAATCTGAAGGGGCTCATCATTTGTACACTGTAGTTTCGGGAAATTCCCGAGGGCATTTTTACAAAAATCTTGGATTAGACAGGGTGCTACACTTGAGCAAAAAGCTCATATGGGCATGTTGAGCTAGTTTTAAGTGTAGCCAAATCTGCCTGGGAGGGGCTCATCATTTGTTGTCCTTATAATATCATCAATTACACTACTTGTGTTAAAAGTATAATTTGACCATTTTGGTGCTCCCAGAGCAGTCGCCCCGCTTGCTCCACCCAAAGGCAGAGTTAAATTACGGTCAAAGAAACGGTGTCACTTTCAACTTCGTTTTGTGAAATACCTTCAAATTATTCTACGCTGGTGGCCTCCCCGATGGCGCAGTGGTAGCGTCGTCGCCTTGTAATTAAGGGGACCCGGGTTCGATACCCGATGGAGGCACATAGTGGTTCGGATCCCACTTTAAACTGTAGGTGCAGTCCCCATTGGCCTTACTGTGCATAAAGTGGACTTAAAACACCAAATCAATCAATATTCTACACTGGCATCAGAATAACTTTTATGCAGGTCCGTAGCCAGCATTTTATTTCGGGAGGGGCTCATCCCTTATCAGAAGCCACCATCTAAAGGCGAAAAAGTGGGGGCCGGGTAGAAGCCCTGAAGATGAATTTCTCTGTATATTACAAATTATTATGTTTAGATATTTGTAGAATTTCGGGGATGGCTTCAGCCCCCTTAGCCCTCCCCCTGGCTACGTGCCTGCTTTTATGGATGGCATTATCAAGTTTAGACTTGTTATATCTTGTGTAAAATTATGATATATACTAACTCGTTTACCAGACATGTTAAGCTCTCTCGATCTGCTTGCACTATACTCAGTGACGTGCGGTGACGTCGACACTTGGGGTAGCAGTCAGTGGTGTACTCAAGTGGGAGGGGTTGGTGTGGATCACACCCATATTCCTAAAAAAAAAGGAATGTCAATAACAGGAAAAGATTGCAAAATGATGAAAGAGTACTAAAAAAAAGTACAACTAACCCCCACCCACATTCGAAAATAAAAAAAATGATTTGATTTGACTAAACCAGAGATCCTGGGTTCGAATCTCGGCTTGGCCATGGGTATTCTTTGTGTGTGTCCCTTCATCAATTTTATCGTATCATCTTCGCGATTAGCCAAAAGTGGCGGAAAAGCGAAGTAAAATAAACCAAATCAAGCAATCAATCAATGATTTGATTTCATTTTTGTTACTTGGCGTCGCTATTTTGTCACATTTGGTTAAGTGCGAAGATGATACGATAAAATTAATGAAGGGACACACACAAAGAACACCCACGTCCAGGTAGGGGTTCAAACTCGGAACTCCTGGTGTCGTAGCGCGCTGTGATAAACCCCCACGGTTGGTTGATTTAGTGTTTTAAGTACACTTTGTGCACAGAAACAAATCAGGTAACAAAACACACTTTTTTGTAGTTTCTTCAATTATATTCATTTGGCTTTTTGAGTTCTGAGATACATTTTTCTTTCCAAATTATTTCATTATTCACTGCAGAGTACAACCCATAGGAAAAGAATGCGCACTCATCACGGGATCGAAACCTGGCCTGGATTGTTCATATAAGGTCCCTTCATCAATTTCATTATATCATCACATATCCTCATTTTCTCGATAACCAAATGTGGCAGAAAAGCGAAGTAAAATAAACCAAACCAACAACAATATGCCCAAATAAATACATCCGTTTTTATGACTGTTAAAGGCCAAGAGTAGTATATTTAATTTAAAACACTACTAAAACGAGAGTGAGAGAGAGCCCGAACACATATTTGTAATTTAATCATTATATATTCCATACTTGAAAAAATAAAAAATAAAGAAAGCATAAGATTATTGTCTGCACATAACACGTTCCCATTTCGTAAATAATAAAACTACATCCCATATTATACATACATATTGTACAACGTGTAAAAGGTTGTGTAAATACAGAGAACATAAGTACAGCAGAAAATTTTACCCCGAGTTCTTTAGAGGAATTACAAAAAAAATCTATGAGAAACCAATCCCCTATCTGTCCTATAGGAGATAGACTAGGGGACCTGAAAGCATGGGCTTTCAACCATTGCAGCGGGTGCGAGGGGGCAAGGGAGGTAGAGGCAGAAATCTTCCTTTTCCTTCGGCCGGCCGTTTCTACCTGGAAACTGGTCAGGTGGAAGAAGAGCGAGCTAGGGTATCCAGCCAGCTTTGCCCGCGGAGAACACCGATGGACGAGAAGCGCGTGGAAAAGAAAGTGTTGCATATGACCTTTGGCTTTAACAAGACAATAAATATTGTGATTTGAATATATTTGACATGTGAGATTTATTTATCTATCTCTGCTAGACTAGCTACTCCTCAGTGCACGTCACTGACTATACTAGACTTTCCTCACACAGACACACTAGAGCGTTGATTTACACACGAATTTTCTCCAAATAAAAGAAAGAAAAAAATGCGGGTATAATACGTAAACTCACACCACCATGCCCCAACTGCTCGCGCACACTAAGAATGAAACATTGTGAATGAACCACGGCTGTTAAAATCGATTGGTTAAATTGTTAATGAAGTCCAACAAAGGGAAACAAAAATTATCAAAGACGCCGCTGCTCCAAGAAACGCAAGAGAACAAAACAACAATCGTCAAGAATGAAAACCGATTTGGCGAAAAGCACTTCGAGGTTTCTCCGATAGCGCAGTGGTAGTCACTACTGCATAAAATAAAGAACATTAAAAAAAGAGAAAAGAAAGTGGAAGAGTCGTCGCCTTGTAATCAAGGGGTCCCGTGTTCGATACCCGGTGGAGGCATATAATGGTTCGAATCCCACTTTAAACTGTAAGTCGAGTCCCGATTAGCCTTACTGTGCATAAAGTGGACTTAAAACACCAAATCAAAATGAAAAGCACATCGGTATCTCCTAACCGCAGAATAATAACTTTTTGTTTACGTGTTTATACATCGCATGTTAATGAAAGGAAAACAAAATACTAAAAACATTATATGTGCTTTATACTATAATTCTCTAGTGGCTTTTTACCTTTGTTATCTCTAAATAACGTATATCATGTATTAATTCTATTTGGGTGGACAGACAGGTGGGCTAAACCCACTCTCGCCCACCCTGTGGCGACGCCCCTGCTGCTTATGATGCATCCAAGATATTCAAAGTTGCCTACTTGATCGATTCTATTTCCTCTGATACTCACATTTGCCTTCCTCTGCTTTCTCCCGATCACCATTGCTTTAGTTTTATTCACATTTATTTTCTTCCCGATCTGTTCACAGTGGGCATTCATTTCTGCTAGCATGGGATTTATGGTTCTTTCATTTTCTGCTAACAGGACCATGTCACCTGCATACAATAATAATTACTTGTATTATAAATTAATAAAATTAAGCCATTTTCCAAATTTATTATTATTATATGCTTGGGAGGCTTTTCAACTCTATTCACCAGATGAGTGTATATCCAGCATAATTCTTTCTTCATTATCTTCTTGAATTCCATACATCAAAAAGTAGTCTATAGTACTTTACACGCGAGCATTTGGTGTAACTTTTCGGCTAGCTTTTGCGATTACAATGTATAACATATACAGCATGAAAGGCACGTCGAGTTACACCATCTATGGTGAGTGCACTGTGTTTACATTTGAAACAACTAATATTCTTCCATACGTGTGCAGTAAACGTTGTAAAGTATGTATTTAAGCAGCGCCATTGTTTTGTACCTAATAACATTTTATACGAAACGTTATTCCTCTCGGTTGAATAGTTATCGGCTTTTAAAAATGTGAAGTCATGCATTGCTTACATTTCGCGCGGCCGCCATTACAGATGCACTCGTGACCTAGAGGTTGCTTCTGATTGGTTATGCTACGAAAAATGCTACGGAAATAGGACGGGTTCTATCCTTGAGAAACGTCATAAAATATGCCATGGCACCTGAAATGCCATAAGATTTTTCACTTTACACAGTAACATTTAGGTCATGGCATAAATAGTAAGGAAAATTATCTCGTCTAAAGAGGGGCTAAGATCTTACAACCAGGATGAAGATCGATACGCAATATGACTGTTTAGTTATTAACTTTAACATACCTCATTCAGGATAAAATAAAAGTTAGTCATAATGCTTAAGTGTATGGTTTGACGTCTCACATATAACTCTAATTTTTGGAATTTTGAATACTGTGGAACAATTTTTTCATTGGATTAAGTAATAGAATATGGAAAATAACCTGGATCCTGTATTTTATACTCAATTTTCTCGACATACACAGTTTTCGCTTCGGTTATTCTGTTCAAATACTAACTAACTGAATTCTTATTAAAATAAGATTAACAAGCTTTCTGCTTTTTTGTAAATTGAAATAAACGATGTCAATCTTCATGGGGGAGGAGCGACCTCCCCATCCCGACGCCCATGTCAACTTGCAATATTTCTGTCTAGTGTATATTCTGACTTGTTAAAGTATCACTGCAAGTGCATAGAATATGTCAAGCAGAACATGTGTTATTTTATGGTTTAAGTAGCACATAATTGAGCCTGTATCTCCTTCTTTTTAAGGGCATTTTTGAGCAAAAGATGAACAAAAGTAGGCTTATGCTATCTTCTTGTCTATTTGTCTATTAGTATGGCCTTGAGTGGGAATAATCGATCAAAAGAGAACTGTGGTTATCTAGGAAGCTGCAGATGCTAAAATCTAAATCTAAAATTGAAGATCTATCAGATTGAATTGGACATTTCATAGTCATTAATTCCAATTTGTTTAAAGATGGAATATCTTCGAAACCATTAGAATTTTAAATATGATTAACCTTCTTATTACAATGTTGAATAAAATAATCGAAACTAATCAACATACATCAATTGCTCAAAAACTAGTAAAGATAAAAACACAAAATTAAGTGTTACTGTGGGACTGTGATGCCAACGTGCAATGTCAGTGAGACGATATTCACTGTAAGCGATACTCTGCTTGCTGTTGTTGTTCAAGGGACGCTGAAGCATATCAGATGACGAACAATGGTTTCACAATTAGTTTTAAGAAATGTCTAGCATGTTCCTCAGTAATTCTACTAACCTAAAGTAAGAATTCATGTGTACACATTAATATGGCATGCCGGTTACATATACATTTAGAAGAATTTACCACAACAGTATTGAGATTCTTGGATATCCTAATAATAAGTTTCATATTTCAGATAGAGACTATGTTGTAAAAAAAAAAAAAGGTATTGGTTTAGCACTGTCTAATTAAATAGAGAAGAAAGGTAAAGAAGACACAATGAACTGGAATGGGGGACTGAAGATAAACAAAGAATGGAAGAAGGTGTTAGAAAGAGTGGAAAGGACAAGAGAGAAAGAGGAGAGAAGAAGGATGAAGAATGAAGGAAATAGAGCGTGAGAAAAAGAGTCCAACCACATTCACTTTCAGGTGAAAGTACTGTTGACAAGGGAAAGCCACCTGCTAGAATGTTCCAGAACAACTTTCTAATAGTCTGGAGGGAAGTATTTTTGTGTATATATAACGTCCTGTTTTGTACCTTGTTACATTTATACTTGGTACAGAGTGTGAAGAAGACCTTGCTAGAAGGTTGAAACGTTCCGTTTAGTTTATGTTTTATAATAAAATAAATTTCTGCCTTGGTCAGCATATTGAGTTTTTCATAACAGATAATTGTTGGAAATTGGTGTGGTACCAATTATATTATATCTTGATTGTTCGATATGTGTTAAAATACAAATTCATTACTTGCTTTCCTGTAAAATGCAACATTTTCCAATAAACCTCAGCCACACGATGTGGATTTTCTGACTTTAGCATGCAATTCAGAGTTGTAACCGCCCTCATAGCGCAAGAAATACCATGGCTGGCTAGGGAGAGGGGGTGAAAACATGACACACGACTGGGATTACAACGTTTTACGTATTAGTTACGACGTACATATATGGTAGGACAGTAGTTTGTTAGGGTAGTATACTGGGCGCCGAAAGTTCGAGGGGGTGGGGCGCCGTAAACGGGTGTCCGCCTCCTCCGAGAGAACGTCTTTAATCCGCCACTGGTGCAGATTCCACTAAGGTCTGGCTGCATCAGGATAAGGCTTCAAGCCGTACGTGCGCTTCAACCCACCAATTTTTGGAGGATATGGAGAGATAAACGGGAATGCATTCCATCCCTTACAGCGACACCCTGTTAAATCACCTGATGCATTGCCAATGGATTTCTGTGTATTTGGGTTATTGAAAGAGGCCCTTGGGCACAGACGACCGCGAACAGTGGACGGTCTCTGGAAAGCCTGCCAGGAGGAGTGGAATAAACTGGACATCACTGTACCTAGCACCAGCTGGCTGCAGTGAAAACTGCGATGTAGAGCCATAGCCTATGCTCGTGGCCACCACATCGAACATCACCGCTGGCAGAGGCGTGGTTATTCGTAACTTACAGATGTTTGAATTTGTTACCATAGAACAACCTTTTGTGGAATCGTTATTCTCGTAAGTTTTACTCTCTACGTTTCCCTTGCAATCTTTTCTTTTTCTGTGTTAAAGGACACATTGGTGTCTTGAAGCTAGTGGCGGAATAACCTTCTCTCGAGGAAAGGAGAAACGGAGACCCATCTCTTTAGTTCGTTAGTTAGGCGAAGTTGTCGGCATTTATTCTTATATTCATTGACTATTTATTGTTAATTTTAGAAGAGTAATTGACTGATCATTTAAAGATATGCAAAGTTGAGGGGTAACAAACAGCACCGAACGGCTTCTGGTGCAACACCATTTCTTTTTGCACCGAACGTTGTTTTCCATCAATCAAAATATTGTTAAAACAATATTCTATTTTATTTTGCCTGAAGAAATTTTGTAAATACGTGCCCCTTAACTAGGAGGGCGAGTAATGTTTGGTAATGACGCATAATATTAGCAAGTATCCACCAGAAAAAAATATCCTCATTTTGATGGTAACACAATATTCTTCTACATCACTTTCAACTGTCATTTTCACGCGACGATAGATTCTTAAGTGTATAATCTTCATGAATGTGTGCGACTATTATTAGCAAGTCATATGCTCTGCATTTAAATATGTTGAAACATAACCACATTAACATTCCCGTGATTTTCTGTTCTGTAAGTTACATCTTTGGCTAATAACCTCTACATAATGTTTCGTTACGCCCATGTGTATAAGGTTGTTTTGAAAATGGATTTTAATAGTTTTATTTTATTTATTGCTCAAGGGATCAGTATCATGCGTCTATAATTATGGTTATGTTATTTCGTTTTCTCTTAAGGCAAAAGGCAAATGACCCCTGATTCCATAGAGTCTCTCGTCACCATCTAAGGGTATTTTCAAAAGTTCTGGTAGGGTAGGTTATAAGTCCTCAATACGTAACGGCTTGGCCGACTTCGTTCAAATCCAATACTAGGTAATTATCTCACTGCTATGAAAATTAGAGATTAGAGAAATCTAATTTTAAGCCAGTTGGCGTAACCAAAGCATCAGTGACTTTCTTCGTATTTATGGCTAGAATAGATTTTGGCACACCTGCATCTATATTTGAGAAAAGTGCTATTTTTTTAAGCAACACTTCTATTTAAAATTTACGTACACATAACTCTGATCCCGTAAGGCTTTCACAGAATAAGAAATGTTCAATTTATTCTTAAGTGCTCCTCTTTCCTGTATAATATTTGTTTGTTTGTTAACTTCAGCAAAGAAAATTTTTTTACCTAAAATCATCGCCTGATAAAACTTTTCAAATGTACTTTTGATATTATTTGTTCACTTTTTTAGTAATTTTCAATGTGATATGTAGTAAGAACATCTTTATCTAATAGGAAAGTTGTACTGAAAATGATATTTCATCGATGAAATTGAAGGCCCCGAATAAGGCAAACTTCGAGTTACGCAAAGCAGTATGCGCAGAACTCCTTTCAAGCATCCTCACAGTACATGATTTCAAAATCTCATGAAAGAAAATGGATCAAAGTATTTCGTCATATCCTGATTCCTACAGTGGATACCCGCTACCAGATGAAACAGTCCGTGTTCCTCTGACGTACTACCTAAGGGGTAAAAAGGTCTGCTGAAGATATAACCCAAATCAAGCTGATGGCACTGTCAATGAAAATGGTAGAAGAGTGAAAAAAGTGAAAAGTTTCAGAGATAATCAGTTAGAGAAGAATATCTTTGATGAAGATGGAACTCAGATATAAGAATTTGCCTCACAAATTTATATTCGCTATGTCCAAAATGAGTGAAATGCCAGCCTGTGAAGGAGGTGTGAACATCTGTTTATTGTACAATTCTGAAACTATAGGTCTCTTCCACTCTTACAGCGGCCGGTCCTAGTTCTGGCGAGGAAAGTGGGGAGGGGGGATTAAGCAGCAGACCAGTGCGCCGTGAGACACGACGCGGCGGGAAAATGTACTACGTGAACCTCGTTCTACAGGCTGCTGCGTTTCTTATCTTGCTGGATTGGTCGCTTCCCCGCTCCCCATTTCCCCAGCCAGCACTAGGATCGGCCGCCGTAAGAGTAGAAATGACCTTTAATTTGTTTCACTGTGAGAGTGGGGAGATGGATCTACTTCTTCTGTTGGTGCTTCAAGTGCACTTTATGCACAGTAAGGTTAATCGGGACTGGACCTACAGTTTAAAGTGGGATCCAAACCCTCAGTTTTATATATTAGGTGCGATGGACTTTTCGGATTGCTAATTCCCAAGATATAACATGTGTAACCTGGTGTGTCTTGCATTTTCTGTATTTTTTTTATTTGAGTCGCTTTGTTACCAGATGACAAACTTGATAAAAGAGGGCATTTTTAGATTTCACAGTCTACAAAAGAGGACATTTTTATGTGCAGTACTACGAACACGAGTTTTGTATTAACTGCTGTTTTGGTGAGCTTGTAGATCACACATTTCTGTAAAATAATTTTACACGATTTCAGTGTAACTAATAATAGGCCTCATTGTAGGCAAATGTCTGAATATGCTAGTGTTTATTTACTATGCCGGTAGTATTGTACGGTTGCATTTAATGTATTTAGACTATAACCTACTGAAATAAACTTACCGACTATACTGCAAAAGCGACGCTTGTGTTTTACCGTTTCGGCGTAAGAAAATAATATGTTCACTCATAGTACTTAATTCGTGCTTCGAATTTGCACTATGCATTTTTCACTTAGAAGTTCCTGTTCTGTACAATAATAATAACTTTCTTATATTACTTACCATAACTGCTTTCCTGAACTCCATGTTGTAATCATACAGAATTTTAAGGTCTAACTTTGGTTTTTAACTTGGATATGAATGCAAATTTCCACTAGAATTCAACTTTCTTTATTTCGTGTTTTCATCCGTATATATGATCTTCATTTAGTTTTGGTTATTGAAGTTTCTATTTTTATAACTGCAAATTATTTTCGTTAATTTAGGTTGTTTTTCTTAATAACAATTTAGGTGTTCTTTTGTTTCTTGGCGAGTTTAATTTCACAGGTCCCCCTATTCGCACAACGTTAGGATAACGTTCTTAGGTTAGGTTCTGTTAGCATAAATACACTGTAAATGTATTATTTATGCTAAGAGAACTAAACCTTACTAGGCTAATCTAACAACTTAGGCATTTAACCTAACATCTGCACGTGAATTAGGCTCATTAAGTTCTATTTATAATGGAAACTTAATACAACGTTTTTTCCTCACTTCCAATTGTTTTCTCACGAGTGACGGCGATTAGGGGGTGGGTAGTTGCCCCCAAACTTTTCCGGCACTATGCTAAACCTTATCTACAAAGGGAAATATACTCTATTTGACCCGCAGCTTTGGCACCTTGCTCCTCCGGTTTTGGAACCCAATCGCCGCCACTTTTCCACACCATAAATCCTACATTTGTGGAATCCTTGATTCATACCTTCTCCAACGACGTATTACAGATATTTCTATTAGAAATGGTCGATTCGACATCCTTACCAACTTATCTTTATTAGCAACTGAAACAAACGTGCCTGTGGACAGATAAGACATTCTGCCTCCGAGTTGTTTCTTCCAGCTCTGAAGGCGGGCAAACGTTTCTGTAAGTCGTCACTAAAAACACATTTGCCTTTTGACTTGGTTCATCAGATCTCTGATCGACGCAACTTCACTTCTGCCCTACAATGTAACAACTAAGAGTGGAACAGTGAAAAAGTACTGTTTATTTCTGAATTTTGATGTCGTGAAAACAGGGGAGAAACAAAGGATTAAATGATCAAATTTGATGTGTGTCCTTTCTTAAAAATGCGTGGAAATCAATATTACAAACTTCTTCACTGATAGAAAAGAACAAAAACTTTTGAGATCGAGATCGAACCTATGTCGCGCTGATGAATGCTCTGCCCATTAACCAACACTAGGGTGACCAGATTTTCTGAAACGAAAAGCAGGACATCCATGGATGCGTACTGGGAGAATTGCATCTATAACTAAAAGAACACAGGGTCTAGTGCACCCCCTCTCTTTTATAAAGGTTTGATTGGTCGATTGATTTTACTTTATTTTACTTCGCGTTTTGTGCCTCTTGGCTAATTTGCGAAGATGGGGATGAGTGATGAAATGATGAAATTGATGAATGGACATTCATCAAACAACCAAGCCCGACCGGGATTCGAACCCTGGACCCTTGGCGTCGCAGCGCGATGAGCTAACCACTCGGCCACAGGGTCGGGCCCTTTTATAAAGGAAAAGTCATGCTGCTTACATGTCTTCTGAAATATTACACAATTCAGTTTAATCTGTTATCTTCTTGATTTGATTTTTGTTATTTAACGTCACCTCCCTGTCACTTCTGGGTAATTGCATCAATGGATATGAGTGATGATATGATTAAATTCATGAATGGACACTCACAGAGAACATCCTTGCCCAGACCGGGATTCGACCCCAGGATCTCTGGCGTCCTAGCATTCAACCACTCAGCCACGAAGGACTTCTCTTGTTTTTTTATCTATTGCCTTTTTAATTTCTCTCTTTTTTGTTCCTCCTCTTGCTTATCATTTTAATTTTACAGATTAACCTTCCTATCTCTCTCGTTCTTATTGTTTCTTTTGCGTGTTTCCTTACTTTCTTACCATAAAACATCCATACATTGTGAAATAATATTAAAATTTTAATAAATACTGAGAATATTTTTATCTCTTGCCGCAGCTGTAGTAATCATCTCACCAATGCATCAAACATAAAAATCCACAGAATTGGGATATTTTCAATTTTCAAAGCGCCCCTGCATACACTTTTAGTCATCACTTGGTATCTTGCATATCATTTAATGAACAGACTGCATGCAATATCTTCTTCTAAGCAACAAATATAAGCTTTACAGCAAGAAGAAGGAAGCGAGTGCGGATTTTTTAAATCTACAATAATTATTTGAAAACTTACAATACTGTACTATTAACTTAAAAGGCTCTAACAGTTTCACAGGCGATACATACGAAAATTGCAAAATAGAGGTAAACAATTCTTCTGGAGATTTTGCAGGACGCTGTTAAAAAATAAGGCATATTTGTTTTTTTCTGGAGTAGCGTCGCAGTCCGCGGGACAAGGCCCTCTAAAAAAGGACTGTCCTGCGAAAATCAGGATGTCTGGTCACCCTAACCAACACTCTACCGATAACATTACGTTTTCCTGTTTTCCAGTCAGTCTGTTTCCTTCCTCAACACCTGAAGAAGAAAACCCATCTTCATTCTCTCATAATTGTTTCATTGTCTACTAACAGAAGTCACGTATGTCAAAAATAGACGCATTCTTTCTGTGAAAAATCCCGTTTCACTTGTCGTGCTTCTCCATTTAAGTCAATTGGACAGTCACTTGGAAGTTAAAACTTAGCTTTGTGTCTTTGTTTTCAGGTGCGTGTGTGAGAGAAGAGTGGTGTGCATTTTTTTCCGAGTATTGTTTACGTCCAATCCATTAATATAATTGTAAAATATAGATTTTACAGTAATGCAAGAAGTGAAAATATAAAACAAGTCCGTCAGATTCTTTCCCAAACAGCATTAAATAAGCAAACATCAAGTGGACCGAGTATTATTCCATCTCGAGAACACGAGACATTACGTTCGACAAATCTTCAATCTCGTATTTCTCTTTGGCATCACTGCTCAATTTACTAAGATGTATACCCGCGACTGGTATACAACAAGGCGCAGAATTGTAATGTTGGTTGGGTTGTCTATACGGAAGGCGCTTGTGGTCAGACATCGAGGACTTACTCTAATGATCTTTCAATAGGGTTGTAACAACCCAAAAGTGTCCGTGGCTGTACGAGTCAACGGGCAGCATAAGTAACTTTCACGACTCCGTGTTCATTATTATTAATTTTTAAAATGTTGGATGTGGTCGAGTGGATTCCCAGTACAATATCATAAGACAATGCCTGCGTTAAGAAGCAGAGTGTACTGACTCAGCCAGAGGGGCCCCGGGCATCTTGACACGTGGGTCCTCTCCGAAATGCTGAATCAATCAATTTACTTACAGATAGCCAACGATAGCGAAAAGAACACTAATACCTTCATACATAGTTTGTCGTAAACGTATAGAGGGGCAAATTGTCTACAGTTCTCAATACAGTTCTTGAACCATGCAATAAGTAATCAAACTTCGTAATTGATAGACTTGTAGTACTAATATTAGTTTTAAGTGTGGTGTTTAAAATGTAACTTCCCACCAAATATTTTGAAGGGGCTCCAAGATTTTTCATATTCAAATAAGAGTTAATGTGCATTTCCTATATTATCCATACCTGCCAAGTGATACACTTTATTGTCGATTCTTAGCTAAAGTGTCACAAGGTAGTTGATTCTTCTTTGAACTTCCAAGGGGCCCTAAAACTCAGTAGGAGATGGGGCCCAGGGGCAATTATTCTCTTGCACTAGGGGCTAGTTAGTTTCCCATCTCCCATGCTGCACAGTGCATGAGTGATCATTGTTTTGGGCTATTTTCTGAAGTTCATTCTCTTCTGTGTTAAAACATTCTGTCGAACAAGTTTTTCTTTTCCAGTCTGCTATGATTTTATGATGATCTAAAATAGTCGAAGTGTAAATTTTTAGCCGCGAATATGTTTGATCGAGTTTGGGAATAGGAGAGAGAATGCCTATGCGGATCAACATGGAGACATTGCAGTAGGTGGGGGATGCTGATGCAAATTATCCTAGCTAGGGGAATGCTTTACGAAAATTTTCTTAACTATGTGGGAGGGGGATACCAAGCTCGCTGCGTCCCACCAACATTTGCTGTAGTGTTGATGTATTTTTTTAAGCAGGTCTTGTTTAATAAAAATGTCTAGAAAATGTATGATATATCGAATAGAATGTCATAAAAATAACGATTAATAATATCGAGGTTCAGTAACATTAAAATTCCGTGTCCGTGTTGCAACAACCTTTTGGCCGGTTTTTCATTGAGTGACGCATTTTCAATAATAATAAAAATATATATATATAATTACAATATTTCTATAATTTACAATCTAGATATTTACTAACGCTAATATTCCTTATTAACTAATAATTTCTTTAACTTGTTTTTGAAACTTATCATACTTTCTGCCTTTATATCATTTGGTAAGTGGTTGAATATTTTAATTGCCATCTGTTGGGGTCCTTCTTGTACTAATGTTAGCCTGGTGAAGTAAGGCTTTAAGAGCTGTTTATTTCGGGTGTTATATGTGTGTTCTATTGAACTTCTCAGAGCAATATTTTTTCTCGCATATAATGACATTTCATATATGTACAGTGAAGGGAGAGTTAATATTTTGAATTTCTTAAACAACGTTTTGCACGATTCCCTAGGCTTTATACCTGCTATAATCCTAATGGCTTGCTTTTGTATTCTAAATGCTTCTAAACTTGCCGGTGAGTTCCCCAAAAATTCTATTGCATAATTTATTAGTGAATGAAACATTGCATTATATACCTGAATTAGTGAATTTGTTTGAAGTGTTTGCTTTAATATCCTCAGTGCAAATATTTTGGAATTTAGTTTTTTAACAAGTATTTTTAAGTGGTTTCAGCAATTTAGATTTTCATTTATAGTAACTACTAAATTTTTTTTTGTTTCTCTAACTAATATTACTGGAAGATGGCTATTCTTTACTACATCTTTAATTTTATTGTTTTGTTTAGGGTGAAATAGCACGTAATTTGTTTCTGTCAAACCAAGATTTCATTTCTTCCATTGTTTTTTCAATGTTGGCTTCTAACTCGTTCACATAATTTCCCTTTATTATTGCGCTAGTATCGTCTGCGTACAACAAAATCTTTGTATTCTATATATTTAATGGAAAATCATTTATGTACAAAAGAAAAAGTAGTGGGCCTAATATTGATCCTTGGGGAACTCCATATTTTAATGTCTTTCGAGTGGATTTTTATTTTCTTACGTTTCCTTCTCTTTCGTGGCTAATTTCAACACATTGCATTCTGTTTGATAAGTATGATTTCATAATTTCAAGCGCGTTACCCCTTATCCCATAGTGTTCCATTTTAGAAATTAATATTTTGTGGTTTACTAAATCAAAGGCTTTTGTCAAGTCGTAAAATATTCCGAGAACTAATTTTTTATCGTTTATACCTTGCAAGATGTTTTCGATTAATGTATGTGTTGCACTTGCTGTGCTTTTATTTTCAATAAATCCATGTTGTTCTTTTGATAGTATGTTGTGTTTATTAAGGAACTGTAGAAGGCGACGTTTTAGTACCTTTTCTAGAATTTTGCTTAGCACAGGTAGTAATGAAATCGGTCTGTAATTTTGAACCAGGTTTTTATTTCCATTTTTAAATACTGGGTTGACTTTTGCTATTTTTAGCTTAGTAGGAAAGATACCATTCGCGATACAGTCATTAAAGAGATATTCTAAAATGGGTGCTAACAACTCCTTGATTTATTTTATTACTCTGATTGGAAATTCGTCTCCTACAGCCTTTGAGTCTTTTAAATTACATATCTCTTTCGATATTTCATTTGTTGTGGTTGGTGTTAAAAACATGCTTTCTAGAGTGCGCGGTTTAGAGTTACACAAAAGTTGCAATGGGTTTTTTGCTTTATTTATATTTGTTACTAAGTTATCTCCTAATTCGGTGAAGTATTTGTTAAATGTTTCACACACTACAAATGGATCGTCTATTTCAATATCATTTGTGCATAATTTTATATTGTTATTTTTTCTTTCATAACATTATTTTCATTTACAACGTCCCACATTGCTTTGCTTTTGTTGTTTGAAGACACAATTTTGTTCGCATAATATTTTTGTTTGGCATCTTTTTATAGTAATTTATGTAAAATTTATTTACTGATTTATTTATGGGAGTGCGTTGACTTTGACTTATTAGGGATCCTTTTATTTTGCTATATTGTTTTACCTCTCTCTCCATTGCTTTCTCCTTCCAGTTTTGGCTTGTATTTTTCTTTTAGGGAAAGCTTTGTCAAAAATATTGTAGATTGTATTTGTAAAAAATGTGAACTTTTCATCACTGTCTATTTGACTTACATATATTTGGCTCCAAGATTCTATTTCTGTCAAAGATTTAAATTTGTACATATTTCTTTGACGATATATTATATTTTCATGCATAATAGGTTGTTTGGTAACATGTGTAGTTTTTACGTTCATGATTTGGCATGTGTGATCAGAGAGACCGTTCTTAATGTCATATGAGATGTCACCGTGATCGAGATTTGTGAGAACATTGTCAATTGCAGTTTCGGAATTAGCTGTTATTCTGGTAGGTTTTGTAATTAAATAGTTCAAATTATACGATAAAGTTAGTGTCAACAAACTGTTTCGCTCAAGGCAGTCTTTTAGAAAATCAACATTGAAATCTCCACAAACTAATACTTTTTCCTTATGAACATTTTGTATAAATTCCCATCACAGCTCAATTACCGGTCTCTCAAGACTGAAGTCCGCTACTATTTCTCTCTATTCCAACTGACCTTGGGTCAACATCGACAATCTAAAGGCCCAGTTCAACCCCCAAAACTGAAATGGTAAACTTACTTCATATATTTGTTAGTATTAGTTAGGCTAATGTGAGCGACATTTTCGTTGTATATATGCAACCTATTTGTTTTTTTAAAAAAAGAAATCAAGCTAAGAATACAAAATATCATGCACTACATATTTGACCGCATGAAGCCGCCTCTTCATTGTCTCCAAGAAGATAATCCTGTCAACGCCACTGCATTGAAGTAAAAGCATTTTTTTTCCAATTTTCTCTTTCAGTAATTTATCAGAGATGTATATCCCGAGTTATTTTTCAGGCGTTACTACACTGATAAATCGATATAAAAAACGGTGAACGGCAGGTATTTGGGGCAAAAGTTAATTTCTTTTACGCCCCTATTCAGATAAAGTGGCAAATGCTTCAACTATCCAACTTTATAACTGTGTGTGCGTGGAGGGACTAACTAACTATTGCACATCCGTTCACCCCTCTGGCATTTTCCATGGTATGTACACATTATAGTATTCTCCATAATTTTTTTTTACTGAAGGGGACCCCGATATTTTACTTGCGGGGGGCACATAGAACTGCGCTACGCCACTGGTGATTAGTCAAAAGTGGGAGGAAAGAGAAGTAAAACTAATCAATCCAGGATATCAATCTATCTTTCAAGACACAACTGACAAATCTACACCAATTCTATTTACAATTAAACAAGAATGCACGATAATTATAAGTATGAACTCTTCATTGACTTACGTTAATAGAATGGAAAAGAACTAAACAAAAATTCACATAAGAAAGCCATTTGAACTATTTTCTAATATATTGACATCCTTAACCAGCTAATAGAGGAAACATTTTGCGATATAAATATGTCATATATGGATACATACATGCATATATATATATATATATATATATATATATATATATATATATATATATATATATATATATATATGTATGTATGTATGTATGTATATATACACACATATATGCTATTTTCTAGGAGAAAAGGTTCCGGTACTACTAACGTTGGTTTGTTATTGTGTTCATCATAATAACTACTCAAAATGTTGTGGTATGTTCACAAATTATCGTGAATTCATGTAGCTACACACACAAACACAATCATTTCTTTGGTTAAAGTAAAATATTATTAATTCTATTCTCACTTGTAAAAAAGGTGCCGGTACGGCGTACTGCCAGAATAAGAGTCTATATGTATCAGTGGCGTGCGGTGACATTTAAACTAGGGTACGCAACAAGTGGCCAACCGAAATGAATTATGGGGGCCAGAACCCCCCCCCCCTCCCTGGCCATCATGTTATTCATAAAATAACTTTTTCTACAATTTTATAATGGGAAATTTCTCATCCTTGTATCAATATCCAAATGTAACGAGGTAAAATATATGTATGATATTTTATATTCGCAAATATATTCTGATAGTAGCTACGTAGAGTCCAACAATTCAACTTTGATTATTTCCTTCATGCAGTGCGATGAACATTGAACGGGAAGGAAATGGCTCAATCATTTTCCGTCCTTTCAAATTTCATGTAATAAATTTGATAAATCTCAGTATCCTGTACTATTTCACAACATCTTTCGAAGAGGAAACCAACGAATAAGGCCAACAATAAAGTTTCACTGTTTTTCTACTCAGTCAATCACTCTGTAGAGATATTTTTTCTTCTTCTCAAAAATCAAAATGACTAATATACTGCTTACCATCCTTCACAACTCCTGCCTGAAACAATTTTTCCAAATCAGGAACAGACCTTCCATTTCGGATTGTTTACACTTTTTTCGTAAATTCCGAAAATCCCTTCTCCAGTATGTCATCAATAACTCCCGGTCCCCCTATTTTATCACTTCACAGCACCGACAAACAATAGAGATCCTGTAATGTAAATAATATGAACGAAACACTCGCTGCAAATTTCACACGACAGAAGAAAGCAAAAGTCAACCTCCCACAGTACGTTGTGTCCGGTCCGCTATGCCCGAAAACCACGCGTTCTTGTGGACGAATGAATCGGAGTTGCCAGTCGACAAAGTATTTTGTAGAAGGGAGATAATTAAGGACAAGTAGAAAATATGTCAGCATACATCCCAGAACACTTCAAAAGCTAAACTACCGTACATCACTTTGCAATGTCTGGCGGAAGAAGGGGGGGCTCATTCTAATCCCATTGTAAGCATTGTGTTTTATTATGTTTTTCTTTTATCATTCATTCATATCGTTGGGTCAACAATCAACACCCATGCTATGGAACTCAAAGGAAATGTTGATCCCGAAAGGAGATAAACAGATACTCTCATATTCTGAGAATTGTTCGAAACTTGCAAATTGTTCACATATTTTCCCCTCGACACAGTGACAGTCCATTCTGGTCCTCACCTCCCTATACGAAAAAAAAAACCTTGCTAGTGTAACTTTAACCTCACATAAATATTTTAAATGTGATAGTTTACGCGTATATCAAATATGATCTTCCACCACTACATATTCTTGCCCTCCTCTCTGATTCCTGTATCACTTTTTATAATGTATTTTTATTGCAACCCAACAGTGATCTATCTACGCGTGGCTGCTAAATGCTAGTAAGCTAAGTATTCCAGAAAAAAATGTGTTGACTACTGTCAACACTGCATACGCTGTCAAAATCTTGGGTACCCTCGATGCTTAGAACCCGGAAAGAAGTGGGAGAGAGGGTAAGCGCGGGCAGACCCAAACACGTGGTCGGGCTGATATGAGCCAATGGGGTTACCTTCCGAATTTCTAGGGTACCAAGCAGAAGAAACAGCGTCTTTCTGCGGAAATCGGCAGGAACGCGGATCGGGTGGGTGTCGGTCACAATCGGGATCATTCGGGACTGCCTTCAGGAAGGCAGCAGCGTGTTCGTGCGGAAATCGGAATTTCTTGCAGTGGAACTGCTTTCGGAGCGATAATTGTTGAATTTTCATGTTCGGGGAAGACGAGAAAATGTTTATTTTTTCTTAGTTGTTGTGGGTACGCAGTGAGTACCTTGCGTATCCTGAATGCACGCCGCTGATATGTATATATGCCCAGGCCGGGATTCGAACCCGTGTCCCCTAGCATCTTAACGCGATGAGCTAACCACTCCGCCACGGGGGCCGGCAGAGTCTTCACTGATTTCTAATCCTGATCTGAATGATATATTCGTCCACAAATGAAACGATTGATTGCTTATTCACATCATAAATTGTCATTAGCATTAGTGCATTAACTCCTGGAGGAGATTTCTACGCACGCGCCAAAGCCGCGAGCGAGAGTATTGATTCGACGGAAGATGTCCCTGCCTGCCATCTACAGGCGAAAGAAGGAACCAAGAAGGAACTGCCGTTTACCTCTGTCCAGTGTAATCGAAGGCGCCAGCGAGTAAGTGCCGCGTCCCGTATCGCTCACCACCATGCCGGCTGAAAAGGGCAAGTACTCCGAGGTGCCCTTGAAGGGCAACGACGCCAAGAAAGATGACGACGACGCGATCTGCCTCAAGCCCAAAATGAGTCTCCTCAACGGGATAACCGTCATCGTCGGGAGCATAATCGGTTCCGGGATTTTCGTGTCCCCAACGGGGGTGATCAAAGAGACTGGAAGCGTCAATATGGCCCTGGTGGTATGGTTATCATCCGGCATATTTTCCATGGTAGGCGCTTACTGTTACGCCGAGCTGGGGTGCATGATCACCAAAACCGGGGCCGACTATGCCTACATCATGGAGTGCTTCGGTCCTTTTCTGGCATTTATTCGACTGTGGATAGAATGCATGATTGTCCGGCCCTGTTCTCAGGCAGTCGTTGCTCTAACATTCAGTCTCTACATTTTGAAACCGTTTTTCCCCGAGTGCGATCCCCCGGACGAAGCTACGAGGCTCCTTGCTGTGTGCTGCATATGTAAGTACCTTGTAGCTATCATATTTTCCACTGTACCTGCATGTTTAAATTCGCACACGTGTATTTGCAGTGTAGCTTACTGTTCACGATGCCAGCGAATGACGTAACAGAATCGTCAATAAGGTTCCGATCGAAAACACAATGCGGAGGACAAACTGCGTCTTTGAACTACAACCTTTGGATATTTATTATTAGTGATCGTCGTAAACAAGCTTGTCGATTTGAAACACGTGCTCTTGTACGATAAAACTCAAAGGTACCGGCTACCAAATTGAGACTTTGCTTGCTACCAACAGATGGCAGTAGCGTAGCAGCCACGAACCGAACATCTTGCTGCACACAGCTGCACGTGGATTTGACATTTGCACGGGTATACTTTACGCTACTTCGATTTTCTCTTTTGAATGGATCTCGTTACATGTTCTTCCCTTTATTTACCAACTGATATTAATGAGTGTAAACGTTCAGGAGAAATTTACTCTCAGCACAACAACACGATCATCTACTCGAACTGGCGATTTTAAAATAAAAATGCCACCTGAATGCACTTTACGTAATAAGGGCAGTCAGTGCTTCTCAACTGCCGGGCCGCGCCACGGTACCGGGCCGTGAATGTTTAATTAGATCCAGTAGTGACAGCAAATTTAAACCTAATTTTTATATTTTTCAACAAGCCGAGATATAATCGAACTCTACACTTCACGATTATGCCATAAGTTCTGTATTTTGGAAAGTGGAAAATGTGAGAATTTTTCGTTCTTGGGAAAATTTGTGATTAATTTGTATAATACTTAAGTTTTGGATCCTGTTGTGGGAACAACAGAATACGATTTTTAAGAACTTGCTTATGATGAAAATAATAAAATTCTAGATAATTTTCGCCTCGTTACAAGTAATTTCAAGTTACATATAACTATTTCATAACGTGGGACAGAAAATAATAAAAGTATATTTATTATTGTTGTTGGGATTGGGGAATCGACTTTTCGAAAAATGAATTTACCGCGTTGCGGTCTAGTATTGGCTGAGAACCACCAAGGTGCGAAATCGTTGCGGAGACTGCGTGGGCGGAAGATAGATGCTAATTTACACACACGTATGAATTATTGTGTGTTAAACATATTTATTATTACATATGAAAGTACATCACTAAATATTTAATATGTATGTGGTTAAATGTATGTATACAATAATCCATTTGTTACTTTTATACGTATGCATGTGAAATTTCTGGAAAGAGTTAATGTAATTTGAATGATGAAATTGTAGCATGATATCTTGAAACTACATACAACGAACAATATTTAGATAACGACCTTTCCAGATTGCCAAAGAATATAAAGTTTAACACAAATAGGCTAATAAGGACTGTATCTAATTGATATTTACAGGTCGATAATGTTCAAAGACGATTAATATGCCTCTCTGCAGAACAGATTAAGGGAGCCCTTTATAAATCATGCTTCATAATGATTCCCTCTAGTTTCCAGTATGCAAGATTTTTACGCACAAAGAAATCAACGAGAATCCAACAACACGATTGTGTTGTGTTATGCAAGGAAAATCGAATTAATTAAATAATAATGGTTACATATGTATTATCTACACTTTGATGAATTGTGTAAACATTTCTAATACATTTCTTTTGTACTTGCTAAAACATTAAAATATGGGTCCCTTAGTCCACCACGGACTCTTATTTCCTTCAAAGGGGAGACCCTTGCATCACTACAGACAATGTTTGCCTACTGGTTACGTTAACCATTTTGCAAAATATTGTGTGAATTGTATTATATTATAGTTGAAATACATGTTTTGATACCTGACAAACAAATAGGAATCCCTTGATTGATCAATGACTTCTTGGATTACAGTGTCATCATTAATATTTCATATTAAGTTTCATAGAAAGAAATTGTTTTAATAGGGCGCAAATAATTTTACGGGGCGCCATGTCATCCTCCTTAACACTTTTTTTCATATAGAACGTTTGGGTCCCAGGGCCGACTCCCGCCACCCCATAGCTATGTCTCTGAACTTGGACTACAGGAGACATTGCGAACGAAGCGAGCAAGAAAATTTTACGAAATGTATTTTTATGTGTATAAAATTTCAAATCGAGGGGTAGGGGCAATTGCCCCTTGCAGGTGCCCTTGGCCGTCTGGAAGAATAATGCAAGGAACACGTAAAAACTAATTCCATCATGCGTATACAATTGTCCTGCTATTCTTAAATTCTCCTGCTATTGTCCTGCTATTCTTAAAGGCCCTGCCCCCCTGCGGTTGCGGCACTGTTATGAGTGTATCTTCATCAATTTTACGTCATCACTCATTGTTGTGATTAGCTAGAAGTGGCAGAAAAACAACGCTAAGTAACAACAATCAAATATCCATTCCCTCTCTCTACCACATGAATCACTATTACCAAAAGGTAGACTTGGGAAACAAAAATGTAAGCAGTTCCAAGTTCATAGCAACACATCCAAGAAAAACATCGAACACATTAGGCACCTGTAATACAAGACTACTCAAAATGTCACAACTGTTCTAGATACTGAAAATTGCGAAATCATTTCCCGAAGTCTGAATCTGGAAGGGAATTTTTCCCCCAATCCTGATAAGACATTATACGGAATCCCACACACCCTAATAAATCACAAAATCAAAAAGTGTCTTTATTATGTTGCTAGAGTAACACATGATGTAATTATAAAGATTAGTGAGAATTCCACGTAGGACTGTGTTCTGTATTTTTCACAGGGGGGCAAACCAGGCTCTCAGTGGGCAGTTGTCCCCCCTGCCCCCTCTAGATACGGGCCTGCTTACTGGCCGTAAGTTACAGCAACAATTATTATTATTATTAAACGTAGGGCTACATTTAAGCTTAGTCTATTTTGCACTGAATATCTAACTCTAAAAAACAGCTTTTTGTCCTACATGAATTAATGTTAAGTATGCAGTTATGCAAATTGTATATAGATATAGCTACAGAATATGGAAATTATTAGTGTATGTAATTTTTTAAAAAACATAAATAGTAGTAGTGGTGGTAATGTAATAATAATAATAGCAGTAACAATAGCAATAATAATAAAATTTATAAATAATAATGAAAGTTTCCATTACTCTGCCCCTTGAGAAAAAAAAAATCCTGCGGGCCCTCTTGTACGTATGTATCATATTTATAAATCACCAAAATAATTCTTTTACCAACTGGTCAAAAATGTTAATAAATTACCAAATAATTGAAATGGTTTTAGTACATATATGTTTTTGCTTCCCATTAATATAAATCATTTAGATTTCATGCTTTTATCTGTCTTGCATTCTCGTTTTATTTTTATCTTAGCGATTAGCCAAAAGTGGCAAAAAAGCGAAGTAAAATAAAGCAAATTAATCGTTTTACTTTTATTCTACATATTGTTAATGGTTTAGATCTGTTAATGATCACTTGAAAAGAAGAGAGAGAGTGGGAAAACATGCAACACTCACATGCATGTTTTTGATATTAACATTAGTACAGTATATTTAAACTCAAAACTAATTGCTTATCTTTGTTGTTATTAATAATAAAAAACTCTCCGCCCCCAGACATTTTTGGTTGGGGGGAATTTTTAGCGCAAGATGTTTGGTGGGGTGAAATCCCCCCTGTCCCCCCAGGATTTTATACCCTATGAACCACCGCAGAAGAATATATATACACGAAGGTCAGTGTTGTGAACGGTTGAAACACCGAAGTCACTCTTCCAAGAAAATATCTGCTAAAAGTTGCTAATTAAAATCTACCTGTAAAAATATATATGTAAAAAAGATCGTGCCATCAAAATTTGGGGATGAGTTTTTCCATGAAATAATATACAATTCAGAATGTATAGATTTTTCTAAAATATGTGTAAAAATAAATTCACACCTTGGCACCATGCTACAATATGTGCGATGAGGCAGGGAGGGGAAATCAAAATATATTTCGCTAGTAATTCATTTACTTTAGCTGGTTCAAAGTTACTTTTGTTTCTATGCGTGCCATATTCAATTCTTTAGGTTAAGAAAAGGAAGATTTAAGGTAGCAGATCAAGTAGTGTTCAGTAAAACTTTAGAAAGTAACTTTCAGTAATATGATAGTAGGGTACATGCTGTCGTAATTAAATCCTTTATGGGGATTATGACATGATGGGGGGGCCTTGGTTTTTGAGGGGGGTGGCACCTATGATTCACGTAATATAATTCTAGATTTCTCGTGGAAATTAAAATGTAAATAATACCTATTGATCAGTGATTTACTTCCATTAAGGTGACTAGTCTGTGAAATCCTTGTCTATGGAGACAATTTACGTTAAAATTTATGTAACTTGTTAGACATTTTCTAATTCTCTTCTTATCAAAGAAACTGATCAGTAACACCAAGTAAATCACAAGTGTACTTTAAAAAGGTGGACAGTTTTGAACTGCCATTTTTTTAGTTGATGTGGAAATACATACCTTAGCCCTATATAAATTATTCATATTAACAGGACGAACTTCACCGCCAAGAGGCAGTACAAATCCGCTACATTTAGTTTTCGTAAACCAGTTAATAAGCGTTTGGTGGCGCGTTGACGCATAGTCATGTCTCAGAATGTTCAGGATTCGAGCTCCAGATTGGGCAAGCATTTAGGGAAAATTCACACCCAAGAGACACTCGACATGCAACACGCGACGCGAGAGTTTCGCACCGAAGAGAAGATGCACGCGACACTTGTTTCTTTGCTCAGTCCGCATGATGGTACCGATATAATTACCTTAATCAGCTTATTAGTCACCCGAAAAAAAACGTAACATGATACATTGTTACATGTAAATCGCGTTTTAAAATTTGTGCAAGTTATTGAAACTCGGGAGATGCATGTTGTGCATGAGAAACGGATAAATAGGCACTGACCTCAAACTATGTACGCTATACTTTCCAGCCTGGATAAACCGAAGACCGAAACGCTAGACAAATGGTTCTCAACCTTCATGTACCGGTATTTTATTTTTTAAGTCAATGCCCTTAGCTCAAGAATTTTCCTCGTAAATACCTTTCCAGTATTTAAGATTGTATGCATGAATTAACACGTTCCCATGAAATTAAATATGGATAAATAAATTCTAGCATGATCAAGAAGAGTAATAATACGTAGTTGGATTACGTGTAGGATTGCTGACAAATATAAAAATATGAATTACGAAGCGGTAAGGTCGTCTCCTTGTAATTAAGTGATCCCGGGTTCGATACCCAGTGGAGGCATATAGTAGAGCAGGTTCCACTTTAAACTGTAGGTCCAGTCCTGATTAGTTTATTTCTGCATCAAACGGACTTAAGGAACGAAAACACAACTCAAATATGGTATTAGGATTGTGTTATTTGTCAACTAATTTCATCAGAACCTTTCGCAAATTAGTATAGTTCATACGAGGGCCCGGCGGTTGAGAAACTATGCACTAGAGTACGTTACCACGTTGACTGATTTACCGGTATTTTGGACTCAAGTGCCTCCATGTGCTAGATTTTTTAAAGTTAAAACAGTCACGCCCTAAATGGCCACAACACGGCCTTTTTACACGATGTTGAGGGCAAATTATAGCCGATAATTGGATCAAAAAACTTGATAAAGCGAATAGAACATTGTGTTTAAATCTTGAAACATTGTACATATCGATACTTTATTGTATGAACAAATTAAAGGTTCAAGGATGTTGTAAGGCCTCCGGTTGGGCTCTCTGAAAATAGCTCATTGGGGTGACGTATTCACTGCGCATTCGCGAACAACAAACTGAGGCAACGCGATATGCATGGTATTGAGAAAACGGCACAGTCCGAGAGGCACGTAAGCGACATGCAACACGTGCAGCTTCAGTGTTTCTTCGGTTCAATCGATTACCGAGTGTTCGCTTGCAAGCGACACGTGTCTCTTGCAGCGTGTCGCATCATGCATGTCGCGTGTCTGTTCGGTGTGAATTCTCCCTTACTCGCAGGCACCACCCCACTTTCCAGGGTTCAACGGACATCGGTGTGTTCAGTGTTGCCACGTTCCGCGTAGATCTTTACTCCGCTGAATAAAAATCTGTATAAAATCGGTTCCGAAATGTGAATTGACAATGATTGACAATTTATTGATATTGCATTTTTATTATTACATGAATACTTAAAAAGATGGTATAATAATACAAATATAACAGCATATATTTATTAGGCTATCTAGTTAGCGTGTACTTAAGATCGGTAAATTTGTACAAAAACAAGAAATTAATGTGAAATAGATTAAGAATTGAATATTTATTCAATAATAAACAACGGATGTTCCTGATTAATATTTAAGCATATTTTCATAAGTGCATAAATCATCTTGGCTACTGTCCTTCAATGCAGAAGGATCCCATTGTGATAATCCTTGCCTTTCAAGTTTATAGAAAATAAATAACCATCGATTATACTAAAAGTACATTTTCATTATTTTATTTTAGTACTTGTTGAGTTTTTCGGGAGGGGGCATACCCCCCCTGCCGGCAATGTGTATGGCAATTTTTATTCTCACCACCTGTTGTTGATTGCAGAAAACGCACAAAGAGTTTCTTACACTACGTGTCTTAATCGCATGACGAAAACGCTAGCAGATACGACGTTAGCTAATTGCTCCGTGAAGCTTGTAGGAAAACGGTCTTATTGCAGACTGATAAGTTTTGACCCTTAACTGCAACGTTACGTTTACCCACGTACTTTCAACCTTACTTCTGTCGCTTTCCATTTTCTAGAAAGCAGTAAAATTAAAATTAAAAGTTGAAAGAGGCAGAATATAAGCTATGTTAATACTTTTTAATACATTGATATGAAAACTGTTTACTATTTGCAATTCATTATTCCTGCGAGCAAGACTGGTTTGGTGCCGTGGAAAAGTGTTCCTTTCCGAGGAACATATCTGTCTGTCCGTCGGCTCTTGTTATCTATCGGCATATGGAACCAGAACTAAAATACACAAAATAAATGATAAACCTGCAAAAAGAAAAATTTTCATTGGTCAGTCCTTGGGCCTATGAGAGGAAAGAATCCCTATCAACTAGATCGTTCGAGACTTGTCGATACGAGACCATAAACGAGATATGTAAACTCGAGACGAGACCAAGACTTAAGGTTCGAGACTTTCAGGCCTCGACGATGACGTAGTGGAATATCGTCGCCCTGTAATGAAGGGGTTTGATACCCGATGGAGATTTTTTAAAAAAAATTAAGTTCACTTTATTCACATATAAGGTTAATCGGGACTTGATCTAGTTTGGATCTGAGCCAGTATGAGAATCCACGGGGTATCGAACCCGAAACTCTTGCTTACAAGGCCACGACGTCAATTTCGATACACATTTGTTTTTCTACAACTAATGCAGATACATATAAAGTTTCCCGTGGAGATCAGCACCACTCTCCGGCCGCCTTTGCCCCCTCAAGTACGCATTGATTCGAGGCTGAATGAGCCGCAGAGCCGCTTTACGCGGGACAAACTGGAAAAATTCCGACCTTAGATGACCCACCCCGGAAATCGAATCCAGGTTTCCCGCTTGGATGTCAGTGCGACAACTAATGTAGATATGAAGATAAAACGAGTGTATTAAAAGACTGCTTAAATCTTAATCCTATGAGAATTTCCCTCATTGGTTAGAAGTTGGATAACCAGTGAATAGCTAATATTTAAATTTTCTTCATTAAATGCTGCAAGAGACTGGAAGTACCGGGTGTCCGAATTGAAACGCCCTAACTTAAAATTCTTATATTAAACATAATATACAGGCAAAAACAGGTGGTAGGTGGTACATGGTAGCTTAGCTGTGGAAATTTTAAATAGGTAATGAATAGTAAGGATTAGTTTATTTTGTATCGTTCCAGGTGGTGAAAAGTGAAACATATCTCGATATGTTAAACAATTTTGCGTTCCCTCAGAACACATCGACATCAAAACCTGCTTTTCCATCAGAATGGAGCACCTCCACACTGACATTTGGCAGTCCGGAACATATTGAATGAGGAATTCCCACAAAAATGGATTGGGAGAGGTGTTCCAATTGCTTGGCCACCCCGGTCGCCTGACATTACTTCTCTGGATTTCTTCCTGTGGGGTATGTTAAGGACACGGTCTATGCAACAAAAGTGACAACTGTGGAACAGCTTCGTGAGAGGATTCGCGGTGCTATTGAGACAGTTACGCCACAGATGCTGCAGGCAACCTGGAGAGAAATTAAGTATCGTCTCGACATTCTCCGTGCTACTCGTGGGACACACATAGAAATTTACTGATTGCACAGACAAAACTCCATACCTATGTGTACTCATTGTTGTATAAATCTTTGGAATGCATTAAATACGTGCGGTACTACAGTCGGTTAAAATTAGGGCGTTGTATTTTCGTAATGCTTCCATGATTTCCACTCACAAACTCGGTGCACTCACTCTCCGCCAACTCGTGAAGCAGTTATGTGCAGTGGAATGATGGAGAAACCTTGAGGTTTCAGCAAGAATTTGCATATTTTATTTGGATACTGCATGGAATGTTACGCACGAGCCAGTTTATGTTGTAATGTGGTGCTTTATGGCTGAACTTGATAGTTATTGGTTACCAGCTGCATTTGTTTCGAGTTTTAACCGATTTCACCCTGGAAACGATACATGTGTGCTGTTGCTTGTAACTGACGACATGTTTTTCAACAATCTTTCTTGGTCAAGGATCACCCTTAAGGCTCGACTGGACCATTGGCAGCAGAATGGAGAATTTTTAAAACTTTTTCTTTCATTCGAAGAACAGCTACGATATTCCAAAATATGAAAAATTGCATACGCTTAGAATTCCTTCTAGAGCAGTGACGTGAATTGTCATGTAGTTTTCTTTTACTGTTGTCTAGATATTATCAAAATTTTCGCGATTACGTAAGTCTATTAAACTTTTGATAATATCTAGACAACAGTAAAAGAAAACTGCATAAAAATTCACGTCAATGCTCTAGATGAAATTCTAAGCAGATGTACGTAATTTTTCATATTTTGGAATATAACAGCGCTTCTTCGAATGGAGATGAAAATTTGAAAAAAAATAATCACCATTCGGTTGTTAAGGATACAGCCGAGCCTTAAGTCTCTTATCATTTTCGGTTTTTGATTTGTAGTGGTTTGAAAATTGTCCTTACCAAAAACCGTGTTGTTTCTTAGCATGTAACATTGTAACAAATCAACATAAACAGAAAATATTTAATTTTTGGTCATTTGTCATGTGATCCTTTAACACACTTTTTCATAAACACTAAATTTTAGTGTTTTACTAAACATGGAAACAAGGCTTAATAGCGTTACAATATTTTTCAGCTAAATTTGTTATTCTAATGTGCCACATTTTTTACTAAATTTATGATTTGAGATGAAGTGCCCCATTTGTGATAGAAGTATCTAATGCAAATGTGAATTGCTGAGAGAGCAGCTGGTACGTACTGTAGTTCTGTAAGAAAGACGGACTCCCTGCCCCCCCCCCCCCATAAATACGTTCTTGATGCGTGAGTAATAGTGCAGTGTGGCATAAGAAACAGGAGGTTGTTCATTGAAAAGAAGGGCGCATTCTCCCGCAGTATTCTGTATCTCTCAACGCAAGGGTCTTGTGCGGTCCTTCTAACCTAATCACGCACATGTGCACTGTTAGACCTAAGCGTAATTATAGGTCAGGAATTGTCAGGTTAGGATGGCCAGGTTTAGAGTTCTTAGAAATTACTTTTGGAGTGGAAGCGGGTGTGCCTCGCACTGCAAGCGGCACCCCCACTCCTCTCCTGCTTACTGGCCTTGAGGTTCTGTGTGCCTGCTCCAGAGCTTAATGGTTTTTAATCAACGGTTACTTTGGGAGGGAGTACAGGCTCCCAGAGAATGATGCTAACCACATCACCTCTAGTGTAACCGAGATTCAGAATGTGTTGTATCCACATCCTCTTCCAAGCCTTTCATTGTATGGTGCACCGCCCTCCGTGGCGGAGTGGTTAGCACAGGACACTACGACGCCAGAGGTCCTGGGTTCGAATCTTTCGTCTGCACATGAGTGTGAGTGTCCCTTCATCAATTTCATGGCGTGATCACTCATCCTCAGCGTCGCGATTAGCCAAAAGTTGCATAAAAAAGCTGATATAAAGCAAATCATTCTATCGGTCAATTATAGCACCGTGCAATGCGCAGTTCGCAGATTACAGCGAGAGCCAACTTGCTAAATTAATTATCTTCAAGTCATAAGAAACGTCAGACTGAAGTATTTTTGCTTGGGCTATATATACACTACTTGTTCCTCAATGGGAACTATTCACTGCGGTTATGAAATGCTTTCCGTTTGCAATAAATGGTTCACGGAAAACGTACTGGCGCGTTTTTATTGTGGATGGGATTATGCAAATACTGTAGTTTTTAAACTTAACGATGGTAATTAATTTCGACACAATTTCGTAGCTTGTTTGTCAGTTGTCACTTATTTTTCTCTTTAGTGCCTGCACTTTGAAGCATTGAAAAACTTGGTTGGAAAGAAAACTTGCTTCGATTAGCGTCCGAACATTAGGAGTTAATGAAAATTTATAATATTTTCTAATCCTAATATTGCGATGAGTGCATTTTTAAATAATAATGTAAAATTGACACATTTTACGAAAAAAATGTTTTCTTAATGATTTCATGAGTACATAATTCTCAATTTTGTAATCAATACCAACCAATACACTTCTTAACTACACATGATTTCAGTTATACTTTTCAGACGAGCCAATTTTTCTCGAAGTTTTCTTTTCTCGAAGTTGGAACAGTCAAACGTTTTGAAATAAAATTAAACCAGTAGACTCTATAACAAATGTATTACTCGCATTAGTCCATTGTACTGATATTAATGAAAATACTCGACAGAATGTGGCTGGCCCCAGTACTTTGCTGATTGTAGCTTCAGTCTTTGTTCTAGCACAACACTTTTTTTTGCAATGTCTGAATCAAAATAAATTTCACTGTTGAGCTTTGAAGTGCAGTCCATAGACTTGTAACTTCATTTCTCTTTGTTCAACTGAATCACGTATGGTGTTAATTCAAATTATGAGACGCTCAAATTGTAGAACATTTGTGATTTTTTCCCAAATTCCTCCCGGACGCCGGACATGATGCTAAAATGTAGGATACGTCCGGGAAAAAGAGGACGTCTAAATTTACACAATTGTAATAGAAGAAAGGTTACTCAATTTAACATTATCATAAGTTCCTTCAGTCTTTCTTGTAAAATGCGAAGTATTTAAAACGAATATTTGTGAATGCAGTTCTTGGTGCCGAATGAGAGAAACTATGTTTGTAGTGAGGTTCCCTAAGATTGTGTAACATAAGTTCGACATTTCAGGGTTGTTTAAGGTCCAGGAACCCATAGATTCTAATGGGTTCTATTGGGTTTCGCAACTGGACCGGAACTTTTTTTCTCGCACAATTTAAATTTGGGCCAAGTTGCGTATTGTTTCATTGAAAAACTGTTCCCAGGCCGTCTTTAAATTGATCCGGAAAAAGGTCCCTGGCCCGAATTGCAGATAAATAGGTTCTTTACGGTCCAGAACCCATTTACGCTTGCTGATTTTTCTCTCCTGGACCGGAATTGAATTTATTTAAAATTCCTGGACCTTTAACAACCCTGCTGTATTTCTCCCCATCTCTGAGGTGGTCTCTGTAGACCGTTTGAACTTTATTGTTCTAAAGAGAGCGAAGGGCCATTTTAACCTGACTAAAGCCGGAGAAACGCAACAATCTGCTCTTTTTAGCCGCTGGACATCCTCCTAAATCATTATCAGCTCTTTCAAAAACAGTAAACGTCCAAGGTACGTGTTGTGTAAACGTCCCCTCCGTCGCCACTTTTATGGCGCACATTTCACCTCGCTTCCATGATCGTTTTCAGTGCACATTCCACGTGGTCAGTGCTCCGCAGTGTTGCCATCCACTTGCCATCAATATCCCTGAGAGCAACACACCGGAACTCTGTTCTGGCAAATAATTTTGGTGCCTGAACTCGGTGCTACGACATTGGGCATTCATTTTATTTAATACACTATACAAAAGTCCATCCTTTGTTACATTAATTCTTGCAAACGATTGATGAAGAGAAGGTTTTGTACTAACATTGGTCCTTGTCAGTAAGCGAGCAGTCAGTAGACGCCAGGCATTAAAGTTTAAATAATGTAATTGTTTCTACATGATTTCATTCACCTCAATTCCTGGTAATTTACAAATGGAAGTAAATATTTTATTCATGAGTTATAAGTTACGAATATTCACTATTTCCGGAAATATATATATTTTGGCAAGTACTATTAGTTTACGATGTAAATGAGAATCTAATTTCCAAATATAACAGACGTGACAAATCTTGTGTTTATACCAACAGTTCCGCCATGCCAGGAACCGGCGCGGAGACAGCCTTTATGGCAGTGACCCTCTGTTGCCGCGTCTACCTGCGAAGGAACTCGCGGTCAAACAGCCAATTAGGCCCACCGCTTTAGCAAGAGCCGACAACGTTAAAATTCCCCCTCCACAAAGCAGCCAGTAGGGAAGCAGGACTATGTCAAAATAACCGTTCTGCTCTGTGATTGCACACCTGTTAGTACGGCGGCGGAATTATAGGTATATTTACTTTGAATGCAATAATAAAAATAATAATAAACATTGCTATTTTAATACGCATGTATTATTATTATTATTGGTAGTAGTAGTAGTTACTTGTCTATTCATTTATGTTTTGACGGAAACCAATGTTGGAACAAATTTGCTAAATGAAAATTATCCAGATGGATATCTATTTCTTGTTCTTGTTCAAAATAAAAGGTCGTCGGCATGGACTATTGTAAAATACCTGTCATCAGATTTGGTGCTCACATTGATAATCGGCCTGCTGACGCCAGGAGTTCTGGCAGTATATTTATAAGGTTGGGATTGCTGCCTCAACACTTTTGTTTTTAGAAGTATGACCTTTAGGTAGTGACTATTAAGGTAACGTCGTAAAATAATAATAAACATTTATTTTTATGTAACAAACTATCAACAGTTACTACACTGTTGGAATTACGTATAGCCTACGTCATTTCTGTAACACGGTGCAGACCCAGTCATACAATGTAGCTTTCATCAGGTCATAATATGGTTAATAGTGTTGATTACAAGGATTTGTCAGATTGTTCGTTGTCTATTTCGAAAATGTTAAAATTACATTTATTTTAAATGAAACATTACTCTAGCATAAAGCATATCATCCCAATATTAAACTACCTACCATTTTTTTTTTAAATTGAAATTTTCTCTTCAATTTTCGAGCAAAACGAACAGTGAAAGTGGTACCATTCATGGGTTTCACGATGTGCTCATGGCGGTCAACTTGATAAATTAAAGTACTTCCTCCCTCCACCAGCTTTCAGTGGTTTCGCACCCTGACTATAATGCGGTTGGTAACAATAGGTCTGTATTGTTGGCTGGTATCACGGAGGGACTTACTTGGAAGTCCCTTATTGCCCCATTCCTGCAGGAGAACGGTCACGTGAAGGGGGTCTCACTTATCGCACAACAATTGAGCAACCTTGTGTTCTGACGTCACTGGAGAAAGCTTTTCAATTTTAGGCTAAATGCGTACGTTGTTAGGTTAGGCTACCTATGTTTAGTTCTCTTAGCCTAAATAATAATTTTTTATTGTATTTATGCTAATGGAACTTAACCTAACCTCGTATGCATTCCTCGTCTGACGTCAGAACACAAGGTAGTAAGACTGTTGTGCGACGTCACGAAAGATAACGGATTGGATCGAGGGGGGCCGTGTGAGCCCCTGCTCCGGACTATGGAATAATTGACAGTGCATGCCTTTCTCTTATCATTAATGAAAAGGATTTTTTGTAGATCGCTGTTCGGTGTTGTTGCAATGGGAGTACATTCTTTTGCCCTGTGGAATGTGTCCGTGATATTGGGTTCATTGTGAATCTTCGAGGCTCTTTGGAATTTAGCACTTTGAGTGAGAGACTTCAAGCGCTCATGAGGAATGTTATCAAAGCTTCCGGTGAAAATAAATCGACTGGAATTGTATATGTATAAAAAAGTGCAATGGCTTGCTTGCGCGAAAGAAGTGCTTTGCATAACGTGGTATACTCTATAACCAAAATACAAAGTGGATTTGAACATGCGAAATTTAGCACACGCATTTAAGTTTTGAAAGGGACCATTCTGAATTATTCGCACCTGTAGTGAGACGTTCTAAGGTTTTGCTTCGGTGTACATTTGTAGCTTATTATTAGGGACTTCGATTTTTTGGCGTTAATTTTTTTCCAAAAGTTGTTATTTTTCTTACTTTTTGGTGTTAGTTCTCCCCAAATCAGCGTTTTTATTTTAGCACACTCTCCTACCAAATATGCCTAAAAGCAGGGGTATAAAAAACTAAAAAGAAATCAGACGTCAGCCCCTTTTTCTCAGGAGCCTGTTTTTTTTTTTTTTTTTTTTAACTGTCTGAGAAAGCCATGAATCCAACCAAATAAGATAAAGCTGCACATTTTGAAACACAAACTTGAAACATTTAATTTATTAATTAATATAATATTGGATTAAAATAATTAATTCTTGCGCCGGAGTGACCTTCCTGAAGAAGGCTCAATCCGCAACAGCATGAATAATTATGTAATATAGCTTAATATATGGCAGACTCGACCATAACACTGCAGATTTTAAAATTCGGTACAACAATTTGTAATGGGATGTTATGCAGAAAACACACAAACATGAAGAAATAAATACATGTAGCTGCTCGTTGCTTAAAAGAAAAGGCAATGGGGAATTTCCGTAGATGAACTCTTAAATATTAAAAATAGCTATACAGTGTGTTTCCGTGACCTTGATTCAAATTGGCAGGGTGGATGAAGACTGACGCAAGTACCGATTTGAGATAAGGAACCCCGGTGCGGAAAAACACTATTATAAAGTTATAAGCCAAAACTAGTTGTGGCTGCCGATGAGAGTGGAATATGACGACTGAAAGATGCGGCTCCTAGATTTAATACGGACGTTACTACAGTGTATCGCAGCAGTCTACGACGAAAACGTTACAATAATTGTTCAAAATGGCGACCTCGACAGTGGATTGGACGATGACGTTGTTTCTTGGCCAGCTCGTTCTCCTGATCTGAACCCACTCGATTTTTCTTGTAGGGGTCATGCCAAAAGTATTATATACGAGGCACTCTAGAGAGTGAAGAGGACCTGCTGCCTGTGATATCATCAGAACGACTCCGGGGATGTTCGAATGCGAAAGAGCTTCTTGCAACGCTGTCGTGTCTGCATCGACGCGGTCGACAATTCTAACAATAACTGCAATGTTTTCATCATACAGTGCTACGACACACTACAGTAATGTCCGTATTATATCTACAAGCCGAATCTTTCTGTTGTCTTATTTCACTGTCATCAATTATTAATTAATGAATCAGTATAATTAATTAATTAATTAATATATATTTAAACATATATAAACAAATTAATTTGCTACATTTATAAACTAGCAAATTAATTCCTTTAACGACTGGTATAAAATGTCAAGAAGTTAGCAGATAGGTAAAATGTTTTTAATAAGTGTTACATATTATTTAATTATTGTTTTTTATTAAAAATGATAATTAAATTTTCATACTTTTATTGTGTTATCGCAAGGAAATATTTCTTTATAAGAGTTGTAGCTAGAGATTTCAGCGACCAGGACGAGAATAATTTTCGCACCCCCTGCACCCCTCTACCTAGATGTAGCTGACATACTTAGACATTGTAGAAATTTTATGTACTTACTCTCTTCCGTTGAATCCCATGAAAAGAAAACTTAGCATTCAAGAAATGTGGCTAATAAAAGGACAGTCGGTTGTGCATCCCATACCAGCAGTGTGTGTTATTGTTCACATCTGCAAATTCGATTGCAAATTAAAGATAACTAGGTGGAGGGACAAAAAATGAGAAACTTTAAGAAGACATTAGTTTCCTATTAAATTAACATCCCCAGGCGCTATGCTTTATTCCCGACGAAAGGTGGTGAGAAATGAAGAAATAACAGGTCGGTCTAATGTCTATGTTCCAGGGGCCTAGGGTGACAACCACCTTCGCAGCTACGGCTCCATTTCTTACTAGTCCAATTTGATATAATTTTAAAATCTTATCTATGAATGTAGAAGTACGTTTCTATCCCGTGCTGTTTACCAGCTCGAGAGAGAGAGAGAGAGAGAGAGAACGAAATATGTATGCAACATTTACACACAGGCAGACATCATTCTTTGTTTCTCCTCGTTTGTTTTAAGTCCAAACTCATTGCTTATCTTTGTTGTTATAACATAAACTCTTACCCTCGGAAAATTTAATAGAACAAGATCGTTGGTGGGAAGGTGGGAGATCCCCCTTCCGCCATGGGAATTCGTACCCTGAATGTGACCACCAACGCTATGGAATTATCCTTATAATGAAGAACATGTCTGAATGTGAATTAACCACAAAAATAAGACATTTTCCTCATCAAGACTGCAGTTCGAACAAAGTCAAAACAGGGAGTTAATTTGGTGAACTGTCACGACATTTAGTAGCTTCGCATAAATGGTTATATAACTAAAATTACTAAATATAGTAGACTCCAGACGTCTGCAGTCTGCTTCTCTAAAGAGACAACCAACCCATTCTTTATACAAGAAGAAAATCTAAATTCTTGCAAAATCTTAAAAATTATCTATGTTAATTTTGTAGGTTTGCATCAAAATATTTCATGGCTCGAGGGAGGGGCATGGCCCCCTTGTCCCACTCCCCACCCCCCTTGGGTACAGGCCTGGCCACAACTAGTTTTCATTTATAACTTTTAAATAACGTGTTTACTGATCGGGGTTCCTTATCTCATATTGGTACTTGGGGCAGTTTCCATCCACCCTGTTAGTTTGAGTCAAGGTCACGGTAACACCTTGCATGCAAGTGTGCGTTTGTGTATATATTTAGAACTGAATTTGAAAATTTGGGCTCCAGGTGAAAATTTTCCGGCCCCATGGCGACTGGGTCCCCTGTATTTTTCCACCTCTGCCTAAAAGTATTCCTTCATTTTGTTTTTAATGGAGTATTTAAAAATTTTCGTCACAGTTTCATACACTGGAACGAGTTCGAGGAAGTAATTTTTCATTATTTCTCGCGCTACAATTTCTCGCTCGGCGTGATGACTCGTGTGTGACGACATGTGACCGCTCTAAACAAATTGGAGTGGCTTTGTGAATGTAAAACGATTGTTGTAGGGCGGAAGAAAATTGGCTACTTGGAAGCGTTTAGGAACCAGAGGATTGCGAAAAATAACCAGGTCTGGTTCCAAACAAGCCAAATTGGCAACAGTGACTGATGTGTCTGAAAACATCCACAAGGAACAAACATTCGGTATTTCTATTTCACGCGCGTGTCTCCTGTAAGGCGGATGGCGGGAAGTCGGTGCGTTTGAAATCAGCCTTAGACACAACACGATGAATGCTCTTTTCTTCCAGTTACAAACACCGTTATCGCTGTTTTTCAACTCGGACATAAACACAGTTTTATCTTATGTCGATCATGGTTGTAACGTTCTGCTGCTTTGCAAAGGACAAAAGCAGGCTTAACCTTGCGTTTCAAGGTCGGGTCTTAATTAGGGATGGCAAAAGAATCCGGATTCCGCAAAATTTGAAATCCGGGTTCGGAAAATATACTATCCGGATTTCAGAGGGAATCCGAATATCGGAGGGAATCCGGATTTCGGAGGCAAAACAGGTTCTTGAAGGATAACGGATTACAGAGGGAAAACGAATTTTGGAGGGAAAACGGATTTTGATCCATATTTTCAATAATTGTCTCATGAATTTAACAAAATACCATAATCTACCAACCCACTGTCAGACTATATTCCACGTAGTACACCCTGGACTGCATTTATCAGACTAACGAGGCTATGGCGTCTGGTCTCACAGCCAGTACAATCTTACGTGGAGATTTTTTGTGGTTTTGTGATCTGGCCATGTGTGTTTATGGTTGTCCATTCGTCTGCTTCATCTTATCACAATTCATCCTCATCACCGCGATTAACCAAAAGTGGAAGAAAAGCGAAGTTAAATACAACAAATAAATCAAATCAATTAATGTAATATCTCGTTCAACTAATAAAGTATGGGATATGATAAATTTCTTCTTAATTTAGCCGGCCACCGTGGCGAAGTGGTTAGCACATCGCGCTACGACGACAGCAGTCCCGGGTTCGAATCCTGGCCTGAGCATGGATGTTTGTGAGTGCCGATTCATCAATTTTATCATATCATAACTCATCCCCATATTCGCAAATGAGCCAAAAGTGTCACAAAAAGCGAAGTAAAATAAAGCAAATTAATCGATCTTCTTAATTTAAAGGGATAAGTAAGATATCCCCTATACAGTCACGGACACTTATGGGTTATAACAATTCCACTAACTTTCAATGGAATCGTTACAACCCAGGGTTGTCCATGACTGTACAAAACTAAGTACATACAGGGCAATTGAAGGGTATCAGGGAAGGGACACATACATAAATGAGAGAAGTAGGGAGGCCATATCAAGATTCACACAGGAAAAATAGATTGATTTAATTGGTGTTTGAAGTCCACTTTATGCACAGTAAGGCCAATTGGGACTTGACCTACAGTTTAAAGTGGGATCCGATCCACTTGTGCCTCCACCGGGTATCGAACCCGGAACCCCTTGATTACAAGGCGACGACGCTACCACTACACCATCGGGAGGCCTCTCTCTCTCTCTCTCTCTCATATATATATATATATATATATATATATATATATATATATATATATATATATATATATATATTCGGATCTGGTCCCTCCCTCAAATTCCTGGTTACGGGCCTGTCTCTCGTGGTGTGCAGAGAAATGATTTTGCACACGATGTTTTGGCTGTTTACTATTTATGTTTGTCTTCAGTGTTTGTACACGCACATCGGATTCGAAAGCAAACTCCCACAATCCTCACCTGCACTAATCAAGCAATAAAAACAGCTTCCATATCGCACAAGCTCCAGCAAGGGGTGGTGTTGGAGAAACACTATACACATGCAACAGTCTACTCTCCTTTCAAGCAGTGGAGTACGCAGGGGTAGCTGATGAGGAATATTTATTAAATATTTTGTTGTGAATCCCCCCAAGAACGCAGGTATGTAATATCAACCTTTATAACCACAGCCGGCATCGAAATGGAAATCCTGCGTACGCTACTGCTTTCAAGGGATGGCTCGGCAGTTCTGGCAAATGAAGTGCCTCATTCGGCGACGTGATTACTGCAGAGAACTCGTCTGGTACAGTATTCGAGTAAAATCCTAGAAACAATGCTGATAATGTACAAGTTGTACAATGATTTTCGAATCAACATTAATATTATTTAGTCAACAATCACGGCAACCTTTTAAATACTTCAGAATGCTTTTCGATTTATGAAACAATAGCATTTTATCAATTACTTTTTCTATTGTTTTTCCAATCCAGAGCGCTAAGAAACAATCCTACATTTTCTCGCTGAACCTAACATGTCAATATGTTCTCTCTGCTTTGACCTTTCATCTTTTTTGTAACTATTTGTATCAGACGATAACACAAACGCCAAACTAAACTTCTGACGTCAGCAGCACGCCTCTTTATAAGCGCTAATTTTCTTATCTGTAAGGTCATGAATTTCTGTTTGTGATTGCTGCTGTGCTTGAGAAATATATGTAGATTACTAAAATTGTAATGGGCACGAGTTAACACCGATGCTGTGTGTACCCTTAACATAAAACAACAAATATTTGAAGATGGTCGGTCCCCTTCCTTAATCCCCTTAGTAGAACAAGCTTAAAAGACATCCAAAACTAGGGTGTCAAGTCAGGGCGAGGCCAGTAACCAAAATTTATCAGAGGTCTGAAAAATCAGATTTTTGTTATTTAGTCTAAAGTGCATGTATCCTATACAATCACCATGCAAACAATATTGCAATTAATAAACAATTAATTTTTATATTTCGTATTATCTAATTGGATTGCAAAATCCACGGCGACACACACATATGCTGCCAAAGATGGACTACAAATAAAAGAACATCTAAAACTATTAAGAACTGCTACACTTTATCCTGCCATGGGGGGGATATGGAAATCCAAGCCCCGACAGTTACGGAGAGGACTACATAAAGAAAATCCTGCCATGTTATCAGTACAATTAAGATAATGAGTCAGAGCCTAACAATGGGTGACACTCGAATACAAACACAACCCGCCAAGATATTGACTTGACTTGAAGAAGAGGCTACGGCTTGGGAAATAGTTTGGGATAGGATTTCGTGTAGTGGTAGGGTACCTTATGGTTAGTGCCAGCCGCACTAGTCAACCATTTCAGAGAAAATGCGCTTCAAAGTTCCGGAGCTATCCACAGAAGGGAAAGATGTAGCCCGACTGCCAAGTGGCCTAGTGATAACGTATCAGTTTTACGTACCGAAGGTTCTTGGTTTTCTATTCCGTTCGTAAGTTTTGATCGTGGTGTAACTTATTATTTTTGTGTGTGTTACTTGATATACACTCCTCAAAAAAAGTTTGGAATATTGTTACGTTACGCAATAGGTGATAGAGACGGCGTTGGAATGCAACAACACATGGTATCTGTCTGGTGGACGTTCTCGTCTTTTGGCCGACATATACCACCTTGCCTATCACCTATTGCCTAATATAATAATATCCAAAAACTTGTTGTGCCTAATATAACAATATTCCAAACTTCTTGTGAGGAGTGTGAAACTTTAGAAGATGCCATTACTTAATCTTCTTTTCAAATCTTATGTGCATGCATAACACTTGTTAATTGAGCTGTTTCAGTCCATGAATGAAATAGAAAGGAGTTTATTTGTATCTACAACGGACACCATGATATTGTTTCATTCAAATGCAGCCCGGTGGATGCACTTAGTGGTTCGGATCACACTTTAAAATGTCGGCCTAGTCCCGATTGGCCTTCTGTGCATAAATTGGACTTAAAACTTAAAATCAACTCAACTCACTTCCTACTAATGTAACACGCCATACTATAGGTAGATTTTGGTACGGTGCATTGGGCCACGCAACGTGTTAAGAGATTGCTTTATCATCTTCTCCACATCCGCTTCCGGTAACTGGTAGTGGACTCGTAGTAAGAGATTGAACAAAAATGCGTGCCTTCAACCGCGTGTAAATATTTAAGTTTGGAAACTTCCACTGGTACCTTTCCGACTTCGAAGGGTAAAAGCTTTGTTTACAAGTGATTAAGAGGGCCAGGAGTGATGTTGTCCTGCTACTAAATACATAAATCGTCCATTTTCTCTTACATCACAAGAAACGCCACAGTTGTAGATAAGTATTTTGTCTTCATGTCGCAGATAACTACTAAGTCCAGAGAACATCTTCTTGTGTATGAGTCGACGATATAGCTATTAAAGGTGCCAGGTTCAAATCCTTGCCAAATCCCTGTTGTTTTGCTTCCGTATTTTAAATAAATTCATCATTCATTAGCAAGGGTGCCAGAAGGTATTTTTTTCTCAGGGGCACAGCCATACAAACTTTTATTATTATTATTATTATTGCTATTACTTTGGTTATTATTATTACGGATTTTACTTCTTTTATTATTATTTTCATTACTACTACTTGCTTTTTCTAAGAATAACATGCACTTCAAATTTCCATGCTCTGTATATCTGCATATAATTTGCATAACTGTACGCTTAACATTTATTCTTGCAGGACAAGAGCTATTTTTTATAGTAAAACCAGTGTAAAATAAACTGTAGGCCTAAGCTGAAATGTAACCCTACATCAAATAATAATAATAATAATAATAACAATTGCTGTAACTTGTAGCCTGTAAGTCACAAAAAACAATATATTTTGTTGTAAATATTGCTACAATTTCACCATTCGAATTCCATTAACTATATCCAAAAATCTGAGGGCGGAGGGGTGGGGGACCTTGTTCATTAGTGAATCAGAAAAGTGGTAGGCAAAAATCTATCCGTTGTAAAACGATTCATGTAGCCAGGCACGTATCTAGAAATATATTTTGGGGAGAGGTCCGAACCAAGTGTCTCAGGAATAATAATAATAACAATAATAATAACAATAATAATAATGTTTAAATTAAATGATTACATTGTAATTATATTAAATAAATTTAATACTAATTAAAATATACAAAATAATATATTGTTATTATTACACGAATAGGTAAAAAGACTGTATAAGAATAGAGATTGGAGATACAACAGCATGTATCCAATATATATATAGCCCCAATCCCACCACTCACTCACTGACATAAATGTTCTCCATGAAGGAAGCCCCGGAGGCGAAAAACGCCCGATTACGACCCCCCATGAAATCGTCCCAAAAGGCCGAGAAAATTCAAAAATCTCTCAATCGGCCCTTCCTTAAGGGTGAAAATGCCCTTTTCTCACGTTCCTAGCAACCGTTTCCAAGGCTTTTCTTTTTTGCTCACATTGTTTTCTTCAATTCTTAATTGTCGAGATACATTATATTTCTCACAGATCAATAGCACACAGATGAATGAACTCCTGGCTTTGAAAAGGTGCCTGAAACAAGGGTGACATCTACATAATAAGGAGTTTCAGCCCAGATACAATTACGTTATACTCAATGCGTAAATATCTACATCGTGCTTGTTTTAATTAAATGTTTAGGGGGTATAATGACATGCAATTCCTTAGAGCTTGCCGTGCTTGTTGTTGTCCATGGAAACGGACGTTGCTAGGGAACTTAAAGAACGTTTATATTCACCCCGTAAACTACTGTAAGGGAATTATGTTGGACTTTTCGTATTTCAAAACATGAGTATATGAATTTATTACAGAGGCAAGGCAGGAATTTGAGGAGAATGACAGAAAACAATTATTATCCAATTTTTTTTAAAAAATGTGAAAATGACAAAAGACGTAAATATTTCATTTCCAATTTAATGTCGCTATTGAATTCGTTTATGCAACACATCCAACTAATTATCTTGAAACTGTTATTACTTACTCAGTGTATTATTAGCAAAATAGACAATAATATTTTGAATATTTGTACCTTATTAGAGCCCATACAGACATAAAGCTACTCTCTAAACTTTTCAAATTAGCGAACTTATACACTTGTTTGGCTTCAACCAATAAAACATGCAGACATTTTACCCCATCTATAATATGATTACGCCCACAACGTGGCCGAAGGTCACGCATGCGAGCGTACAAGACGTGGCCAAAGGCCACGTCGAAAGTACGCGAGTCTAATATATAAAAATGGATGTGTGTGTGTTTGTTCCGGCATAACTTTCGAACGCCTGGAGCGATTTTAACCAAACTTGGTACACGCATGACTTACAATCTGGAAAGAAATACTGTGGGGGTAAGACACCGCTGGCACACCTAGGGGTGTGGGTGGGAGGGGGTGACATGCAAAAATAATCGAAAAAGACCGATATTAGTGTGGAATCCATAGTTTTCTGGGTCGCTAAGACGAATAGTGACACTCCTAATGCCGTTCGACTTCAAGTTCATCACACACTTATAAATGAGTGTTATTAAGTTAAGAAAAAAAAAACGCTTGATAGGCAGCTAGCGGATGGGTTCTATTGGGTTCCGCTGCAGGACCGGAACTTTTTTTTTTTTTGCACAATTTAAATTCTGTCCAAGTTGCGTATTGTTTTATTGATCGTATTTAAATTGAGCCGGGAAAAAGGTTTCTGGACCGTATTTAAATTCATCATGATAAGAGGTTCCTGGATCGAATTGAAATACTTTAAACATGAAAAGGTTCTTACGGTCGAGAACCCATTTACACTTGCTGATTTTCTCTTCTAGACGGGAATTGAATTTATTTACAATTCCTGGGAAATTAACAACCCTGGGATTGTTAAAGATCCAGAAATCCATACATTCTAATGGTCTCTATTGGGTTCCGTAACACGAAGGGAGCCTTTTTTCTCGCACAATTAAAATTCGATCCATGTCGCGTAATGTTTCATGGAAAAAAATATTCCTGGACCTATTTAAATTGATCCGGAAAAAAGGTTCCTGGACCGTATTTAAGTTCAGCAGAAAAAGGTTCCTGGACCGAATTTAAATACTTTACTAATAAAAAGGTTCTTTACGGTCCAGAACCCATCTACGCTTGCTGATTTTCTCTCCTGGACCGGAATTGAATTTATTAAAAATTCCTGGACCTTTAACAACCCTGATTGGGGGCCCCGGGGAGACTCCCTGTACGTAAGAGGTTGGTGTAACTCTACTGCAGTAAACAATAAGTAATATAATGATGAGCAGCTATATAGCATACATTAATAATAATAATAATAATAGTAATCGGACTAAGTTGCTTTTTTGTTAGCAACAATGGCTGCATGAAAGTTGTACTAAGTCCCGCGACAGGTTAAGTTTGCAGCAATTTTTCGCATGTATAGACCCAAACGTGCGCGCGGAAAATAGTTCCGATGCAATACTGTCGATTTTCTCACTGTCTACGATATGCGATTGAGGCAAGACTGGTACGGAAGTTTCTTAGCACCGTTCTCGTGTGGATTAATACATTAAACCTGCTGCAAACTTAACCTGTCTCGGGGCTTAGTTTTGCTTACAAAAGATTGATACGAGCTTTTTCCTTCACACCAGCGCCACCTGTTACAATGCGCTGTTGTGTCCAGATTCTTGAGTTTCGATAGACGACTAGTGGCGTCACTCACTCTTTGTGGAGGATGTGAATAAATCATTCGACGTGTACTGTGATTTGATTGATCGTTTACATAGGTTATATGTGCAGGCACCGGGTGGCAAGGCGAACGGTCCTCAAACAAGGGAGGACCAAATCCGATTTTTTCTAAAATCCGGAATCCGGATAGTAAAATCTGAGGATCCGGATTTCGAATTCGACCCATCCTCCCTGGCTCACGCTTATTTTGTTTCAAATAATAAGTTCAACAGCACGTAACCAAGCCTACTTAATATGTTTGCAACTAATTCCAAACTAAATCCGGATTGCTTCCGAAATCCGGATAGTACATATTTCCAATGCGGATTTCAAATTTTCCGGAATCTGTATTCCAGATTTTTCTGGCCATCCCTACCACAAACGTGATAGTCGGTGAAGTCTTTGCCTTACGTAAAGAAAAGGGAAGCAGCAAATCCAACTACAGAAGCTAGTGTAAGCTCACGAAACGTGCCACAGTTCAATGTAGGTAGACAAGCAAGAACTGAGTGCATGTGAAACATGGTTATAGTATACACTCACCACGTTGGAATCAACAGGTGGGGGGATCAGACGAACTCCAGACGTTTGCTGTAAGCGGATCGATGAGCTCGCGTGTCGGCAATCCAAGTGGGTGATTCGGTCGATCATATCAGCTGCTTTCTTATATTAGTGACTGCAGTGGCGGAGCTTGACCTTTCCAACAGTGTAAGCCTAGCATGACGAAGGCTATTTCTCGTTGTGCTTATTTTTGGGCTGACATGGTTAGTGATTTACCTACACACATCAACCCCCCCCCCCCCAATTTTTTCAGAACAGTTCCCTGGAATTTTTCACCAAATTAAAAATTCTGGATATCTGATAATTAAGTCAGTGTTATTCCTATCACAATGAGTAACGTATCGATAAAAAATATGCAAAGTTAGATAAAATGAATAATAATAAACAAACGGAAACAGAAAAGTGCTGAATACTTTTTACAACCGCATAACCAAGTATCAGCTCCGTATCATGAATCGCAAAATCGGCGCTAGAGAAGGAAGGGGTGGGCCTACCTATATCCACAAGTTTATTCTTGGCAGCAAAATCCTTGCTGCACAACGGCGTCTTCAACAAGTTCTCCACACCACCGCACAATCACACTAATTTTATTCCATAATGCACTTCACTACTGTATCACACCACAGTACAGGGACGACAGTCCGCTTTTCAATAGATGGAATTCGCAAAAGCAATACCTCGAGACTTTAACAAACACACAGCAAGAAGGGGGAAACAAAAAGAAACCAGATCCAAAATCGGCCACTGCTTAAAGCAGTGATCTTTCTGACTGTGAGGGGAATATCCCTTTCGGATATAAATAAATTCCCTCTCTTGCCTTAAAATTCCCTATATTTAGTAAAAAAAAAAATACAATATAAAAGAAAAGTTCACAAATTGTAGGGATATATCCAGAAATTTCTATCAAAGGACATGTAAGTGCTTTCTTAGGATAGTGTAAAAGCAAATCTAGCACCTAAAAGATCATAAACAGGCTTTTCGTACGTTGTTCGAAGAGTGTTTGAATCACGGACTACGTAATTAATAATATTTGGTTCACATTTGACATGAAATTTGTAAAATTGGTTCAATCTTCAGTTTTCATTAATATTTGTTTCACTTTTTAGCTCAATTATTACCAGCTGAGTTCAAACATAAACGGAAAACAGAGTCTTAATATGTCTAATGTTTATGCTCTCCTATAAGCGAAAAACAGAAACAACAAGAATTTGGCACATCAATGTGTATCTAGTTTTCCCGTATCCCGCTCGTTTCTAGATTTCTCCTTTTCCCCTTCCTGTTAGTTTTTTGCTTCAGAATTCCCTGTTCCTGGGAAAAAAAACCTCCTTGAAGCACCACCGGCTCAAATTTCCTTTGCAGTCAATCATTCATACCCGACAACGTTGGAGCCCCTCCTCTTGCAGGACCTGTGTCTCGCTGGCGCGTATTCAGTGAAGCCAACCCAAGCATAATGGTGCTAAATCTCGCACAAGTTTAAAAAGTCGTTTGTAAGTTGGAGATATAAATAAAACAACAGGGCCGCTTTTCGTTGTGGTTGAATTTTCTCAAACTTTTCACATAACGATGCCGTTGGTTGAACCATTCGAATTTATATTTGTTTTTGTTATAAATTAATATTTATAATATGAAAATCCCAGAACAATTTAGTAGTATGTAGCATAATTTCGGAGTTTAAACGACACCATGGATGTCCAGAAGGGGCAAGGGGAGGAGACACTTCCTGAAAAATGAATGTCAACCATTTTCACACATATAATTTCATTTCAGTCACATCAAATTGTTAATTATTGTAAGGGCGTTGCAGAAAAATGTTAACTTCAAATTGAATTAGTATATTTTGAGAAGGGAAATATACCTAGTTTACCCTAACCCCTGAAAAAAATACTTTGCTTAATCCTCCCTGGTGGAAAGAAATACTGCGGACGTAAATGAACAACACTTTTTCTAAACATGAGGTTTGCAACGCTGTTGTAAGCCTCTGCCAGTAGGTTTACACACCTAGGGTTTCGACGAGCTCTTCTCCCTATATTCCTTGCTCTTCTCCTTCGAGATACGGTGGGCGACGGTAGGCACTGCTCCTTCGCGGTCAGAAATTTGTAAGGCAACATTCAGACGGCTTACAACTTTCCCCAAGCAAAAGGCGGGAGTTCTCATGTGCCATCTGGTGCTGAAGTGTTGCAATCTAACAAACAGGATCTCGAAGACTGGTATCGGGCCGAGATGAACTTTGAAGTTTTTACGAATTTTGCCATATAATTACATACATTTTACTAGAACTAATAAAGTGTAAGCCCGGCTTACACGGCTTACATGGACGCTCCGCGCCTGAGTGACTGTTAAATACAAGCAAATGGTGCGCTCATAAACTTTGGTTTCTTCTTCATTGATGAAGCGAAGGTTTACAGAGGGAATGGGTGCCGAAGAGCCGAAGTATGTCCGTTCCGTTTGGCGTAACTAAACGCACGACCATGAAAATAGGCAGCTGGGCAGAATTGCGCTGTTGCCAAATATGAGAAAAGCAAAGCGAGAGAGGGACAAAAGTTGCTGGTTCCCGCGCATCGCGTGGCAACGTCAACCGGGCTGTGTTGCCTAGTTCGAGCGTCAGACCGACCTCTCTCCGGTACACTTTCCGCTCGAGTCCTATTGGATACAAAGCTGATGAACGTGTGAATTGATAGTTCGTTACAGGCCCCAGAAATGGAGTCCAATATCCACATGTCTGACTGCTCTTCCACCCAACGGCAAAGAAACAGTAGGCATTTTTATTCGGGCTATTACACAATGTGATGACAATGAATTGAATCAATAAGCAGAGAACAGTGCCTGCTTTGAACCAACATAGTTTCATTCCTTAAAACAACAGAGAATGTAGAAGGAAAAAGTAATGAAAATAGCGATGGACAATTTGCCTACCATTATCTTTGCCGTTGACTGTACACTGGCCATTTCTCGATGCAGAGTGTCTGGCGTAACATCAGCAATTTCCTCACGAATCTCATTTTTGAGGCTGTTGAGATCAGGGAGGGTACTTACGAGCATAGACCTTAGCCTTCAGATACTCCACAAAATGAAGTCTGGTGCAGCGAGGTCGGGGATGAGGGCCACCGACTTGGAGAGAAGTCGCCCGGGGAAAGCAGTACGGACAGACGTCCTGTATGTAGCGTGGCTCCGTCCTGTTGAAGCCACAGGGCCTCCACCTCAGGCAGGAAGGAGGTTGCTATTGCATGGTGGTGTAACGTTGGGAGTTACGCACGCTCAGCTCGCACTTCGGTCACGATCAGGTGGAAACAATATTTGACTGGAGTGTGAGGGAGCGGAGCTTGACTTTGCCGAAGCTTAATCGTTGATGTGAACATCTGTATCGCTCAACCCAAAGTATATAGCGCTCAATCCACGGTTCAGTAGCAGTCTTCAGCCCCGTTGCAGAGAATACGTAACCCAGTTTTGTGCGTAGAAAATGGGCGAGCAGAAGTCAAAGACCTATTGAAACACAAAGAAAAGCGAGTATAGATAAAACTGATTGATGGGGACATTGCGCAAGAAAATCCCAAAATACGTTTCTCTCAATTTTGTTTGTAAAACGTCGGTCAAAATATGCGATTTCATGAACCCGAGTAAAAGAAATTTAAGAAAAAACTGACCTATACAACCAAATTACAATTATAGCCAATGAAAAAAAATCAAGGAAACTAACCACTAATATGATCCATGAGCACTAGTTGTAATCACCATTTTTGAATGAATTAAAATCCATAAATCAAAAAGCTAACCTGTTGACGGTCATATTTTTCCGTACAACAAAATTGTGATTTGTGTGTGTGCAAAGGGAAATCAGGTGTTCGTCAAAGCTCTGCAAAGGGAAAAGATCGTTCTTGATATCTAGCTCCGAATCAAAGTCGACGAAGAAGGCTTTTCACACGATGTGGGTAACAATCGGGAGCTTGAAACTAGGCTTAGAACCTGATATTTATCTGTCACATGTTGTTTAGGAAACTTTCTGGTAAAATAAATTGTGAACAATGTCGATATGAAACAATGAGCCCGAAAATGTTCATGCCAAACCTAGACCGACAGAGTAGTGTTTACCACTGTTGACATTTACAGTTTTGCACATTGTAGCTGCAAATAAAGTTTGCGGATTTGAAACCGAAAGTATATCAATAAACAGTATTATATTTTAAAAGACGACCTCCGTGGCCGAGTGGTCCCGGGTTCGAATCCCAGCATGGGTGTTTGTGAGTGCCCATTCATCAATTTCATGATATCACCCATCCTCATCTTCGCAAAGTAGACAAATGTGGCACAAAAAGCGAAGTAAAGTAAATAAATAAATAAATCCGTGGCCGAGTGGTTAGCACAGCGCGCTACGGCGCCAGGTGTCCCGAATTCGAATCCCGGCCTGGAAATGGATGTTCTTTGTGATGTCCCTTCATCCATTTCGTCATATCGGAACGCATCCTCATTTTCGCAATTAGTCAAAACTGGCAGAAAAGCGAAGTAAATCAACCAAATCAATCAGTCCCCTTTTTCGCAATTCATTTTCTTCTTTGTTATTTTCTTCTAATTAATGCCAGTGCTGTAACAGCCAAGTCCGTTGTTGAAAATATCTTAAACATTGTACTTAGCACAATCGTCAGGCTTTTTATACAGAAAAATCGGTGTACTCTGTGAAGAAACCAACACCAGACTCACGTTGATCGTACCTTGACCGGAGCGAAGCTTGACCGCGCGTGTGTATACCCCCTGACCGTGAGCGGAGCGTTAGGGGACAGTGACCTGAGTGTTGCTTGAGCGTAGATGTTAATCAAGCCTTACAGTCCTCTAGATAGTAGGGGCCGATAATTTCCTGGCCTGCAATGGCATCAGACTGACCTTAGGACTGCGTAGTGGCAGTTCGAAGATTTTGCATGGATTTGGATCAGCCCAATATCGAAAGTTCTGCTTAACTGCCGTTAAATTCCGAACCTTCCTCGTACCCTCCCCGATCTCAACAGCGTAACAAATGCTATTCGTAATATTTAAAAATTAAGATCTGAAATGTAAATCCAAGACTATAACGTGCCTAACATTTGTTTATTGCATGTGATTTCTGTGAACAATAAATCAGTTATGGTATTTTGAAAATGGGACAGCATTGATTCGCAGCGCGTGCCGGCAGTTTCCGCGGTTCAACGGACATCGGTGTGTTCATTGTTGCCACGTTCCGCGAACACCTTCACTCCGCTGAATAAAAATCTGTATAAAATCTGTTTCGCAATGTGAATTGACAATGATAATGCATTTTAAAAACAGATGCAAGGGTCTTCAACAGAAGACCAATATTGTATTTGTAGGACTACCCAATACCAAGAAAAAGTTGTTTGGCAAAATTGAAAATAACTGTTTTTTTTTTTTTTTTTTTTTTTTTTTTTTTTTTTTTTTTTTTGAAATGTCGAAAACCTGAAAATTAATAGCTGTGTTTAGAACATTTCTGCCTGCACCCTACAAAACTTTCATAATGATCGGACACCCGTTTTATATTTACAGAATTTCAAAGACAGCGACCGTTTGCAAAACTAAAAGAAACTGCCCTTTTTTGTTCTCCCGACGATAAAAAATAGAAGCCATACTCGAAAAATAATTGGCTAGCATAGATTAACGCAGAATTGAATAAGCAAAATTTTGATGTAACTCGCTTTTATGTAGGTCTACTGGTTAATACTTAATTGGAGTCCAAACTCGAGTATCTATAATTTTTAATCCAATAGAAGTATACGGAGTGGCCTTTCCAGAAACCACTTAAGTGGAAGCCTCACTTCCACTTAGTACGCCCTGAACTGCATTGTTGCGGACTAACGATGCTGTGGCGCCTGGATCTGCAGTCAATATGATTCTCTGTGGGGCCTGTGTTGCTTCCTGTCCATCTGTTTGATCTTATCGTTCATCCCCATCATCGCGATTAGCCAAAAGTGGCAGAAAAGCTACGTAAATCAATAAAAAAAAAAACATGATCTTAATATGATTTCTGCCCTGAGCCATAAATTAATTTGTAGTTTCCTGCATCGAATAAACCAGAAATGAAAGGCTTGATAAAGCAGAAATCGTGTAAATATATATCTCTTGAAATTTGCTTGTTATGTTGTAACTAGGGCTAGGAAGTTGATGACAAGTCATATATTTTTTTAGCCTTGAAAACAATGCTAAACCTGGTATCAGTCAGTTTTCCTTCAGTTGGAACCAGAAAATATTATTTTTAATTTGCTTTTTTTTCTTTTTTTGGGGGGCATTTTTGGCCTATTTTGGCTTTTACGCCATTTTTCAGTATTTTTGCTGTTTTTATTTCATTTTTCTTAATTTTTGATGCTTTTTCCCTCTTCCTATGTTGTTTCGTGAATTAAATAGCATAACGTATATATTAATATTTCCTGACATGGTCCTTTTAGTAGGTTCGCCATTAATAGGGTCAATGGAAAAGTACAATGTTATTTTAACTGAAATGTCTGGCAAAGCATTAAATCATTTATTGTGTTAAATTATTTTTTCCTACACCAAACTTAAAATACTTTTGTGTGAAGCCTGCTTTGAGGTTACCGTGGTGGCCACTATTATCGCTTTAATCTCTGGTTTTTAAGTGAAATTAGTCACAATATTTAAAAAATTATAATCTGATGCACGTGAAAGATAAAGATGCTGGCCGACTACTGTGTCGTGAAAGTTCTACTCTGAATAAGATGAATGACATACAGAAAAACATTGCTGTGTATTTAATGTAACCTTGAATTAAAAATAAAGAAAACTATATTAGCAGTTAATTGCTTTTATCCCTTTGCTTCAGTAGTTTAAACAACCAAACAACGGGTTTTATCGAATTATTCAACTACTCCCTTGTAATTTCTGAAAAAAAAAATCAAGCTTTCGTTTTCAGAACGAAAATTATTTTTAGGTTATTTCTTGTAATTTTTTAGGTCATCATAACCGATCAGTATTATGGTCACTAATTATTTGAAACACTCTGTACTTCATTTATGCTTGCAAATTTGAAGTCTGCATGCAAATAAGGAAAGCGAATACTTCACTGCGTAAATATTAGTGCTCTGTTATCTTTACAGAAAGCCCTGGATGCATTTGCTTGATCTGTGAATGCTCTTTGCATACAAGGGAACTCAAACATTCGATAACAGCTGAGTTCACGTAGCAACCCTACCTGCTCTAAATTTCACCAGCCACCGAGCACTGTTTCCAACTCTGATCATATTTTTAGTTGTTTTTAGGTTCGTGTGATTAATTAATGGATTTTGTATTATAATTTTTAGCGAAACTTGATGGGATTAAATAATGAAAAATATCCACATAGCACGCACCTCCACTGGTCCTTTAGGGCCTGTGACTGGTCACAGCTGGGTTACCCAAATCGAACTTCTCATTTAGGGTAACAGATGACCAGGCCCTGACTAGTCACGGTGTCGGATTTATACCTGTCTTTAGTTTGGAATGAAAGCTTATTGAAATTTCTTGCAATAATGTCGTATTTATTGTTCTTTTGCACAATTACAACAACACGTAGGGCCTCCCCGTTGGCGCGGTGGTAGCGTCTTCGCCTTGTAATCAAGGGGTCCCGGGTTCGATACCCGGTGGAGGCACATAGGGGTTCGGATCCCACTTTAAAACTGTAGGTCCAGTCCAAATTAGCCTTACTGATAAAGATCTGCTTGCAAATCTGTAACGGACAACGGTTTGTTAGTATCGCAGGAACCTTAGCTCGAAAGCGGAGGTTTATGAGGAACTATCCCAAGGAAAAAGCAAATTCGCCCGAAGGTAGGGATAGTCCTCCTTCAGGGTTAACCCGTGACACCAGCCTTACGACAACCTGATACAGAAGGGTCCCTTTTAATGCATAAAAGTTGTTGATGCCAAGGTAACTTCACCGATATTTACAAGTATCTCTTTTGTTTTGTATAATCACATCATGCAATTTAGACTTTTACAATATCTACATAAATGTATTACACTTGGAAATTACACACCTCCTTTAAATATTTTTCAAATGCCGAAAGTGGTTACAAAAATTTAATTTTGATATCAAAATTGACAAACATTTCTTCCAGATTGTTCGAATTTTATACTTGGCACATATTGATGTATGCGCAGATGCTGCAGTACTGTTTCTCAATGTGAACATGACCAGATTCGACTGGGACGACACACACATCTCTCGAGTTATTCATACACTCTACTAAAATATGCTTCTGTGTCTCGCCACTAGTTAGTCAGCTAAGTCAGAATCCACCAAAAGGTACTCGAAAGAGAAGTAAAATAAACCAAACCGTAAAAATCAACGTAAGCTTCTATTGTACCGAATAGTATTGATTTCCAGTGATTCCCCCCTCACTAACCAAGAGTCAAAGGGTGAATGTTTATTTTACTGACCCAGACAACCGTGCATCATGGTGTGGCCGCTGCACCTAGAAATGACCACAGATGCTCGAAAGGAATGTAGACGGTGCAAAGTACGCTTGCGATGTGACTCCAGACTCGTCAGCAGATGCAGTGTTGCCAAAACAATTTACGGTGTTTGTCTTGCATTTTGTTGCGAATAGGAAATATCTCGGCGAAACATGGAAACGATGCACTTTGTCCAGTCTGAAGTCTGACGTCCGCAGTATATTTTTCCAGCCATGCATTTGTTTCCAGAAGGAACTAACTAGGCACGTTTCTACCATAATAATGTTGCCACACTCATTCAGTTTAAAGTTATCATGTTCAGAAATGTCCTTCTCATAATTAACCTGAATTTCTGTGACTGTAATGAAATAATACATCTGGAATATATAATTTTAAGTTGACATTAATTTTCTATGAACGTAGTACAGCATGGACTGCATTTTGCAGACTAACGAGGCTGTGGCGTCTGGAACCATGTGACTTATGTTGTGTGCTGTCCATGTGTGTTTGTCATTGGCCCCTTATCTAAATCCTATTATCACCATTCGTCATGACCTTTGCAATTATTCAAAACTGGCACAAATGCAAAGAAACTTTGGCCTTCCAAACCACAAATGTCTCAACCTTTGTGACTTTTGTTGTAGAATGTACAAGACAAAACCTAAGAATTACACACGTTTGAATAATAATAATAATAAAATTGTTGATGCAGGGACGTTCCCAACAGGAAGCGAAATCCTGAAGGGACAGGGTGTCAGTGGAGTTAAATTACAGGCCAAAAGGTAAAATACATTTTGGACGACCATATCGCCGATCAGTGGCGACAATTGGGTTCCAAAACTGGGGGCAAAGACAGTTTACTTTCCCTCGTAGTGCGGGGCCAAAAGTGGTAAAAACTGTAAGGGCAACTACCCCCCTCGCCCCTTCCTAATCACCGCCACTGTCGCCGATGTAATGATCAACTTTTGTAGTCGAATGGGCTTTGGAGACCTGCAAGAGGAAGAAGAAGAGAATACTTTGATGTCGCTTTAAAATTCCACTCTTCTTTCAATTTCAACATTACAGTATTGTGGGGGTAACCCAAATCTTACTTTCCTTCGATGTTCATTTCGCCTGTAGAGTCCCACCCACCTGTCATCCAGGGAGAAGACTCTTTCTCTATGCTAAAGTCTGTTTCGTCTGAGATTGAGTTTAGCGCATCTAACAAGCGTCACATGACTCACTGTAGAAGTTAGTTCCCCATGATCCGCAAGATGGCAGGCTGAAAAGAAGTGAGATGTAGAATTGACGCGAACGTGTGTGTGTGTGTGTGTGTGTGTGTGTGTTTTTTTGGGGGGAGATAGATGTGCTGATATCCTTTAACCCTAGAGAGCTAACGTGGAAAATCAGGAACGCTAAAGCTAAGGCGTAGTCATTTTGACGACTTTACTCTTTTGATTTTTAGGTAGAGTTTTATTATTGGCAATTAAAATAGGCTAATACATAATTTGTTTCTGATAGTATTAGTAACAGACAAAAAAAAGTTTTGACATAATTTAACGTTCATAGTTACATTTGAAGCAGCAATTTGGTGTTCTACACATATTGCTTTGGATCATTGGCTGAGAAACATTTTTGTCATCCTCCTTTCCTTTCATGGTTGTTTTATTTATTTTATTATATTTTATTTATTTATTCGTTTGCTTCCTACAGAGAGAATCTCCAATTACAGGAAAGCTTACATATATTCAAATAATAAACATATAAGAATGTAGATTACATATAAACACACACACAAACGAATTTAGACACACAAGATAATAAGTGAAGTACTACAGGAAAGAAACATATATACATCCAACCATATACATATACTGTATATTCATTATTCAGAACATAGCCTTTACAGTATTGAACGGAAAAAAATTAAAAAAATAGCATAGAAGGTAAAATAATTTCAGAATAGTGGAAAATAATGCACAGTAGAATGCATTCACATATGTATATCTAGTCTTTTTCAAAAATTGGTTTTAAGTGGCAGACTAAAATCCAGATTTTCATGCTTTGTAGAAATATTATTATATGCAGAAGAAAGTCTGAATAAAGGTGATGATTTGTATTTTTCTGTTCTCGGGATATCACAGAGGAAAAGGTGTCGCATCCGAAGATTAGATTTTCTAGCATTAAATTTAAACTGATGAAGAGAGTTACTATTATCCAGAATTCCATTAACTGTTTTGTAAAGAAATATTTGTTGTGCTAATTCTCTCCTAGTACTGAGGCTTACATAACAAAACTCTTTGAATAAATACTTATAAGATAATTTCATCTCGTAAGCAGATACTTGATCCTTCTTGTACTATACGTATCGTAGAAATCTTTTTTGAATTTACTCTATTCTATTTTTATAATATAAACCCAGGAGACCATACAACCGACGCATATTCGAGTTTACTTCTTATCATACTGTTATACAATAGCATAATGACATTTTAATTATTTAGGCTCTTTGAGCTTCTCATGAGAAATCCTAGTCGTCTATATGAATCCTTGACAATATTCGAAATATGTTCCTCAAAGGATAAATTACAATCGACAACAACACAAAGATCTTTGACAGAGTACACTTTTTCCAGCTTTTCATTACTAATTCTGTATGAATACTCATATGGGTGTTTATTCATCGAAAATACCATAAAGGTACATTTTTTAATATTAAACCTTAGATCGTTATCCATACTCCAATCATAGAGTAAATTTATATCATTCTGAAGATCTAACATATCTTGAGTACAATCAATTTATTTATACAGTTTAACATCGTCTGCGTACATGAGAAGTAGCAAATCGTTTATAAATATAATAAACAGAAGTGGACCAAGGTTCGAACCTTGGGGGACTCCAGAATTTACAACGTATTGATGTAAATCTGATTGTTTGTAAGTCACATATTGTTTCCGATTGTGAAGATACGAAATAATAAGAGATAACATATCACTCGTAAAACCAAAGTTTGCAAGTTTACATAGCAATACATCGTGATTTAATTTATCAAAAGCTTTGGAGAAATCCATGTAAATAGTGTGAATACTTGACCGATTATGAATTGCATTATAAACATCTTGAATGAAATTTACTAAATTTGTTACAATGGATCTACGAGGAAAGAATCCATGTTGGTTACTATATATGTAACTTTTTACGTGATTAAAAATTCTAGTATGTAAAATTTGTTCTAGTAGTTTAACTGGAGCACTGAGGATTTCAACTGGTCTATAATTTTCCATGTTACTACTATCTCCAGATTTCAAAATTGCGCACACGCATGTTAATTTCCACATATTTGGAAAGGTATGTAATTCGAATATTAAACTAAATATCACCAGTAAAGGTTTTTTCAAGACCTCGGCACATCCCTTTAATACGTAAGGCGAAATGCCATCTGGACCTGCTGTTTTTTTAGGTTTCAATTTCTTGATAGCATTATTAAACTCGCATTCAGTATTTTTTTTTTCAATACATAATGAATGTGGAACTGGTATTCATCATTTCCTGATACTCTATATGAACTAGGGGAATTCGTATAAACAGATTTAAGGTAGTGTGCAAAGGCAAATTTGCTTACGTTAAAGCTAATGCTTCGTCAATCGACTACGAGGATAACATAATACCAAATAATTTGTCAACTGGACAGCTATTCAACCCAGACAGTATCACTCCCTCTACAGTTCAAGACCATTTGAAGGTACAGCAAAACCTATTTAATCCGGACTAATGTGGGGATAAGTTGATCGGTTTAACGAAAAGTCCGGATTAACTGAAATAACCGAAAAGAACAGTAGAAAGTGCATTAAAACAACTCCGTTTATAGCAACGAAACAAGTTTATTATGGTGTATTTAAAGGGCATAGGCCTAAATACACTATACAGTACAGTACAAAGTGGTTGACAGCCTTTTCTATGGGAAGTTCTCTTGTTGACTTCTAGCCACATTTAAATCCTTGCATTCTGCTTTCTTTTGGGCCTTTTGCCTGTCCGGAATAACGAGGTTTTACTGTATTGAGGGTGCCAAGCACATCATGTGGTAAGAAAGGGGGGATAACTCTTTGTATTTATGCTTTGTCTTTCTAATGTTAAAATTATTCAGTTTATTTTCACCTTTCAAGTAAACTGTAGACAGACCCACGGGCGTAATTTGGGCCTTATTTTATGGGGGGACAAAATCAAACTTGGGGCTTAACTTTGGGGGTCGGGGCGCAGACTAGAAAGTTTTTCTATTCCATAAAAATAACGTCTAGGATTATTTGCTGAAGCGGTTTTACATTTGTGAAATCACAAATAATAATTTGCTCCTCAGATCCCAGGAAGTTAAGAAAGTTAATAAATCAGAAAGTTGTGCCCTCCTCCCTCCCACCAAATTACGCCTGTGGCCAGACCTCATGTAAAGAGGTCTTCGTTTCAATAACGTAATTTTTTTGTAGCTATAGAGTACGAAACGTGTGGTTCAAAAGAACATCATCATATGTGTTCTTTTTAAACTAAATTTTCCACACTGCAGACTTCTGGTCCTTGCTTCTCTCTACACATAAAACGAATCCATTCATTATATTATGTAAGGACAAATCGAAATTCTAGCAAAACCTGAAACAAAACCACTTTTAGTTGTTTTTTATAATTTCGAAATAAAACATTTCATAGTTTGAGTAGGGCAAGGTCCCCTTGTCTTTACCCTTGGACATGCGCCTGCTGTCTACCATTTTCAACAAAATGTGTTCCACCATTCATAATATTATTCATTATATCAACAACGCCCAAAGCTCCACTCCGTTACTCGGTTAGAAGCGTCAAGGTTACACGGCTTCAAATCATACACGCCGTTTAACTTAAGTGACTAGTTTTAATTTCAAATGAATGAAATGGAAAGCTCTGCATGTAGGAAGCTAGCATGGAAATTACGAAAAGTCGCATTAAATTGCTCTCTGCATGTCTAAAGTGAGGCACACCTTCACTTTTAATTAGATGCTTGTCTTTACTGAAGTAACTAATACTTTATAAGGAACAGATAAGATATGGTATTTTAAAGACTTCCGCTGTACACCAGTTTCGTTTCTGACTTAACGATGCCTGATTACAGTCCTGCTGCCTTAGCCGAAACCATGGACAGAAGTGCGCATCGCCAACTGGACTTGTTCAGTGTCAAAATAGGGGTGCCAGCAGCAATCGCAGACCTCTAATTTAAATGATGCACTTTTGTTTGAAGCCACACATCTCTCTCGCTGGGGGGTAGAAATATGGCGGAGATGCACATTACAGCTTGTTAAGTTTTCATTTTTATGAAGAAACTATTTGTACTCACTTGTGGAGTGTAATATGAAGAGTTATATACTGCTTACTTAAAAATTACAATCGTGTGTGGTGCAATGACGCACAATATTCAAAATAGTTGTTACAAGTAGGAATATGAAGGTATGCTCGCCACCATGATAGTATCCCCTGGCTTCGAAATTTTTGGCTTCAAGTTGACCCATGTTAAAAGACTCAAGTTTCCGGTCTGGTGCCTGGAGATCTCTGACAGCAATAACCTTTTGGGAAAGATGGAGTTCCGTGAAAATAGTTTGCTGGGAAAACAACAATGAAGTTTCAAATGCAGTAACATCGCGGGCAAAGTAAGTAGAAATATGTTTACGAATTACGGAAGTGTCTCTGCATAAAGCGGCTCTGGAGTTCACCAACCCTCTGATAAATGGTTACCTGGAGGCAATACTGAGGGGTAAAGGCAGTCGGCGCGTGATTCTGATCGCACCACTTTCGCAAAGGTCGAGATCGTGACTGTGTGGGGCTCAAGTCCCTCCTCCCATTCTGTTTGCCGTAATGACATGTTGCAGTGTTCAAGGGGAAGGCTTTATGGAGCATTTTTACAACTGTGTTTACAGTGTACTTTTATAGCTTATAATGCTGAAGTTATAGCAGTATTAGGACATCTGTTTCCATATGCTTTGGCAATAAAAGATTCGAAATGTTGTTCGTGGTTTAGAATGGAAGTGGGGGTCCAAATTGCATATATTGTGGCTACAGTAACTGCCAGAATTTTAGTTGCTGTGCAGAGGTTCTTATAGTATATAGAAACCTAGAGCAACTGGTTTATGTTTATTTTAAGAATATCGGTCTGCGCCAGTACTGCCGTCTGTTCCAGGCATCTGTGGAGCAATGCCACGCATAACGGCAGAGAAGGGGAGAAAGCGAGTGGGCGGAGCAAAGCACTTCTCGCTGCTGCAAACGGCTGGTAGCTGCAATTGCGTTGTCCCATCCATGCAATCCCATTGCCTCTCTCATGTTCAGTAGTCGAACCCTCTGGAGTCACCACTTACGCAGGTGACTTGTTTTCGTTTGCTCGCTTCAGTCTTCTGGGATGGAGTATGAAGATTTCTGACCCCTTGGCGAGAATAGATTTTAGCGCCACCTACACCGAATTCGGCTCCGCTCCTGCCCCGTCCCCCGCTCGGGGCAAATGTTTTTCCAACTTACACTTATTTTTAATATTTGCAAGGAACAACTCCCGACCCCATAAGACAGTAACAACAAACATATTAATATTGTCTCAAGTGAGCTCACTCCTCTATAACAGGCAAAAGTTTCCAAATATCCATTTGGTATTATTGATTTCTCTGTCCTGTTGGGTAATTTACAATGAGATATAATGCAGTATCCTGAGTACAATTATTACAGTATACAGGGAATCGTTAATATAATATATTTGTACGTTTACACTGTTACAAAAATGATATTTTCATCTGTTTCGTATTACGAATAGAACTAACTATACGACGAAGTGTTATTGCGTAAGCTACATTAATAAGTACTTATAATAGCTATTTCTATGTTGGACCATCAGTGGCGTATCCTGAAAATTTAACCTGCTTTACCGCTACAATTCTTATTTATTCTATGTATTTATTATCCGCCTCCTATCTATATGAATTAGATACAAAGTGCGCCTGCAGGATATTCTCTCAGGGGAGGCAGAGTCATAGAAACTGATAGAAGTTAGGAAAAAGATAAAGGATTTAAGAAGATATACTGTGAACAAGTCTAGTTGGGTAGAGATTGTATTTTGTCTTTGTTGAATGTCTTTCATGTAGTTTTTATAACATGAAGTTATAAGTAAAATAAATGTTGTTTTGTTCGTTGACGTTTTGCCTAATTGAAGATCATTACAATTAAGACAATCTCTACCCAACTAGACTTGTTCACAGTATATCTTCTTAAATCCTTTATCTTTTTCCTAACTTCTATCAGAAACTATTATTATTATATTTATTTTCTTTATTATTATTACTTTATTATTCTTGCTATTATTTTTATGGTTATTATTATTATTACCACTACTACTACTTTCTATGTTTTTAAAATTACATACATTTGTAATTTCCATATTCTGTGAATCTATATACAACTTGCATAACTGTATACTTAACATATTAATTCCTGTAGGAGAAAAAGCTGTTTTTATAGTTAAATAATCAATGTAAAGTAGACTGTAAGTTTAAATGTAACCCTGCTTAAAGTAATAATAATAATCATAATAGTTGCTGTAACTTTCTTCCTGTAAGTCACAGAAAACAATATTTGTTTTTTTATAAATTATCGCTACAATTTCACTATTCGAATTACATTAAATCTTTCTAGAAATATCAGGGGGGGAGTGCCCCCCCTGGCCCTCCCTGCGGGCGTCCTTGTTAGGTAGAATAAAACGCCAATGTAGGCAAGCAAATAAAAGAAGAAAGGAGCCCGACAACCTCACATTTTCAAGCAATTTCTGTATTGTTCATAAATTTTACCCTTTCACCGAAAATCGAACCTGTATTTCCCTTCACCAATGGAAATTTCCCTTCATGTAGCAACACTGCCGCTGCCATTCACGGAACAGAACCAGAAAGAAAGAAGCAGTTTTCTCCCGCCAACGCTGTTTGCAGGCGTGGAACTGACCCCGCAAGGCACTCGCTTAGGCTCCCTCGTCCAACCGGGGAGGAGACCCGATCGTCAGAAGGGTGCGATGGGGAACGACCAGTGGCGTGCATAAACCAGTCTTTAAATATAATTGACTTAAATTCTGGTTTAAAAACTTATGTAATATATAATAAGCAATTATCAACATATTAAAAGCCAGCCCCCCGTGGTGGAGTGGTTAGCACTTCGCGCTACGACGCCAAGGGACTCGGGTTCGAATCCTGGCTTTGGCATGGATGTTTGCGAGTGTCCATTCATCAATTTCATCAGAAATCACTAGACCTCGGTTCCTAAAATAGGCTAAAAATCCCAAAATAGGTTCTAAAAATCCTAAAATAGGTTCTAAAAATATTAAACTAGGTACGAGAAATCCTGAAGTTGCAAAAGAAATATAAAATGGTTCGAAGTTGCAAAAGAAACTTAAAATGATTCAAAACTCCTGAAAAATACTGATTTGGTACATATTCAAAAACAAAATTTCAAAAGAACCGTAAGAAATTTTAATAGCTATATGTAACAACGAAATATTAATTTTCTAACCAAATTTTCATTTGCATACATCATTTTTAAAATTATCCACAAATTATTATAATCCTATATTTGTGTTGTTTTCAAAAATTACTTGTGATCTAAAGAATGAATCAAGTATCTATGATTTGCTGCACAATAGCAGGGTGGCTAGTCACCGGGAATTCCTTGGGCTGCGTGAATTTTTCTGCATAGATGTGAAAAATTGCAACTTTTATTAATCCACATCTCTTTGAATTTATACATTTTTTTAAATGCCCTGACGCTTTTCACAGTTTAGATTTTATTTTTATCGAAGAAGAAAAGGAAAAGACAGCTGCGTGGAAAAAAAGGGAGGGAAATCGACAGAAAATATGTTTCAAACACGTTAGTCATTGATTATTTCGGTACCAAACCGAGCAAATACCTTTGTATGACATAAAAATCCAGATAAACCTTAATATATATATATATATATATATATATATATAAACCTAAAAAAAGTTTTGATTTAGGCGCATAAACCTACAATAGGTTCTAACAAGCAAAATAGGTTATTTTAGGCACTATAAAACTTCATCATTTTTTCGTTTTTTTAATGAAACGCTGACGTAACTTGTTATTTCTTATATACCTGCTAAGGAAAAAAATAGGTAAAAAAACTAAACTCCGAGGTCTAGTCAACACTCATCCCCATCTTCGTAAATTAGCCAAAAGTGGCACAAAAAGCGTAGTAATATAAAGCAAATCAATCAATCAATTTCTTTGCGAACTGACAATATTAATGTAATAGAGCGCTAGTGCTTTCGCAGTGTGTCGCAACGTTTCTTCTTTGCCAACCTTTTTCTCCTTTAGCACCCTCTTTGCCTCAGCGTCTGGGGCGACGTCCCCCTTCGCCCCCCGCGCCGCTGGCCTGCGCGCTACAAGATGGTGGACTTTAAGCATCTTAAATTAAAAAAAATGAAAATATATATGACCGGGATTGATAAGTGGTAGAGATATTTATTTATTATTGTAAATTATATGGAGATTATGAGTACTCATACTAGGCTAATTAGTAACAGCCGTGGAAATCAGTATCTGTACTTAATGGTTCAATAACTCTAGATAAAGTTTGAGTCTGACAATGATTGTTGTAATGGATTTTACATTACAGATCTTATCTCGTACAAGATCACTACACCATACACACATCCAAGTATGTTGATATAATCTTTGGTGCCGTTATCGGTGTCGACACTCCACTCGAACATCTTCAAACTAACAATTTTGTCCTGTGTTGCTAAGGCTTTGAAGAGAGTTCTTCAGTCTCTTTAATCTCCTTCTTGAATTCATCCGAGACTGAACAACGGTACTATTCATACCTCGAGTGGAGAACACAAACAATATGTAACGAATGTCAAGGCTACATATACGCACACACACACACACACACACACACTTTCGAGACCTTGCACTTATCGTTGGGTTGTTGTCAGGCGACATAGAGACAGTTATGTGCGAGTTTTGATTTAGGGGTGTCGTGCATACTTCCTTTGTCAGCGAATGTGTCAGTTGTTGCATTTGAAGTGTTTACCAACAAGAAGGTAGAAGAGACACAACGTTTTGTTTCTTTGTTCAGTTCCTAATAAGTATTTACCTGCCTGGGATCAGGCGTGGACACAGGGGGTATTATGGGCGCCTGAGCACCTCCTAATGTTTCCTGAAAAAATAATAATAATGTAGAAACTACCATTAACGTAATTAAAATAATATTAGTGTTTAAAAAAAGTAAGGTTTAGTATTACTTGACATGCCTCTCTTTTTCTCTTTCTCAAACAATGATATAGTTTTACAATAATAATCAGTAATCACGTAGTAAAGAAGAAGTGTTCCACTTTATAGTAAATCGCACAGACCTCCTCCACAAATCGGCCAGCACTTATATCTCTGCCGACACATCCTCGACTGTACAACCTTCAGTTCATAATAGTAATTATGAGAAGTTGTAATGATAAGGATTCAGTTAATACTACCTGTAGAGGTACAGCCTTGTATTGTAAATATATTACATTTGTTAGAGTTGGTTATCTGTACCAATATTGATTTTGAATTGTTTATTTTAATATTTAAATGTAAATATAATCACAATGATAAGAAATCCTATTTTTTCTTCACCTACAAGATTCCTCTTACCAGGGTACGTGGAAGTGAGGTTGACTGTAATTTTGACATCTGATGCATGGGGGTTCTTTTCAAGTGAACCTTCATCAATTTCGTATTAACATTACTCATCGTCGAGACTAGCTAAAAGTTGAAGAAAAGTGACGATAAATAACAAATATTTTTTTCCTACTCAAAATCCAACTATTTTTTTATTATTTTAAAACTTCATAAGGAAGTGGCCAGATTTACCCCCTCCTCCCAGGAGTGCGACGCCCTAGCGGTCGCCCGGCCTTCCCTGGAACTTTTGGTAGGATTAGTCACTCATTTCCTAACCTTACTGTCCCAAAATTACCATAAAATACAAGTGCGTAATAGAAACAAACCCTGCGTAGTACTATATGCGCGCTATCAATATAATGTCATAAAATCACTGTACTAATCCTCCATTATATTTGTACCTCTGGCCTGGGAACAGTGGCACTACTGTTGCATGTATAAATCAGTAGGAAGTGTGTAGTTCGCATAATTCCCGACTGCTCCGAGCGCGCTACAATATTTAGGATAATTCTCCTGGGTTGGCAACCTCAAATACCTGGCCAACTATGGTTGGGAAGGCAACTCTGTTTCTCACGTGCAAGTGCAAGCAGCGAATCAACTTATATTTTTCGGATCAGCCACTACAGAAATGGTAGACCCTTGTTCCAATGCTAGGTCAGTGACTGGCGCGCGGTGATCAGTTGAGAAGACAGGCTGGCGAGTGTCAGACACCTTCGTCATCATCTAGCCCCACGAATACCGCGTGGTCTACCTCCAGCGCACTTTTTTTAATTACGACGCTTTTCAAATACTAACAGTCTTTCATACTTCTACTAAATATTGCACATAATATCAAGTGAATTCTCTTGCAACTGCGTGATCTCTCTAAACTTTTCATTTTTGCGCCGTACACCTGTCACGCAATCAGAATTCGTAGAACACGAATAAAAATAGTACACGATTCACTTTGTGTTTCCAGCAGATCATGGAATATAAATGTAAATGCTTGGGGATTTGCGTAATTTTTGCGGCGCGCAAATTCCTCATAAAGGTTCTTGTAAAACGCAGCACTTTGCATTACCAACCTCTGGGATTTGGGGTTAGAATTTGATGCTCCTTCAATCACTGATTCTCTTTTCAAGTACCTAAGAGTTGAATTTTCGTCTGCCTGGACATGCCTCTATAAACTGTAATACTTTCCTATATTTATTTTCTGCAAGGTAGTAATTCAATTTTCAGGCATACTTCTGCTAAAGTAAATTGATCACCACGTCACATTATAAACGATTTAAATTATTATTGCGACCATGGGAAACGGATTTGTATGTAGTAAAAATATGTAAATACATATTTAGTTATTTTGACCAAGATATGGATTTAAATATGAAGTTAAAATTGTAAAAAAAAACAACTTTTTAATAATAGGAAGACACTACATACTTAATCCTTTTGAGTTTTAAAACAATAGATTGCGCTTCTCTCGGCATTGTATTATCGTGACTGTCTTGAAGAGAAACCAGAAGCGAATCCCGTAACCTACGTGTGCCACAAGGCAGTGCTTGACTCCTTATTCTCTATTGTTGACAAATTGTAAATAAACAGGAATTTCAACTGTTACAATAGCAAAAGCAAACCGTTGGGAGGTGGAAAAAAAACATTAATGTTCGGATGACAGAAAACTTGTAATTAACGCAGTCAGAAGGGTAAAAGTCGTAAAGTTTCGTTTGTTTAACATCGCTTCGTACTTTATTAGCTATTCGCAAGAAATTCACCCAACTATTTTGGTCACACGGGTATATGTAGTTATTGCGGGAATATGGAATATAAGTTGAGAAAGGTTCTGAAATATGGAAATAATATGTAAAAATAAATAAAATATGTAAAATATGAGCCAAAACGTAATATAGGTACAAATATGGAAAATAAAAACTGAATATTTGAATTCTACATGCCATGCTGCGCAAAAATATTACAAAATATATCTGATTTCAGCTTCATATATACATTGTATATTTACATACTAGCTGATTACCCGGCGTTGCCCGGGTATTTATTTGTTCCAATCTTCTATTAGACAGAAAAATAATGAATTCTAACTATAGGGTAAAATGAACGTGGACTCGAACGGCATTGGGAGTGTCACTATTCATTTTAGCGACCCCGTAAACTATGGATTCCACACTAATATCGGTCGTTTTACATGTCACCCCCTTCCTACCCCCACCCCTAGGGGTGCCAGAGTTTTCTTGGAGTTACACGGCATTGGGAGTGCCACTATATATCATAGCGACCCCGAAAACTAAGGATTCCACACTAATATTGGTAGTTTTCGATATTTTTACATGTCACCCCCTTTCCACCCCCCCCCCTAGGGGTGCAAGAGGTGTATTGGAGTTGAACGGTATTGGGAGTGTTACTATTCATCTTAGCGCCCGCGAAAACTAAGGATTCCACACTAATGTCGTTCGTTTCCGATATTGTTACATGTCTCTTCCCACCCCACCCCTATGGGTGCCAGGGGTGTCTTAGCCTCACAGTATTTCTTTCCAGATTGTATGTGATATGTGTACCAAGTTTGGTTGAAATCGCTTCAGGAGTTCGAGAGTTATGCCGGAATGAACATACAGACATAGATACATACATTTTTATATACATAGATAAATCCGTTTCCTGATTATGACATATAGGATGCGCTGTCTGTATCTGTGCTCAACAATCTAAAAAATAAATTGTTATTATGTACAGTGTAAGGTAATTAAGAATTACAGTATACATTTGTTTTCTAATTTTCCCATTCTTGTTAAATCTGAGTGGCCTTACTCAGTACGTAAACGGAAATAAGGGATGCAGGGAATACTCTTTCTGAAGATACCCAAATGTCTCCCTCCCATTCGCGTAGTATATCCTGGACTACATTTTGCAGACTAGCGAGGCTCTGTCGGCCTCGTCTTGTGCCTTCTGCATGTATATATATATAAGGAAGCATGGTCCACTCTTCCCCTCCCCTCCCCGCAGGAATAGGGTGCACAGGAGTCGCGGGTCTACGCAAGTTGTTTTGCTTGTGGTTCCACTATACCACTGCGCCATCGGGAAGGCAACATCAAACAATGAAATAAGTTATCATGCTGTCATGAAACAACGTGAAGAAAAATAAACTGAACGAGCGAAATCTTCACCAACGGCTTACGAACGTAACGCAGAAAATACAAATGCACTGGAAAGTAGGAAAATGTGCACTTACATTTTGCCTACCCTGTATATACTTGAAGGAAAAACAACGGTAGTTGGTAACACTGCACACGCGCATAGAAAGACCTTCACACAGGGGTTCAAGGGTTAACGAATACAAGATTTCTTCGGTTAAATCTTAAACGAACAGCTGTTACCAGAAAGTATATGTTTGACAGAACGAATGGGAATTATGTGCAAGGGCTAAAGGAGAACCTTAAATATCCTTTCCTTGTTCGTTCTCGACGCCTCCAACTGGTTTTATCAACACGAACTTTTTTTCCACTCTCATATCATTAACCACAACATGTTCAGAGGCCTTACATAGCTTTTCCCCCTGTGAAAACGAGAACACTTTGATAAATCGATCTGTTCCGTCATGCTAGGCATTGACCTTTGTATCTGCTCTGACTTCAAGTGTTTGAGTTGAATATTGACCGTTAGATTCAACCGTCATTCGATACTTATTGGCGAAACCGTGAGTTGAAAGCTGGTAGATCGCAGAGTGGGACGAGGAAGCTTTTTACCCCACACTACTTTTCCCTTTAAAACATCGTGTTTTGTTTCTACTGCACTCGTAAACCAGTCGAACTTGTAATATCTTTCTTTTATCATATTCATTTTATGTTTGCCACGATAGTACAAATATGAATGAGGAAGAACACTACAGAAAATGTAAAGCACAGATACCACTGATTTTTATGAAGTCAAAACATGAAATTTAAACATAAATATTCGTTCTTTTTTGCTTGTGCTAATTTCTCCCAGTAATAACGAAACTATAATAAACTAATTTCTCAATATTTTTATTAAGAAGTTATTTTGAAATAATGGAATTGAAATGTACTAAATAACTTAGAAGTTTGATTGTGATAAACTGATAACGTGAAAGAAAATAGTTTTGGGCAGAATTTAGTAGCATTGTGTGGCAAGATATTATTTTTCCACAGCAAGGAATGCATTTCAGTTTCCTCAGTATACAGAGCGAACCAAAAGTAGGTGGACAGTCAATGATATGCTTTCAATCCAATAGATTTCAGGATTCGTATAATAGAGGTTTGTGAAATTCTCAATTCTGCTGAGGCTCTTCTTGTAGACTTTTGGGGAATGTGAAAACAAACATCATAGTTAAAATGAACACCATTGTTATAGTATAACCCTAACACAAATCTATTCCACCTACTGTCACGTGACTTTGAAATTCGAAAAAGCCAAATTCAAAATGGCGCTGCTCCGTTAGTAATGGCCGTATAAGAAAAACAAAAAAGGAACCACGTGGTAGCCCGAAACCTTCCCTTTTTAAAATCTGCAAGTGAATATGCTCCATCTGTCACTGTTCTCGCGCCAAAAATTCCCACAGCGACCCATGTTTTCGGCACCGGTGGCCACGCAAAAAACGCATTTCTTGGAACTTTTTGGGGCCCTGTAGCCAGGCCCCGGGACCGATTCGGTTCGTACTCGATTTTTCGCACTTGTATGGGATACCCTTTCGATCGCCGCCATTTTCGTAACAATTCCCCAGCGCCTTTCCAAAATCCACTCTCGAAAGGCCATTTTTTGGTTGGTCCGGTGCCCCGTTGCCATGGCAACCACGTCGAAATACTTATCCTGAAGTTTTAGGCCAAGGCCCAAGGTACCCGAAAATGAACCCGGTTTTCATTTTAGACACTCAGCCTAGGAGTGAAAAATCGCAAAAAATGGACGGGTCCGTCGTTGAAAATACCCCTATGGTTTCTATAAAAGCCCCCCCTGGCAATGCCAGATTTTTCGCTAGACCCACTGTTTCTTCTACTCTTGTAGAACATTAGCTTATCATAGACTGTCCACCTACTTTTGGTTCACTCTGTATATGAAGATTGTCATTGAATGGAGAATGTGGCATTAGAAAAGAGGAAAGTGTGAAATTGTCACGAATTAAAAGAAGATTAAATTAAATTGACTGAAACTGCGTTCAGTATCGCATGAAGTAATGGGAGTATATTTAAATATAAAACCTTCGGTATTTAACACACGAAGATAACATATAGCAATGCCCAGAATATAAAATATACGTTTGTCGATAAATATTTGAAAAATATTGAAGATATTTGTACAAATTACTAAAATATGCGCCAGATGCTAATGCATGTAAAATATGGAAAATGAAAGTAGCATTTTTTGAGCTTGCTTACCATAATTCGCAAGGACGTAGATTTTAGCATCATTTGAACATACAGTATACATTGACATATAATCAGTTTTCATCATTTGCTCCCAATGCCGCATATAGGCTTTCAGGCTGTTTTAGCACAATCAAGAAAAGGACAGTGTCTATTGCTAAATTACTTACGTACACGTACACAAATTTATGAAACTTCAGCTTATATCACATACATCAAATTCGCCATTGTCTTAATGTTACTTGTCTATCTCCGTGGCAGAATGGTCGACCTTCGTGACGGAGTGGTTTGCGCACCTCGCAACGACGGCAAGGGTCCCGGGTTCGAATCCCGGACTGGACATAGGTGTTCTTTGTGAGTATCCTCTCATCAATTTTATCATATTGCTAATCCTCATCGTCGCAATTAGACAAAAGGGTCAGAAATGCGAAGTTAAATAAAACAAATCAATTAACAACTAATCGAAATGTCACATTTCCTTGACAACCTTCCATATTATAAACACATTTCGTTATTTCTTATTTTTCGTTACTTCTCTGCCACTTTAGGCTAATCGCGACGATAACGATTAGTTAGGCTAAAACTGATGAAAAGACACGAAGAACAATCTTGACCAACGTTGGTGGCGATATCGAAATTCGAAAGTCTGCCACTTAAAGACACACAGCCGCCAGTGTAAAAATTACTGGAAGTCACAAAATAGGGATATTTCCAAACAAGTCCTTGGAAACAGCTGTTCTTGTGCGTGACGCAAAAGTTTTGCGCGGGAAATGTTCTTCCACGAATACACCGGAAGCTATATTGCTTGATGGACCTACGTTGCTGGAGTGATGGTGTTCAGGTGTGCGGACGCCTGTGTTTTGGATACCTCGAGTCAGTGACACGCACTGTCACACTCAGTGTTGCAAACTTTATTTGGTTTGATTTTTGTTTAGCGGCGATGCGGATGAGTGATATGATGTAATTAATAAAGAGACACTCGCAAAGAACACTCATGTCCAAGCATTGGACCTCTGGCGCCGCAGCGCTCTGTGCTCCTCCACGGAGCTCCGTTCATTGTTGCAAACAGCCAAGGTCAAGTAAGCTGTTAGAAATTTTACTTTATCTTATGCAAATGGTCTCTTTCCCAATATGATATTTGAAATCTTCCAATGAGATAGAGAAGTGGATACCTATTACTTCTTTCGAGGCATCATTATTTATATTGTATACAAGGGCGCTGGCAGGATTTTTTCTCAGGGACGGCAGGAACATTGAAACTTTTTTAAAATATATTATTATTGTTGTTATTGCTATTATTACTCCTTTTATTGTTGCTATTATTTTTTTTTACTACTACTTGTTTTTTTTAAAAAAATTACGTTCATTTGTAATTTCGATATTCTGTATATCTAGCTTAGCTATATAGAATTTGCATAACTGTTTTTTATAGTTAGAATCTGTCAAATAGACTATAAGCTTAAATGTAAACCGTACTTCAAATAATAATAATAACAGTTGCTGTACCTTACGGCCTGAAAGTCACAAAAAACATTTTGTGTTATAAAATATCGATACAATTTCACCATTCGAATAACATTAACTCTTTCCAGAAATCTAAGGGGTTGAAAGTGCCACCCTTGCCCCTCCCTGCGGGCGCCCTTATTTGTACCGTGCGTCACGTTCCTTGCGAGGCCGAGAGATCGAGAGAAGTTTGATGGGCGGCGCTCGCTGAGATGTCGACATTTTCGACCAGTAACGTTCCGCTTATTTTTATGGACATTTTAGCATGCAGATATTTATATTAACATAGCAAAACGAGCACTAACGGCCGGTATTTCAATCGCCTCACTTACACACAACAAACACACACACACACACACACACTGCAATTACACAAAGAAGTAGCACGGCAAGTGAACCAAAAACCACACTCTTTCACACAGTACGAAATTAACACGCTCTTGCTTCAAGGTCTGTTCCTCGCTCCATTCGCAGCTCTGTCCAGGGCACCTGTAGTCGCGAAGGAAATAACAACCCAAGCTCGGAGATTTCAGAATGCAAACAATCTGCAACGTAATCTTGATACAGTGTTGCACATTCGAAACATCCAAACGATTCCGGTGCAAGCAAAACGCTTCCGAGGGTAAACTTAAGCGGGACGTTACTGGTCGAAAATGTCGGCATCTCTGCTAGCGCCGCCCGTCATAATTCTCCCAATCTTTTGGCCTCGCAAGGAACTGGACGCACGGTATATGTAGAGTCCCCAGGATAAATGTTGCGCCCACAAGGAGGACGCGGTAACCTGGAGGGCAAATGCCCCCTCATCACAACGTTGAAATGCCACCCTGCGTCTCCAATAATGGTAGTTTGTCCAGAAAATGCCTATATTCCCTGATGTACCTGTTTTTACCTTTCAGTTATTGTGGGTGATACAATTATATTAAATACGTTTTCTTGAATATCTCGCATAGTTTGCCCGCTTCCTACTATCACTCCTGCCATAGGTGGTAGCTTAGAAGGTGTCCAAGTCTTAGTAGAATTGTTGAGTTAATGTTTTAAGTCCATTTTATGCACAGTAAGGCTAATCGAGATTGGACCTACAGTTTAAAGCGGGATCCGAACCACTTGTGCCTCCACCGGGTATCGAACCCGAGACCACTTGATTACAAGGCGACGACGCTACCAATGCGCCATCGGGGAGGTCCTCTTAGTGGAATTATTACTAGTTACAGCATGTTAATATACATGGATGGTCCAAATTAAAATTAGCTTTTCTGTGCATAAAGTGGACTTGTGAATAAACTCAAGGGACAAAATAGTGTTTTTAGTAAGAAGACTAGGAAGGGGGGGGGGTAGTTTTCCTACCTGAAAAATGTCAACCGCCTCCTTTGAAGTAACTTCTTTAAAACTAACAATACATTTTGAATTAAGCGAGGAATTGATTACTAAAATCAACCTCCCCCCAACACACACCTCCTGATACGGTTCTTAATCCGCCATTGCTTTATTATATTTTAATTTTCCATCACTTTTTCTATCTCTGGGAATCTTGATGAAACTAAACGATTATTAGTTGAAACTGACGAAGAAAGACAAGCCCAAAACATGCTGGACAGAAAATGCATTAAACATGAGAGCCAGTTAGTTTGCATTACCATTGGTTATAGACTCGAGTTCGCATTTTGATTTTCAGGTACGTGAGCAAACAGTACAAAAGACATTCGATTTCAATATTAGAAAATCCTTTTGGGAGCTCCATCTTTCCAAACGAGATCATTGATTTTTCGTTGTGGCTCCCTCCACACTGGGTCAGGGGTGCAATGTCCTGATCCACCCCCGCAGAGACAGGGAGTTGGCACTCGGATTGAGGGATGTGATGCTACAGATTCCTGCAAAATAAGCTGCATACCGCATGGCCAAGAATTTAGACGACGTTTATCATACAAGCAATTGCGAATTGAAACATGATGCAGGGAAATGAGCAAGTTCAATCACGGGTCTCGTTTAAATTTTGAAATGTAGGTTTTTATGGATGGCGTATATTTTACCACGAAACTACAGTGTGTTTGAAAAGTCGCGCAACCCAAACTTGGATCGCTTACAACATGAAAACCGTAATAGATATTTACACCGGGATTTCAGCATTATAAAGCCCCACACATTCTCGATGCTTAACGTTATCAGTGTACTGCATACAGGAAATTCTACAATTTAATCTATAGCGGAAGTCTGTGGCGATCATATGGGTTAAGTGAAAAGTGCCAATTTAGAGGCATAACTCCTTAGCTGGCAACATTAGCAGGTCCAAATTTTGTCACCAACCGCAGGCAACATGTGCCTAAGTATTTGCTAAACATCGAGGAAGTGGGCAATTTGCCACCAATTACAATTTGATACTGATATATGAATAACATTATCAATGAATATAATGAAAAAATATAGTAAAAATCACGTAAAATCAGGCTGGCTACTCACCGGGAATTCCGGGAATTTTGCGTGAATTTTTGGCTCCGGGAATTATGGGTGAATTCTACGTGAATTTTTCTCCGTAGATGTGAAAAATTGCAACTTTTATTAATCCAAATCCCATTGAATTTATACATATTTATTAATGCCCTGAGGCAAGTTTTTCACGGTTTAGCTTTAATTTTTAATGATGAAGGAAACTGAAAGAAAGCTGCGTGGAAAATAAAACAGAACTCTCTTAGTTCGTTTGCTTTGTTAGTGTCCTTTGCAGAACAATCTATCTGACAGATGAAAGATTATTGCAAGATATCTTGAAGTTGATTTTGAAATTCGTATACAATTAACAATTTGACGTAGATTAATATATTCCCTAACATTTGTGACTTGTGTTTATTTCGAGTCTGAGTATGTGGAATGGCAAATGCAAACTCCCCACCTTAAATTAAATATTTTAAATATATATACCGTTTAATTGAATTGAATTAGTTTTTGGATAGATTGGAATCACACAGACACTTTATATAGATAATATATTCGTGTATGTATGCGTGTGTGTGGGTGGTGAGACGCGTTACCACGTAAGGCTGTACCCTTGAATTTTTGGAAAGTTCGCCTTAAAAACTTTTCACTTGAATTTTATCAAAGTCTCAGAGTAGCCACCCTGATCATATTTTATTTGCTGTGTTATACAAACGTAGAATATTAATTTATGATAGGACCACATGTTGATTTATGAGAACTTTTCCCACATAAACTAAGGGTCTTTTCTACTGTTACAGCGGCCCGATCTTAATGCTGGCAAGGGGAGCGGAGAAGCGACCAATCCAGCACGATAAGAAACGCAGCAGCCAATAGATCGAGGTTCACGTAGTACTTCTTCCCGCCGCGTCGAGTCTCTAGCCGCCACCGCTGTTGTCTGGTTGGTCCGCGGCGTAATTCCCGCTCCCTACTTCCCTTGCCAGAACTAGGACCGGCCGCCGTAAGAGTGGAAAAGACTTATAGTGGAATAGCGAATTAAGGTTTTCACTGGGCCTATGACCTACGCCATGAAAGCCTTTTGCGAAATGTCCTCCCCTTTTGAAAAACCGATATGGTATTTCAAATTCTAGAAAATTACACCTGCTTACAATTCCTTGCAAAGCATTCACGGGAATCTTCATGTGGTTTGCTTTCTCTGTTCTTTAGATATTAGCAATAGTTTTGTGGCTACGTAACTCTATTAAACTATTGCAAATACCTAGACAGCAGGCAATTGTTCATTGAGTTTGCTTGCGGGAATTCGAAGGTCAAGAATTAAAACACAACGTCGAACTAATCTGACGATACCCAAGGTAACTATAGATCGACCAGAAGGAGAAGAACCTTCGGTCAAAAGCGTTCGCGGATCTTCCTTGCCGTTCTCGGGGCTTAAGTGGTGCAGTGTTGCCAGGTCAGTCTTGAAAATATCGGGAGATTGTTTCTTGGTTAAACCAGACGATCCCTAATCTTGGACGGCCGCAGATTTTCTTCCACGGGGTAAAAGAGACATGTTACCCCGTAATAGTGCCCCCTCAAAAAAACACCACTTGAGTTTGAAATTATCACGTTCCTGCATCCCCATTATAATATCTGATGTAAATTACTATGACTGAAATCAACTTATAGGTATGCCTGAAATAATATATACTTTTAGGTTAGGGGCGGGTGGCGACCGTCTTAAACGTAGAGGCACAAAAGCGATGTAAAATAACCAGAATAGAAATAGATTTTGGGCTGGGATAAAATACAATCATCTAAAACTAGTATTGTAATAACAGTAATAAAATAATAATAGTAATAATGGTAATTATTATTATTTTAAACAGCACTTTTCATGGCTGAGTGGAGTTCCACTGCTCCGCTCTACCTCTTCCCTCCATGCCCAAGTAAGATGAGAAGCTCTTGGTGGTTCCATAGCAATAGGCCTGGCAACACCGACTCGGACCGAGCTGAAGGCTCCTCCTCCCTGCCCTCCCCCACACCCGCGAGCGCGGTGCGGTTCTGCGCAAGTCTTTTTCGCTGTGATTCCACTATACATTATCGTTTGCAAAAATTAAAAGCGTTCCTGGCATCTCATCTCCATCGCCGCCACAGGTGAAATGTTGAGGCTGGATTCAAAATCACTCAACTTCCCGTAACATGCTCTCCCCACACGTTTCGCCACTTTTGTCCCCGCACTATGCTAAACCTTATCTACAAAGGGAAATATACTGTCTTTGCCCCCCCCCCCCCCAGTTTTGCCACCTTGTCCCCCGATTTTGAAACCCAATCGCCGCCAAGTACCTACCTAGAGGTGTGAAGATCTTCAACCGGTAATGAGGTGACGTGTGGTCAGCACGTCGAACCCTCAGCCGTTATTGGAGATAATTGAAATGATAGGTTTTTCTTTTCTTTGTTTATTTACTTTATTCCTCATATCTGATCGATCAGTTTACGGTGGCAATGGGAGGAATTATGATGACAACATATAATAATAACTATATATTCCTTCCCTGGATCCTTATCTTTGCAAGACAGTAATCTAAACTACGGAGCATGGAAGTCAGCTTGGTTCCTGTTTACGGGGCCTCCCCGATGGCGCAGTGGTAGCGTCGTCGCCTTGTAATCAAGGGATCCTGGGTTCGATACCCGGTGGAGGCTCATGGCACAGTGTTTCGGATCCCACTTTAAACTGTAGGTCCATAAAGTGTGCCTAAAACACCAATTCAATCAATGGTTCCTGTTTACAGTACGATATATTGTTCATGTAAAACAGTGAAAGTGTAGGTCAGAATGGATTATTGGTGAGGTGAGGCACGCTACTGAAATTGGCCCCTTCCAACTGTAACTCCTTATTCCCCAACTGTTGATCTCATCTTCGCGATTAGCCAAGAGTGACAGGAAATCGCGTAAACCAAATCAACCAATCAAAGCTTGTGTTGTGTCGTCCATGTATGTTTGTGATTGCTCATTCATCCATTTCATATTATCACCGTATATCCCCATCGTCGCGGTTAACCGAAAGTGGCAGAAAAGCAACGTAAATCACTGCATGGGAACTTTGTATGGAATGCATAGTAGGAAGAAACCGTTAAAAATAAAGAAAAAAAATGACTCGAAGAAGGCATGAAGGTCCACCTCAATTCTGGCATTGAGCAGCTGCAAGGTATATATAGTACGTCCACACACCAGTCTTCCCTATGCAAGCAATGATTAGCACAAAGAAGAAACCGGACCGACTGGTATGGCATTGCAGAAGGGATGTAAACCGTTAGAATGATTCCTCATTTCGTACTTGAAACTCATTCATCTGGTGCTTGGTCGTTCTCGTCTGAAAATTCCAGTCCAGAAGGAGTCAAAACTTTTCGAGAGCAATAAGGAAACGGAGCTCTGTAAAATGGAGACAAGACTTAATGTTTTCCTGTCTCGTTCATGACACTGGTGTACATATTGAAGGAAATGGGAACAGAAAGTTGAATAAAACTATGTATTTATAAACTGCTTCCCAGCGCACTATCTGACAATGCTTTCGGCCACCCACGATATGTAAGTTATGCCATCCCATTAGTATAATTTATGCATTAACTTTGGTGGATTGTGTATAGGATTTTATTTTTAAAATGAGAATATTACCTTATATTAATTATGGGCAAGATACCGTGTGTATTTAAAACAAATAAAGGTAATTGCAATAACAATTAGTGTGTGGATATATAGGCACTAAAAACTTGTACGTATGTACAGTGGGATCCATGAGTTTTACCGTGCAAATTATCCATGAGTATTTTCATTGTCTTTTTCTCCGACATCCTATGTGTTTTTAAGCGATGGATTTTTTTGTATGCTGGTGCAGAAGTTGTCAACAACTTGTTTTGAGTTTTCTTTCAATTCTTAAAGCTCTTAGCTCTTATTGGGTCAAATAAAGTGCACGAACATGGTGCTGGACAATTTGCACGGTAATACTCATGGATCCACTGTACAATAGACAGGCTAATGGACCTAAGCAATGACGAAAAGAAACTTAAAGGATGCATGAACATGCTACTGATTTTCTTAATTGCACACTTATTGACTTTAATTCCTTATATTCGGTTGTAGTATTCTTAATTTTGCGCCCCTTTTCTTTTACTCTTGACTAATCGTAACGATGATAATGCAACTGATGAAGGGACCCTCGCATCGCAAAACAAAATATTGCTTGCTACAGTGCACTTTGGAGAGAGAGAGAGAGAGAGAGAGAGAGAGAGAGAGAGAGAGAGAGGCAATTTTCGGCAAGATTGTGTGAAGTAGGCACTAACCTTCAAAATATATACAGCTTGTAACAAAAGTCCGGGAACACTTTAAAAAAATTATTGTAGTCAAACGAGTAGCATTACAAAGTGACAAAGTACATCATTTCAAAGAGTAAAGTTTTAAGTTTTTTCCTCATTGGAGGTGTTACGTGTAGTTCCATATATGGTCGCTATGTGGTGTCATAATCAACATGGCGCTTTCTGGAGCTGAGAAGGCTTTCTGCGTGCTAGAATTTGACAAAACAGAGTGTGTAACGGATGATTTTTTTTTCTTTTTTTCAATGAGGTTATGTAAAGGACCATGTGTATGTCCCTCCTCTTCCACGTGATGTTGTAGAACTTTAAAGGAGAATTGAACAAGTAACAGCCACAGTCTCGGAAGACATGTTGGGCCGTGTGTGGCAAGAGTTTGATCATCGCGTCGACATTTGTCGGGTCACACATGGTTCCCACATAGAGTGTTTGTAAAGTGAGTGTTGTTGAAAAAATTTACAACTTTACTCTTTCAAATGATGTACTTTGTTACTTTATAATGCTACTCGTTTGGCTACAATAATTTTATTTAGAGTGTTCCCGGACTTTTGTTACACGCTGTACTTATAGGCACTATAAAATGCATAGGCTCGAAACATGAAACTAATTTTAAAACATTAAAGCCTATGTTTAATGCACAGGAATTAAATGCCAAATCGGTAAAACCCACTCTACTAATAAAAAATACATGCTTACATTTTAAAAAGAAAATCTAATTATATTCCGTCCTTTATATACATTAACTGCCTTACAAGAAATGCATTTACTTCCAATTATTTCCTGAAGGAAATATATTTTGACATAATCTCCACCAGCAAATTGAAGCTTCAGCTATTGTCTCACCGTTGCTTGTCTGAATAGATGGATGTCTTGTGAATTTATGTGCAACATGTTGTGTTGACTGTCTTCTGTAATATTTCAACAAGTATCCCACGCCACGTGGCCCGCCAGCAGTGTACAAGTCTCCGAGAACTTCACAGCATATTTTGGTGCGTTTATTTATGTCCGAACGGCCCTCCCGAAATCCAATAAGGAAAAGTAATTTTGTGAGTGCGACGTAAAACAATGAAACCCCTTCCCACATGTTCCTCGTCACGGATCTGGGTGTGGCGAGGTAACCAACGATTCTCACGCGAGACGCACGGATTGTTAAAAATCGACAGTGGGTTGATTTCACAGGGCGTTCCTCTTCTATCAACAATGCGACCATCAACCGTCGGGACAGGTGAACGGCCTCGTCGCTCGAACAAATTGCTTCCATGTCTGGTGTCTGGCATCCAGAAAAGCAGACAGCTCGTGTCCATGAAGGTTCTCGAGTAGCACATTGGGTCATTAATTCCTTGTGAAATCAACAAGATCCTGAACCTTACATTTTTTGATTCATTTGAAATTTGGCATACTGGAAGGGCCACCTGAGGTAGAAAAATATACAAAGTTGCAGATCCATACCTTTTGTATTTCCGAAATTACAGTGTTGCAAACTGTGGCATTTTGACCAATTTTTAAACATCTTCTTAACTTTAAATTTCCATATTTCGGCAATCAGGGCACCTATAGAAGTGATTCTACCGGCGTTGGAAAGGACATGAAGGTCTCTTCTTTCATACGAGATATTACCTGCCTGTGTCAGAGTAAAAAGAAACAATTGAAGGTGATGTAAAGAAAATTTTCATAGTCATTTGCTTAAAAACGGGTCTTTTCTATACTTTAAAGAAAAATATGTCGCACATACACCATTACTCAATAACTGTACAAAATTTAAAAGTGGGATGCCAATGGGATCCGGAGTTGTGTTAGATTAGGGAAGTGGTTCTCAACCCATTTCCTATCATCCTCTTGCCATCACACCCCATATATAACTTCTGCTTTGTAATAATGTGTGTAAGCACATATACAACAAAGGATCCCAAACGAAACCAATCCCTTTCCAATTGTCGACGAAATCATTTCTCCTTTGTTGATTTATTAACAAAGACAGGACAGCTATTGCGAATTGGTGCTTAGCCTTTGTAATTACCTTGGCACCGCCGAGAAAACAATCAATTGTCAATTGTTTACAAATATAGCTGCTGCAACCTCAACGCTTCTCCAAAACAATGTCAAGATTTACCATTGTTAGAGATTGCAGACTTTTCCCCTTCCCGTTCCGGGTTCTTTATTGTTCAAGCGAGCCCGGAAGTTCAGGCATTTATTTTCGTTAAAATAGGCAGGCAAAAAGGCATTTATTATGTGGAAAATAGGCACTGAAAATGAAAAAAAGGCAAAATAAACCGAAAAAAGGCAGATTTGGAAGTCACTTTTTTAAAAAAAAATTCTGGCAAAATGTTAAAATCTACATTGGAAAGAGCATTTCAATTTTCTCCGTCTTGATTGCACATAACTACAAGGTGTTTTTTTAAGTTCTCAACATTCATTGATAGTCGTCTGTCAGAGATAATGTTTTTCATAATAGAAAATGATCTTTCTACTTCGACAGAAGTTATTGGAGCATACATAAAATAAGCTAATGTAGCTGGACTTATTTCGGTAACAGCATTTTCACCTTTTAGAATAGTTTTCAATAGTTTCAAGTCCTCATTTGCACTCACTACCCGTTTGCACTTTTCCGCAACAGCTGACCTCTTTTCTCTTGGCACGTCCATCATCTGCTGCATAGATTCCTCGAAGATTTTCATGGATGTCTCTGGCAATGCACCATAATGTGCAAAAATAAACGACAGTTCATTCTTCAGTTCTGAATAGCACAGGAGTTTTTTTTTTCCACTTCACGAATTGAAGCCGCTTCATTTTCTGGAAGAGCATCGATCACCTCACTGATTTTTTCAAGGTTGTTAGCATAATATATAGCTGCTGATATCCAGGTTCCCCATCTCGTCAAGACTGGTTGTGAAGGTAAACTAAGCTCAGGCGCAACTTCCTGAAATTTTCGGGTTCGAGATGGAGACTTCATAAATATTTTCTTTCTGTTTGAAATCAACCTGTCCACTTCTGGATGCAACACTCTAACTTCTTCGGCGATTCTGTGCACTGCGTGGGCTACACATGTGATATGAAGCATGTTCGGGAAGAGAATTTTCAATGCTATGGCAGCCTTCTTTATATAGGGAGCTGCATCACTGATAAAAGTAAAATGTCATCATGATGTACACCATCTGGCCAGAGCAGAAGTAGGGAATTTGAGAATAACTGAGCTATTGACGAACCATTGGCTCTCTCTAGTTGTTCTGACGTGAGAAGAAATGACGAGGATTCTCCGTATGTTGGTTCCATAGTTCCTATGATGACGTTGGCTATGTAGCGTCCCATACCGTCAGTACTTTCGTCTATTGAAATCCAGTTCTTCTTTTCACCAACTTCAGCACGAATTCTTTGCAGAGCTTCTTCGTAGTAGACGCTTAAATATGTTTTCCGCAGCGTAGATTCCGACGGCACCGTTTCTTTAGTGTATTTCTCCAGGAATTTCCTCAGTGACTTGTTTTCCACTTTCCAGAAAGGTGTTCCTGCTTCCATGAAAGCGCTGCACAATTCAAGAGAAAACTGAGATTGCCTGTTGGATGAAGTACCCACTGTTGAAGTTAGGGATATCTTCTTCTGTCCGATCATTTTAGCAGCTGCAGATTTATGCTTGGCTGTTGACACATGCTGAGATATAAAGTATTTTTTCTCATGGTTGGTTGTTTCTTCACATATCTTGCAGAGAAGAATAGTACCGTCTGTTGAAAATGTGCTTTCACCAAATTCACGCACGTAACCATGTAACTTACCACTTAATGGCACACTAAATTTCGGCATGATGACAACTACAAATCCTTTCCCTCCAAAGTGCAGAACTAAACTAAAGATAGAGAACTTGATTTTGGAATCCATGCAAAGGCCCTTGGGCATTAGTGCTGTCTGTTTCTTGTCAATAACCTCCTGACATGGATGCTGGACGTGATGACGTAATTGTGCAGGTGTTCTGCAACAGGTTTTCAGCAGTCAATCATGCACTAGGAAATGTTAACCGAAAGGCAATATCTTAACTCAGCAGGAAATACTTTTTTCTCACACTTTTCTCCTTCAGCAATGTTGAAACATGTGTGAGTTCAATATTAATTAAATAAGGCGAAAATTATTCACTTAATCAACGGAAGAAAAATAAATGCCAACAACGTTTTTTTGGGAGAAAAATAATTTATATACATCTTTTTTTTAAAAAAAATGGTCAAATTTCATTGAAAAATGCAAAAAAAGGCATTATAATTGAAAATAGGCAGTGGGGTCCCAAATAGGCAAAATAGGCAAAATGAAAAGGCTTCTAAAACATTCGAAACAACATAAAAACCGTATATCCGGAAAAATTTTATCAATATATGCAGTAGATAAAAAGAGGCATTTTGCCAAACTTCCGGGCTCTAGTAATGGCATCTATCATTGAGTACAGTCAGTTCTTCCGTCTGCGTTGCTAGTTTTGTGTGCACAAACGTAGCTAATACACGGGCGTTGCAGTGTTGTCGGTTGACTTGTGATATTGTGTACTTTAGCGTCGTGATTTGAATTCTGTGCTATTAATGAAAAATCAAAAAGTTCCTTCAAAGACCTGGATGTTCTGGAACATCTGTTAAAAAAAATGTTTAATATTTTTTTTGCTATATTTAACCATAAGTATAAAAATAAAAAAATATGTCTATCAAAATAAATTCAAAATAATTTAAAATAAAAGATTTTTTCCGCTACCAGACCCTAATTACATTTATATTTTTCGCCTCCTTTCGCGACCCCCATGAAGACCTCTCGCGACCCCCAAGGGGTCGTGACTCCCAGGTTGAGAAACCCTGGCATTAGGCTAAGGCAGGGTAGGTTAAGTAATCCTTCATAACAGATTTTGATAAACAAATTAATTCCTACAATCCAAAAGTAAAAGTCGAACAGAAATCAAACTCAATATTGTTTCAATTAACGTACGTGAAGCTGATGTTTACATTCCCAGTTATTAGAAATACAGGGTGATGACCCAAAATAAGATGCAGTTTATGATGCAACACTCACAAAGAACACAGAGCCCGGGAGGGATTCGAACCCGAGAGTCGTGGCGTCGTAGTGTACTGTGCTAACGACTCCACCACGGAGGTCTGTTCAAAATGAACTACGAGGAGGGAGTGAAAAGTTTTGAGCCTCGCATGGAAGGAGTGATGCTGGCTAGTTAAAATTTTGGAGGATGTAAGGTTTGAGTTTTAGGACACTTTGCGAACTTTTATGAAATTCACGCGTTTTCCTCTATTTTTTGTCAGTTTGAAAATGAATGAAGTGTCGGAGAAGAGAGTGGCCGACAGGGCCGTGATTTGGTACCTCTGTCGGAAAGGCCTCACTGCACAGGCTGCTTGGTCGAGTGTGGCTTCACCTCACTTTCCCATCCACCTTATCCCCCCGACCTGGCACCGTCAGATTTTCATATTTTCCCTGCTATGAAGAATTCACTTCGAGGATGTCACTTCCACACGGACGAAGGCGGTCATTCAGTGTTGTGAGACTCCGGACAAATCATTCTACCAGATGACTGTAAACAAATTGCAGCACAGAATGCATGAGTGCATTGATATGGGAGTTGATTATAGAGATTATGTGATTATGTAGAGAAATCATAATGTGAAACTGTAACGCAAACACCACTTCCCTGTGAGGCTCAAAACTTTTCACTCTCCCCTCGTACATTTATATATTCACCTGCTATTTACTACGGCTGAGCCGATACCACTTAGAACTGATAATCATGCCAATACCGATGGCTGAAAAAACGTAACAATTAAAACTTGTTCAAAATATTAATTAATTGCTATTAGCATCAATTTACCAGTATTTTGTTTCAAAATATTGAAGAATTACATCAGAATATTAAAATACCTGTTACGTCATCACAAAAGTAAGTTTTTTTTTCACATATTGTGTTGATGCATACGTTCGTAGCGTTTGTTTCGCCGTGACAAAGTTTTTTTTTATTATTTATTTCATACTCATTTGAAATGAACAAAAGACAGAAATTAATCAGTAATATAATTTCCTTCATTGTCTGTGACTGCCTACTAACGCTGGGACAGTGTTTCGATTCCACGCCAGAAGAAATAAACTGATTTGGGGTTAAGGACGTCGTCAGTTTGAAGAGCATTTTCGATTCCTTGAAGATTGGTGGATCGAGAGCTGAAAATATGAAAATCCGAGGGCGCAAGATCGGGGATGTAAGGAGGATGTGGAATAACCTTCTAAGCAAGCTCTTGGATAGCAGCTTCTGCCACGTTTGCGGAGCGTGGGCGTGCATTATTGTGTTGGAGTAGCACTCCTGGCCTACTCGCTGATTAGTGTTGTTTTCACTCAAAGCGTGCGGTATCCTGAACCTTACCCATGTAATGCAAATGTACGATGATTGAATGGTCACATTTGCTAATTCTAAGGTCGACTGACGTGGATCTTCGTGGATTACAGCGTTTAAATGGTCTTCGTTAAAGCCCGACGGTCTTCCTGAAGGTGTAGAACCATCACTCAAGTCAAAATTGCTTCCTCTCTTCGAAATGAAAAAAAAAACAAAACATTTTCTTCCCCTGCTATAAGCTTTACATGTTGGCATTATCCCCGTACGCGGCACAAATGTTTTCAGCCGCCTCTGCTGCGTTGTTCCTCTGTTAAACCCAGACAGAAGAATATGTCGCAAGTGTTTCTTTTTTGCACCTGACACTTGTTGTTCTTTAGCCCAAAAATAACACTGCCTTCCTTCAAACTTGCAGAATTCAATGCGTATTCACAAGCATAACAGTGCCACTCCAATTGACGAACGTTAAACGATAAACAAACTCCCAACACAGCAGTATTGCCATACCAAACACAAATGCTACAAACTTACGCATCAACCCAATAGTATTGATGCAAAATAAATGGAAACTTCGAATTTTGCATAACTTCCAGGATAGATTTCGTGGAAGTGACACGTGGCATTTTTGCGAGCCCTTTGGATAATCAAATTCCCAGAAATGTATCGGCTGGTATCGGTATACAAAATCCAGCCGATACTTACCAGACCAATTTATCGGTATCGACTCAGTCCTATTTCGAACTTGAAGGATATCGCTACACTGATAAAAATGACAAGGGGGGACAAGGGGGCCGTGGCGCCCCATGGAAAATGAAAGTTAACAAAAAATATATATTTCACACATATAATTTCATTTCAGCCACAATAATATGTCTTAATTATTGCATGAATATGATAAATTACAATTTAAGCAATGTTTTTTGAGGGAAAACACTATTATTGGGGAAAATGTGCCTTGTTAGTTCCCCTGCAAAAAAAATCCTTCCTTGCCCCTCCCTGGGAAAAATCCTGCGGACGTCCATGAGAAACAAACACTATGTAATTCATACAGATATTATAATAATTAGCTTCCGGGGTCCCGGGTTTGAATCCTGGCCTGGGCATGGATGTTTGTGAGTGTCCATTCATCAATTTCATCACTCATCCCCATCTTCGCAAATTAGCCAAAAGTGGCACAAAAAAGCGAAGTAAAATATCCCAAATCAAATAATAATTAGCTGAAAACTTTTGACGTTTATGATGTATCATTTATGTGATCCATCCTTTAATAAATAATAATAATAATAATTATACCTTCATAATATCAATAATTTTATAATTAGGCCTAATGAATTTCTCAGAATTTTGTAAAGTGATCTTCTTTGGATGTCCCGCTTTTGGATCAAAATATTATGGTCACCCTACTTATGTAATAAAATTATAATAGATAAGACTAGTACCAGTACACCTCCTAGTTTATTTGGAATTGATCGTGAAATTGCATATGCAAATAGAAAATATCATTCTGGTTGAATATGTACTTGTTTTACAAGGGGTAAGACACAAACTGTTCTATGGTTTAAAACTACAGGTTTTTCATGCAATGGTGAGTTAGGGGAGATTTTTTTTTCTGCAACAATGCCATGTCAATTCGACGATAATGATAATGGAAGGATACAGACGATAATAATAAGATAATGGCTACATGTCACTTTTCAACACTCATTACGCCAAAATAGATGATTTTGTATTCAGTTTGCACGAAATCGTATTAAGAGTACAGAGAAACGTTCGGTTTGTTAGTCAGTTAGTCTAGCTGTTTGACTATTTTTCGTACTAGGTTTTACTAAGGTTGAAAGTCCTTCTCTCATCAAACGAGTCGCCTGGTGCCTGGGCTTGTCCAGTCGAAATTCAAAAGCATAGATGGCTTATGCTATGAATATAAAATATTGGCACGAAACAATTTAAGCACAATAACCAAATTTTCACCGGGACGCATTGATTACCAAAATTTAGAGTCGAAATTTTCGATTTTTAAATTTATTTTTACAATCGTAACAAATTGCTTTTGTTAGATATTTCTTTCGTTTAAATATTATATACATAAGAGTTTCAACGATTACAAAATTGTCCGTTAGTCATGGAGGGGTAAGAACGGGCCAAATTGCCTTTTTCTGGTAATTTCCACATAAATAGTTAACCGCCTTGTCTAGTAGGTAAGAAGGTACTGAAATCTACAACGCACACATGAATGAAGTCTGTAATCAGAGGAGACAGGGAGAAAGAAGTTTTATGGTAGCTACAATCTGCCCTTGGCACGGTTTTCCTTTATATACATTTTTTTTATGACAACTGGCCGTATAATTTTTGTGCAGTTGGCAACTCTGGGCACCGCGCACGTCGTGCAGAAGAACCAAGCTGCGCTCGGGGGCACGAAAGGAATTTTCACGCGCGCTGTGACGCCATTGGATGGAGGAGATGTGTTTGTTTACAAGCCTCTCCAAAGAAACCATTTTTACGTTCTCTGCAAGATAACAATGCAGTAACCTCCCTTCTGAGGGCAAATGCACATTTCAAAGGGGCAGGGGGGAAGGTCATTTGGTAGGATGATCATAGGATGAACCGCGAATGAAGCAATTCTAACAGTTTGGAGACAGACACGCATGGAAAAGGATGTCGGGTGGGGGACGTCCGAACCAAGTGTCTTAGAAATAATTAACATTGTATACAGGGTGCGAAATCCTGGGGGATGGGGGGATTTCCCCCACCAAGAATTTCCGAGGAGGAGTTTTTGTTACAACAAACAATAGATAAGGAATTACTTTTAATTTCAAATATACTTTACTAAGAAATATCGAACACACACACAAATTAGTGTAGTTCTAAGTGATCAATGCTTTTTCTCTCTCAAGAGATCATTAACAAATCTACATGAATACGCACAATAAAAGTAAAACAAGAATGCAAAATAATAATAACTATGAAATCTAATTGATTTATATTAACATAAAGCAAGAACTCAAAAAAACTTAAACTTTTATTAACCACTTGAACTAGTATTTCATAATTTATTAACATCTTTAACCAGTTAGTAAAGGAATTAGTTTGCTACTTTATAATATCTGATATATATAAAAGTAACAAATTAATTTCTTTGTAATTAATAATAATACTATATTTTTAATTTATTAATTAATTTTTCCTTTAATAACATTATAAATATATATATATCTTCTAATTTATGTATGTTTGTGGGGGAGAGGCGTTTGTAGATTAAGATCTTCCTGCCCCACCAGTCTTAAATGATTTCGCACCCTGATTGTATTGCATTATTACATGGATAAGTAAAAATACTATGTAAGAATAGAGATATAACAGCAAGTATTCATTTTCTATCTTACGTGTAGTTAAGATCGCTAATTTCGTATAAAAACAACTGTCCTGGCAATGAAATTTAATGCCAAAAAGATTAAGAATTGAATATTTATTGAATAACAAAAATGGATATTGATCCAGTTCCCAAAAAGTAAAGTTCGTTATTAATATTTTAGGCATATTGTGACAAGTAGTAGCACAGATAAGATATCTTTGGTGGTAGTACGCATAAATCTTCAGTGATGCTGTCATTCAAAGCCGTATGATCCCAATCTAATTCTTGCCTTCCAGTAAGTTCGGTGGACATAAATAACCCTCGACTGTACAATAAATTCTAAACAAGTAGATTTTGATTATTTAATTTTAGTACTTAGTGTTTCAGGAGTCCATATCCCCTAAATTATTATTTTAACATTGTTATATTATAATTATTATATATATATAATAAAATAATAATTTAAAATATATTTTTATTATATTTTTCTTCTATTTCTATATTATATATGTAACTGTATTCACTATGTATTCATTATATGGGCTCTGTAATTAGGTATGTACCTGTTGAGTTCAATAAATTAATAAATAAATAAATTACATTGGTTGGAGATGCTAATCCAAGCAATTTTTTTTAAAAAAAATACTATCTTAAATTTATTTTGCAACATTTTACAGAAATCCATTTGTTAGTACAGGATAGGAGTTTGGATATACTTATAATTTTGTCTCAGGCGGATTTATAGGGGCCCGTGTTCCTCTCGCCTCCACTTATCGCTGGGGTGTAAGGGGTGCTCCTTTCACGTAGTGCACTCACTTCCACGTAGTACACCCTGGACTGCAGACTAACGAGGCTCTGGCGACTGGCCCCGTGGCCAGTATAATTTTGTTTTGTGTTGTCCTGTGTTTTGTCCTTATTTGTGCTGAGTACTCCTTTACAGCCTCAGCTTTTAACGAAAGTCAGAAGATTTTAATATTTTATGATTTTAGTTATGCAACGTTCGAGTTGTTATGTGTAACGATAAGGGGCTGAACCCCGTATAATGTGATGGGTGCAAAATAGCCTTAGTGCTGACGCACCCAAAATTTTAAATTCAAAATCAAAATCAAATCCACTTAGCGCTGAATAGTGGTTATTAAATATTTTACCAAGAACTTTAGCTACTAAGAAGATACACGTTATAGTTTCCTCTGGATATTTCTCATATCAGCTCTGAAGGAAATAACAGGTTATCTGTAGAATCTGAAACTGACTTTGGCAAAGATACCTCTTCCACTTAAATTTCAGTGTTTTTTTCTACCTGGACCTGAGAGTGTGACGTCACGAAAAGCATATGATGACGCAGTTCTTATACAGGAATCCACTTTCAAACACTTGCTTAGTCTGAAGTTCAATGGCTGGCGTATACGACACTTAAAAACAAACGACTCTGAGTAGAAGCTTTAGAGGATGATAATATTGTGATTAGCTTCACTTGAGCATCCATTTGTGTTTAAGCGTTTTGTTATTCTTTTTTTCATTTGGACCGTTTACGTAATTTACGGGTGGAAGTTCAATAGTGGTGTTCGTCAAAGATATTCAACTAATTTGATTACATGACGTCTAGGTCACGGCCTTGACACACTGTATAGCATTGTACGAATTAATGCGGAGGGCGATAATCTAGTGGTGCCTTCGCACAAATGGGACCATACGAAATATTCAACGAACATGTGCTGGTGATGTGCACTGATTTCTCAAGAATATAATTTAAACGGTTTTTGTTTAATGAATTTCCCACTATTATGTCAAGGCCGAATCTCACGGAAATGGATTTGCAGTAGGAATGCTCTAGTTGGCGCTGAACTGGCTACCCATCTGCTAGTTTCCGCCTCACACGATACTTGTTGCCGTACTTGTTGATAGACTTTTGTTCCCACAAGACATTGCGCAGAGCAGTCAATCTAAAAAGATGGACGATCGATTTGATGAACGTTGTAGGAGAATTATTGCTGTTATTAAAAATTAGAAAAGAAAAGTATTGACTAGAAATTGGCTCGAATGAAAATGTGATAATCAATGCGTACTGAACAAGATTTTAATGAATTCGGGTATGCATAATCATACATGAGATTCGCAAGATTTTTTTCATAAATATTTTGTTCAACTAAATACATCAAACATTTAATACACTTCTAGTAATAAGGATTTTCATTATCGGCTACGGCCTCCCCGATGGCGCAGTGGTAGCGTCGTCGCCTTGTAATCAAGGGGTCCCGGGTTCGATACCCGGTGGAGGCACATAGTGGTTCGGATCCCACTTTAAACTGTAGGTCCAGTCCCGATTAGCCTTACTGTGCACCAAATCAATCCAATCCAATCATTATCGACTAATCATATTTGTCACATACAACTCTTATCGTTTTACGTAAACACCTAAATACCTATTGATAGGTATTAATGAACTGAATACGACTGCACATAATCTGTTACTTTTTCTTTTATGGAGAAGCGAACAAAAACAATCAACATCGGAAGCCACAGCCAAAAACTTTTCTTTTCCAAATTCACAGATTATCTTCACATGGGCAAACTTCGCTCTGATTGGCTGTTCCAAAGAATCCAGTCGAGGAAAGCCAGTTGTAATTAGAACATGCCCTAGTCCTCAAAACCAGTCAAGCAGCCAGCCGGACGGCCATGATTTCCACCCAGGTAGCCAGTTCAGCACCAACTAAGGCATTCCTGCTGGAAATCCAGTTCCATGTGATTCGACCTTTAGATTAGGCTATATGTTAAGTTGGATTACCATTAGAACGCCTATTGAGAAACAAATGTCGTTTCTTGCCATTTTGTGAAGAACTCCAACCCACATCAAAGCAAAAAAACGGTAAAACCCTAGCACAAAGAATACCCTACGAACCAATGTGGCTAAACCATAAAGGAATACACCAAAAAATTAGACGAAATAATGTTGTACATATCCTAATAATTAATTTGTATTATTATATAATAATTTATTTCTGTATTTTTAATGGCATCTTTTTATTTCTTTACAGGTAAGTTTCATGGCCATATTCGTTCTGTTGGTTCCTTCAAGATACGCAAATAGTAATTTTGTAAGTACATTTTTAAGTAACGTATTTTGTATTTGAAAGCAGGGCATATTACGTGAATATTTGACCATAATAGATTTTAAGTAATGGAAACTATTTATAAATATACTGTCATCATAGCACAATTAGATTAACATGTTTTCACTCCTTCCATTCGATTGCACAATACATACTCTTTCACTTGAAAATAAGCTTAATTCCAATGTTGACGAAACAACAGATGCTATATGAATAAAAATGACCATTTGCCATAGGTAAACTTTATATAATCACACTGGAGAGCATTGTTAGAGAATTACTGTACAAATTGAAATGAGTACTGAACGATATGTCTATTAGCTCTCATATTACGTTTAAAATATTATCTATTTGTGTTTAAACGAGAAGGATAGTTATCAAAAAGGGAAGAGCAATAAAACTTATTAATTGAAAATTATTCACGATATTCTTCTCCGTTATTCAACATCTAAAGTTATTTATGTACACCACTGGCCTTTAACTATTACAAACACACGTTAGAACAATCAAATGCTAAGGTTTTTCCTTTACGTAGGAAACACTGTGGCGAGAAACACTTGCAAGAAATTAACCATATATTGTATGAAAGGATCATTTTAACAACTTTACACCTTCAATGCAACTTTTAATAACCACTAACCAACAGCAGTCAACCAAAGCGAGGGCAATATTAGATAATTGAACTTTAAAACCAAGGATGGAGTTCCTGTGGGCTATTACAACTTGTTTTAACACTATAATGCTACGCAATCGTCTTCTGTCAAGTTTATTACCAAATAAGGGACTAGAACTGGTAAACATATTTTAAATGCTCCTGTCAATATACGTATTTTATCCACGATGTGTCTAGATGTATCTTATAGTTTGGAAAAGGAAACCTATGAATTTATTTAATAAGTTGATGTTAATCTTATAACAGTATGTAAAACTTGTAACTTACAATAAAATATACTGTACGGAGTGAAAGCCTCTGTAGCCTAATTGCTATATATATATATTGGTGGCCGCGGTGACTCAGTCGATAACGCGTCTGACTACCATGCTAAAGTTGCCGGGTTCGATCCCGGCCCCCATCCAGCGTCGAATGACATGGGTACCTGGGGTGTAAAGGCGGTCAGGGACGTGATGTGTGTGTGAGGGCGAAATTGATCCGTGAGGGTGAGGGCGTGTGAGCGTGAGGTTGAAAGACGAGTCGTGAGGGTGAGGGCGAAGTCAATCTGTGAGAGTGAGGGTGTGTGAGGGTGAGGGTGAAGGCGAGGACAATCCGTGAGGGTGAAAGGAGATTCGTGAGGGCATATGTTGGTGAGGTGGTGAGGGCGAACCGTGAGGGTGAGGGCGGTTGAACGAAAATGACCATCTCTTGTTTAAAGTGGGATCCGAACCACAACGTTCCTCCACTGGCTGTGTACAGTGCGGCCTTAGTCCACACAATAATTTGTCGTGCTATTATTACTATTATTATATTTGTTGGCGTGATTCGTGGTGGAGTGATTATTGAAATCATTAAATAATAGATATCAGAAAAGTTAGGATACATTGTTAGTGGGCATTAAAATCATAATATTCTTGGAAGGAAGGATTTATATGATATTTGTGAAATTATTCAAGTGCTTGAGGCCACTCAATCTTTTTGAAAAGTTGCCGCCCCTAGCTGTGTCTCATTTAGATGCCATATATTTGATATTTGCTAAGACTTCTGGTGTTTCACAAATACTGACTGTGTTTTTTACGCATGTTGGGTCGCTTCGTAGTTTAATCCTGTTTGAGAGCTTGTTGAGTTTTGTAGCGATTTGTTGTCTCTTAAAAAAAAATAAGTAAACGTGTTCCCGATCGACTCGTGACAGGTGCAAGTTTGAAAGATTGGTGAATTATTTGACAAAGTAGTTATTTAAAATGGAATTTGGTATCCATTATGACTCTCTAGAAGCATTGAAAGTACTATCATTGTACGTAAATTTGAAATAATGCCATTTGGAAGTCATAACCAATAAAGTTTATTGAAATAGTGGTCCAAAACTAAATTTTTCCTTTAATTATGTTATTTTGGGAACATAAAGATTACACTCAGCGATTACAGCAAGGTATAATCAGAGACGACCGAAGAATCCGTTATCCCTGGTATAATTATGTGGACATCACCCACGCAGTTCTGCCAACGACAAAGCACGAAGTTAGGAGTCAGCAAACAACAAACATGTTACGTAGCATAAGAAAAATTACCAAATGCTATTAAAATTGTCAATAATAAATTCTACAAAAGTAAAAAAAAAAAAAAAAAAATTCTAACGTCTAACGTCGAACATATACATATATTAAATGTCAGTCTATGGCAACAAGCTAGTAGTAGCAGGTTAGTCGTAACCATACTTGCAAAGTATAGAAATAAATCGCCAGTTTACCACGATGTCATAACACATTGATAAACATTTTTATTATTCGGGTTTTCAATCGTCCAAACGCTCAAACAAGAGAGAACGTCACAAGGTTAGTATACCGTAACACTTGTCGAGAGTTACAGGTATTAGCGTTTGAAAATGTTAACAAATCCTTCTTCACACGTTCATTCCGGTAAACCCTTGAAAATTGACGTTACTCCCGTCAAAAGATATAAAAAAATCGATGGTCATGCAATCTCGTGGCAAGAACGACATGCGAGAAGTGTGTTCGATTTTAAAACCAAGTGCAATATCGTGTTCTTGATGATGTGAGTACGCAAAAAAAATGACGTCGTTGTGGTGACCAATGAAATAGATGTAAAGAGAGCGATACCGCTTCTATAGTGTAAATCATAAATCACCAACCCTGAGACCTTCTGTAAACAAACACTCTCACCTTTTCGATGTATCACTCCGTGTCAGCTGATTACTGGTTTCTCAGGATACCACTGTCAGAACGTTACATAAATATTGAGTACAATCTGTTTCTCGCCCCTTTTCAAAGGCTGTCCTTGCTGGTGCTTGGAAAACAAGCTCGGAGAACACGTAAACCTTCCCGCACTCATAGAACTCACCATGTTGCACTACTTCCTTGCTGTTCACATGATTATTTTTAAACAAATAACCAATGTTATAAAATATCATTATGTACACAAATCTCTAAGCTCATTGAAAGTTACAATGCATATTCCTACAAAATATTCACACTTAATCTTGCCTTGTCACCAAATTATTTTACGAAGTGCACTATATTTGGCGGAACAAAAATTGTTATTAGGATGCTTGTCAAAGTTTCCAACCTCAATAAATTTACGAACTTTCTTTGTCTTGATTTCATCATCATCATCAATATATTTATTGGACTTACAGCATTGCATATGGCTGTTTATGCCTATTATATATTTTATTTACATAAGATACAATTTCCATAAAATCTACAAACAAATTTCAAATACACTCCTATCTATATCAAACCTTAGAAATAAACATTACCATGCTATATAATTTTGTCCAAAAAAATGCAAGTAATATATATTAAATTCACATGCAAGAAATAAGCCAAATTTATGGGAAATGATTACTGGTGCAAAGAGTTAACCATAAAGGTGAAGCAACTAACCATAAAGGTGAAGCAACAAGTACGAAAGAAAGAGCATTGGGTTTAAAGTGGATTATTTTACTTCTATGAGTTGCAATGCTTTCTGCATGCAGGTGGTTTTGTTTACAGAAGGTCTCAGGGTTGGTGATTTGAACTTTAGATGCTATCTATGTTCTCATTTTTAACTCGTTCAAGTGCAAGCTCAATCCAGTTTTCGATTGATCCCAAATGGCAAACTTGATGATCGTGTTTTCATGTTTTTATCATTGTACACAATTCAACAGTACGTTTGGGATTTGCCTGGTACTTATCAGTAGGAATTCTTTAAATTTAAAAATAGTTTACCTAGTAAGCCCAAACTCGAAACTCTGTTATAAATAGTTTGTGCTTAGTAGCAAAACTGATTTCTTTAGAAAGTTATGCTTGCTATATCAGGGGAACAGTATAAATTCTGTAAACATTCGGTTGTGTTTATGTTAGGAAAGTTTGAAGTTCAGTTTTAAAATCAACATTATTCGAATTAAAGGGAAGAGGGGTAGACGGAACTTCTGTCCTGGATTTTCGATATATATTGGGTTGGCCCATAAGTTCTGGAGTTTTTTTTTTGTAAGTTTAGGTTTCCACAAAAATAAACAAGAAATGAACAACAAATCAATCAATAATGTATTCTCCGTTGTTGTTTACAACTTCTTCCAAACGTTCAACAAGCTGTTCAATGCCTCGACTGTAGAAATCACCTGGTTTCGACTTGAAGAAATCGTCCAGCCAAGCCTGCAATTCCACGTCATTATTGAACGAAACACCACGCAATGCATTCGAGAGGGATCGGAACAGATCGAAATCCGAAGGCGCTAAGTCGGGAGAATACGGAGGATGTGGTAGCACTTCCCAGCCAAACGTTCGAATGGCTTCCTTGGTCATATTGGCGGTGTGAGGGCGGGCGTTGTCGTGTTGCAGAAGAACGCCATGTCGCCGATCAGGTCGTTTTTGCTGGATAGCGTTGTTGAGTCGTTGCATTTGTTGGACGTAAAGTTCCGCATTCACTGTTTGGTTCCGATCAAGCCATTCGTAGTGGATCATGCCTTCCCAGTCCCACCATACGAACAACATTGTTTTGCGCGGGTGAAGATCTTGTTTTGCTTGCGGTGTCGCCCGTTTGTCGGGGCTAAGCCATTCTTTGCGCTGCTTCATATTGACGTACAGGCACCATTTTTCGTCGCCGGTAACAATTCGGTGGAGGAATCGCTGCTTGTGTCCATGAGTTGACCGATGACGGGCAAGCAAACCGGCTCGTTGATTTTTGTTGTCGTTCAAAGCATGCGGAACCCATGCGCCCAACTTTTGAACCTTTCCCATCGAGTGAAGGTGACGCTCTATGGTACTGCGGGAGCATTCCATTATCTCTGCCAATTCCCTCGCCGTTTGGCGTGGATCTTCGTGAATAAGCTGATTCGGTCGCTCCTCATCGAACTGAACGGACCGTCCGGTGCGATGCATGTCTTTGAAGTCGTTTGTAATACATAAATACATGTCAGACACACCTGGTACAGCCCTCTGACACGACCAATGTTACCAGTACACCTCGTAATTTCGAGAAAGCAAATTAGCATTTCACGAGAGTAGCGGAGGAAATGTGGTTTTCCTGGTAGATAAGTGGAGCAGTGTGTACAAATTTGTCTTATCTGTGGGCTACTGAAAGTCAGGTTATGCGATAACCTAAAGAAGAATAAGATATGGATGTTGTAATGCAAAATTACCATAAATTAAGAAGAGGTTCGCTGTAGCGCAGATTCTTGTTAACGTTAAATAATTCTGAGATCCCATTAAGAGCCTAAATGCCTGGACTCGTAGTAAAAGGATGAGAAATCCGTTATCTGCCGAGCTCTGTTACATTGACATTCTGTTCTGTAACATGAGACCGCAGGTTCAGATCTTCCAGTCCACTAGTTCCTTGAATTCTGATAAAAGGGATACACAAAGGTGAATTGATGGAGCAATTTGATTTTCGGGAAACTCAATCTGTATTTGTGTGTTGAGATTGGAAAGTGCAACCAAGATTTCTTGAGTATTTTGTATATGAACGTGTCAAATCATATTTGGGAATTTATTGTAGTTCAGCTTCTATTATTTTGTTGGGTTAAGCCTTTAATAATGTTTAAATGTCGTGAAAATAAACGGATATTACATTGTGTGATTTACATCATACTGTTTAATTCGATTATTGTACATTATCGAATATTGAGATTTGAACTTAGAAAAAATATATGTACTAGAAAATTTATAATTACGTTGTATTTTCATAATTTGACAAGGTAGTCACCCTGATTAGCTAAATCTCTATTTATCTTCCCGTGTGCGTTCGCTATTGATATTGACGCTTAGTTAACGTAACAGATGGCCAAATACACCCCTTCGTCCAAAGTTCTTAAGATATCGGATAACACAAATATACAATGAAAAATAATAAAACAATTCATGTACTTTTTATGAATTTTGGGATTCTCCACCCGTACTGATTTTTTACAAATAGCCAAATCTAGCTTTTCGTTGCTTTTTGCTATCTGCCTGATCATGTTAAGAACCAGAATGTTGATAGGTCTATATATACCGTGCGTTCATTTCGATCTGCAGCCGAGAGATCGGGAGAAGCGTGGCGGGCGGCGCTGACGGAGATGCCGACATTTGCGGCCTGTAATGCCCGCTTATTTTTATAGACATATGCAGACATTTATATAAATATTGCAAAACGATCACTAACTTGTGTTATAACACGCAAAAGTTCTTCTGTAATTCATCCAAGTTCTGCTCTTATATGCACAAATAAATACGCTTTAGAAACGATGTTAAGAGCCACAGATAATAAAACATTTTAATCATAGTTTTGACCAGTTACGTCCTGCTTAAGTTTAGAAGAGTTTTGTGCCGATGGGGATAGTTTGGAGATTTTGAATGTGCAACACTGTATCAAGATTACGCTGTAGAAGAAACCGTTAAAAGTCAATAGCGTTCGTGAGCTTCCTTGCAATCCGAAATCTCCGAGCTCGAGTTTTTTGTTCCTTCGCGACTAGATGAAGACAGAATTGTAAATATAGTGGCGAGCAATGTAAACCAAGAGCGTGTTAATTTCGTACTGTGCGCAAGAGTGTTATTCTTGGTTACTTGCAGTTACTTGTTTGTGTTATTGTAGTGTGTATGTGTGACGTGTCAGTGAGACGATTGGAATGCCAGCCGCAAGATTCACGTTAGAACAAAGATTTTTTTATGTATGACACGTACCTACGTGAAAACAAACTCGTGTCGAGACGTGTGTAGGTAATTTGTACAGAAATTCCCATGCGTTTCAACTCCACACAGAGATACGGTTAGACATCTTGTCCTTAAATTACGAGAAACTGTATCGTTAAATTTTAAAACACCTAAGCAAAAACTACGGATTCTAACCGAAGCAAAACTCGATGATATTGGTGCAGCGTTAGAACGTTCTCCAAACAAACCTCTACGCCGTGTTTCACAAGAGGTGGGCGTGTCAAAATCATCGGCACATACAGTCACTAAGCTACTAAAATTAAAACCATACTCTTATAACACAGGTTAGTGCTCGTTTTGCAATATTTATATAAATGTCTGCATATGTCCATAAAAATAAGCGGGCATTTCAGGCCGCAAATGTCGGCATCTCCGTCAGTGCCGCCCGCCACGCTTCTCCCGATCTCTCGGCTGCAGATCGAAATGGACGCACGGTATAATCACTAGGGAAAGGATTTTAAGGTGCAACACCTTTCCAAAAATATAGCTGTTTTCATACCGATCGTTTGAGATGTATTGTAGGACATGAAATCAAGTAAAATGTTGCAAGTTTTCGTGAGATTAGCACATTTATCACCTTTTAACCCCCTTTTTGATGCTTCGGAACCTTTTTCCTTCCTTTTCTTTCATGTTTTGTTATAAAATTGGACAGAAAAATAAATGATTTTCACTCTTCTTGAGCAGATACATAAAACCCGCGAGAGAAAACACAAACTTCAACAAAACATATTCGGCAGAACCACAGTTCTCTATGCGGGCCGTGCGTATTAAAGGGATCCCGCTTAAGCGCTGGAAAAGAGCTTCTTAAAAGCAAATCACACCAACGACCTTCAGTGGATCTGAAAAATCCTTTGACATGAATTCTACGGGAAATCGTATAAAGCAAATATAGTAAACGCAGCTTAATGCTAAAAACACCGTTGGCGACAAACAGGGTCTCGTCAACGGTTTTAACGATCAGAAATTCGAATCCACCATAAATAGTTCGGGAAACCATTTCTCAGCCCAGTTGCACTCAGAAATTTATCCACGTTATGGGCTGATTTTATCGATTGATACGTGAGAGAGTTACCGCGGGGAATGGTGCGCTATTGAAGGTCCATTTCAGTGACCGTGTCTTCACATCTAGATCTACAAGTAAACGAAAATTCCCTTATCTCATTTTCTATTGTTGTCACACCCCCCTGACAGACCAGTCAACCTCGAAGTGTTAATATCGAATATTTGAATTGTTCTGATTTCATAGGGGCTTGTGTACGTGTTACCGTTGTTTCTCTGGGGTGTTATCTCAAGCTATACTGTACGTGCACCTCTCGCTGCCAATACCCCTAGCCCTAGGCTCTCACATAGCCTGAGATTGGATCCCCAATAAGAACCGTAGGGTTTTTGTACGCTATATTATTTACTCTCCTTGGTCACATCGTTATTTGGGAAGTAAAGAAGGATAAGGGTTTATAACCAGGATGAGGGTCGATTCATAATAGAGGCAAAAAAACATCGAAAAATACAAAATAGGCACTTAAAATTGATAAACGTCGACAGTTATCTGCGAAATAGGCAATTATGAATAAAATAAGCAACAAGAGCCATAAGAAAATCCCTGTATTACTCTCACAAATGGCCTGAAACTGTTTTTCAACGTCAAAGCCTACATTTTCTGGGACCAAAATTGAATTTTATGGCAAATTGGTCTATTTTTGACGTGTAGTCTATTATTGCATAAAATTATGAAACTAATCTCCGAATTCAGCACACCACGAACTCAGTATTCAAACGTTTGCTCCACTCCTGCGATCGAAATGACAGTTGTCACTCCCGACAATCCTATTTCCCTCTACCTTTGAATGTAAGAGATTATCTTTATTTCCGTCACGTACGCTAGATGGCTCTGACGACCTATTAACAAGCAGCTTGATCTTCTCAACATAAGAAAAACTTGCTGTAAATGATCGGTGTTGATTACAAGTCCTGCTGAAGACGAGACGTGACAGCGCGGAAGGACGGTGGAAATGGCAGGGAAAGCCTCAACTCAGATTTACTAAACTGATTTAGTCTGTCGATTTTACGTTCTAACCAGCAAAGCGGAATGGATTTTCGTCCGTCCACTTGGGGGGGGGGGAAGCTAACTGGGGCTAGCAGATCGTAGAAGATGCCGATTTATAAGTGTCAGTAATATGAATGGAATGAAGACACTATTCTAGATGGGAGCAAACCTATTAAAGAATGCATTATTTAGAAAAAAGAAGGTATACTTTGAATCTATCTTCTTCTGTATATATAAAAAATGGATGTAGTATGTGTGTATATGTGTGTGTTTGTTCCGGCATAACTCGCGAACTTTCAACCAAACTTGGTACACGTATCACTTGCAATTTTGAAAGAAATACTGCGGGGGTAAGACACCCCTGGCACCCCTAGGGGAGGGGGTGGGAAGGGGGTGACGTGTAAAAATAATGGAAAACGAACGATATTAGTGTGGAATCCATAGTTCTCGAGGTCACTGAGATGAATAGTGACACTCCCAATGACGTTCAACTCTAAGTTCATTTTACACTATAGTTAGAATTCATTATATTCCTGTCTAATAGAAGATTGAATAAATAAATACCTGGACAACGCCGGGCAATCAGCTAGTATGTTATAATATTAATTACATTTATATTAATGAATAATCATGTGTTGATGGTAATGAACAAATTATAAAACTACAAGACATTTAAAAGTTTCGTTGTAGAGAAGTGAAATAAATTTAAATTTGTACTATCTACATTACCTATGTATATAGTACAAATTTAAATTTATTTCACTTCTCTACAACGAAACTTTACATTTTACTAATTTTACTACAACTAAGAACGACTTGCAATTAGATCCGTGACAAACTTGAAGATATTACACCAATTACGTAATTGTCTTATCTAAAGCTTCCATACAAGGACTCGTTTGCACTTCTGTGCAAATTCTTGAAAAATTGTTTGTCGGTTCTTTCTACTTTCGTTCTCTATTTTTTTTGTTACAACAAAAATCAAAATTATAAATCCTGTAAATAAAAACACTCCAGAGGTTGCGAACTATTTTTCTCGATAAATGCATTACATAAAACAGAAGATCTCTATGTCGAACGAAAGGTTTGACGTCATGTAATATAAAAGTCAGTTTTTAATAGCACTATTAAAAAAAAATATAGTCGTACGGAATTATTAAGTATTATTCTTTAACGGTCTGGCAACAGTAAAGCATTTAAATTGGAAATGACGTGAACAAATACTGTGCACATTTTCATTTTTTTTTTGTTTAGTTTCGATATATTTTCTGTTGTTGAAGATATTTTTTTTTAATCTCAAAATTACAGCACTGATTATTAATTTGTCATGTTTCGACATAATTTGAGGTTAAGATAAAATTAAACTTGCGAATTAATATAATAGCAGCACGTTCAGCATCAAATTCATCATGCATTTAAACGGGAAAACAATTGACCATTAAAAGCGTGAGGAGACAACTATTGTGCTGACACCTATATTTCTTTCCCGGATTCTCTGGAGTAAGAGAACGCGAACGCGTTCTGTGCGCATGTTGAAGGGTGTGCGCCTCGTTCAATGAACGCGCGGAGGGGGCTCATTCGCGGTCCAGTAGTTCCGTAGTAAACATGTCAGCTCGCAAGTCTAGGGGAACTCTGCATTCAGGAGAGCGCCTCATAGTGTTGAATGTGTTCGAGAACAACTTGTTTGAAAAGTTTAAACACATGGCTTTGTTTTTTTTTTTTTTTTTTTATTAAAACAAAGTGTTTGAAACATGTTTTTCAGACTTGTTTAAAACACATTTTGATACATGATGTTTCATAGTTTGTGGTTATTTGGATGTTTTTTGAAAATGTATGTTTAAATTTGCTTTAATTTTTTTCTGTTCTTCGTAGCATCAAAAGACAAATAAACGTGCAATATTATTTGTTATTTGTGTAAAACAATACACTGGCCATTGTTAAGAATAAAAGAAGAAATTGGCAGCAGAAAGCGTTTTGCTTTACGGCCGTTACACCGCGCAGCACTTCGTTGCATCATCCCGCACCCTTCCCCACCTAGTCTGGGCCCGCCCACAAGCTTTCCCCTCTGCGCGTCGCTACTCCAGAGAATCCGGAAAAGCAGTATACGTTATAGTGGAGGCGCACTTTCAGCCGGCCTTTATGGCAGTGACCCTCTGTTGCCGCGTTTACCTACGAAGGAAATCGCGGTCAAACAACCAATTAGACCTACTGCTTGGGCAAGACGCGGCAACATTAAAATCCCTCCTCCCCGAAGCAGCCAGCAGGGAAACGGGATTTTGTCAAAATAACCGTTTTCCGCTGTGATTGCACACCTGTTGATACAATGAATGAACTCTAGTTTTTTCATTGACTATCCTCATTGTATGTTTCTGATAGCATTCGATTGCCCCAGATATCCGTCAATAAATATTCTGCGTATAGTGCGCTAGCGATTATAGATCTTGGTTGGCAACCGTGTCAAGCAAACCAACTTCCTCCACGAGGCTCGTTTATTCAGACAAGTGACGACAGTTCGACTTGTAAGCGCAATGCTGCCAATTCGGAGTTAATCACACACGGCTTTATTTACGGGCGCTAAGTAGTGCCAAAGCAACGCCCAATCCCCCAGGAACCGGTTACCTGTGTATAGAGATATGCTTTTCTTTGAACAGCGCTGTTCGAACCTATTATTTCGTGGGCGTCCAAACGCTGAACAAGAAGGTGAAACCTGTTATTCCTGTTTCAATGCCTACACGTAGTCTTTGGTCCGCCAAGATCCGTCAGTTTCTATTTAGATTTATATCCGCGGAGAGCACAGTTGCCTGCGAGGATAGGCTATTTCAGGAACCTGCAGTATCAATGTATTTTTCATTATTGAGAAGGCCTACGAATTAGTAATGGCTTGAAGGTAAACAATCTCGGTGACTATGGATTTGCAAAGACATGCAAAATTAGAGTTTTTGAAAATTAAACCTTAAATATATTTGTACCTAATAGATTTGATGTGAGTTTTGTTATTTAGCGTCGCCTTTCTGCCTCTTTAGGCTAATCGAGATGATGAGTGATGAAATTGATGATGAGACACAAGAACACCCATGCCCAGGCCAGGATTCGAATTCGGGACTACTGTCGTCGTAGCGCGATGTGCTATGACTAGTATTTGAAATCACGTAAAATTAAACAGATACGCAGGAAACGAAACTAAACTATTCGTCCGAAGTGGCACTTGCTTAAACTCCTTCGGAATTGCTTCATTATTGATTGATCGATTGAAAAGAAAATTGTAGGTGCGGCAGCACTTAGGCTATTGTCACCAGTCACATTATACTGCCGTCAAATCCCTCACCAGCACTACCGGGTGGCCAGAATTAAAGTTACCCAACTCAGAGCCCTCTGTAGCCTGTTTGAGGCATCGTAGAACTCTGAAATTTTGTGAATCCACTATACAGACCATGGGAAAGAGGATGGCGATAAAAATAGCATTTATCGCCATCCTCTTCCCCATGGTCTGCATAATGGATCCACCAAATTTTAGAGTTCTACGATGCCTCAAACAGGCTACAGAGGGCTCTGAGTTGGGTAACTTTAATTCTGACCACCTGGTACAATAAGTATATCTCTCTGACGACTAAACTCTTACCCAGGTTAAATGCTGAGGTTTTAAAGTGGTACATACATTGACAAAAAACAGGACAACACACAATTGCCGGCCTCCTTGTGGGAGTTGTTAGCACACCGCGCTACGGCGCCAGGTTTCCCGGATTCGAATCCTGGCCTGGAAATGGGTGTTGCTTGTATGTTCCTTCATCAATTTCATCCTAGCATCATTCATCCTCATCTTCGTGATTAACCAAAGTGGGAGAAATGAGAACTTAATGAAAACACACACAGCCCTACATATGATTATACTTGTCATAGGACCAGACGCCAGAGCCTCCCCCCTCCCCTCAGTGTTGGCACCTTGCCCCCCTAGTTGTGGAACCCAATCGCCGCCACTGATTGGCAGTTTTGTGAAAAGGTAATGTCGACACAAGTAGGTCGGGTGAGAAGCACATGCAGCTGATAACACGTCGCGAAAATGGGTTGCATAGAAGCCCTAAGCCTGGCCTCCAACCCAACAACGTAGGCATTATTAGAATTGTAATTGTGAAAATAAGGCATGTACATTTGGGTAGGGGAGGTTAAGTTTGGTGCTATCAGCTGCTTCAGAAACAGATTTTCGTGAAATATTAGGAGCTGGATGTACCCCCAGTCATATATAGCTCTTCTCGTCCATAGAATAAAACTCCACTACGATCCGCAAGCCTGCTGCTGTTGGGAAATTGGCCATCCAATAAAAAAGAAAGCAATTAGGCGTGACTATGAGAAGAGCATATTGCAATGGTGGTCGTGTTCTGAGTTTTTCCATTTGCCACTAAATACGTCGCCACTTGTGTGGTGAAGGTCGAATGTCTGTTTTCATTGGCTCTGATGAGTGGCATATGCATCTAGATCTGCGTTAATGGGGTGTAGGACGAGTTTCTTTTTAGTTTTTTTTTTGTGCATGCTTGATTTTGCAGTGTCCGTATGAGCCTTCCCGTTAGTCATTCGCTGGTAACTTCGACGCTCAGGGTCAGTTTTGCTTAACCATGAACATGCAAGAAGTTACGCACGGATATTCGTCAAATCTTCTGGAACTGACGATTTGTTTCGAGGAGGGATGATCCCCCTCTTCCCGAAAAAAAAAAAACTGTGTGTTTCTTCTCAGTTGAATAATGGATTTTGGCTTCCGACTTTGTAAGCAAAATTGTGGTTGAGTTTGCAACACTGTTAACAATGGTGAAACCACTACGCTTACCTTGAGTTTCCGATGCTATCGTCCAAAAGAACGCCATTGTGTATACAAATACCTGCCACTTGGGAACGAAGTGGGTTTACGGAGAAGCACAACAAAAGATCCTCCCGAAAATTCTCCAAAACAAAAAGAACAAAAGACGTTGCAAACAGCTCACGTCAGGGCTTCCCTACCTGGCAATGGTTGCAACTTTTTTTTTTTTTTACCTGAGGTAGCAAGTTCTGCCTCTACCATGTAGGGTTACCAACTATAACAATGGTGAGAAGGTTTTTGGAATGTAGACAAGGTGTAAGGGCTCCGGGTGGGGAGCTGAACTGGTCAGTCGACCACCCCGTCCTCTCTTTCCCTGGAAATTGACATAGTTGATATCAAGTTTACAAAAAGACAGAGCGCTTGTTATTTGTATTGTTAATAACATAAATAAAGTTCAGTAAGTTAGGATTCGAACAGAATAACCAAAGTATAAACGACTGTAGATCGAAAAAACTGAGTGTGACATACAGGAACCAGGTTTTGTTGGTCCTATTCTGTCATTTAATCCAAAGAATAAATGGTTTCACAGTTTTCAAAATTCCAAGAATTAGACTTTCACGAGAAAGGTCACACAACATTAACGTTTAATAAAACTTCCACCTAACCTTAAAACTTTCTCTTGAACGTGGAGTGTAAAAGTTAATAACAAAATAGAATATCTTTGCATTTCAGTAGACTAACTTTATGAAATGTAAAAATATAATAAATATAATGAAAAATAGTTGTGCTGGTTATGCACTCATCTGGTGGAACGAGTAGAAAAGTCTCTTCAAGGATATAATAATAATATTTATTTAAGTGTTGACCACGATTTGACAACCAAGTACATCACTATGTCAAAATTGGTTACACAAAATTATAAAATAATACAGTGGATCCTACAATCTTATACATCATCATAAATTCAACTTGTAGGTTTACTATTTTTTTTAAAGTCCAGTTTTATGCACAGATAAGTTAACTGGGACTGTACTTACAGTTTAAAGTGGGATCCGAACCACTATGTGCCTCCACCGGGAATAGAACTCGGATCCTTTGATTACAATGCAATGACATTACCACTACGCCATCGAAGAAGCCCCACGATTGATTGGTTGGTTGATTTAGTGTTTTAAGTCCACTTTATGCAGAGTAAGGCTAATCGGAACTGGACGTACAGTTTTAAAAGTGGAATCCGAACCACTATGTGCCTCCACCGGGTATCGCACCCGGGATCCCTAAATATTGATTGAGAAAGGCCTAATTGTTGACTACTGCATGGGAGCAATTATTTTGGACTCTCATTCCCCGCCTCGTGACCTGCCTGCGGACTGTGCAGTACATGTGCATAAACTATTTGCGTTGCTAAATCTAATAAATTAATTCTAGGAGACCCTGTATTTTCTCTCAGTATAGTGCACGCAACGTTAAAAACTACAAATAGTCGAAAAAAGTGAGTGATTGATTTATTTTACTTCGCTTTTCTGCCACTTTTGGCTAATCGCGAAGACGAGAATGAGCGATTATATGATGATATATGATGAAATTGATGAAGGTACATCCATGCTCAGGCCGTGATTCGAACCCGAGACCCCTGACTTCGTAGCGCGCCGTGTTAACCACTCCGCCACGAAGGTCGTCGAAAAGTGGACTTAAAACAACTCTCTTGAAACACGAAGATATAAATTTACTGCAATAATTTGATATATAGTTCAGAATATTAACATCTCGTTTTGTGATGTGGAAGTCGAAACTTCGAATATTTTGTTTTGAGATCAATCAGATATGGTTTGTAACGAGAAGCTCAATTCTGGGATTCCTGAAAGTGGTTGGCAACATTGCTACGTGGTGCTGCCTTGGAAACCTCAGTTGCTTTGTTTGTCTTTCCTTTTTGTGGCACCAGGTGGAAGAGTAAAATGGGACGCTACTTTTGTTCAGCAGAAGAAAGGCCTTTTCCGCGAAAATGCTTCAAGTGGTTATTTTTAGAGGCAAAATACCTCTTTCCTGATTATTTTTGGCACACTCACCGTACAAGAATCTTGAATCTACAACGGCAATAGCAGTTCACCTTTTGCATATTCTCCATAAGCCCTTTACTATTATTATTAATCTTATTATTATTATTTTGGTAGTGCCAGAGTTAAGAGCCGACCTCCTTGACTGAATGGTTAGCACAGCGACACCAGGGTTCCCGGGTTCGAATCACGACCTTTGTGAGTGTCCCTTCATTAATTCCATCATATTACATCACTCATCCTCATAGTCGCGATTAACCAAATGTGGAAGAAAAGCGACATAAAATAACTTAATTCAGTCAATCACTCAATCAGACTTGATAACAGAACATGCAATGTTTATTGTATATTTACATTGTTTAACTAACTAACTAACTCTCTAGCCTTCTTAAACCCGAAGGTTCATGGCTGCAGCAACACAGGCCTTCCATCTGTCCCTATCTTGAGCAAGATCTATATACTCTTTTCCATCCCTACCGATTTCCCTTAGGTCCATCTCAACGTTGTCCCTCCATCTTCGTCTTGGCCTTCCTACTGGTCTCTTACCATCAGGTTTCCCAACAAGAATCCTGTAAACTCCTCTTTCCTCTCCCATTCGTGCCACATGGCCTGCCCGCTAAGTCTTCTTGATTTAATTATTCTAATAATATCTGGACATGAATACAAATTATGTAGTTCTAAATTATGTAACCTTCTCCACTCGCCTGTCTCCTCATCCCTTTTAGGTCCAAAGATTTTCCTAAGGATCTTATTTTCAAATACTCTCAATTTATGTTCCTCTTTCAATGTAAGGGACCAAGTTTCACACCCATATAATACTACAGGCAAAATTACGGTTTTGTATATTTTAACTTTTAGTTTCTTAGATATTAAACGAGAAGACAAAAGTTTATGAAGAGAGAAGTAACATGCATTTCCTGAATTAAGCCTACTTTTTATTTACATTGTCTAGTGCTTTTTATTACTAAAACTCATTCTAAGGCCCGCCTTAGACGAAAGCATTTACCTTTAGCATTTTTCTTAACATTTATGCCATGATCACAATGGTACCGTGTAAAGTGAGACATGTTATGGCATTTCAGGTGCCATGGCATATTTCGTGGCATTTCTCAAGGATAGAACCGGCTCTATTTCCGTAGCATTTTTCGTAGCATAACCAATCAGAAGCGACCTCATGGTCACGAGTGCACATGTAATGGCGGTCGCGTGAGATGTAAACAAGGTATCACTTCACACTTCTAAACGACGATAACTATTCAACCGAGAGGAATATCGCTTCGTATTAAACGGTTTTAGGTAGAGAAGAATGGCGCTGCTTAAATACATACTTTACTGTACACATATGGAAGAATATATTAGCTTTTTCAATTGTGAACACCGTGCACTCAGCATTGACGGTGTAACTCCACGTGTCTTTCGTGCTGTATGTATTGTATGAACGTTGTAATGAAACAGTTAACCGAAATGTTCCGTAAAATGCTTTCGTGTAAAGTACTCTCTGTTATATGATTTTTGGAAGCATTTACATAGCATTTATGCTAGCAAAAATGTTAAAGGAAATGTTTTCGTCTAAAACTGACTTAACACTATGTTTCGAGAGAACACCTGTTGTCTCGTCTTCAGTTCAACAAATTTGTTTTTGCCGGCAGTGAGGATCGAACCCACGACACACTTATGACTTTACTCCCTAAGGCGATCCAGATTTGTAATAGTTTCTTAGCCCATTACATTTGGAGTAAAGTGAAAACCAGTGAACCTTACAATAAGTACAGTTTAAAGCAGCGGTTCTCCAACGTTTTTCATTGTATGTACTCTTTAGTTGTAACTAAACATGTAATGTACCCCCACCACAAGTTTTTTTCGAATAGTGGGTTTTGGGGACTTTTTTGACTGCCTTATCTGTGGGACTTTTTGATATGTTGATTCATTGAGTTGGGGTTTTATGTCCACTTCATGCACAGTAATGCTAATCGGAACTGGACCTACAGTTTAAAGTGGGATCCGAACCACTATGTGCCTCTACCGGGTATCGAACCCAGGACCACTTGACTACAAGGCGTTTTTTATATGTTGGTGGCCTGTATCAGCAATAGAGCAAAATGGCATTCGGGCTGTGTGTGGACAGATGGCAAACAAATAAAAATGAGAATCCTACGTGTATTATTTCATTCAGTGTTCCTACGTTTACAATGATTAGTTAGAAAAAATAAAATGTGAAAGACATGCATGCTAAGATAGTATATAAAAAGAACATTAATGTTCATATATATTTTCCAGAGTTATTGAGAGAAACAGTAAGGAACAAAAATAAGTTCGGTAAACAAACTGTCAAGCACATTTTAGAGTTTTATTGTAAATCCTCAGAGTTTTTAGACGTGCCTGCAATTGCCCGACAGTTTCTTGAAGTCTGGTTGTGCACTTGAAACTTTCAAGCGCATATTCGGCTCGAAATTGAGTCTATCTCGGTACTTGTTTTGTAGGTACACCACGGATTAAAAACCACTTTCCGAGCTGATTGGAAAATACCCTTCAAGTAGTTCCCCTGGGGGTACGCGTAGCACAATTTGAGAACCACTGATTTAAAGCATTAGACAATGGATAAGGATTATTAAGGTTGGAAAAGATTGGATTGATCTTGTCCAGGATAGGAACAGATGGAAGGTTTGTGTTGCTGCAGTCATAAACCTTCGGGTTTAAGAAGGCTAGAGTGTAAGTTAGACAATGGATAATGTCCAATTAACATCGCGTTCCCCCCTTCCCCGCCCAAAAAAATATTATCACTTACATTCGGAGAATTATTCATGAGAGAGCTCACTGCAAGCGTAGTTCACCAGAGTAATTCGCTATGAAACCAAGTATCACAGATTCGTTAGTGGCGTTCCAAAACTGGGGGCAAGGACAATTTACTTTTCCTTAGTAGACAAGGTTTAGCGCAGTGCGTGGGCAAAAGTGGCAAAAATTGTGGAGCAACTGCCCCTCCACGCCCCCCCTCCTAATCGCTGCCACTGATCTTGGGTGTATCATTTATTGTTTGTTCTATCATACATTTCATCGGTTTATCCTCATCAACATGATTTATACAATATAGAGGAAATTTACTTGAAATAATCGAAATATAAAGAAGTAGCAGCTCACAGACGCCAGTAATTGTTCGAAGTAACAATGAAGAGAATCTCCCCAGTCGCATGTGTAACGAATCCACTCGTAGAGTAGCAATGGCGAAAGAGTAAAATCTACAAAAAACTGGCAAATGTTTCAGAATCCTTCACCGAAGCACGAACTCGGGAATCCTTGAAACGCGGTAACAGTGTTAACCACTACGTTATCCAGTTGGCCCAAATAGAGGTTGCGGAAATGAAACACAGAAGCGGGATTGGGCAATGTCGTCGGTTTCTCATTTTAAATCCAAATATTTGACCCTGTTTATCCATGTTTTAGTATCAACAGAAAATAAACTTTATTCCATTTGATCAATTTTTGGCATGCAGTGTAATTGGACATCTTACCAGGGTTGTTAGAGGTCCAGGAACCCATAAATTCCAATCGGTTCTATTGTGTTCCGCTGCAGGACCGGAACCTTTTCTCTCGCACAATTTAAATTCGGTCCAAGTTGCGTATTGTTGAATTTTAAAAAAAAGTCCCTGGGCCGTATTTTAAACGAGCCGGAAGGAAGATTGGTGGACCGTATTTAAATTCATCCGGAAAAAAAATGTTCCTGGACCGTATTTAAATTGATCCGGAAAACTGTTCGTGGACCGAATTGAAATACTTTACAGATAAAAGGGTTCTTTAGGGTCCAGAACGCATTTACACTTGCTCATTTTCTCTCCTGGACCGGAATTAAACTTTTGACGTAACGCGACGTCTACTTATTTAACGTGCCTGACGTCATTCTGATTCTACGTTACAAGGGTAAGGTCAAACCCACAAAACAATTAAACAAATAAACAAAAGGCAATCATTAAGAACCTATTTACCTTTTGTCCCAGGGTAAGTGCCATCAGTTGGAGCCCAAGAGATTACATAGGGTTGAACAAATCACACTACAGGGTTAGTTCTATATATATACTGTAATTTCTATAAAAGAGCACATGCATAAACATTACATCATTGCCCCTTTCACTCAAACTTTCACTCACACATTCATATCTCGGCAATCCAAAATACATGAGTAATTAATACAATAATAGTTCGGCGGCATGTTTAAAGTTAGCTACATTAATTTAAACTGTTCTTAATTTGACATTTACTTTTGCATTTACGGAAAAACATGTTCCGGTAGGAGCTTAACCTGCACTACAAAAACACTACTCCTTTTATGTTGTTGTAGTTGAATGAATGTTAATCTATATATTGTTAATTTTGAGGTTAACGAGAATCACTGATATATAATTATATTGACAATTTATAGCGTCGTACAATCTGAATGTTAAATACTTTGGATGAATGGATAATTGAACGCTGTACGGTTTTACATGTTAAAATTATAGTTGGTGCAATTTAATCACCGTAATAAGCAATGTCTGTTCGAGATTTTTTATGTAATTAAAGCGAGTTCATTGGATGTCACGACGGGGCGAACGAAGCTTATCATTTTCACGTCCATTCCGGCTTACCTTTGTCGGCTCTGTCTGAAGTCGTCGTGGTGAAGTCGTGGATGTTTGCGGTGTGGTCAATAGATAGCTTCCGGGCGATAAGATAGGATCTCCGCATCTTCCTAGGTGGCAACTGGGTCGGACGCCCCCCAGCAGGGCCTTTCTCTGTCTCTACTCCATATTGATAGTACACAGACACGTGCGAAATAACACAACACGGAACGGTGCGACACACAAAGCGGATACTTTAAGCGGGTGGTTCGCGAAAGATTGTGTACGATAACACGCCGAAGAAAATCTGAGTAAAACTGGTTGATAGCGCGTCGAAGAAAACCCGAGTAAAACTGTGTCTTCCGCTTCTCTGCTCGTCTATTTATTTGCTATTCAAAAGGTTCGTTACTGTACCCTCTCTGTCCAAGCGTTGCTAAATTGTCCTCAAGTCGTAGACTCTTGTCCTGCTATTTTCGCCCGTATATTTGAAGTTCTTTGACCCTTTCAAAAAGCACCTCGAAGAGAGGTTAGCCTAAGATCGGGCCTATTGTAACCTGCACGTTCGTTCCGAAGACAGTGCCATGGAGTCTGTAGCTATTGTTATCCAGTCTAGCTGTTTAACCTTTAATATCGGGCTTAATTTGTCTCCTATCAAATTCTGCTTTGGGGATTTCGTCGATGATAATCTGCTGCTGGGCTGTCTTTAATTTCAGTTGAATCTGACCATTGGTAATAAAGTTGTATTTTTATATTTCTTTACCCGAGGTTCGGCCTCTTCTCTCGGGAAACAGGCTAGTCCTTCGCTCTCCGCCGTCCAACTCTCGGTGAACAGCCACAATCCAATGCATATTATTGCTTATTACGATGATTAATTGATTTACCTGATAATTAGCAAGATTTTATCGTTATAACATTCCCCTCTCCTTACACATGAATTTTTTCTGAGCTTAAGATTATATGCGAAGGGGAAATTCATCAAAACACAATTAATAATTAACGTTAAATCTTGCCTAATTATTACACATAGGCGCTCGAATAGGGACTCGAACCCTAGAATATAGTTGTCTTTCTCTACAGATTACATTGCACTTTTTAATTAATTTTACATCATTACATTTAATATTAACCAAACATAAAATTGCAGGATTACTCAACATTCATTTGCAGTTCTTGACTCTGTAACATTGATCATTTAAACAAACACCTTGCTAACACTTATGAGAATTATCCTATTATGTATGCATGTACATATGTAAACTTACTACATTCACACTCTAAGTTATGATGAAAATTCACTCTTTGAGATATAGTTCAAAATTATTGACTTACTACATAAAATATTTCTTATCATCAATTCAAACCTTTTAAAATACATGTTTCTTTACTAAATAATATCAATTCTGGGTAATAAGAATATAAATAATATGTTATTAATGTTGGCATTAACCTAACATGATATATGCTCAGATATTGATAGGTATATAGATATGTATATATATATATAAGTTCTCAGTTTTTTGAATATTAATAATACTATCATAATTGTGTTAAATTATTTACACTAGTATGCGGAATAATTTACAAGTTTAAAGGCTCTTTCGATGTTCAGTATTCTCCGCCGACACGAGCCGAGCTGTCGTCGGAAGGTGTTAGTTTTCCGCTCTTGCGCCGTGGCTGTTATCCCGACGAGTACCTGACTGGTAATCTGGCGCGTTGGGATTGAGTCCCCTACTCGTTGATGGTTGAGGCCATTGTTCGTCAGTCTCTTGCTTCTCATTGTTGTAGGCGGTTCTTACTAAATGAATAGCTTGTGTTCTGCCTTCTTCCATACGATTGTCTTCCTCCCCGCGTGAAAATTGTATGTCGCCACGCCCTCGGTAACCTGCGTTTGTGTTCTGTCCGCCTCCACGGTAGTTTCCTCGATTCGAGCGTTTGGTATCCCTGTCTCGCTGTCTTGGAGGACTGTACTGCGATTGTTCTTGTCGATTGAATTGTTGTCGACGTCCATTGTAGGTATTGCGTGTAGTCGCCATTTGCACTCGTGGAAAATTTTCTCCTCTCTTCCTATCAAAATTATTATTCCCTCTTCTGCTTGATTGATCTTCCCATCGATGTTTTTCGTTCTCCTTCAGCAAATCCATGTCTTCAAGGATAAGCGACATTCGGTCAAAATTTTCTAACACATCTCCTGTAAGCTGTCTCTGTACGTAGCTCGGGTACATAGCTCTGATGGCCGTGAGGATTTCTATCACTTCGGTTCCGGGCTTAAGCGAACGGAATTCATTCACCCTCTGCCAGAAAAACTGTTTGTATGTGAGCTTTCCGTTGATGTCGTACCGCTTGTTTCTTAACTGGGTAACCTTCCTCTCTACCAATGATCTGCACTGAAATTGTTCAATGAAAGCTTTTTCGAAGGTGCTAAAGGTCTTGAACGCTGGTACCTGGTGGTCTAACCAAATGCGTGCGGAACCGCGAAGAAGTTTCTGGATTAGCTTCAGGTGATCCTCTTCGTGAATCCCATAAAAAATGCAATCTCTTTTGAATTCTTGAAGAAACGTGGATGGCAAAGTTTCTGTCTTCTCTTGGTCGAAAATCATAAAGTTGTCCAGTGAAAACTTCGAGAAGATGGCACGCCTGCCTATTTCCGAGGTGGCTACACTGGTCTGTACCACGGAGTGGACTCGCGAGCAACTGCTATCCTGCTCCATTACGTCATCGCCGGTGGACTGACTCCCCGATCGAGATGGTTCCTGCGCTGATGTCGCCAGGGGTGTTGTTTCTCGCTGGTCTTCCTCGTTCCTTGTTCGTGGTGACTTAATAACGATTGAAGAAGTCTCTCTCTGCATCGTTTCTTTGATTCGTGTGACGTCTTGGCGTAAGTCTTGCGTCATGTTTTTTATCTTCCTCCATTGCTGTTCTTCTGAGGTCATCTTTGTTTCGATTTGTCCAAATCTTTCTTCCACCATTCTGGAATCCGCTGCAAGTCGACGATCAACCATTCGGAATTCCTCTTCCATTCTCTTTTCTACGTCATTCTTCTTTTCTTCTATCTTCTCTCCCAGGTGTGCCAGGTGTTCATGGATCTGCCTGACTTCAGTTTCCACTGTTTTTTCCAGGTTCTCAATGTCTTTCGAGTTATCACGATGTCTTTCAACACACTCTTCTTGGGCTTTTTCTATTTTCTCATCATTCTTTTTTAATGCTTGTAGAAACTGATCCATCATCTCTCGGTGTTGTTGTTCTTTCTCTCTTCTTCGCAATTCTTTTTGCTTTTCTTTCTCTTCTTCCAATTTTCTTTTCTTCTCTTTCTCTTCTTCTTCCAATTTCCTCTTCCTTTCTTTCTCTTCTTCTTCCAATTTCCTCTTCCTTTCTTTCTCTTCTTCTTCCAATTTTCTCTTTTCCTCTTTCTCTTCTTCTTCCAATTTTCTCTTCCTTTCTTTCTCCTCTTTTCGACGTTCTTTCTGTTCTTCTTCCAATTTCCTCTTCCTTTCTTTCTCTTTTTCTTCCAATTTCCTCTTCCTTTCTTTCTCTTCTTCTTCCAATTTTCTCTTCTCCTCTTTCTCTTCTTCTTCCAATTTTCTCTTCCTTTCTTTCTCCTCTTTTCGACGTTCTTTCTCTTCTTCTTGTTGCTTCATCATCGTAGTGAAGAGCGCCATTATCGCTTGAACATCCATGGTGCCTTGGGTTGGTAACACTGCCGTTGGCTGCTCACTTTCAGGGATAACGGTATTCTCCGGAGCACGGTTGCTTTCTCCTCCCTGGTCGCCTTCCAGTAACGTCACTTCCTCTCCTTCCTTTGGATTGTCCATTTCTTCAATCTTCTTCCTTTGTCGAGTTATTCTCTCCATCACCCTTCTCCTCGGTCGTTATTCTCTCTCTCTTCTTCCTTGGATTCGATGCGTTCTCGCAGCGAGATATAAATTTCTCTTTTCTTTTTCATAAATAGACCCTACGGGGTTTTGCGTCTCCCCCCTTACCATCCTCGATCGATGCTTTATCCTTATCGCCGCATAACAATCCAAAATCTCTCGCTATGTAAATTACTTTAACCATTGTTACTTCACGCCCACTATATATATTGCACAAACAATTAAATACTCAATTCACATGCTAACTATGCGTAAATACACTTAAATACTCTAAACTAGAAAATTACTGATTATAGCAACACAAAGAACTAAACGCTTCATACTCTAGGCGTCCTGCGTGGTATTTTTTTAACTGCAATAAGTGATTAATATTTGATTTTCTACCTCTATCAATCTCTTGGTTCCTGTCGAAGGCATGTAGGCACATAGCTCTATAGCTGAATAATTATGGCACAATAAACTCATTTTTGCGACTATTAATAACTTCCTTCCAACTATCGACACTTATTTAAACTTCGGGCCTACTCGGACCTACACGTCGAATGTTCGGGATTACTCGTCGAACCTACATGTCGCATGTTCGGAATTACTCGTCGAATATACATGTCACTTGTTCGGAATTACTCGTCGAACCTACATGTCGCATGTTCGGGCGCCATCTTTTGACGTAACGCGACGTCTACTTATTTAACGTGCCTGACGTCATTCTGATTCTACGTTACAAGGGTAAGGTCAAACCCACAAAACAATTAAACAAATAAACAAAAGGCAATCATTAAGAACCTATTTACCTTTTGTCCCAGGGTAAGTGCCATCAGTTGGAGCCCAAGAGATTACATAGGGTAGAACAAATCACACTACAGGGTTAGTTCTATATATATACTGTAATTTCTATAAAAGAGCACATGCATAAACATTACATCATTGCCCCTTTCACTCACACATTCATATCTCGGCAATCCAAAATACATGAGTAATTAATACAATAATAGTTCGGCGGCATGTTTAAAGTTAGCTACATTAATTTAAACTGTTCTTAATTTGACATTTACTTTTGCATTTACGGAAAAACATGTTCCGGTAGGAGCTTAACCTGCACTACAAAAACACTACTCCTTTTATGTTGTTGTAGTTGAATGAATGTTAATCTATATATTGTTAATTTTGAGGTTAACGAGGATCACTGATATATAATTATATTGACAATTTATAGCGTCGTACAATCTGAATGTTAAATACTTTGGATGAATGGATAATTGAACGCTGTACGGTTTTACATGTTAAAATTATAGTTGGTGCAATTTAATCACCGTAATAAGCAATGTCTGTTCGAGATTTTTTATGTAATTAAAGCGAGTTCATTGGATGTCACGACGGGGCGAACGAAGCTTATCATTTTCACGTCCATTCCGGCTTACCTTTGTCGGCTCTGTCTGAAGTCGTCGTGGTGAAGTCGTGGATGTTTGCGGTGTGGTCAATAGATAGTTTCCGGGCGATAAGATAGGATCTCCGCATCTTCCTAGGTGGCAACTGGGTCGGACGCCCCCCAGCAGGGCCTTTCTCTGTCTCTACTCCATATTGATAGTACACAGACACGTGCGAAATAACACAACACGGAACGGTGCGACACACAAAGCGGATACTTTAAGCGGGTGGTTCGCGAAAGATTGTGTACGATAACACGCCGAAGAAAATCTGAGTAAAACTGGTTGATAGCGCGTCGAAGAAAACCCGAGTAAAACTGTGTCTTCCGCTTCTCTGCTCGTCTATTTATTTGCTATTCAAAAGGTTCGTTACTGTACCCTCTCTGTCCAAGCGTTGCTAAATTGTCCTCAAGTCGTAGACTCTTGTCCTGCTATTTTCGCCCGTATATTTGGAGTTCTTTGACCCTTTCAAAAAGCACCTCGAAGAGAGGTTAGCCTAAGATCGGGCCTATTGTAACCTGCACGTTCGTTCCGAAGACAGTGCCATGGAGTCTGTAGCTATTGTTATCCAGTCTAGCTGTTTAACCTTTAATATCGGGCTTAATTTGTCTCCTATCAAATTCTGCTTTGGGGATTTCGTCGATGATAATCTGCTGCTGGGCTGTCTTTAATTTCAGTTGAATCTGACCATTGGTAATAAAGTTGTATTTTTATATTTCTTTACCCGAGGCTCGGCCTCTTCTCTCGGGAAACAGGCTAGTCCTTCGCTCTCCGCCGTCCAACTCTCGGTGAACAGCCACAATCCAATGCATATTATTGCTTATTACGATGATTAATTGATTTACCTGATAATTAGCAAGATTTTATCGTTATAACATTCCCCTCTCCTTACACATGAATTTTTTCTGAGCTTAAGATTATATGCGAAGGGGAAATTCATCAAAACACAATTAATAATTAACGTTAAATCTTGCCTAATTATTACACATAGGCGCTCGAATAGGGACTCGAACCCTAGAATATAGTTGTCTTTCTCTACAGATTACATTGCACTTTTTAATTAATTTTACATCATTACATTTAATATTAACCAAACATAAAATTGCAGGATTACTCAACATTCATTTGCAGTTCTTGACTCTGTAACATTGATCATTTAAACAAACACCTTGCTAACACTTATGAGAATTATCCTATTATGTATGCATGTACATATGTAAACTTACTACATTCACACTCTAAGTTATGATGAAAATTCACTCTTTGAGATATAGTTCAAAATTATTGACTTACTACATAAAATATTTCTTATCATCAATTCAAACCTTTTAAAATACATGTTTCTTTACTAAATAATATCAATTCTGGGTAATAAGAATATAAATAATATGTTATTAATGTTGGCATTAACCTAACATGATATATGCTCAGATATTGATAGGTATATAGATATGTATATATATATAAGTTCTCAGTTTTTTGAATATTAATAATACTATCATAATTGTGTTAAATTATTTACACTAGTATGCGGAATAATTTACAAGTTTAAAGGCTCTTTCGATGTTCAGTATTCTCCGCCGACACGAGCCGAGCTGTCGTCGGAAGGTGTTAGTTTTCCGCTCTTGCGCCGTGGCTGTTATCCCGACGAGTACCTGACTGGTAATCTGGCGCGTTGGGATTGAGTCCCCTACTCGTTGATGGTTGAGGCCATTGTTCGTCAGTCTCTTGCTTCTCATTGTTGTAGGCGGTTCTTACTAAATGAATAGCTTGTGTTCTGCCTTCTTCCATACGATTGTCTTCCTCCCCGCGTGAAAATTGTATGTCGCCACGCCCTCGGTAACCTGCGTTTGTGTTCTGTCCGCCTCCACGGTAGTTTCCTCGATTCGAGCGTTTGGTATCCCTGTCTCGCTGTCTTGGAGGACTGTACTGCGATTGTTCTTGTCGATTGAATTGTTGTCGACGTCCATTGTAGGTATTGCGTGTAGTCGCCATTTGCACTCGTGGAAAATTTTCTCCTCTCTTCCTATCAAAATTATTATTCCCTCTTCTGCTTGATTGATCTTCCCATCGATGTTTTTCGTTCTCCTTCAGCAAATCCATGTCTTCAAGGATAAGCGACATTCGGTCAAAATTTTCTAACACATCTCCTGTAAGCTGTCTCTGTACGTAGCTCGGGTACATAGCTCTGATGGCCGTGAGGATTTCTATCACTTCGGTTCCGGGCTTAAGCGAACGGAATTCATTCACCCTCTGCCAGAAAAACTGTTTGTATGTGAGCTTTCCGTTGATGTCGTACCGCTTGTTTCTTAACTGGGTAACCTTCCTCTCTACCAATGATCTGCACTGAAATTGTTCAATGAAAGCTTTTTCGAAGGTGCTAAAGGTCTTGAACGCTGGTACCTGGTGGTCTAACCAAATGCGTGCGGAACCGCGAAGAAGTTTCTGGATTAGCTTCAGGTGATCCTCTTCGTGAATCCCATAAAAAATGCAATCTCTTTTGAATTCTTGAAGAAACGTGGATGGCAAAGTTTCTGTCTTCTCTTGGTCGAAAATCATAAAGTTGTCCAGTGAAAACTTCGAGAAGATGGCACGCCTGCCTATTTCCGAGGTGGCTACACTGGTCTGTACCACGGAGTGGACTCGCGAGCAACTGCTATCCTGCTCCATTACGTCATCGCCGGTGGACTGACTCCCCGATCGAGATGGTTCCTGCGCTGATGTCGCCAGGGGTGTTGTTTCTCGCTGGTCTTCCTCGTTCCTTGTTCGTGGTGACTTAATAACGATTGAAGAAGTCTCTCTCTGCATCGTTTCTTTGATTCGTGTGACGTCTTGGCGTAAGTCTTGCGTCATGTTTTTTATCTTCCTCCATTGCTGTTCTTCTGAGGTCATCTTTGTTTCGATTTGTCCAAATCTTTCTTCCACCATTCTGGAATCCGCTGCAAGTCGACGATCAACCATTCGGAATTCCTCTTCCATTCTCTTTTCTACGTCATTCTTCTTTTCTTCTATCTTCTCTCCCAGGTGTGCCAGGTGTTCATGGATCTGCCTGACTTCAGTTTCCACTGTTTTTTCCAGGTTCTCAATGTCTTTCGAGTTATCACGATGTCTTTCAACACACTCTTCTTGGGCTTTTTCTATTTTCTCATCATTCTTTTTTAATGCTTGTAGAAACTGATCCATCATCTCTCGGTGTTGTTGTTCTTTCTCTCTTCTTCGCAATTCTTTTTGCTTTTCTTTCTCTTCTTCTTCCAATTTTCTCTTCTTCTCTTTCTCTTCTTCTTCCAATTTCCTCTTCCTTTCTTTCTCTTCTTCTTCCAATTTCCTCTTCCTTTCTTTCTCTTCTTCTTCCAATTTTCTCTTTTCCTCTTTCTCTTCTTCTTCCAATTTTCTCTTCCTTTCTTTCTCCTCTTTTCGACGTTCTTTCTGTTCTTCTTCCAATTTCCTCTTCCTTTCTTTCTCTTTTTCTTCCAATTTCCTCTTCCTTTCTTTCTCTTCTTCTTCCAATTTTCTCTTCTCCTCTTTCTCTTCTTCTTCCAATTTTCTCTTCCTTTCTTTCTCCTCTTTTCGACGTTCTTTCTCTTCTTCTTGTTGCTTCATCATCGTAGTGAAGAGCGCCATTATCGCTTGAACATCCATGGTGCCTTGGGTTGGTAACACTGCCGTTGGCTGCTCACTTTCAGGGATAACGGTATTCTCCGGAGCACGGTTGCTTTCTCCTCCCTGGTCGCCTTCCAGTAACGTCACTTCCTCTCCTTCCTTTGGATTGTCCATTTCTTCAATCTTCTTCCTTTGTCGAGTTATTCTCTCCATCACCCTTCTCCTCGGTCGTTATTCTCTCTCTCTTCTTCCTTGGATTCGATGCGTTCTCGCAGCGAGATATAAATTTCTCTTTTCTTTTTCATAAATAGACCCTACGGGGTTTTGCGTCTCCCCCCTTACCATCCTCGATCGATGCTTTATCCTTATCGCCGCATAACAATCCAAAATCTCTCGCTATGTAAATTACTTTAACCATTGTTACTTCACGCCCACTATATATATTGCACAAACAATTAAATACTCAATTCACATGCTAACTATGCGTAAATACACTTAAATACTCTAAACTAGAAAATTACTGATTATAGCAACACAAAGAACTAAACGCTTCATACTCTAGGCGTCCTGCGTGGTATTTTTTTAACTGCAATAAGTGATTAATATTTGATTTTCTACCTCTATCAATCTCTTGGTTCCTGTCGAAGGCATGTAGGCACATAGCTCTATAGCTGAATAATTATGGCACAATAAACTCATTTTTGCGACTATTAATAACTTCCTTCCAACTATCGACACTTATTTAAACTTCGGGCCTACTCGGACCTACACGTCGAATGTTCGGGATTACTCGTCGAACCTACATGTCGCATGTTCGGAATTACTCGTCGAATATACATGTCACTTGTTCGGAATTACTCGTCGAACCTACATGTCGCATGTTCGGGCGCCATCTTTTGACGTAACGCGACGTCTACTTATTTAACGTGCCTGACGTCATTCTGATTCTACGTTACAAGGGTAAGGTCAAACCCACAAAACAATTAAACAAATAAACAAAAGGCAATCATTAAGAACCTATTTACCTTTTGTCCCAGGGTAAGTGCCATCAGTTGGAGCCCAAGAGATTACATAGGGTAGAACAAATCACACTACAGGGTTAGTTCTATATATATACTGTAATTTCTATAAAAGAGCACATGCATAAACATTACATCATTACCCCTTTCACTCACACATTCATATCTCGGCAATCCAAAATACATGAGTAATTAATACAATAATAGTTCGGCGGCATGTTTAAAGTTAGCTACATTAATTTAAACTGTTCTTAATTTGACATTTACTTTTGCATTTACGGAAAAACATGTTCCGGTAGGAGCTTAACCTGCACTACAAAAACACTACTCCTTTTATGTTGTTGTAGTTGAATGAATGTTAATCTATATATTGTTAATTTTGAGGTTAACGAGGATCACTGATATATAATTATATTGACAATTTATAGCGTCGTACAATCTGAATGTTAAATACTTTGGATGAATGGATAATTGAACGCTGTACGGTTTTACATGTTAAAATTATAGTTGGTGCAATTTAATCACCGTAATAAGCAATGTCTGTTCGAGATTTTTTATGTAATTAAAGCGAGTTCATTGGATGTCACGACGGGGCGAACGAAGCTTATCATTTTCACGTCCATTCCGGCTTACCTTTGTCGGCTCTGTCTGAAGTCGTCGTGGTGAAGTCGTGGATGTTTGCGGTGTGGTCAATAGATAGCTTCCGGGCGATAAGATAGGATCTCCGCATCTTCCTAGGTGGCAACTGGGTCGGACGCCCCCCAGCAGGGCCTTTCTCTGTCTCTACTCCATATTGATAGTACACAGACACGTGCGAAATAACACAACACGGAACGGTGCGACACACAAAGCGGATACTTTAAGCGGGTGGTTCGCGAAAGATTGTGTACGATAACACGCCGAAGAAAATCTGAGTAAAACTGGTTGATAGCGCGTCGAAGAAAACCCGAGTAAAACTGTGTCTTCCGCTTCTCTGCTCGTCTATTTATTTGCTATTCAAAAGGTTCGTTACTGTACCCTCTCTGTCCAAGCGTTGCTAAATTGTCCTCAAGTCGTAGACTCTTGTCCTGCTATTTTCGCCCGTATATTTGGAGTTCTTTGACCCTTTCAAAAAGCACCTCGAAGAGAGGTTAGCCTAAGATCGGGCCTATTGTAACCTGCACGTTCGTTCCGAAGACAGTGCCATGGAGTCTGTAGCTATTGTTATCCAGTCTAGCTGTTTAACCTTTAATATCGGGCTTAATTTGTCTCCTATCAAATTCTGCTTTGGGGATTTCGTCGATGATAATCTGCTGCTGGGCTGTCTTTAATTTCAGTTGAATCTGACCATTGGTAATAAAGTTGTATTTTTATATTTCTTTACCCGAGGCTCGGCCTCTTCTCTCGGGAAACAGGCTAGTCCATCGCTCTCCGCCGTCCAACTCTCGGTGAACAGCCACAATCCAATGCATATTATTGCTTATTACGATGATTAATTGATTTACCTAATAATTAGCAAGATTTTATCGTTATAACATTCCCCTCTCCTTACACATGAATTTTTTCTGAGCTTAAGATTATATGCGAAGGGGAAATTCATCAAAACACAATTAATAATTAACGTTAAATCTTGCCTAATTATTACACATAGGCGCTCGAATAGGGACTCGAACCCTAGAATATAGTTGTCTTTCTCTACAGATTACATTGCACTTTTTAATTAATTTTACATCATTACATTTAATATTAACCAAACATAAAATTGCAGGATTACTCAACATTCATTTGCAGTTCTTGACTCTGTAACATTGATCATTTAAACAAACACCTTGCTAACACTTATGAGAATTATCCTATTATGTATGCATGTACATATGTAAACTTACTACATTCACACTCTAAGTTATGATGAAAATTCACTCTTTGAGATATAGTTCAAAATTATTGACTTACTACATAAAATATTTCTTATCATCAATTCAAACCTTTTAAAATACATGTTTCTTTACTAAATAATATCAATTCTGGGTAATAAGAATATAAATAATATGTTATTAATGTTGGCATTAACCTAACATGATATATGCTCAGATATTGATAGGTATATAGATATGTATATATATATAAGTTCTCAGTTTTTTGAATATTAATAATACTATCATAATTGTGTTAAATTATTTACACTAGTATGCGGAATAATTTACAAGTTTAAAGGCTCTTTCGATGTTCAGTATTCTCCGCCGACACGAGCCGAGCTGTCGTCGGAAGGTGTTAGTTTTCCGCTCTTGCGCCGTGGCTGTTATCCCGACGAGTACCTGACTGGTAATCTGGCGCGTTGGGATTGAGTCCCCTACTCGTTGATGGTTGAGGCCATTGTTCGTCAGTCTCTTGCTTCTCATTGTTGTAGGCGGTTCTTACTAAATGAATAGCTTGTGTTCTGCCTTCTTCCATACGATTGTCTTCCTCCCCGCGTGAAAATTGTATGTCGCCACGCCCTCGGTAACCTGCGTTTGTGTTCTGTCCGCCTCCACGGTAGTTTCCTCGATTCGAGCGTTTGGTATCCCTGTCTCGCTGTCTTGGAGGACTGTACTGCGATTGTTCTTGTCGATTGAATTGTTGTCGACGTCCATTGTAGGTATTGCGTGTAGTCGCCATTTGCACTCGTGGAAAATTTTCTCCTCTCTTCCTATCAAAATTATTATTCCCTCTTCTGCTTGATTGATCTTCCCGTCGATGTTTTTCGTTCTCCTTCAGCAAATCCATGTCTTCAAGGATAAGCGACATTCGGTCAAAATTTTCTAACACATCTCCTGTAAGCTGTCTCTGTACGTAGCTCGGGTACATAGCTCTGATGGCCGTGAGGATTTCTATCACTTCGGTTCCGGGCTTAAGCGAACGGAATTCATTCACCCTCTGCCAGAAAAACTGTTTGTATGTGAGCTTTCCGTTGATGTCGTACCGCTTGTTTCTTAACTGGGTAACCTTCCTCTCTACCAATGATCTGCACTGAAATTGTTCAATGAAAGCTTTTTCGAAGGTGCTAAAGGTCTTGAACGCTGGTACCTGGTGGTCTAACCAAATGCGTGCGGAACCGCGAAGAAGTTTCTGGATTAGCTTCAGGTGATCCTCTTCGTGAATCCCATAAAAAATGCAATCTCTTTTGAATTCTTGAAGAAACGTGGATGGCAAAGTTTCTGTCTTCTCTTGGTCGAAAATCATAAAGTTGTCCAGTGAAACCTTCGAGAAGATGGCACGCCTGCCTATTTCCGAGGTGGCTACACTGGTCTGTACCACGGAGTGGACTCGCGAGCAACTGCTATCCTGCTCCATTACGTCATCGCCGGTGGACTGACTCCCCGATCGAGATGGTTCCTGCGCTGATGTCGCCAGGGGTGTTGTTTCTCGCTGGTCTTCCTCGTTCCTTGTTCGTGGTGACTTAATAACGATTGAAGAAGTCTCTCTCTGCATCGTTTCTTTGATTCGTGTGACGTCTTGGCGTAAGTCTTGCGTCATGTTTTTTATCTTCCTCCATTGCTGTTCTTCTGAGGTCATCTTTGTTTCGATTTGTCCAAATCTTTCTTCCACCATTCTGGAATCCGCTGCAAGTCGACGATCAACCATTCGGAATTCCTCTTCCATTCTCTTTTCTACGTCATTCTTCTTTTCTTCTATCTTCTCTCCCAGGTGTGCCAGGTGTTCATGGATCTGCCTGACTTCAGTTTCCACTGTTTTTTCCAGGTTCTCAATGTCTTTCGAGTTATCACGATGTCTTTCAACACACTCTTCTTGGGCTTTTTCTATTTTCTCATCATTCTTTTTTAATGCTTGTAGAAACTGATCCATCATCTCTCGGTGTTGTTGTTCTTTCTCTCTTCTTCGCAATTCTTTTTGCTTTTCTTTCTCTTCTTCTTCCAATTTTCTCTTCTTCTCTTTCTCTTCTTCTTCCAATTTCCTCTTCCTTTCTTTCTCTTCTTCTTCCAATTTCCTCTTCCTTTCTTTCTCTTCTTCTTCCAATTTTCTCTTTTCCTCTTTCTCTTCTTCTTCCAATTTTCTCTTCCTTTCTTTCTCCTCTTTTCGACGTTCTTTCTGTTCTTCTTCCAATTTCCTCTTCCTTTCTTTCTCTTTTTCTTCCAATTTCCTCTTCCTTTCTTTCTCTTCTTCTTCCAATTTTCTCTTCTCCTCTTTCTCTTCTTCTTCCAATTTTCTCTTCCTTTCTTTCTCCTCTTTTCGACGTTCTTTCTCTTCTTCTTGTTGCTTCATCATCGTAGTGAAGAGCGCCATTATCGCTTGAACATCCATGGTGCCTTGGGTTGGTAACACTGCCGTTGGCTGCTCACTTTCAGGGATAACGGTATTCTCCGGAGCACGGTTGCTTTCTCCTCCCTGGTCGCCTTCCAGTAACGTCACTTCCTCTCCTTCCTTTGGATTGTCCATTTCTTCAATCTTCTTCCTTTGTCGAGTTATTCTCTCCATCACCCTTCTCCTCGGTCGTTATTCTCTCTCTCTTCTTCCTTGGATTCGATGCGTTCTCGCAGCGAGATATAAATTTCTCTTTTCTTTTTCATAAATAGACCCTACGGGGTTTTGCGTCTCCCCCCTTACCATCCTCGATCGATGCTTTATCCTTATCGCCGCATAACAATCCAAAATCTCTCGCTATGTAAATTACTTTAACCATTGTTACTTCACGCCCACTATATATATTGCACAAACAATTAAATACTCAATTCACATGCTAACTATGCGTAAATACACTTAAATACTCTAAACTAGAAAATTACTGATTATAGCAACACAAAGAACTAAACGCTTCATACTCTAGGCGTCCTGCGTGGTATTTTTTTAACTGCAATAAGTGATTAATATTTGATTTTCTACCTCTATCAATCTCTTGGTTCCTGTCGAAGGCATGTAGGCACATAGCTCTATAGCTGAATAATTATGGCACAATAAACTCATTTTTGCGACTATTAATAACTTCCTTCCAACTATCGACACTTATTTAAACTTCGGGCCTACTCGGACCTACACGTCGAATGTTCGGGATTACTCGTCGAACCTACATGTCGCATGTTCGGAATTACTCGTCGAATATACATGTCACTTGTTCGGAATTACTCGTCGAACCTACATGTCGCATGTTCGGGCGCCATCTTTTGACGTAACGCGACGTCTACTTATTTAACGTGCCTGACGTCATTCTGATTCTACGTTACAAGGGTAAGGTCAAACCCACAAAACAATTAAACAAATAAACAAAAGGCAATCATTAAGAACCTATTTACCTTTTGTCCCAGGGTAAGTGCCATCAGTTGGAGCCCAAGAGATTACATAGGGTAGAACAAATCACACTACAGGGTTAGTTCTATATATATACTGTAATTTCTATAAAGGAGCACATGCATAAACATTACATCATTGCCCCTTTCACTCACACATTCATATCTCGGCAATCCAAAATACATGAGTAATTAATACAATAATAGTTCGGCGGCATGTTTAAAGTTAGCTACATTAATTTAAACTGTTCTTAATTTGACATTTACTTTTGCATTTACGGAAAAACATGTTCCGGTAGGAGCTTAACCTGCACTACAAAAACACTACTCCTTTTATGTTGTTGTAGTTGAATGAATGTTAATCTATATATTGTTAATTTTGAGGTTAACGAGGATCACTGATATATAATTATATTGACAATTTATAGCGTCGTACAATCTGAATGTTAAATACTTTGGATGAATGGATAATTGAACGCTGTACGGTTTTACATGTTAAAATTATAGTTGGTGCAATTTAATCACCGTAATAAGCAATGTCTGTTCGAGATTTTTTATGTAATTAAAGCGAGTTCATTGGATGTCACGACGGGGCGAACGAAGCTTATCATTTTCACGTCCATTCCGGCTTACCTTTGTCGGCTCTGTCTGAAGTCGTCGTGGTGAAGTCGTGGATGTTTGCGGTGTGGTCAATAGATAGTTTCCGGGCGATAAGATAGGATCTCCGCATCTTCCTAGGTGGCAACTGGGTCGGACGCCCCCCAGCAGGGCCTTTCTCTGTCTCTACTCCATATTGATAGTACACAGACACGTGCGAAATAACACAACACGGAACGGTGCGACACACAAAGCGGATACTTTAAGCGGGTGGTTCGCGAAAGATTGTGTACGATAACACGCCGAAGAAAATCTGAGTAAAACTGGTTGATAGCGCGTCGAAGAAAACCCGAGTAAAACTGTGTCTTCCGCTTCTCTGCTCGTCTATTTATTTGCTATTCAAAAGGTTCGTTACTGTACCCTCTCTGTCCAAGCGTTGCTAAATTGTCCTCAAGTCGTAGACTCTTGTCCTGCTATTTTCGCCCGTATATTTGGAGTTCTTTGACCCTTTCAAAAAGCACCTCGAAGAGAGGTTAGCCTAAGATCGGGCCTATTGTAACCTGCACGTTCGTTCCGAAGACAGTGCCATGGAGTCTGTAGCTATTGTTATCCAGTCTAGCTGTTTAACCTTTAATATCGGGCTTAATTTGTCTCCTATCAAATTCTGCTTTGGGGATTTCGTCGATGATAATCTGCTGCTGGGCTGTCTTTAATTTCAGTTGAATCTGACCATTGGTAATAAAGTTGTATTTTTATATTTCTTTACCCGAGGCTCGGCCTCTTCTCTCGGGAAACAGGCTAGTCCTTCGCTCTCCGCCGTCCAACTCTCGGTGAACAGCCACAATCCAATGCATATTATTGCTTATTACGATGATTAATTGATTTACCTGATAATTAGCAAGATTTTATCGTTATAACATTCCCCTCTCCTTACACATGAATTTTTTCTGAGCTTAAGATTATATGCGAAGGGGAAATTCATCAAAACACAATTAATAATTAACGTTAAATCTTGCCTAATTATTACACATAGGCGCTCGAATAGGGACTCGAACCCTAGAATATAGTTGTCTTTCTCTACAGATTACATTGCACTTTTTAATTAATTTTACATCATTACATTTAATATTAACCAAACATAAAATTGCAGGATTACTCAACATTCATTTGCAGTTCTTGACTCTGTAACATTGATCATTTAAACAAACACCTTGCTAACACTTATGAGAATTATCCTATTATGTATGCATGTACATATGTAAACTTACTACATTCACACTCTAAGTTATGATGAAAATTCACTCTTTGAGATATAGTTCAAAATTATTGACTTACTACATAAAATATTTCTTATCATCAATTCAAACCTTTTAAAATACATGTTTCTTTACTAAATAATATCAATTCTGGGTAATAAGAATATAAATAATATGTTATTAATGTTGGCATTAACCTAACATGATATATGCTCAGATATTGATAGGTATATAGATATGTATATATATATAAGTTCTCAGTTTTTTGAATATTAATAATACTATCATAATTGTGTTAAATTATTTACACTAGTATGCGGAATAATTTACAAGTTTAAAGGCTCTTTCGATGTTCAGTATTCTCCGCCGACACGAGCCGAGCTGTCGTCGGAAGGTGTTAGTTTTCCGCTCTTGCGCCGTGGCTGTTATCCCGACGAGTACCTGACTGGTAATCTGGCGCGTTGGGATTGAGTCCCCTACTCGTTGATGGTTGAGGCCATTGTTCGTCAGTCTCTTGCTTCTCATTGTTGTAGGCGGTTCTTACTAAATGAATAGCTTGTGTTCTGCCTTCTTCCATACGATTGTCTTCCTCCCCGCGTGAAAATTGTATGTCGCCACGCCCTCGGTAACCTGCGTTTGTGTTCTGTCCGCCTCCACGGTAGTTTCCTCGATTCGAGCGTTTGGTATCCCTGTCTCGCTGTCTTGGAGGACTGTACTGCGATTGTTCTTGTCGATTGAATTGTTGTCGACGTCCATTGTAGGTATTGCGTGTAGTCGCCATTTGCACTCGTGGAAAATTTTCTCCTCTCTTCCTATCAAAATTATTATTCCCTCTTCTGCTTGATTGATCTTCCCATCGATGTTTTTCGTTCTCCTTCAGCAAATCCATGTCTTCAAGGATAAGCGACATTCGGTCAAAATTTTCTAACACATCTCCTGTAAGCTGTCTCTGTACGTAGCTCGGGTACATAGCTCTGATGGCCGTGAGGATTTCTATCACTTCGGTTCCGGGCTTAAGCGAACGGAATTCATTCACCCTCTGCCAGAAAAACTGTTTGTATGTGAGCTTTCCGTTGATGTCGTACCGCTTGTTTCTTAACTGGGTAACCTTCCTCTCTACCAATGATCTGCACTGAAATTGTTCAATGAAAGCTTTTTCGAAGGTGCTAAAGGTCTTGAACGCTGGTACCTGGTGGTCTAACCAAATGCGTGCGGAACCGCGAAGAAGTTTCTGGATTAGCTTCAGGTGATCCTCTTCGTGAATCCCATAAAAAATGCAATCTCTTTTGAATTCTTGAAGAAACGTGGATGGCAAAGTTTCTGTCTTCTCTTGGTCGAAAATCATAAAGTTGTCCAGTGAAAACTTCGAGAAGATGGCACGCCTGCCTATTTCCGAGGTGGCTACACTGGTCTGTACCACGGAGTGGACTCGCGAGCAACTGCTATCCTGCTCCATTACGTCATCGCCGGTGGACTGACTCCCCGATCGAGATGGTTCCTGCGCTGATGTCGCCAGGGGTGTTGTTTCTCGCTGGTCTTCCTCGTTCCTTGTTCGTGGTGACTTAATAACGATTGAAGAAGTCTCTCTCTGCATCGTTTCTTTGATTCGTGTGACGTCTTGGCGTAAGTCTTGCGTCATGTTTTTTATTTTCCTCCATTGCTGTTCTTCTGAGGTCATCTTTGTTTCGATTTGTCCAAATCTTTCTTCCACCATTCTGGAATCCGCTGCAAGTCGACGATCAACCATTCGGAATTCCTCTTCCATTCTCTTTTCTACGTCATTCTTCTTTTCTTCTATCTTCTCTCCCAGGTGTGCCAGGTGTTCATGGATCTGCCTGACTTCAGTTTCCACTGTTTTTTCCAGGTTCTCAATGTCTTTCGAGTTATCACGATGTCTTTCAACACACTCTTCTTGGGCTTTTTCTATTTTCTCATCATTCTTTTTTAATGCTTGTAGAAACTGATCCATCATCTCTCGGTGTTGTTGTTCTTTCTCTCTTCTTCGCAATTCTTTTTGCTTTTCTTTCTCTTCTTCTTCCAATTTTCTTTTCTTCTCTTTCTCTTCTTCTTCCAATTTCCTCTTCCTTTCTTTCTCTTCTTCTTCCAATTTCCTCTTCCTTTCTTTCTCTTCTTCTTCCAATTTTCTCTTTTCCTCTTTCTCTTCTTCTTCCAATTTTCTCTTCCTTTCTTTCTCCTCTTTTCGACGTTCTTTCTGTTCTTCTTCCAATTTCCTCTTCCTTTCTTTCTCTTTTTCTTCCAATTTCCTCTTCCTTTCTTTCTCTTCTTCTTCCAATTTTCTCTTCTCCTCTTTCTCTTCTTCTTCCAATTTTCTCTTCCTTTCTTTCTCCTCTTTTCGACGTTCTTTCTCTTCTTCTTGTTGCTTCATCATCGTAGTGAAGAGCGCCATTATCGCTTGAACATCCATGGTGCCTTGGGTTGGTAACACTGCCGTTGGCTGCTCACTTTCAGGGATAACGGTATTCTCCGGAGCACGGTTGCTTTCTCCTCCCTGGTCGCCTTCCAGTAACGTCACTTCCTCTCCTTCCTTTGGATTGTCCATTTCTTCAATCTTCTTCCTTTGTCGAGTTATTCTCTCCATCACCCTTCTCCTCGGTCGTTATTCTCTCTCTCTTCTTCCTTGGATTCGATGCGTTCTCGCAGCGAGATATAAATTTCTCTTTTCTTTTTCATAAATAGACCCTACGGGGTTTTGCGTCTCCCCCCTTACCATCCTCGATCGATGCTTTATCCTTATCGCCGCATAACAATCCAAAATCTCTCGCTATGTAAATTACTTTAACCATTGTTACTTCACGCCCACTATATATATTGCACAAACAATTAAATACTCAATTCACATGCTAACTATGCGTAAATACACTTAAATACTCTAAACTAGAAAATTACTGATTATAGCAACACAAAGAACTAAACGCTTCATACTCTAGGCGTCCTGCGTGGTATTTTTTTAACTGCAATAAGTGATTAATATTTGATTTTCTACCTCTATCAATCTCTTGGTTCCTGTCGAAGGCATGTAGGCACATAGCTCTATAGCTGAATAATTATGGCACAATAAACTCATTTTTGCGACTATTAATAACTTCCTTCCAACTATCGACACTTATTTAAACTTCGGGCCTACTCGGACCTACACGTCGAATGTTCGGGATTACTCGTCGAACCTACATGTCGCATGTTCGGAATTACTCGTCGAATATACATGTCACTTGTTCGGAATTACTCGTCGAACCTACATGTCGCATGTTCGGGCGCCATCTTTTGACGTAACGCGACGTCTACTTATTTAACGTGCCTGACGTCATTCTGATTCTACGTTACAAGGGTAAGGTCAAACCCACAAAACAATTAAACAAATAAACAAAAGGCAATCATTAAGAACCTATTTACCTTTTGTCCCAGGGTAAGTGCCATCAGTTGGAGCCCAAGAGATTACATAGGGTAGAACAAATCACACTACAGGGTTAGTTCTATATATATACTGTAATTTCTATAAAAGAGCACATGCATAAACATTACATCATTACCCCTTTCACTCACACATTCATATCTCGGCAATCCAAAATACATGAGTAATTAATACAATAATAGTTCGGCGGCATGTTTAAAGTTAGCTACATTAATTTAAACTGTTCTTAATTTGACATTTACTTTTGCATTTACGGAAAAACATGTTCCGGTAGGAGCTTAACCTGCACTACAAAAACACTACTCCTTTTATGTTGTTGTAGTTGAATGAATGTTAATCTATATATTGTTAATTTTGAGGTTAACGAGGATCACTGATATATAATTATATTGACAATTTATAGCGTCGTACAATCTGAATGTTAAATACTTTGGATGAATGGATAATTGAACGCTGTACGGTTTTACATGTTAAAATTATAGTTGGTGCAATTTAATCACCGTAATAAGCAATGTCTGTTCGAGATTTTTTATGTAATTAAAGCGAGTTCATTGGATGTCACGACGGGGCGAACGAAGCTTATCATTTTCACGTCCATTCCGGCTTACCTTTGTCGGCTCTGTCTGAAGTCGTCGTGGTGAAGTCGTGGATGTTTGCGGTGTGGTCAATAGATAGCTTCCGGGCGATAAGATAGGATCTCCGCATCTTCCTAGGTGGCAACTGGGTCGGACGCCCCCCAGCAGGGCCTTTCTCTGTCTCTACTCCATATTGATAGTACACAGACACGTGCGAAATAACACAACACGGAACGGTGCGACACACAAAGCGGATACTTTAAGCGGGTGGTTCGCGAAAGATTGTGTACGATAACACGCCGAAGAAAATCTGAGTAAAACTGGTTGATAGCGCGTCGAAGAAAACCCGAGTAAAACTGTGTCTTCCGCTTCTCTGCTCGTCTATTTATTTGCTATTCAAAAGGTTCGTTACTGTACCCTCTCTGTCCAAGCGTTGCTAAATTGTCCTCAAGTCGTAGACTCTTGTCCTGCTATTTTCGCCCGTATATTTGGAGTTCTTTGACCCTTTCAAAAAGCACCTCGAAGAGAGGTTAGCCTAAGATCGGGCCTATTGTAACCTGCACGTTCGTTCCGAAGACAGTGCCATGGAGTCTGTAGCTATTGTTATCCAGTCTAGCTGTTTAACCTTTAATATCGGGCTTAATTTGTCTCCTATCAAATTCTGCTTTGGGGATTTCGTCGATGATAATCTGCTGCTGGGCTGTCTTTAATTTCAGTTGAATCTGACCATTGGTAATAAAGTTGTATTTTTATATTTCTTTACCCGAGGCTCGGCCTCTTCTCTCGGGAAACAGGCTAGTCCTTCGCTCTCCGCCGTCCAACTCTCGGTGAACAGCCACAATCCAATGCATATTATTGCTTATTACGATGATTAATTGATTTACCTGATAATTAGCAAGATTTTATCGTTATAACATTCCCCTCTCCTTACACATGAATTTTTTCTGAGCTTAAGATTATATGCGAAGGGGAAATTCATCAAAACACAATTAATAATTAACGTTAAATCTTGCCTAATTATTACACATAGGCGCTCGAATAGGGACTCGAACCCTAGAATATAGTTGTCTTTCTCTACAGATTACATTGCACTTTTTAATTAATTTTACATCATTACATTTAATATTAACCAAACATAAAATTGCAGGATTACTCAACATTCATTTGCAGTTCTTGACTCTGTAACATTGATCATTTAAACAAACACCTTGCTAACACTTATGAGAATTATCCTATTATGTATGCATGTACATATGTAAACTTACTACATTCACACTCTAAGTTATGATGAAAATTCACTCTTTGAGATATAGTTCAAAATTATTGACTTACTACATAAAATATTTCTTATCATCAATTCAAACCTTTTAAAATACATGTTTGTTTACTAAATAATATCAATTCTGGGTAATAAGAATATAAATAATATGTTATTAATGTTGGCATTAACCTAACATGATATATGCTCAGATATTGATAGGTATATAGATATGTATATATATATAAGTTCTCAGTTTTTTGAATATTAATAATACTATCATAATTGTGTTAAATTATTTACACTAGTATGCGGAATAATTTACAAGTTTAAAGGCTCTTTCGATGTTCAGTATTCTCCGCCGACACGAGCCGAGCTGTCGTCGGAAGGTGTTAGTTTTCCGCTCTTGCGCCGTGGCTGTTATCCCGACGAGTACCTGACTGGTAATCTGGCGCGTTGGGATTGAGTCCCCTACTCGTTAATGGTTGAGGCCATTGTTCGTCAGTCTCTTGCTTCTCATTGTTGTAGGCGGTTCTTACTAAATGAATAGCTTGTGTTCTGCCTTCTTCCATACGATTGTCTTCCTCCCCGCGTGAAAATTGTATGTCGCCACGCCCTCGGTAACCTGCGTTTGTGTTCTGTCCGCCTCCACGGTAGTTTCCTCGATTCGAGCGTTTGGTATCCCTGTCTCGCTGTCTTGGAGGACTGTACTGCGATTGTTCTTGTCGATTGAATTGTTGTCGACGTCCATTGTAGGTATTGCGTGTAGTCGCCATTTGCACTCGTGGAAAATTTTCTCCTCTCTTCCTATCAAAATTATTATTCCCTCTTCTGCTTGATTGATCTTCCCGTCGATGTTTTTCGTTCACCTTCAGCAAATCCATGTCTTCAAGGATAAGCGACATTCGGTCAAAATTTTCTAACACATCTCCTGTAAGCTGTCTCTGTACGTAGCTCGGGTACATAGCTCTGATGGCCGTGAGGATTTCTATCACTTCGGTTCCGGGCTTAAGCGAACGGAATTCATTCACCCTCTGCCAGAAAAACTGTTTGTATGTGAGCTTTCCGTTGATGTCGTACCGCTTGTTTCTTAACTGGGTAACCTTCCTCTCTACCAATGATCTGCACTGAAATTGTTCAATGAAAGCTTTTTCGAAGGTGCTAAAGGTCTTGAACGCTGGTACCTGGTGGTCTAACCAAATGCGTGCGGAACCGCGAAGAAGTTTCTGGATTAGCTTCAGGTGATCCTCTTCGTGAATCCCATAAAAAATGCAATCTCTTTTGAATTCTTGAAGAAACGTGGATGGCAAAGTTTCTGTCTTCTCTTGGTCGAAAATCATAAAGTTGTCCAGTGAAAACTTCGAGAAGATGGCACGCCTGCCTATTTCCGAGGTGGCTACACTGGTCTGTACCACGGAGTGGACTCGCGAGCAACTGCTATCCTGCTCCATTACGTCATCGCCGGTGGACTGACTCCCCGATCGAGATGGTTCCTGCGCTGATGTCGCCAGGGGTGTTGTTTCTCGCTGGTCTTCCTCGTTCCTTGTTCGTGGTGACTTAATAACGATTGAAGAAGTCTCTCTCTGCATCGTTTCTTTGATTCGTGTGACGTCTTGGCGTAAGTCTTGCGTCATGTTTTTTATCTTCCTCCATTGCTGTTCTTCTGAGGTCATCTTTGTTTCGATTTGTCCAAATCTTTCTTCCACCATTCTGGAATCCGCTGCAAGTCGACGATCAACCATTCGGAATTCCTCTTCCATTCTCTTTTCTACGTCATTCTTCTTTTCTTCTATCTTCTCTCCCAGGTGTGCCAGGTGTTCATGGATCTGCCTGACTTCAGTTTCCACTGTTTTTTCCAGGTTCTCAATGTCTTTCGAGTTATCACGATGTCTTTCAACACACTCTTCTTGGGCTTTTTCTATTTTCTCATCATTCTTTTTTAATGCTTGTAGAAACTGATCCATCATCTCTCGGTGTTGTTGTTCTTTCTCTCTTCTTCGCAATTCTTTTTGCTTTTCTTTCTCTTCTTCTTCCAATTTTCTCTTCTTCTCTTTCTCTTCTTCTTCCAATTTCCTCTTCCTTTCTTTCTCTTCTTCTTCCAATTTCCTCTTCCTTTCTTTCTCTTCTTCTTCCAATTTTCTCTTTTCCTCTTTCTCTTCTTCTTCCAATTTTCTCTTCCTTTCTTTCTCCTCTTTTCGACGTTCTTTCTGTTCTTCTTCCAATTTCCTCTTCCTTTCTTTCTCTTTTTCTTCCAATTTCCTCTTCCTTTCTTTCTCTTCTTCTTCCAATTTTCTCTTCTCCTCTTTCTCTTCTTCTTCCAATTTTCTCTTCCTTTCTTTCTCCTCTTTTCGACGTTCTTTCTCTTCTTCTTGTTGCTTCATCATCGTAGTGAAGAGCGCCATTATCGCTTGAACATCCATGGTGCCTTGGGTTGGTAACACTGCCGTTGGCTGCTCACTTTCAGGGATAACGGTATTCTCCGGAGCACGGTTGCTTTCTCCTCCCTGGTCGCCTTCCAGTAACGTCACTTCCTCTCCTTCCTTTGGATTGTCCATTTCTTCAATCTTCTTCCTTTGTCGAGTTATTCTCTCCATCACCCTTCTCCTCGGTCGTTATTCTCTCTCTCTTCTTCCTTGGATTCGATGCGTTCTCGCAGCGAGATATAAATTTCTCTTTTCTTTTTCATAAATAGACCCTACGGGGTTTTGCGTCTCCCCCCTTACCATCCTCGATCGATGCTTTATCCTTATCGCCGCATAACAATCCAAAATCTCTCGCTATGTAAATTACTTTAACCATTGTTACTTCACGCCCACTATATATATTGCACAAACAATTAAATACTCAATTCACATGCTAACTATGCGTAAATACACTTAAATACTCTAAACTAGAAAATTACTGATTATAGCAACACAAAGAACTAAACGCTTCATACTCTAGGCGTCCTGCGTGGTATTTTTTTAACTGCAATAAGTGATTAATATTTGATTTTCTACCTCTATCAATCTCTTGGTTCCTGTCGAAGGCATGTAGGCACATAGCTCTATAGCTGAATAATTATGGCACAATAAACTCATTTTTGCGACTATTAATAACTTCCTTCCAACTATCGACACTTATTTAAACTTCGGGCCTACTCGGACCTACACGTCGAATGTTCGGGATTACTCGTCGAACCTACATGTCGCATGTTCGGAATTACTCGTCGAATATACATGTCACTTGTTCGGAATTACTCGTCGAACCTACATGTCGCATGTTCGGGCGCCATCTTTTGACGTAACGCGACGTCTACTTATTTAACGTGCCTGACGTCATTCTGATTCTACGTTACAAGGGTAAGGTCAAACCCACAAAACAATTAAACAAATAAACAAAAGGCAATCATTAAGAACCTATTTACCTTTTGTCCCAGGGTAAGTGCCATCAGTTGGAGCCCAAGAGATTACATAGGGTAGAACAAATCACACTACAGGGTTAGTTCTATATATATACTGTAATTTCTATAAAAGAGCACATGCATAAACATTACATCATTGCCCCTTTCACTCACACATTCATATCTCGGCAATCCAAAATACATGAGTAATTAATACAATAATAGTTCGGCGGCATGTTTAAAGTTAGCTACATTAATTTAAACTGTTCTTAATTTGACATTTACTTTTGCATTTACGAAAAAACATGTTCCGGTAGGAGCTTAACCTGCACTACAAAAACACTACTCCTTTTATGTTGTTGTAGTTGAATGAATGTTAATCTATATATTGTTAATTTTGAGGTTAACGAGGATCACTGATATATAATTATATTGACAATTTATAGCGTCGTACAATCTGAATGTTAAATACTTTGGATGAATGGATAATTGAACGCTGTACGGTTTTACATGTTAAAATTATAGTTGGTGCAATTTAATCACCGTAATAAGCAATGTCTGTTCGAGATTTTTTATGTAATTAAAGCGAGTTCATTGGATGTCACGACGGGGCGAACGAAGCTTATCATTTTCACGTCCATTCCGGCTTACCTTTGTCGGCTCTGTCTGAAGTCGTCGTGGTGAAGTCGTGGATGTTTGCGGTGTGGTCAATAGATAGTTTCCGGGCGATAAGATAGGAACCCCGCATCTTCCTAGGTGGCAACTGGGTCGGACGCCCCCCAGCAGGGCCTTTCTCTGTCTCTACTCCATATTGATAGTACACAGACACGTGCGAAATAACACAACACGGAACGGTGCGACACACAAAGCGGATACTTTAAGCGGGTGGTTCGCGAAAGATTGTGTACGATAACACGCCGAAGAAAATCTGAGTAAAACTGGTTGATAGCGCGTCGAAGAAAACCCGAGTAAAACTGTGTCTTCCGCTTCTCTGCTCGTCTATTTATTTGCTATTCAAAAGGTTCGTTACTGTACCCTCTCTGTCCAAGCGTTGCTAAATTGTCCTCAAGTCGTAGACTCTTGTCCTGCTATTTTCGCCCGTATATTTGGAGTTCTTTGACCCTTTCAAAAAGCACCTCGAAGAGAGGTTAGCCTAAGATCGGGCCTATTGTAACCTGCACGTTCGTTCCGAAGACAGTGCCATGGAGTCTGTAGCTATTGTTATCCAGTCTAGCTGTTTAACCTTTAATATCGGGCTTAATTTGTCTCCTATCAAATTCTGCTTTGGGGATTTCGTCGATGATAATCTGCTGCTGGGCTGTCTTTAATTTCAGTTGAATCTGACCATTGGTAATAAAGTTGTATTTTTATATTTCTTTACCCGAGGCTCGGCCTCTTCTCTCGGGAAACAGGCTAGTCCTTCGCTCTCCGCCGTCCAACTCTCGGTGAACAGCCACAATCCAATGCATATTATTGCTTATTACGATGATTAATTGATTTACCTGATAATTAGCAAGATTTTATCGTTATAACATTCCCCTCTCCTTACACATGAATTTTTTCTGAGCTTAAGATTATATGCGAAGGGGAAATTCATCAAAACACAATTAATAATTAACGTTAAATCTTGCCTAATTATTACACATAGGCGCTCGAATAGGGACTCGAACCCTGGAATATAGTTGTCTTTCTCTACAGATTACATTGCACTTTTTAATTAATTTTACATCATTACATTTAATATTAACCAAACATAAAATTGCAGGATTACTCAACATTCATTTGCAGTTCTTGACTCTGTAACATTGATCATTTAAACAAACACCTTGCTAACACTTATGAGAATTATCCTATTATGTATGCATGTACATATGTAAACTTACTACATTCACACTCTAAGTTATGATGAAAATTCACTCTTTGAGATATAGTTCAAAATTATTGACTTACTACATAAAATATTTCTTATCATCAATTCAAACCTTTTAAAATACATGTTTGTTTACTAAATAATATCAATTCTGGGTAATAAGAATATAAATAATATGTTATTAATGTTGGCATTAACCTAACATGATATATGCTCAGATATTGATAGGTATATAGATATATATATATATATATAAGTTCTCAGTTTTTTGAATATTAATAATACTATCATAATTGTGTTAAATTATTTACACTAGTATGCGGAATAATTTACAAGTTTAAAGGCTCTTTCGATGTTCAGTATTCTCCGCCGACACGAGCCGAGCCGTCGTCGGAAGGTGTTAGTTTTCCGCTCTTGCGCCGTGGCTGTTATCCCGACGAGTACCTGACTGGTAATCTGGCGCGTTGGGATTGAGTCCCCTACTCGTTGATGGTTGAGGCCATTGTTCGTCAGTCTCTTGCTTCTCATTGTTGTAGGCGGTTCTTACTAAATGAATAGCTTGTGTTCTGCCTTCTTCCATACGATTGTCTTCCTCCCCGCGTGAAAATTGTATGTCGCCACGCCCTCGGTAACCTGCGTTTGTGTTCTGTCCACCTCCACGGTAGTTTCCTCGATTCGAGCGTTTGGTATCCCTGTCTCGCTGTCTTGGAGGACTGTACTGCGATTGTTCTTGTCGATTGAATTGTTGTCGACGTCCATTGTAGGTATTGCGTGTAGTCGCCATTTGCACTCGTGGAAAATTTTCTCCTCTCTTCCTATCAAAATTATTATTCCCTCTTCTGCTTGATTGATCTTCCCATCGATGTTTTTCGTTCTCCTTCAGCAAATCCATGTCTTCAAGGATAAGCGACATTCGGTCAAAATTTTCTAACACATCTCCTGTAAGCTGTCTCTGTACGTAGCTCGGGTACATAGCTCTGATGGCCGTGAGGATTTCTATCACTTCGGTTCCGGGCTTAAGCGAACGGAATTCATTCACCCTCTGCCAGAAAAACTGTTTGTATGTGAGCTTTCCGTTGATGTCGTACCGCTTGTTTCTTAACTGGGTAACCTTCCTCTCTACCAATGATCTGCACTGAAATTGTTCAATGAAAGCTTTTTCGAAGGTGCTAAAGGTCTTGAACGCTGGTACCTGGTGGTCTAACCAAATGCGTGCGGAACCGCGAAGAAGTTTCTGGATTAGCTTCAGGTGATCCTCTTCGTGAATCCCATAAAAAATGCAATCTCTTTTGAATTCTTGAAGAAACGTGGATGGCAAAGTTTCTGTCTTCTCTTGGTCGAAAATCATAAAGTTGTCCAGTGAAAACTTCGAGAAGATGGCACGCCTGCCTATTTCCGAGGTGGCTACACTGGTCTGTACCACGGAGTGGACTCGCGAGCAACTGCTATCCTGCTCCATTACGTCATCGCCGGTGGACTGACTCCCCGATCGAGATGGTTCCTGCGCTGATGTCGCCAGGGGTGTTGTTTCTCGCTGGTCTTCCTCGTTCCTTGTTCGTGGTGACTTAATAACGATTGAAGAAGTCTCTCTCTGCATCGTTTCTTTGATTCGTGTGACGTCTTGGCGTAAGTCTTGCGTCATGTTTTTTATCTTCCTCCATTGCTGTTCTTCTGAGGTCATCTTTGTTTCGATTTGTCCAAATCTTTCTTCCACCATTCTGGAATCCGCTGCAAGTCGACGATCAACCATTCGGAATTCCTCTTCCATTCTCTTTTCTACGTCATTCTTCTTTTCTTCTATCTTCTCTCCCAGGTGTGCCAGGTGTTCATGGATCTGCCTGACTTCAGTTTCCACTGTTTTTTCCAGGTTCTCAATGTCTTTCGAGTTATCACGATGTCTTTCAACACACTCTTCTTGGGCTTTTTCTATTTTCTCATCATTCTTTTTTAATGCTTGTAGAAACTGATCCATCATCTCTCGGTGTTGTTGTTCTTTCTCTCTTCTTCGCAATTCTTTTTGCTTTTCTTTCTCTTCTTCTTCCAATTTTCTCTTCTTCTCTTTCTCTTCTTCTTCCAATTTCCTCTTCCTTTCTTTCTCTTCTTCTTCCAATTTCCTCTTCCTTTCTTTCTCTTCTTCTTCCAATTTTCTCTTTTCCTCTTTCTCTTCTTCTTCCAATTTTCTCTTCCTTTCTTTCTCCTCTTTTCGACGTTCTTTCTCTTCTTCTTCCAATTTCCTCTTCCTTTCTTTCTCTTCTTCTTCCAATTTCCTCTTCCTTTCTTTCTCTTCTTCTTCCAATTTTCTCTTCTCCTCTTTCTCTTCTTCTTCCAATTTTCTCTTCCTTTCTTTCTCCTCTTTTCGACGTTCTTTCTCTTCTTCTTGTTGCTTCATCATCGTAGTGAAGAGCGCCATTATCGCTTGAACATCCATGGTGCCTTGGGTTGGTAACACTGCCGTTGGCTGCTCACTTTCAGGGATAACGGTATTCTCCGGAGCACGGTTGCTTTCTCCTCCCTGGTCGCCTTCCAGTAACGTCACTTCCTCTCCTTCCTTTGGATTGTCCATTTCTTCAATCTTCTTCCTTTGTCGAGTTATTCTCTCCATCACCCTTCTCCTCGGTCGTTATTCTCTCTCTCTTCTTCCTTGGATTCGATGCGTTCTCGCAGCGAGATATAAATTTCTCTTTTCTTTTTCATAAATAGACCCTACGGGGTTTTGCGTCTCCCCCCTTACCATCCTCGATCGATGCTTTATCCTTATCGCCGCATAACAATCCAAAATCTCTCGCTATGTAAATTACTTTAACCATTGTTACTTCACGCCCACTATATATATTGCACAAACAATTAAATACTCAATTCACATGCTAACTATGCGTAAATACACTTAAATACTCTAAACTAGAAAATTACTGATTATAGCAACACAAAGAACTAAACGCTTCATACTCTAGGCGTCCTGCGTGGTATTTTTTTAACTGCAATAAGTGATTAATATTTGATTTTCTACCTCTATCAATCTCTTGGTTCCTGTCGAAGGCATGTAGGCACATAGCTCTATAGCTGAATAATTATGGCACAATAAACTCATTTTTGCGACTATTAATAACTTCCTTCCAACTATCGACACTTATTTAAACTTCGGGCCTACTCGGACCTACACGTCGAATGTTCGGGATTACTCGTCGAACCTACATGTCGCATGTTCGGAATTACTCATCGAATATACATGTCACTTGTTCGGAATTACTCGTCGAACCTACATGTCGCATGTTCGGGCGCCATCTTTTGACGTAACGCGACGTCTACTTATTTAACGTGCCTGACGTCATTCTGATTCTACGTTACAAGGGTAAGGTCAAACCCACAAAACAATTAAACAAATAAACAAAAGGCAATCATTAAGAACCTATTTACCTTTTGTCCCAGGGTAAGTGCCATCAGTTGGAGCCCAAGAGATTACATAGGGTAGAACAAATCACACTACAGGGTTAGTTCTATATATATACTGTAATTTCTATAAAAGAGCACATGCATAAACATTACATCATTGCCCCTTTCACTCACACATTCATATCTCGGCAATCCAAAATACATGAGTAATTAATACAATAATAGTTCGGCGGCATGTTTAAAGTTAGCTACATTAATTTAAACTGTTCTTAATTTGACATTTACTTTTGCATTTACGGAAAAACATGTTCCGGTAGGAGCTTAACCTGCACTACAAAACACTACTCCTTTTATGTTGTTGTAGTTGAATGAATGTTAATCTATATATTGTTAATTTTGAGGTTAACGAGGATCACTGATATATAATTATATTGACAATTTATAGCGTCGTACAATCTGAATGTTAAATACTTTGGATGAATGGATAATTGAACGCTGTACGGTTTTACATGTTAAAATTATAGTTGGTGCAATTTAATCACCGTAATAAGCAATGTCTGTTCGAGATTTTTTATGTAATTAAAGCGAGTTCATTGGATGTCACGACGGGGCGAACGAAGCTTATCATTTTCACGTCCATTCCGGCTTACCTTTGTCGGCTCTGTCTGAAGTCGTCGTGGTGAAGTCGTGGATGTTTGCGGTGTGGTCAATAGATAGTTTCCGGGCGATAAGATAGGATCTCCGCATCTTCCTAGGTGGCAACTGGGTCGGACGCCCCCCAGCAGGGCCTTTCTCTGTCTCTACTCCATATTGATAGTACACAGACACGTGCGAAATAACACAACACGGAACGGTGCGACACACAAAGCGGATACTTTAAGCGGGTGGTTCGCGAAAGATTGTGTACGATAACACGCCGAAGAAAATCTGAGTAAAACTGGTTGATAGCGCGTCGAAGAAAACCCGAGTAAAACTGTGTCTTCCGCTTCTCTGCTCGTCTATTTATTTGCTATTCAAAAGGTTCGTTACTGTACCCTCTCTGTCCAAGCGTTGCTAAATTGTCCTCAAGTCGTAGACTCTTGTCCTGCTATTTTCGCCCGTATATTTGGAGTTCTTTGACCCTTTCAAAAAGCACCTCGAAGAGAGGTTAGCCTAAGATCGGGCCTATTGTAACCTGCACGTTCGTTCCGAAGACAGTGCCATGGAGTCTGTAGCTATTGTTATCCAGTCTAGCTGTTTAACCTTTAATATCGGGCTTAATTTGTCTCCTATCAAATTCTGCTTTGGGGATTTCGTCGATGATAATCTGCTGCTGGGCTGTCTTTAATTTCAGTTGAATCTGACCATTGGTAATAAAGTTGTATTTTTATATTTCTTTACCCGAGGCTCGGCCTCTTCTCTCGGGAAACAGGCTAGTCCTTCGCTCTCCGCCGTCCAACTCTCGGTAAACAGCCACAATCCAATGCATATTATTGCTTATTACGATGATTAATTGATTTACCTGATAATTAGCAAGATTTTATCGTTATAAACTTATTTAAAATACCTGGACCTTTGACAACCCTGCATCATATACATTGTCTAGCGCTGCACCTATTGTACCACAAGTTGCGGACCGACGGATTATCTACAATATCCGAGTTAGTTTCTTTTCCCCCGAAAATGCATTGTAGACAGACAGTTTTGGGGAAAAAAGGGCATGGTATAGAGCGTGCTTGCAACATGAGGAAAATCAGTTTTTCATTCACCATCTTGAAGCACATTGTTCAATTTCACTCACATGTAATACCATTGCAGTCTGTCAAGTTTTGTATCTGCAGAAACATGTTATAATGGTCATTAAATAGATAACTTGTCTTTCTTTGCCCATCCACCCCACCCATGCTCCTCCTAAATCGTGCATTATCTTTCAATAAATTTATTGTGAATTTATAGTGCAAGTATTGTCACAATGCTCCTGAAAGTTTTATGCACGAAGCTCAAAATTGTAGTCTCTGAAAAGGTTTGAAAATATCAAAAATGGTCAAAATATGAAAGTATATGTATGAATTGTATTTACTTGAGTACCCCACACCCCCTATTTTTAAGAAAAAAAGTAATTCTGATAGATTATGAGAGTGCTAGACTTCTTGGGTATAGAGCTCCTAACCACAAATAACATTTATCCTACATGGGCAAGCAACCCATTACGTTCAATCAATGCACTGAACTGGAGGGAGGGAGAGGTCACTGTCTCAGTGCAAGAACATTTGCACACATACTAAATTTTGAGAAATGAAATGAATAATGTGAAAAGTGTTTGATTTAATTATACCACAGTTAACTTTATTCTACTTCAACAACATTTCAATAAAATGTACTCAATTCTCCTTTGTAATGTTTTATACATGGAAAAATTTATTGTAAAAGTTGATCGTCACAAGTGAAACTATGTGACTTGCCCACATATGGAAGTGACTGATATCTAAAGTGCTACCACATTTCAAATGACCGTATTCTCGCGTCTATTAGCCGCGCGCGTGTATAAGCCGCATCCCCTGTTTTTGGCCTTAGATTTCAGGAAAATAAAATTTCTCGTGTATAAGCAGCACGATTGACTTTTTTTGCGTAGGTAGCCAATTTCAAGTAAGTATTTTAAAAGTATTTTAACCTTTATTTTAGCGCAATGATCTACATATTAATACCGTATCATTCAGTTTGTCATCAAAGCCCTTATACACTGTTGTTGCTGCTACCCGTTGAAATATTTTCTGCACAAGAGGTATTTTCATCTTCATCACTAGCATCATCATCCCACAACATTTCATCCTGGGTACCATCTAGGGCATTGGATATGCCGCATTTCAGAAAAACCTTCACAGTTGTCTCCGATTTTACACTTTCCCATGCTGCCAGAATCCATTCACACACTTGCTTGACAGTCGGACGTTTGATCTTTCCTGTTGCTGCCTCCCCGATGGCGCAGTGGTAGCGTTGTCGCCTTGTAATCAAGGTGTCCCGGGTTCGATACCCGGTGGAGGCACAAGTGGTTCGGATCCCACTTTAAACTGTAGGTCCAGTCCCGATTAGCCTTACTGTGCATAAAGTGGACTTAAAACAACAAATCAATCAAAGTTCCTGTTGCTGTAAGCTCGTAGTTTCCTGCACTAATCCAGTCATTATACAGATGCCGGAACGCAGCTTTAAACGAGCGAATTATACAAACGTCTAGGGGCTGCAGTACAGACGTTAGACCCCCCAGGAATCACAGCTACATCCGTTTTCAACTGTTGGAATTTTGTACGTCTGTTAGGTGACCACGAAAGCTGTCCCACACCAGCAAACTCTTTTGCTTCAGCAATGCACCAGACCTTCTATTCCACACTTTGCCTATCCAGTCCAATACCAGTTCTTCTTCCATCCATCCTTTCTGCTGGGCACGTATAATACCCGGCGGAAATGCCTCCATTGGCACATTCTTACGCTTCAGCACAACATACGGTGGCAGTTTCCTTCCATCCGCGAGAACATCCAACATTACAGTGCATAGTTGTTTGTCTCCACCCGTGGCCTTGATCCATACGGTGTAACTGTGCAACTGTGCTGGACATAGGCATGTCCCAGTAAAAAGGTGTTTCATTCGCGTTGCCAATCTGAGACAAGCTATAACACTGATGAACAAATTTAAACTTTTTTTTGCTCCTTTGAACGAAAATAGGTGATTATTTATAAATCGACCCCGCTGAATCCAAATCTGAAAGTAGAAATGCTGTATCACCTATCGTTTTCCCTGGATTTTCATTTTTTGTTTTTAATAAAAATTTAATTCCCTTTGTAATAATACATCGAAATTTGAAATTATTTTTGTTTGTTTGGTCATGAAATAAGATTTAAATATTGAAGTGAATAACTATGAAATATAAAAAAAAATTAAAAATATATTTAGGACCGATTTTGACTGTTCAATTAAGAAATTTCATGCAAAAAAAGGAAAAAAACACATTTTTACTCACATTTTCAAAATTTCTTTCTTGAACTCTGCCGTTTGTAACTGCCACCAGAAACCTCTTCCTTGAGGTTCCAACAGTAGTCTGCTAACATGTTCTGTACCGATTTTCCTGCATATCGTTTCTCCATGACAGAAATATCCTGGTGAAATCTCTGGTAGCATTCGTCACTAACTGCGCCCAAGTTAGGGGGGGGGGGGAAAAGTCCAAATGTGAAAGTAAAAAGTGAATTTTCAAGGACATATTGTACCCTATGCGCTGATAACACTTCAACAAGTTCCTAACAAGTTCCTTGTAGTTGTCAGATTTCACATTTCCAAGAAAATTACAGCATACTTGTCTGAAAGCTAACCATGCGCATTTCTCTTTTTCTGTAAGCAATTCCACAAAGTTGTAATCATGAATGATCTCACGGATTTGCGGGCCAATGAATATGCCTTCTTTTAACTACTTACTATCATTGAGTTTAGGAAATGTTTTTCTCAAGTACCCAAAACCCTCACCGTGTTTATCCAAAGCCTTAAGAAAATATTTCATCAACCCTAACTTTATATGCAGCGGTGGTAACAAAATCTTGTTTGTCTCAAGTAGAGGGTGATTCCTAACCCTCTTCTCTCCAGGAATTAAGTTTTTTTTGTATGGGCCAATCCACAATGTTGTAATGTTTATCTTTTGCCCGGCTGTCCCATTCGCAAAGAAAGCAACAAAATATTGTAAACCCAGACTGCATGCCTAACAGTATACCAATCATTTTGAGGTCTCCGCATATCTGCCAACCATATTTTTCATAATTTATCATTTTTAATATTGTATCCTATTTTCATATGTTTCCTTCATGGTGGAAGAATAGGCAAGGGGTAATGATGGGTATATATTCCCATTATGCAACAATACTATTTTTAAACTATTCTTAGATTAATCGTTTGGGTTGTGACTCCTTCCAAGTTCTTGCAGGTCTTCTGCATCATTGCAGTACGTTAACTCATTACTAACAGAAAAAAATGTGTCACTGATTGTTGGCGTTTCCGATATATTTGGATCAGGAAAATTTGGATCGGTGTTTGAATATGAAGGTCCAGGTTCGTCATCTGGAGAAGCACTGCTTGGTTCTGTTTCATCCACTGTCCATTCTTTAGGAGGCTTAGGAATTGGTATAAAATCATGACTCATAGGTTTCTAGGCTGAAGGAACATCAGGATAAAATATAGAATGTTTTGATTTTGAACTATATCCCACTATGTTTGTTAAACAGAAGTAACAATCCGTAGTATGATCTTTCTGTTCTGTCCATATTACAGGGTTTCCGAACGGCATTGATTTGTGAGTGCCATTAAGCCAACCACGTAAAGTTCGCTAACAATTACAACAAATTTTACCTGGTGCCCAGCTTTTTCCCTCGTCTACTTTACTTCCAAAATACAAATCATATGCTTTTTTCACTATAGGAATGATAGTATTTATCAGTGACTTCGGAGTAAATTCCCCGCAAACATAACAAAACAAGTTCAGGTTATTCACACATTTGCGTGACGTGAAGAACTCATTAATTGAGTTATAATATATTTCTTTAAAAAAAAAAAACAATTATGAATGCTCTGATCGTTTTGTTAAAATAAAACTTACACTTCACTTCACTATACACAATATTACATTCACAATTTCACGAACATACACAAACATAATATACGGCTACTCCCTAAGTTATCGGAAAGGAAGTTGACTCGACTAACTCACAAAAGAACAAATTTTAACAGAGAAACAGGAAATTACTCTACTGCCAGATGTTTCCTCCACGAAATATTAAGTGCCAGTCATAAACACACAAGGTCACTAAAAGGTTCTTATTCATTTGCTAGGAACCAAACGTTAAGCCGTATGCGGAGCAGGGTGCGGAGACCTGAAACCATAAAACTATAAAATGTGGGTGTTCTGCAAAAACTTTAGGTGATACAGGAAAACGGATGCGATATTCGTTATCAGCACATCTGAATACATAAAGATCACTTAGTTTTATTTAAAGGAGTATTTCATTGTTTATCAGTGTAATCATTGGACTTTCGCATTCGAATCACGTATTTGTGAAATTTAACAATTTTCTGATCAAAGTCTGCAGGGAAACGTTGCGCAATTGTCCTACGGCGAAGCGATAAACTTTTCCTACGCATAAAACGTGAACACCATCCCGCACTAGCTCGGAAATCTTGACGACTGATGTCTAACTTTGGAGCTACTTCATGAGCTTGAAAACGTATCATGTCTACGATTACAGCATAGCCAGCATTTCTTCTCTCATTTACAAAGGCCAAAACTACTTCTACCTGTGGAAATTTGGCTCCTCTTCCACGAAATGTCTTTCTCTTGCCACTTGTTGCAGCAAGTTGTTCCTTCTGATTTCTGCATCGACGAATGTTAGACTCGTCCACATCGCAATATCGCGCTGCAGATCTGTTGCCGTTTCCTTCAGCATGAAGTTTAAAATCAGCATCGTAGCTGATTCTTCTGCCAGACATATCCTCCCTTTGATAGTACCAACCTTGACCTCAGGCCCACAACCTTCTTTAACAACTTCACTTTACTGAATGGTTTCCAGGTCAATACGACAGTAAGGATAATTCGTGTTCAAAGATAAGATATTATCATACTGTTGCAAAAAAATTTAAAGATAAGATATCATATTGTTGCAAAGCCTGCTACAGATGCATTGTTGTTGGATTTGCTGTTAATGAATCCGTTATGTGATAAAGATAACAAATCAACGTACGTATTTTAGTATCCTAGCAGTAGCTGCACTTTCTTTCATTCGCGTGTATAAGCCACAAACATTTTCTCATTCGTGTGTATAAGCCGCACATGCTTTTCTTATCATTCGCGTGTATAAGCCACACCCCATTTTTTTGGCCCACTTTTCGGGGGAAAAAAGTGCGGCTTATGGCCGCGAGAATACAATATAAGCTTTGTTCGTTTAATGTTTTATCTAAATATTTCAGACCCGTGTGAATTTCTTGTTTCTTGGATATATGTTCGTATTATTTCTTGTTAAAAGTCTATTTCTAGCATGATTTGAGAAAAATATCCTGAAAAATCCCACTGTGACTTGTACCACATTAATTATATTGAGTATTATAAGCTTGGCTAAGCTTTTATTTTACAAGTTTTCTCAAACTGTTGACAATTCTAGAACCTCACAATTATTTAAAGCAATAATTTACATTTTCTAGAAAAAAAAAACAACACATTTTGAGTGTGTTTTTTCAAGGTGAGTTTGTCTGAAAGAAAAACCGTGGGTAAAACTAGGCTGGGCCCACCCGGGCCAACCCTGACTCCCAGTCGTTGTTGTAACTTTCCATGACCGGGTTACGCTACTCATTCGCAGCTCCTAAATTTCCTCACGATGGTGGGTGGCCACCGGTCTCACACACAGGCCAAAATCTAAGGAGATAAGTTTTCACGTTTCCCCCAGGCGACTCGAACGTGCGCGCGTCCCGTAGCAAGTAGAGATGGTTAAGGGCATGCGATACAGTTTCCGCCCGGCTTTTCCCTCCGATTCAGTGTTGTCAACTTAGCTCTCTTGGAGCCAAATCTGGCTCTTTCGTGCACTCGTTTGCCTGTGAACTGGGGCGCCCGCCTCCGTGCCTCACTATGATACCACCACGATTCCGGCCCACATAGACCAACTTTTGCCATATTTATACATTTTGCACGTGACGTGATATTGTTATATTGGGTGCGTTGCCTCATCCCCTCTTATATACCCAGCTACTTTTTTTTGTAAGGCCGGTTTGACGTGAAATTGGCATAATATTATTATCAGGGAATCCTTTATTTTCGATTTCGTACGACCATGAGATGGGTGATGCCGCCTGATCTAGATGGTGAAAACTAAGAATAAATTGTCTTCAACTTAGAGTTAACGGTAATAGCAGCGCCCCAACCCTTTGACAAATAACATTACTCTAGGAAGCATTTCGTAAATCTAGCTCCTTGAAATCAGTTTTTACTCCATTAAAGTGAAATTTAGCTCTTTTATGCGCACCAGGTTTCGCAACACTGCCAGGAGGCAAGGAGAAATGCAGTGGGCATATGGGAGTATTTTTTGATTTGTTATCTTGGGAATATCAAACTTCCGATGGAATAGAAAATAATATCAACGGGAAGAGGGCAGTTTGAAGAAGTGATTGCCCAGCAGAAAAGTCGAAACTCCCATTTGATTAGCCGTAACTTGATGTTGAAGTTCATTCCCTATAAGGAATACATGGAATTCCGAAAAGTGATATTCGTCATATTTTTTACAGGTCGTATCAATCTTAATAATCAACTTTGAAAAACGCTTCGACCTGCCACATGTGGAGAAATTCATATTCTCTTGTACTCCCACGTTTTTCTTCAGTAGCATTGCTCATCCGACGATATTCAAATAAATGCACACATGGTGCGTAGCTGTATCTCCTCACTTTAAGTGGAAGAAAAGGCTTGTGCTTTAACTTCGCCATCCAAAACAATAAGTAAATGTCAACATCAGAACATTCATTCATTCTAGAGCAACGTTGACGTTGAATTGGTGCGGCGGAAGGAGAGGAGAAGGCGTGTATGTCCCTTGAAGTAATTTAGCGGCTTCTAGGATTTTCCTAGCTTCTGATTGTTCTTCATTTTGCCTAGCTTGGATTAACATTTCTTGTCTTTCTTGGTTTTGTAAGTGAGCTATTAGCTCGTCAGTATCATTGAACTCTTTGTTTCCCATTACCTTGATGTGTTTGGAGAAGAGCCCTTGAACAACATAACTGAGGATTTGGGGGTTCGTGACTCGGGGAAAGTACTGGAGGAATAGATCTTTCATGGATATAATAAAAGCATGAACTGGTTCATCTAGCTTTTGCTTACGTTCTAATAGTATTTGAATAGGCATGCTCACCAAGTGGCTGCCCTTAAATATTTGAATTATTTCCTTCTTAATTTGTGTGAACGTCGCTGTATTGAAATTTGGCTTTCTCTTCAAATCATTGATATAAATGAGTACTGTTCAGCTGAAATAGCGGAATTCGTTGCTATTCCTCTTCCTGGTCTGGAGTGACGACTGTTCGGGGGTAATGTCCCGAAGAGTGAGTGACTCTCGATGTTATAAAAAAAAACATATAGAGGCTCGGATCTTTCTTGGAGCCTGGCCCTTCATCAATAGATTGCAACCGTATTACCGGTACATGTTAGTCTTTCACATCGCCTGCTTGTTCTTAAGGGGCTAATGAAGTTACGTGATATCCAATGAGCGAAATGGCTCTTAATCCATCTTAGTGTAAATAAACGAGCAGCCCAGCAGAAGGCGGGCCAATCAGAATGAATCCAGCCGGACGTCCACTTCCTTGCCTTTGACTCGGAATCCGATTTTCTCCGCATTGTGCGAGAGCAGCGGATCACGCGGCGATGTCGTTAAGTTCGTTCCACAGATCAAAGATGGTTTCTCTTTCTTCCGGCGAAATGGAGAGGAGGCCTTTGTCGCCAGGAGCCGGAGGATTCTGAATCTCCTAATGGCATTCCGTCCTTCGGGAGCTAAGAGTGGGATGGTTTACTTAGGGTTGTTAGTATTCTGTTAGCGAGGTGCGTGTGTGTGTTCTTTTCCGGCAGATCTCAAATATCCCCCCTGTCCTTTTTACGACCCTAAAAGACAAACAGTCGCAGCAGTGTTGCAGGCCCCTGAAGTGATTGGCGTCCACTTTCACGTGATTGGTATTTCGGAAATGGGCTTTGCAACACTACTTTGTCTTACACCGACCTCCGTGGCAGTGTTTTTATCACAGCGCGCTACGACGCTCCGGGGTCGCGGGTTCGAATGCCGGCCTAGTCATGAGTGTTCTTTGTGGTGTTCCTTGATCAATTTCATCATATCACTCATCCTCATCGTCGCGATTAGACAAAGGTGGCAGAAAAGCGAAGTAAAATACACCAAAATAAATCAATCAAATCTTACGTACAATTTTATGTGGAATGCTCTTAAATTTGTAATTACAACTACTTTCAAGTTATGAGAAATCAGGTAAGATTTACAATTTGGAGTTCTGTAAAAGGTATGTTTGTGTTATTTGTACCAAATAGTTTTGACTTAATCATTGTGCAACGTCCGTCACACACTTACACACAATTACCACACTCTAAACACTTTAATTAGTAGGACGGCAAAAGTCTACCCATATGCGCTAACTTTTTGTCAGCCGCAGAACATGGACTCAGAAATATCTTAGGGCTTGCTGGGTGTAAGGAATGACTATACCAGCTTAGTATATATATATTTATATATGTTTATTATAGTCTCAACACAAGGGTGTCCGTTTGCACACTTACACACGTGTCTTTACCTGAAACCTTTACCACGCTCGTGCATTTACTTGTACCACACACGTGCTTTTACCTGTTCCACGCACGTTCACCAAGAGATAAGGGGGGCAGGGAACATCCAATTTATTCCTCGCTGTGAGGCGCCAGGGGGAGTATGGGGACCTAATTTTATTTAGGGCCTTGGTCACCGGTGACGTCACGGGTTCCCCTGTAAAAGAGAGTAGGTTGTGCGTAGTACCCCAACCACAGCCGGGAATTGGCCGAAACCAATCGGTACTCCCGAATAACGGGCGCAGGGTTAAAGGATTAAAGGATGCCGCGACACCCCGGCGTTAGCTGGGAGTTGGCAAGCCAACCGGTGTCTCCTATGAAGGGACGGCAGGTTAGAAGAGGAAGGTCCGGGTGCTCCCAGACAAGCCGGGCAGGTAGAACCTGGGCACCTATCAGCCTAAGCGAGCGGACCAGGTAGGTAGGTTGCTGCTAGGCTCTTCTTCTTCTTTCTTCTTTCTCCGTCCTTCCTTCTGGGATGGCTTCTAGTTCTCAGGCTGGGAGGCCAGTTAACCCTGGATGTTTGCCTGTTGACATCAGGGAGCCAACTGAACTTCGGTCTCACTGCGCTGGGATTTATACTCGCGGTGGCGCATGGTGGTGAAAATTTTAACTACAAGTACGCGTTGCTAACTCATTTTTTTACATATAGCAACCTTCGTACTGAGAAACATCCAAGAAGTGACATTAAGAAAACACTAGTGGGAAAATCACTAGATGCACGCGTTAATATAAAGTAAAACTGTGTGCATTCAGACAATACAATTAATAATGAGCCTCGCAGGACTCTGCAATTCTAAACAACGAGTTGAACAGTGTAAATGACAATAATTAATAACATTTACTGAATACAGCAACCACGCAGGGTCTAATAATAAGCGAAACTAATAAACATAGAGGTGGATCCGTTAGCATTTACAGAATACAGCGACCACGCAGGGTCAAATAATAAGCGAAACTAATTATCGTAGAGGTGGATCCGTTAACACATTTAAACTAAAAGCGTACGCCTCGCAGGGACATATAGCATGCATTCTTCTTAACAAAATATAATATGGCGACCACGCAGGGTCGTTAAATGTGGCGACCACGCAGGGTCGTTACAATTGCTACTTCTAGTGCATATATATTGTCCGCTGCCGCGTTACAGATGCATATTCTATGGCTAACCGAACAAGGGAATCGTATAGAATGTTTTACATAGCAATGATTATCAGAACTTTTCCACAACATATAATTAAGACTTTTGTTTGTTTGTGTGTTCGCTAGATCTACCACATAGTGAATTATGAAGCACAATTATTTTACCTCATGGACATCGTTAATAATAGGAGTTAGCGCCTTGCTGAAATTTCCAGATTTTACATGGCGTAGAAAAGATTACAATTATGGCAGATAAAGAAAAACAACAACATGGGTTTCCGCTTAGCCAAATGATGAAATTTGTGGTACACACTGATACGTGATCCAACAAATGTCAGACTAAATGACACAAAAAGATTACCAACGAATAAGTGTAAAAAACGTGGAGAGGTGGAAATAAACAAACGTCGCCCAACTAAATCCAATGGCATTCCGGAAATTTGGGCTTTTCTCACTATGTGCCTTGCCAAAAGCGCCGGAATGCTTTCAACCAAAAATGTATCTATTACCTGATTTTCAATATTTCCCGGTAAAGAAACGTAATGCAGTTGTATGGTTAATAGCCCACACAATATACTATATGTGTAGTAAAAAGTTTTACCCAAGCATCACTCTACATACCATGTATCTCAAAGGTGGAAAGAATCTCAATGTCACAATGTTTTGTTAAATATTTAGATGTCCTGCAAACTTATATATTTATGTAGATATTTATATCAACATTGATATAAATAGTAAGAATTGAAATCAATTGAAAAGAAAAATGTTTAGCGCTCTCGCCTTTGGTGCAGCGATTCCGGGATCGATTGGTGATTCCCGATGAGAGCCCCATAAAATTTTCGACATTGACCTCATTGTCGTTCAGCAGCCATTGTATTTAAATCCTCCCCCAGCTCAAAATGTTAGTTCGTGTTTAAATACCTAGCAGGAGGCTCTCTCAATCTGAGCGCGGATCCACGGGAAGGGCCACAGGGGCGATCGCCCCTCCCAACTGCCAGGTTTTTGGATTTGCTAATATGCCTGGTGCTTTTCATGTTCAAGTCGCCCGTGGAGCGGCGGCTAGCGCACCTAGAACCGACAGCGCGTTTGCCGGCAAACTGGATGCAACAACCGCGTAACTGGAACCGATCTCGTACAATTACATTGAGTTACAAACAAAATGGGCACGTACCTTGTTACAAGAGGTGTTGCAAATGTTATTCTCCTGCATTCACACATTTATGGCATTTTTAAGAACATTTTTACTAACACGTGTCAGTTCCTCTTCCAAAATTGCTTCAATTTTTCTCCTGATATTTTCTTTCAATTCTTCTAATGTCTAGCTTCAGGTTTAAAAGCTCGGCAGCTCGCTACGCAGCTGTCATGGAAATATCAGTTTCCTGTGCAAGGCGCCGGAGGGATTTTTGAGGAGTATGTTCCGATTGTGCTCCAACGTCGTCTAGTTTCTCCCCAGTAATCACGCCGTATTACCCTTCCCTTATCAAGAACATACCCTGTTTCCCTAAATTTGTTCACAAGTATCCGAACACTGTCTCTGTGTGAAACAGGAACATCTGGGAATTCTGCTGCAAAAAGCATTCTAACTTATCTACAAGACTTCGTAATGATGTAAGAGTAGTACATAAAAATTCCTTTGTTTAAATAGTAGGTATATTGTATTGTAGGTATTAGACTGCAGAAAACCACAACACTTCACAACCACGTGCAAACTCAAGGTCAGCGTAAAGCTATGGGTCTACAGACTATGCAACATGCCTCAAAAGGGGATCGAACACGAGACTGCTTCAGATAATAGGTTTTTGTTTTCTTTGTTTTTTCACTTTACTTCTCGTCTGATCTTTCAGTTTACTGTGGCAATGGGAGTAATTATGCCAACACCATACAATAATAACCATCTATTCCAGCCCTGTTTTCGCAAAACAATACTCCAACCAACATGAAACAATACTCTCTGTAGAACATTCAAGTCAGCTTAGTTCCCGTTTGCAGTACGATGTATACAGTTGAACCTGGGTTATACGTATGCCAGTGCTAAGAGGGAGTAATACATACGACTGAGTATTACATACCATTCAGATGTAGGTACCATGTCATATCTTTATTAAAATACTGTAGTTGTATCTATTTTGAGGAACAAGATATACGCAATACAGGCTATTTCTGTCATAAAGTATTAAATTAACGAATCTAAAAGTTCAGTTCTTAAATTCAACCAATTGTTTTTTAAAAAAAATCGTCTAAAATAGCATTTTTTTACTAATGACTGCAAAGGGTGGTATAAGCGATGCCTAAATCTGCAGATATTTCAGTTTTAATTTTATGCCGATTAGCGTCCACTTCCTTTATAAATTTTACTTTCTGGTCAACTTTTCCTCTTTCTGTTCCCCATGGCCAAACAGTAGTAACTGAAAACTGTTACTTCTGTGACAACTCAACTGTATTTTATGAAAATTAATACATATAACACCGAGTTACATATATATGCATTACGTACAAATAAGGTTTAATAAACACGTTTTTAAATTATATTTTGCCTGGACCTACAGTAATTTACGTATAAAACGGAATTACGCAGAACTGAGTTACGTATAAAGTAGTCTCAACTGGGTTGTTTTTTATAAACCATTGTAGGTTAGAATTTATTCTCGTTGAGGTGAAGTATCAGAGTTAAATACGTTCCTCCCAACTGTAACTTACGAATTCGCCACTGTCTCCCCTTAACATGTATTTCGATGACGTCAGTGAATAATTTGGATAATTTAACCCCCTCCGCAGATAAATCAGTCCAGTACGTTTCCGACTGACCCTTTGGAAAATACCAGTGATTTTGTGTTCTTTCCCAAATTTACATGATTCACTTGCAAGATGCGGAACTGGAATTCTGGCGAGCTCGCTTCCTCTAGTCTTTTGTTTCCGAATAACAAGAAGAGAACCTCACGTGCGAGACAGAGACTGCCTGCTTGCCGTTCGTGCCGAATGGCCCCTCCCCCTTGGCGTACGCTTTCCATTGAGTCATTGCGGTAGCCCTGCTTCACTCCAGCGTTGCAAACTGCAGATCGATTCCACTAGAAGTACTGGTATCTTATTCTACTAAATGGACACCGTACTAACCGGTGTCCATTTGCAGACAGTGCAGAACGGTTATTTTGACAAAATCCTGTTTCCCTGCTGGCTGCTTCGGGGAGGAGGGTTTTTAATGTTGCCGCTTCTTGTCCAAACAGTAGACCTAATTGGCTCTTTGACCAAAAGTTCCTTCGTAGGTAAACGCGGCAACAGGAAAGCGGCCGTCGCGCCGGATGCCAGGCCGTCGCGGCTATAGTCGGCGACGAGGAAGAGATGAAACTAGAATTTCTCTTAAATTTTTCTGAAAATAGTTTGACATAATTATTATTAAATGTCACGGAACGCATTTAAAATGGAGAAATCGAAAGGAATGTACAATAAGTTAGGAAAATTGACAGGCTTTTGTAATTATTTTGCGTCACTTTTCTGCCACTTGACTATAATCGCTATCTAAAAATTGATCATAACAATTTTTGGTTATTTTTATTTTTTTGGAAACAAGATAAAATTATTGGAGAAGATGTTCGCACATATTAGATTTTGAAACTTGCTGTTGCGAGTGTACTGTCAAGGATGGACACTTCTGGCTTTTAACAATCCAATTAACCTTAAATGGAATCGTTACAACCCAAGTACATGAATGTACAATTTTAAATTTGTGAATAAAATCGAGCGCAAGAAGGCTACGAAAGATTTTCTACAAAATGGGTCCGTGCAGTGCTACGTACAGCATAGATAATGCTAAACAAATTAACCATCTATTTTCGTTCTAATTTCTTTTAGATGCCTTCTATGTTTTGGAAGCAGTGGAACTATACTCTGTCCAGAATGTCTCTGGAGCAAGCGAATGAAAACAAGTCTGTGCGCAAGTAGAGACGCGGGAAGGCTCCACCAATGAACACGTGAGAGGAACTTGATTGTTTGGAAGGGGGAAGCGACTGCAGTTCCCAGCCTTCGCAGCAGCATGTACTGCTTCGCTGCTCACACTCACATGGATAAATGAACATATTGATGGACAATTTGCCTACTATTATTTTTGCCGTTTGTACTGCGCGAATATAAATATTACAAGTACGACGTTCTCTGTATTTGTAGGAAAGAAATCTGAAATAGTTGCTTGGCGCACCAGTTTTGTAGTGAAGTCACAAGTGTGTCGTTGGTTCGATTCCAAACCATCAAAAAGAAAATTGATCGCCTGAACACGAGAGAGAAGTTTTAGAATAGGACTGATTGATTGATTGAGTTTATTTTACTTCGCGTTTTGTGTCTCTTGGCTAATTTGCGAAGATAGGGATGAAATAATGAAATTGATGAATGATACAATCACAAACAACCAAGCCCGAGCGGGATTCGAACCCGGGACTCTTGGCGTCGCAGCGCGATGTGCTAACATCTCGGCCACAGGGTCCGGCATTTTAGAATAGGAATTTAATGCACTAAACAATGAATAATGTCTAATTAACATTACATGCTAAAGTTCTGTGATAACTTCACGAAAATGTAGGTCTTAATATTATTATTATTATTGCCGTAGATTTTGCAAATGACCACAGATGTACTGAATCACGATAGGATTTCCCACAGAATATGGGTATAGATTATAAGCAAGGAAGGTAATAATCGCTAAATGAAACAAGGATATAGGAAACTCAAAAAATTAACAGCAATACGGTTGAAATGAAAACGTTTCCCAAAGCGAAACGTAATACTATAAAAAAAGAACACATTAGAATTAGATGCGAAAAGAAACAAATCCGAAATTAAAAGAAAATAGGGAAATTTGTGTTAACAACCACCCGTGAAGTATTCGCTTTCGGACTCGCTATACCGAAGTATATACCCACTTTCAATCCCGGCCAGGGCACTCGTGTTCTCTGTGAGTGTACCTTCATCAATTTCGTCTTATCACTCATCTTCATCATTGCCGATCCCAGTGGCGGAGCGGTCAGCGAAGCGCGCTACTCAAGGGTCCCTGGTTCGAATCTCGACATGGTTGTTTATTTTGTGAGTGTCCCTTCGTGAATTTCATTATATCATCACTCATCCTTCGCTTGCAAACTACAGTAAACCAAATCAATCACTCATCTTCATCGCCACAACAAGCCAAAAGTGGCAGAAAAGCGACGCAAAGTAAACGACACCCGATTTAAAAATCCAGAAAAAGAAATTTTCACCAAAAATAGAGTTAAACCAGTTTAGCTCTTAGAGAGAGACACATTTTTTCCGTAGCCTCTGGCTTACACACATGTCAATGTTTGCTCCAAAAGGAGAGCGGCGGTTTTGCGCTTTTGTAAGATTGCAACACTGTCACAGCATGACCTGAGGCAATGTGCCGAAAGGGTTACATCAGCCGAAACTGCAGCCGGAGACAGAAGTGTGTCTACCGCGCTGCCTGCGAATCGATAAAAGCGTTTTGCGATTGAATTGCAACCCCCGCGAACAATTAAGCCGTTTAGTTGAGTGTGGTGTGGGTGGGTTTTATGTGACGTCAGGATTCGCACCGTCGACATGTTCGCGTCCAAGTTGTTTGTCGTCTGCAAGGAAATACCCACCACGTAGCGTTCGTTACACCTGCGTCAACTGCACGTTTGTTAGTACTGTGTAAAATGTCGGTAACATTGCATAACATTAATGACAATGTCGTGCCATCTGGAAATAGCGGTAATATTTCATATGTTCGAACTCTTTGCGCAGTCGACAGAAAAATATATGGAGAAAAAGCGGAAGTTTTGCGGTGTAGATCCACATGAACTGGACGATAGCTAAATGAAAAGGGGCCTAAACCTTTGGCCAACTGTAGTTCACCTGTGTTTATTTACTTGACCCAGCTACGTGGAATCAATTTATTTCAGGGAGTCGTAACGTAACGAAATGGAACGGTATTTTCAATTACGGTTTCCGTTACGTTACAACCAGAAACAGAATAACTTTTTTCGTGAACAGAAACGTTACCTCAGGTATATGAACATTACGTTACAGGTGTGCATAACGGTACCGAACCATAACTGATCTGTAAATCAGTAGGTCGTTAGGTGACGCTTTAACGTTACATCCATTGCCGGCAACCAGTAACGTTACAGGGTAAGAAACAAGTTCGTCACGATTGACTAGTAACTTTAGTGTGTGTGGAAAGTGATAGTAACGTTACAATTAACCAGTAACTTAATTGAGGTCACGACTGTAAAAACGTTACACTCTTTGCTTCAAAGAAACAACGTTATTTATAGCTGGTATCATACAGACGTTCAGATGTGCAATAACGTGTCCGATGCCGTGTTCCGGAGAGAATAACATAGGTCTCTCGTATAATTGTGCTCGTTACTTTTGTAACGTTACAGTTCTTTCCCTTCACAAAAGTCTGTTTCAAAAAAGTGATACACATATCCGTTACGAATAGCAAATACCGTTATCGAAGGCGTTTTCGAAGAAGCCTCACAATTATGATCGGCAGCATACTAACATTACAGCATTTTGACATTTTGAAAGTCATTAAATTATAATACGTATTTTCGTTTTGGATGTCAGTGAAAAAATGAAATTGTAAAACAAAACGTTTGAAAACATCCGTAAACAAGATTCAGCGTGACAGAAGTTCTGGTTATTGGAATTTACTGATTAACTATGTATTTATCACAAATATATTTATTTTCTGCATACTAAATCACTTTACGTGGATTTGTTCTAATTTGATTATGTATGCAAGATGAATTTTAACATGTGCGTTCACTTTATACGATAGAAAACAAACGTTTGTTGTAAGAAAACGTTTATGTATATCTTTCTCTCTCTCTCTCTCTCTCTCTCTCTCTCTCTCTCTCTCTCTCTCTCGCTCTCTCTCTCTCTCTCTCTCTTTCAGTTTACATGTGTTACATCAATTAAAAAATACAGTATGTTTGGCGATGAGAATGATTCATGCTTAGATTAAATTGCTGAAGGACGAAACATAAAGGACCAACCAAGGAATCATCTGTGCTACGCGTTCATCCACGTAAGCGAGAGGCAAGCTTTTTCCTATCGGAAGACGAAAAATAATTATTTGCTGCACGACCTTGATAAGGCGAACTGAACCACAAGGAAAGAAACCTGTGCAGACCCGCAACTCCTGTGCACTGTACTACCACGTGGAGGGGAGGGGGAGAGTTGACCGTTCTTCCTTATGGGCCGAGCTGAAGAGTAGAAGAGCTGTGCGGGGACTTTTCGTCCAAGGTTTTTTCCCTTGTGTTCGCTCGTAGCAGCAGCAGCACCACGCAAAATCGGAAAATGTGAATCCTCAAACTCTGTACACGTGACCTTCGGTCACGAAGCAGCCGAGTAGACAACGCCCTGGGGCGATATGAAAGGCACTTTTAGCAAGTAGAAACTACGTAGAAACGAAACGTTAGATGGAATTGTTGTACGAAACAAACGAAACCGCGTTTGTGCAACTGGTTTGTGGCTAGACAGGGCCATTGGACTCTCAAGAAGGCAAGAATTGTATGGGAAGTGATTCTCAAAACTAAGCGAATAAAAGGACAGTATATTTTATCATTTACAAGGGCCCTCATCCGCTTACAATTTTGAAAATTACTTTCAGTAATTCTTGTCTTCTTGGACAGGAGGTTCATTAAACTTTTTGGTGTAGAAACAGACAGAGCGCCCACCTACCACGTTTGAAAGAAGAGCATAGGCAGACATGAAAGTAATTTTCAAGTACGTAAGGACGACAGTCGACGTGAACATTGAGCAACGTGTGACTGAGAAATACAATCGTAACAAAGGACAGGATTCTTCAAGAAACAGTAATTTCATAAAACTTCCTATCATTAACTCAGTTCATCCTTTTATCCTCTTTTGTTTGTTATACTTTTGTATTATTCTTGTTTTATATAGCTTTTCTGCCACTTGTAGATAATCGCGACGATGAAGATGAATGATGATCATATTAAATCTATGAAGGGATGCTTACAAAAAAAAACAGCCATGCCCAGGTGTCTACTCGAACTTGGAATGTTTGGTACCGAGTGTATGAGTGGACCACTCAACGACTTCGGTCTTCGAGGCTACGGTTTCAGTTGCAACATGCAGTATAATTACGTTTCTACTACTACTACTTATAAAGCCCCCTTGACACATGAGATACTACAAATAATTTCAGGCATACCCTCGAATTTTGATTGCCTGGCACTTTTTTAAACTAAGTAATGAAGTCACGTTTATATTCATATTAGGCCTACGACTAGCTCGAACTAAAAACGCTTGTGAAATACTGTGTATATGTTATCCTTCTGAAGTGAGAAACTTCATATTCTGCTAAGAAAATATGCATGAAAAATTATATTTGTAGCTACTACTTGAAGAATTCAAATTATTATGATGGAATTTCAACTTACGTATACTCTGCATATAATGTGTTATCGGAGAGGAGTTTTTGTCTCGCAGTCAATTTATTTTTAGTTGAGGAACTCGAGAGTAAGTTGGAAATATTTAATGACCCACGTTGTGGTGTGCTGTTCGATTAATCAGAATTGGAGTGAGAGAAATCTGTAGTTAAGGTCATTCAACACGTCAATTTGTAACTGTGAATGCAAGTTTTCTTTGATTTAGCGGGAAATCAGTTTGCTATTGTTGTAAGTAATAAATTGAAACATATATATTTTCTGCTCGAGTAGGAATCCACAGCCCTTATCCAATCAATCACTTTCTGTGTTTGAAACTTCTGTCTAGGAAAGCTACACACAATTTGCTTTTAATAACAGAAGCTTCAAAATAACCTATCCATTCTTGTCTTGCAAGTAATGTTTGATTTGATTTGTTATATTTAACTTTGGTTTTCTGCCACTTTTGGCTAATCGCGAAGACGAGGATGGGTGATGCAATGACAAAATTGATGAAAGGACATCACGAAGAAAATAATGAAAACAATACACAGGCTGGGATCTGAACTCGGGACCTGTGGTGTCGCATTGTTCATGAAATAAAAACATAACATGTATAGTGGCTCAAATTAGTAATCGAATATGTAGCATTTTGCTGCATTTCTTCACAATATTTCGATTGATTGATTGATTGATTTAGTTTATTTTACTTCGCGTTTTGTGCCTCTTGGCTAATTTGCGAAGATGAGGATGAGTGATGAAAGGATGAAATTGATGAATGGACATTCACAAACAACCAAGCCCGACCAGGATTCGAACCCGGGACCCTTGGCGTCGCAGCGCGATGTGCTAACCGCTCGGCCACAGGGTCGGGCCACAATATTTCGAAATTAACAACATGTACATAAATATAAACGATAGTGAAATATTTATAGGCATTTATTAAAGCTATATTCCCTGTTACATTTTTTCTTTTTTAATTTTGGGTGCGTCAGCACTTAGGCTATTTTGCAACCGCCACGTTATACGGGGTCCAGCCCCTTACCATAACAAATAACGTAACTGTAATATCGAATAACTGAAATATTAAAATATTCTGACTTAGGTTAAAAGCTGAGGCTCTAAAGGAGCACTCAGCACACATGACAAAAAACAGAACACACAGAATTATACTGGCCATAGGGTCAGTCGCCAGAGCCTCGTTAGTCTGCTATGAGCAGTCCAGGGTGTACTACGTGGAATGAAGTTGACGATTGGGTGTACTACGTGGAAGGTCACCCCTTACACCCCTGTTACGGTTTCAAATCTGAAAATAGTTATTTATGTTTGGGTGTGAAAGAAGAGATCACTTTAATATTCAGACAAATCGTGAAAGCCTTCTGTTTCTGTTAAGCTACGTTTCCATTCAGACAAGTTCCAGACTCATGACGTGCAACATGTGCCGGCGCATGTTGCGCGTCATTTAGTGTACTCGTACTGCTTCCAATTCAAAACTACTTCTTCAAAATACGTCCGCAACAACACTGGAGTGCAGGATCGCAGTGTAGCGTTGTGCAGTGCTTTAGAGTAGTCACTGTTCCTTCTCTTGTATTGTAATAATTTGGTGGTGATTTAACTTGGGTAAAGATGAACAATAAAGCTATGGCGGGTTTTGTGGTTATGGCAGGCGCGTATCATGAATTTCTAAAAAAAGAGGCGAAAACAACCTAGATGGTGGATTAGAAGTTTTCTAGCAAAAAATTAACTCGTTGATGACAGACTTACGTCTTCAAAGTGGATACGAAAACTTTGTAAGAATGACTGCAAGTGATTTTGCATTGTTATTAAATCTTGTTGGACCACAGATTGTAGTCGCGTCGTCTGTTTCTACAGAAAAAAGTTTCAGAAAAAAGTTTTAGAAAATTGTTAATGACATATGTATAATTTTGATTTGTTTTCAGTGCCATCTTGTACTCTATTTTGTTGTTGTTGTTATTGTTGTTTTCCTGTTGTTACTGTTTCAGTGTAAAATGGTCATTCAGTACTGTATCTGAAACTTTAGGTAAAATAAATAAAATAAATAAATAAATAAATAAATAAATAGTTCGTATGCTCCAGGAACTTGCTGCAGGCTGTTTCCATTGTCCGCCGCGCACGTTGTGCGTCTTAATCGTTTGGGGCAATTTTGTCCCCGGCACTTGCGCCGCGGCATGTTGCAGACAGTTTCCATTTCAACAAATGCTTGGCACATGCAGCGTCGCATGCCGCGTATCATGTTGCGCGGTAAAATTTGTGGTAATAGAAACGAGACTTTACATAGTTCTTTTATCGGTCAACTACAGTGCGGGGAAGAAACAATTCATGCTATTTCCTAACTACGTCTGTTACCAGTAGCTCCATTGCCCCTGACTGAAGTACGAGAAAAATGGGCAACAAAAACAAAAATACAACATTTGACGAACTGCAGCTATTTATTTTTACCTAACCAAAGGGTGCAGGTACAGGGAAATTAAAAATGTTAAGTACATGTAAGAGTACCGTGGGTGACGCAATAAAACAAAATGAAAAGGAAAATGAGGTAGATTCCGTATCTCAGAAAATTCAACCAAGATAAATAGGAGAACGAAATGAACGAGCTTCAGTATGAAAAATAAAGACCCTTTCCTCACCCCCATCCCCTTCCCAAACCAAGGGCTCCGAAAGCAGCTGTGCAACTTGGAGCAGGCACTGGGACTGCTGTACGTTCAGTAGCGTTTGGTCCGAAAGCGAAATTCCTAGAAAAATACCACAGTTCGTCCGCGACGGTTTAATGAGTTGCATTTCGCCCGAGCCTGGCTGATGATGAGTCATACCTTGACTAACCGGTGGCAGCGGTGGAATTAGTGACTAGGATACCTCAGTTAACAACTTTTAAAACTACATTGCATAGACAGCGGAGTATAGAGCAGGAGTGCAGACTCAGTCAAATCGTCGAGAGAGGGGTCCCGGGTTCGATACCCGGTGGAGGCACAAGTGGTTCGGATCCCACTTTAAATTGTAGGTCCAGTCCCGATTAGCCTTACTGTGCATAAAGGGGACTTAAAACAACAAATAAAATCGTTGAGAGGAAGTGAACTTGGATCCAGAAATTTTAGTCATGGCAGTCAACACTACTACTTCTAAGCAGCTCCCATAAGTGACTGAGGTTAGAATGAAAGTTTGTCTTGTTTTAAGTTCACTTGTATGCACAGATAGGCTAATTTGGAGTGGGGCTACAGTTTAAAGTGGAATTCGAATCACAGGAATCGAACCCGGCTAGAATGCAAGTGTTTTCTCATACTCACATGGGAAGTTGTTTATGTTATTGTTTCACATAATTTGTAGGTAGTCACACGTGGTCTGAGAAACAGAAAAGTCACACATAGCCTACGCATAATTCTCTCGAGGCAGTTTGTTGCAAGAACTTTGCTTGCAGGCCACGGACAATAACTTTCATGGGTAAAAAAGTGTCCCATCATAAGGTAGAGAGCATCCTGCTTAGAGCAATGTATGCGCTCCAAACGTTGGACGCTGACGCCGATATAACCTGGCTCGCAAGCCGAGAACACTGTTCGAATCTCCACAGGCATATAACAAAAATGCATCATACCCAAATGACACATCTGGCGTAATACCTAACGTGCCAAATTTTGGAAAATAGGGGCTGATAGCGTGTGTGAGAACCAGAGCGACTTAACTCTAATTTATCAAATTAATAGGAGAGGAAATAATGTATTCTTAGGAATATGACTCTTAAACGTGACTCCGCCTTACAGATAAGAATTAGAAGTGGAAAATGTCGATTTTCTCCAAATACTCTTCAGAGGATTTTTTTTTATAACGAAACTGAAAACAGAATTTTTGTAGTTACGTTCCTCTGATTCCCGTAGGACGATAGGTGAAATACATTTCATGAGCGATATTTCAAAGAAGTTGTGTTAAGATGTCAAACATGTAGCCGACAGCCATGTTGTATGAAGAAAGCATATAGGATAAGCTCCAATCACACTTAATCTAGGCTCACAACAAAGATAGCGGCTGAGTGACCTGGCGTAATGAAAGGCAAAGAAAACAGTCAATCATTGGAAAAAACAATTAGTTTCATGTTTAAGATCATTCTATCAATTAATGCAGTTGCTTATAAAAATAAAAAATGGTCCAAAATGCTTCAAAGTAATTGAAAATATGAGGCATTGCGGATACGAAGGGCGAACTCAACAAAGTGCATTGTGATGGAAATGCGTTTCAAGTTGCCAGGCACAGTGCAAACTCCATAAAATCTTTGAAAATCACGCATGAAACATTCCGATCTACAGTTACCAAGTTTTTGTGGAGCTCGAATTGTGCCTGACAACTTGAAACGCATTTCCCTCACAATGCACTTTGTTGAGTTCGCCCTTCGTATCCGCAGTGCTTCATATCGTCTCTAGGAAAAACCCAGAAAATTAATACGCCCATTCAAATTTAAAACCTTTATTTGCATACCAAATAGAAAGAATTTTCACCAGATACTTGAAATTAGTTTGAGAAAATCTAAAATAAGAGGAATTCCTATCCCTGTTCTCGTGTTGATATTTCCTGGCAAATACTCTGTAAGAGGCTGTCGCGGTATATTGCCGCTCTATACATTGAAGAATCAATGCTTTATACTCCGAAGTCGATACTAAAGGTTCATGGACGTCTGCAGGATTTTTTCCAAAGAGGGGCAAGCAAGGTAGTTTTTCCGGGGGGAGGGAGGCAAACAAGGTGCATAACAGTGTTGTCTCCTCAAAAAACATTGCTTTAATTTGAAGTTATCATATTCATCTTATTTGAAAATAAGATCCTTAGGAAAATATTTGGACCTAAAAGGGATGAGGAGATAATTAGAATAATTAAATCAAGAAGACTTAGGTGGGCAGGCCATGTGGCACGAATGGGAGAGGAAAGAGGAGTTTATAGGATTCTTGATGGAAACCTGATGGTAAGAGACCTTTAGGAAGGTTAAGACGAAGATGGAGGGACAACGTTGAGATAGACCTAAAGGAAATCGGTAGGGATGGAAAAGAGTATATAGATCTTGCTCAGGATAGGGACAGATGGAAGGCCTGTGTTCTGCAGCCATGAACCTTCGGGTTTAAGAAGGCTAGAGAGTTAGTTAGTTAGTTAGCTAGTTATGTTCATGCAATAATTAACATATATTATTGCAGTTGAAATGGAATTGTGTGAGATATATATATAATTTTTGGTTGACTTTCATTTTCCAGGTGGGTCGTGCACCCCCCCCTCCCCCTTTGCCTCTCTTTCGGACTTCCATGCAAAGGTTCTATTTTTATTTCGCGTCTACCACTTTCGGTTAATCGCGATGATAAAGGATGTGATAGGTGATGGAAGTGGTATAAAGACAATGACCCAACCCATCCATATTTTCTAGTCCAGGCTCTAATCCGACATCTCCCGGGTTCGAATCCCGGTCGGGCTTGGTTGTTTGTTCATCAATTTCATCATTTCATCACTCATCCCCATCTTCGCAAATTAGCCTAGAGGCACAAAACGCGAAGTAAAATAAACTAAATCAATCAATCTAATCCGACATTAGACTTCGCAGTTTATTACGCTAACCAATTTGCCACGGGATCGGCTTCTTCGTGTTTGTCTGCTTATGAAATGATTAATTAGTTATTCAAACTATATAGGTAGGAAAGCTATATAAAATAACGAAACAGAAAAATAAATCCACTTGACGTCTTGTAGTACTATCATCAACCTACAATTTCATGCTCACAAATCCACACAGAAAACTTCTTGTGGCATTAGTTTTACAGAATGGCCTTGGGGAATAAACATCGCCCATTTCCTGGTTCAGCTCGAAACAATTCAGGTGCCTTATCGAAGCTGCTCTTGAGCACGCAGGGTTTCTAACCTACTTCGCCGTAATTCAGTTGTTGTATCTTGATTAATATGCTGTATTGTAGAGTCAACCGCAGATTAAATAGGAGAAACAAAATTTTCCCGACGGAAAATAAGTTGGTAATGCTGCAAACACCGAGGCATTCTTGATAAGACGCTTGAGGAGCGTCGAGCAAACTTTCCTGAAAAAGCACAACCCCAGTATCGAAGGTCATGCTACACGTGGATTGGCAACTTTCGGGAGCATGCTGTCTGTCTACACAATTCTACCCAAATACCTGTTTGAAAATGAATCTTCTGTCCGCATTTTATTTTTCAAATGCACTTCTGACATTGTAATCATTTTGCAATTATTTTTATTTGTTCTTATTTTGCTTCGCTTTTATGTGACTTTTATAATTAATCGAAACTATGAAGATGGATGATAATTAGATTAAATTAATGAAGAGACACCTAAAAAAGATATTTACAGACCAGGACTCGAACCCGGAACCTAAAGCGGATAGGTTGTGGGGAAAACCGTCAATAACTCCCGCCACGAACTTACTTATAATTTTTGTAATTTCTCACGAGTATATTTTGTTCTGTTCATGCATAATACCTGCTTTCGGAAACTTAATTTATAAGTGACACACTTATAGGGACAAGCCACGTATTGTTTGAATGGAGGGACACATCTCGTTCATATACTACTATATACAATCATGGACTATACTTGAAATGGCCTCCCCGATGGCGCAGTGGTAGCGTCATCGCCTTGTAATGAAGGGGTCCCGGGTTCGATACCCGGTGGAGGCACAAGTGATTGGGATTTCACTTTAAACTGTAGGTCCAGTCCTGATTAGCCTAACTGTGCATAAAGTGGACTCAAATCAATCAATCATATATGATGGAAGTTAAGAAAAAGATAAAAATTTTAGAAGAGATACTGTGAACAAGTCGAATTGGAGAGAGATTGTATTTTGTCTTTTGTCTTTGTTAAATGTATTTCATGTAGTTTATATAACATGAAGTTATAAGTTAAATAAATGTTGTTTTGTTCGTTAACGTTTGGCCTAATTGAAGATTATTACAATATACTTGAAATGTGACGTGCTAAACACTACTTTCGGAGATCAGTTGGACATGGCAATTTTGATATACAAGTTGCATTTTCTCTACTTAGATTCATTATGTCCAAATTTTATCCTAATAGATAATCTCCCAACAACGCAAAATGTTTTAATTGACTCGAATTCACAATGACTCATATACAGTGTGTTTATAAATGAACGGTGGGGTTTCAAAAATTAATAATACATCTATATATTACCTTACACGGGCAAAACGTACGCCGTAAGCAGCAGCAACTGTCCAAGTTTATATAACTTTATTTATATTTGTATAAAGATAGAAATCAAGAGGGGGAAATTGCTCCTCTGTGCCTCCTTGCAGGTGCTCTTGACCGTCTGGAAGAAATAGTGCACGACAGACGTGAAAACTAAATCCATCTTCAGTATCCTTTTGTCTTGCTACTCTTAGATTCTGCAACCTTTCTTTCTATAGTTCAATGTTTGCCCCCTAACCCCCTAGAATTGATTTCCGTACAAGTTTGAGAGCTAATCTCCCCTGCACCCTGTGGTTGCGCCACTGCACCTTCTTCCGCCGTTGTTGCTTTGTGAACTTTCATCTGCTTGAAAATACTTAATTTTCTTCAAGAGCATAATATGGTTTAATAACCGGTGATAAGATTCCTCAACCCTAAATTTCTGGATTAAAGTATAATAATATAGGAGCATGGAAATCTGAAAGGGGGCGAGGATGGCCACATCTCCCCTTTAAGAAACGAATGTCAGCTAAAAGTATATATTTCACGCGTATAATTTGATCCCAGTCATAGTAATGTACATTAATTATTATAATGGGAATGCAGGAATGCGATAATTTCGAATTCAAGTGGTGTTTCTTGAGGGGGCAACACTATTATCTGGTTAATATGCCCCATGGAAAAATACCTTGCTTGTCCCTGCGTCGAAAATATCGGCAGACGTCAATGATTAGGGGGTGGGGCATGTGCCCCCCCCCCTTTGCACCCCGTGCGCACGTCTATGACTACTCATTTCTACACTAGTTGGAAGCTGTATTCAATTTCGAGCCAAAAATGTAATTTTCAAATCAGGATTGTTAAACGTCCACGAACCCATAAATTCTAATGGGTTCTATTGGGTTCCGCAACAAGACCGGAACCTTCTTTATCGCACAGTTTTAATTCGGTCCAAGTTGCGTATTCTTTCATTTCAATATGGAACTTAGACAGTCTTTAAATTGATCCGGAAAGAAGGTCCCTGTGCCGTATTTCAATTGATCCGGAAAAAAGGTTCCTGGAACGAATTGAAATATTTTAAACATAAAAAGGCTCTTTACGGTCCAGATCCATTTATGCTTGCTAATATTCCCTGCTGAACCGGAATTGAATTGATTTAAAATTCCTGACCCTTTATCAACCCTGGTTGAAATTCATTTTTTTACAAACAACCATATTTTTAACGGCTATTACACATTAATCCCATACGATATACTGAAAGGTAAGAGACTTGGGCTATTCCTTTTTCTTCCTTGATGTTAAATAGATTATATTCGTCACGCGCCTATAACGTTACTACCTAACATTTGTGAATTGTTCTTTCCTTGTAACGTTAACATCTAACATACTGAATGTATTTACGTTCCTTATGCAGATGGTATGTACCCAACTGCATTTTGTTCCGTTCCGCTACAGTGGTTTACATTTTGTTACATTCCTATGTAACGTTAATTGACCATATTGCCTTTCACTTCATTCCGTTACGGAGGATTGCATTCATTACGTTCCTATGTACCGTTATTTACTACCATGTTGCATTTCGTTACTACGGTCCTTGTAACGCTAGTATATACCATATTGCATTTCGTTACTACGGTCCTTGTAACGGTAGTATATACCATATTGCATATTACGTTATGTTCCAATGTGCTCATTTCGTTCCGTTCCTTTATAACGTTAATATCTACCATAATACATTTTGTTACGTTCCTTGTAACGTCACTCTATAAGATATTGCATTTCGTTACGTTACATGGGTACCAGCAGTTGAACCATACTCTTCCTCCTACAAAATGGAACGTACCGTGTAACGCAAATTGGGTACGTTACGACTCCCTGATTTATTTTCGTATTTATTAGTGGTTAGGATTCTGCTTGAAATATTTACATCCAGTACAGATTAACTTTAAATTCCAAGGCTCCGCAATTATCGTCTCTGTTTCCTTTTAAGGTTTGTTGAAGCGCTGTAATGCAGAATGTTGAGGTGCTCGAAAACAGTAATTTCACTCCTTGCTTTAACAATATGGAACATACCGGCAGAATGGTTAACACAGCGCACTACGATGCCATGGGTCGATCCCAGCCTGAGCATGGGTGTTCTTTCTGAGTTTCCGCTTTATCAGTTTCAACATATCATCACTCAGCCTCGTCTTCACGATTAGCCAAAACTGGCAGAAAAGCGAAGTAAAATAAACGAAATCAATCAATTGTAAGATTTCATATAAATATTTATATTTTTAAAGAACGATGTTTGTAATTAGATATTTATTCTTATGTGAAAGTTTGCTGTTGTGGTCAAATACATCTATCCATAATACGAACAGGATATAAAAATGAACACATAAATATCAAATACCGATCAAGTTGGGCTCAAAAGTATGGGACAGTGGCGGAGTGGTTAGCACATCGCGCCAGGGGTCCCGGGTTCGAATCCCGGCCTTTGCATGGATGTGTTGTGAGTGTTCATTCATCAGTTTCATCATGTCATCACTCATCCCTACTAGCGGCACCTTTTCTTATGGATCATATATCGGTAGGAATTGGTGAGGGCATCGGCATCGGTTCAAAGCGGTATCGGCGCCTCACCTACTTTTGTTTGACTTTCCGAGGAAGGTAGAGGCGTTAAGTTAATAAACGAGTCACATTTCAATATATATGTTTATACAAATTTGTAGACAGTCAGTAAACTATACTATTGTCTTGTATTCTAAGTACCTTACAAAATTAGTTCTAACCAAGGTCATTAAATCTTATGATAACATTTAAACGTAATTTAGAAACCAGTATATTTACATTCCAAAAAAAAAAACAAAAAAAAAAAACAAATTGGCATACACAATGAGCTATTGTAACAGTTTCAGTTGCAGAATGGCGCCCTTATTAAATGGAGAAGGATGCACACTTTTCGACAGGGAAATATTTGACATGAATGACTTCGAAAATGTGTTTGTTGCATATCTAAGACATGACATACTATATCCTTTCAATCATATTTTGGCAAAAATAAAAATAATTTTCTTCTGCCTGGGATAAAATTTTCTGTTGGGGTAATCCATGACATACCCCCCGTTAATTCGCAACTGCCTGGTAGTAGCAGATAATTCGATTTTAGTCTGAGTCTCGTCTCGATTCTAATATACAGTTTTTTTTAAAAAAATTGAAACAACATAGATGTAGAAATTTAATCTAAAATTGCGGGTTCGACCAAAACTCGACCAGTAGTAGCCAGTGGCAGCGATTGGGGTAATTCCCCCAAATTTTTTCCACTTTTGCTCCGCCACTGGTTTGAGTGGATTATGTTGCATCTGAAATTGAAGATTGCTGTACTCTTAAAGGCGTCATTTCTTGTGAAAACATATCACATATGGACCGCACCAAACATTGGCCATCTGTCCATAGAATTGAACATATATAATATAATAATGTTCTTATTGGCGTTTTGGATCCTATCTTCCAAAGAGATTAGATAACGCAGTATAGTCTACATCGGCAACAGCTGGTCCCGCGTATTTTTATTCACATGTACGGAAAGTGAACCAAATACGGTTGAAATTCAGATTCAATTGAATGTATTGGCGGAAACTACATATGTTGCCGAAAGCCCCAATTGACTAAACTGATTATTATGCCCTTCGTCCACGTTCACACACACAGTTTGGAATGTTTGGCTTCATTGATCGAGTTGAAAATGTTGGGTGCCTCAGCACTTATGCAATTCTACACCCGTGATAATGTACGGGGTTAAGCCCCTTATCCTAGCTAAAATCAACGTCTGTTTCTGAGGACCAAGATGTCCTTATCTGACGCCGTAAGGGGGCGATCAACACACATAATGAGACGCAGGACAACACAACCCTGCAGAAGATTATGCTGGCTGTAAGTCCGGACGCCACAGCCTCGTTGGCCTGTAGGACTGCGGTTACCGCGTTGTACTACGTGGAAGTGAGGTGCCTTTTCAAAAGGTCGCCCCTTACATCCAAGAGCGCCGGCAGGATTTTTTCTATCGGGGAGTCACAGAAACCTTTTTATTATTATTATTATTATTATTATTATTATTATTATTATTATTATTGTTTTTATTATTTTTATTTTTGTTTTTATTATTATTACATTACTATTACTACTACTACTACTTATGTTTTTTTAAATTACATACATTTGTACTTTCCATATTCTGTATAGTTATCTATAGTATACAATTTGCATAACTGTATTCTTAAAATTAATTCATTCAGGACAAAAGGCTGTTTTTATAGTTATCTAATCAGTGTAAAATATACTGTAAGCTTAAGAGCCCGTATCAGCGTCACTCGAAAAACGCACCGGACAGATGTCAAATGTTCTTCCTAGTCTTGCCATTATTGATTCCATTTCCCCCTTCGAACGCAAATCCATTGCATGATAGGCCGTTTGAGACTTTACTGGTGGGAGGGTTGCTGTGTCGAAAGAAACAGAAGACAAGGTTCCCTGTCCGCTACTCCCCCCCGCGGGGAAGGTCAGGCTCTGACCATAATAGACCTTTCTTTTGAGCCCGAACGTTTATAACTCCGAGCCGAGAGGGTTTCTGTGACAGGACAACACATGTTCCGAGTGTCTGAAAGAAGAAAAACACACATTGACGAACATCGCAATACAACTTACATGTAATAGAGCCAAGGACTATTTAGGGGAGGCGGGGTGTCCAGGGAGTCCGAATCTTCCACGAGAGACTTACTAAAATTAAATTATGTAAATATGCTTGTTTTGTTTAGCATCTGTCGTATAATCGAGATAGGTGTATTTCCGTCAAACTTATTGTAAGGGAAGGATTACATTGGGGTCATACAACTTTGGATGACTGTATCAAAGAAGATTTATACACACCACTACCTAAGTAATATGCTTAAATATTAAATTAAGAGCTTTACTTTTCGTCAAATGGATCTAACATCCTTTATCGTTATTCAATAAATATTCAATTCCTTATCTGTTTCACAATCACCTTGCCAGGTCAGTTGTTTTTATACAAATTGAAGCGATCTTAACTATTCATGAGCTACATAATGAATACGTGCTGTTATATTCCTATTCTTATGCCATCTTTTCCCATTCATGTGATAACAATATTAATTAATATTTTAATATTATTAATTTAATATTACTGTTATTTTAACTTGTTTTTATTATTAGAAGAAGGTACCAACATCATAGGCGTGCGCAGACCCTCTGATAAGGGGGGGAGCAAAAACCTTGAAAATTAAGTCAGATCGGCAAAGAAAAACCTCATTTTATCTCACTGTTTTAGTTTTTTGCATTGATGTGATATATATATGTGTGTGTGTTTGCGCGCGCGAGTGTGTATATTATATATATACCTAGGTATTAACATATTATTTAAATACATTACGTAATCTATTCATCCGCCCCTTAACAAACCAACAGCAAAATTTATATAGATTGTCTCTGAAATGTGAGCGCTCGTTTTCCTCCAAACCAAGCTGTTATAGCAGCAACTGTATGAATTACTTATTCGTTCTTACTTTCTTTCTGGTAATTTACAATGTATTGGAGAAAAGAAATTGCGAGCGAAGCGAGCAAGAAAATTTTTCGATCCAAATTTTTGAAAGTTGAAAACAGTATTGATTTAATAGGGCGCAAAAAAATTCATGGGACGGCATGGCATTCTTTTTTACAATTTTTCTCAATCAGATTGTTCGGCGCCCAGTGCCAACTCCCGCTACTTCCTAGCTACGGCACGGAAGTTGACAAGACTGCAAGAAAAGCAGGTACCCCGAGCGAAGCGAGAAAGAAAATTTTAAGAAACGTATTTTTATTTGTATAAAATTTAAAGTCGAGGGGACAATTGTCCCTCTGTAACCCTCTGCAAGTGATCCTGACCGTCTGGAAGAAATAATGAAGATGGACGTGAAAACTAATTCCGTCTTGAGTATCCTTTTGTCCTGCTACTAGTAGATTCTGCTAGTCTTGCTTTCTTTTAATTCAATGATTTCCGTCCAAGGTTGGAAAAAGGCATAAGCAATGCCCCCTGTCCCATTGTGGTTGCGCCATTTCCTTTTAGAGTATAATATTGTTTAATAACATCGACAATATTGCTCTCCACTAAATTTCTAGGTGAAAGTATAATAATATAGGGGCATGGAACGTCTGGAAGGGGGGCAAGGATGACCACACCTTGAAAACGAAGGTCAACCTAAAAGTATATATTTCACAAGTATAATTAGATTTCAGTCATAGTAATTTACATTAATTATTATGTAATGGGAACGCAGGAATGCGATAATTTCAAATTCAAGTGGTGTTTTTTGAGAGGACAGTACTAGTATCGGGGTAATATGCCCAATGAAAAAATACCTTTCTTGTCCCTTTGTGGAAAAATCTGCGAACGTCCGTGATTAGGGGCAATCAACCCCCCCCCCCCGCCCGTGCGCACGCCTCTGACCAACATATATGGAATAGTTTATAACATCGAGTAGCAGGATATCTCTCCTGTATGGTGCTGTAAACTAGGGAAATAATGACGATGTTTTGTAGTAGTGCATAGCTATTCACCCTGTTGCGACACATGTGCAGAACAGGCGGAAGACATTCTATTGTGTTTTCTGCAGTTGGTGAATTATCCTAAGTGAGATGATTTTGATGTTCTTTCTTTTCTTAACGTAATAAAAACGTGTCTTACAACCTAAGGCGTCATGCTTTGTGCTCCGCCTGAGGATGAATTGTATGATGAAACTGATGAACGGACACTCACAAAGAGCATCCATGCCGGGATTCGAACTCCCGGATGTGCTAACCACTTCACCACGGAGGCCAGTGCTAATGCACATGAATATCAATCCAAGTTAGCCATTTGGGATCATTGGGAAAGTCGTGTAGTTAGTAAAATGTGTACTTTTAGCATTTTTGATACAATTAAAACTATTTACAGCCAATGCATATTACTCATATTGAACCGGAACGACGAATTTGTGAATTTACTACAGGACTTTTCAAACATCCGCAGATAAGGCTAATACAGTTTCTTGTTCATATCTATCATAGTTATCCTGAAATACACGTATGTCAGTTTTCACGCAGCTTACTAGTTTCCAGATATGCTTGATTCTGTTAACTGTACACTCCTCTTATTCATAGTTGCGAACTATCTCTCCGGATCCGAGCATGCATGTGAAAAAGAACTGAATCACTCCGCCACGGGGGGCAGCTTTTCTGATTGTAGTTTGTCATTCGAGTATTTGCAATGAACATAATTGTCAGCGATGTTTTCTCAATCCTTTCATCGTTACATCGTTATTGAAAACATCCGAGAGGCAAAAATACGACATTAAGGAATTAAAAGACTAAAGAAACTAACTAACTCTTAAATGTTAATAATTAGAAAGATTATAAGTGAACCTTCCCGCCTCGGTTAGCGGTAATAATGATGCTTTGTAATCGACGGGTCACGAGTTCGATCCACGGTTAATTAAGTGGCTCGGATTCCACTATAGGCTGTAGGTTTTGTCCCGATTAGCCTCTGTGCAACTAAACATTGCAATTTAGTGCAAAAATCAGCAAGCTTTGGCAGTTTTATTCCTTGTAAGCCTAGGTCATCATGTTAATAAATTATTATTTATGACGTTGGAAAATAATTTATGCCGAGTGGCCAATTTCTATTCCATGGAGAAGAATCAGATGTGAAACATATATAAAACTATTGGTAGTTATTTTCACTACTAATCACATCTGCCCAGTGCGAGAGCTGCAACTGTATCCATTCATTTATGTCAATGATATTGATAGTCAATGCTTTTGTCTCCTAGTGTAGGTGAATTTGCACTGAAAATATGTTTGTTCTCTCAGTGTTACCTTCACAATACAATTGGTAACATCCTCCAACTTATAAAAAATAATTTTTAACACTCGCTCCAAAAATAGTGACATGATTTACATAGGATAATAATTGTTATCATTTAACTTCGTAGGCATCGTATTATCATTGTTTGACCCTCCAACAACCAAACAGCAATCCCACAGCCTCTGAACACATCCACCTACCAGATAGGCAGCAGAGTATCTGTAAATTTTTTTGGCAAGTTTGGAGACTTGTGATTTAACAATTACTTAGTACGTATTAAATAATCAATGTCCGTTGTTGATCCATGCAGATCTGCAGCTGCCACCTCCAACCACGATTTTACGTACAACACGTTGTAATAATCTTGCGATCTTATAAAAGCAGGAAATGTACTTGAACATAGCAATGGCCTTGCCCTAAGGGAAGTTTTATAATGGAAAATATTACGTAAGATAACTTCTACTTCTTTAATTTTCGATCGAAAGGCGTCTACCGTACTATAAAAATCTGGGGGCTACAGGGAGCTTAGATATGTTGTTGGGGTTTCATCCCTCCTGACCTCCTTGTAGCTCCGTCCCTGGCTGTATGTATTTCGTCCAATGAGTACAAGCTAGCAAAACTGTGAATTTCAACAAGTTTGTAGGTAATTCTGCAGCTGTTCATAAAAACAGACGTATATTATTAGTTTCTTGCTGTGGTTCACTTTCCCATTTCAGCAAAAAAGTATTCACACTCTTTGCATACGGTGAGTAAATGGGGGGGAAGGGAGAAGTTGCCCCTTAATAGCCTCACTTAGAAATTTAGTGCAGAAGAATCTAATAACAGTTCTTAAACAACATTATGCTTTTATAGAAATAAAAGTAAATACTATTTTCAAACCTACGAAAGTTCCAAGTAACTACGTAAGGAAAGGGTAGTGTATTACTTCCTATGTAATTGGACTCTCCCACTAGCAAATTTCTTATTAACACCTCCACATATTTTATTCTTTAGTTGTATTATCTGTATGTGTCTGCAGAATAAATTGCCCATATATTGCACATGAATAAATTATGTGTAGTTCTTTTGAATTTGCGGTACTAAACCACGTTTATACGTACAATAGTCTTTGAACGGCAGAGATGGAAAATAAAGCGCCAGCAGAGAACAATGGTGCCACTGAAGTTGAAATTCATCTAATAAAGTGATTTTAGATGCGTCGGGACACACACGACCCTGTTTTGTTTCCATCAATGTAATAAAAACAGTGAGATGGAATGAAGGCTTTATTTCGTCAGCTGAACTCTTATCAAGGCCCTTGCTCCCCATAATCGGAGGATCTGAGCACGCCTAAAATTCCTTATACAGAAATAGTGTTATTTGTCGTATATCCAGAAAGTTGATTGATTTCCTTTATTTTACTTCGCTTTTTGTGCCACTTTTAGCCAATTTGCGAAGAAGGGAATAAGTGATGATATGATGAAATTGATGAATGGACACTCACAAACATCCGCGGCCAAGCCGGAATTCGAACCCGGGACCCCTGGGGTTGAGCGCGAGCGGTACAGAGGGGGAAACGGCTAGCGCGACCAGCTTAGAAACGTCAAAGTTAAAATTTACATACATTGCTCTGTACGTCGACGAACTACAGACATTCTAAAGAAAATTATGTAAGATCAGTTTCATTTCTTTGCTGTAGAAGAACAGTTGAAGCTTTCTTGCGCTTTAAAATGTTGATTTAAGTTATTACATACAATTGGCGAGCAAGTGAATTTTACGAAATTGAGATAAGGAAAACTACGTAATAAATAATATATTTAAAAAAAGGCTGCGCGACATAACTAACTTCATATTTGATCTTTAACTCAGTAAAATTTAAATGCCACACACTTGACTGTTCGAGCACAGAACGTCGACGCAAGAACCTATTTTTTAGGTATCGTCACCAGCGGTGATACGGGCTCTTAAATGTAACCCTATTTCAAATAATAATAATAATAATAATAATAATAATAGTTGCTGTAACTTACGGCCTGTAAGTCACAGAAAACAATAGTTTTCGGTATTAAATATATCTACAATTTCACCATTCGAATCAAGGGGTCCTGGGTTCGATACCCGGTAGAGGCACATAGTGGTTCGGATCCAACTTTAAACTGTAGGTCCAGTCCCGATTAGCCTTACTGTGCATAAAGTGGACTTAAAACACCAAATCAATTAATGAATAAAAAACAATCACTAGGCTTTGCTAGATTGCTACGTCCGCTGTACGTCTGAGATCCTCCACCATCCTTAAAACAGGTGGCTAAACGCATGAAGAGGTGTCTGTTTAAGTTCCAAGGACGAGTAAATGAAACACAATTTTTGTTTTTTGCACTTGAAGACCATTAGTTGAATATGTTTTGCTGATTACGAGAGTATGTAATCCTAAAAGTAAGTACAAGTAATTTATGTCTACACACACACTTGCAGATTATTCGCAGACAGACAAAACTAAAAATATTTCAGGCGCCAGCCCGTTATTCTTGTTTCAAATACGGGCTAAGAAAGGCATGAATTCAACTAAGGTAAGCTATGAAATGTGATTTTAAAACATTTAATTCATTAATTAATATAAGCTTTGATTACATGTAATTATTTCTTGCACTGGAGAGGCTTTCCTAAAGAAGGCTCAACGGGTAACAGCATGAACAACTAACTATGCAATACATTCTAATACATGGCCGTCTATACCATATCGACTATACCAGATTTTAACATTCGGCTAGTAACAGTGGAACACGTGTAACAGAAAACACACATATTGTTCTCGATATTAAAAAAAACAAAACAAGGCGATGGCAATTTCTGTAAGCAAACTCGAAATATTAAGAAAAAAAGTGCCACCTGTATTTTGGTAACACTCAGTAATGTAATCTCTGGGGTTATGGGTTATTTTCGTGGAATGCGAATCAAACAGCGGAGATATATGCCAATGGATACAAATAAGAAAATATATATTCTGAGACTTCTACGATACAAAGACTGTATGCATGAATTCTTAGTACAAAATTTTCTTCCTTCTTATGGAAAGATTATCTTCTTCTTTTCTTTGTTATTGAAAGATGCATCTTCTTTCTTCTTTTAGGGAAATATCATTTTCTTCTTTCTTCGAATAATAACCATTTATTTCTCCTTGTCGTTTCTATTGCTACTCGATATGCTTTGGGGCGACAAATATGGATATAGCGCCACCAAGGTAACGACCGAAGTGACAACTAAGGATCGCGGTTATGCCAGCGCTGCCGTTGGCCCAGTGCGACAAATGTATGTAGCGCAGCCTTCGTGCTTTGGGGCGACAAATATGGATATAGCGCCACCAGGGTAACAAATAAAACTCTAGCAAGAAGCTAGAGGAAGAGACCCAGATTTTGAATTGACTGCTCAACTTCCTTAATCTTCTATATGTACCATGTATGTTGATTATGTCGATCATTGAGTTTCCTTTATTCCTTTACGTTTTTTATCCTTTCTTTACAACCACTTAATCACTACTCATTCCCTTTTATTTTTTTTATTTGCTTTTGATCAATTTCTAGTTCCTCCTAATTTATTAATAATTTACTTTCCGGTTTTCCGCTTGTGCTGCCATCTATCGTCGTTTTCACCAACTATTTCCCCATATGTTTATCGTTGGCTTCGCTCATTCCGGCACGTAACAAAAGAACTGAATTTAAAAATTCAGGCACCAGGTGAAATTTTTCAGGCGCCATGGCAACGTTCGCCCTGTATTTTTCTATCCCGGATTTTTCGCATAGCCAGGGATTTCCAATAACGCAGGCAATACTTCTTGGCATGTAAGAAAACATTCTACTTATTAATGAATCTTAACAGAAACCATAGTAACGTTTCTCATACCCCACAAATTGACTCTAACACAGAAAAACAAACGAAATAAAAAAACAAAAACTAAAATTATTACGCTCTGAGCATGAGCTCCCTTTAGTTTTCTTTCGGCGTATGGAACATACTCCCCACTAGTTTTGTCAGTTACTCTCGAAACTAATTTTTGACATGTTTCGGAAAGTAAATTCCGCAAGTGTTTGGTGGCAACCAGAGGCCTGCACAAGACCTGGAGCAGACCCGTTCGCGAGACATCGCTCCTGAAATGTCATGCAACCTTCGCAACACCCTCGCTTGAGCAGCTTGTCTGACCACCTGCCCAGATCGTTCCTGGCAGGCATTGTAGACCCGCCGGGTACCCGCAGTCTTACGATACCTAGTAGGTCTCAGTTCGTTCTTTCCATCAACTGCAGACCCCTCCCTCTGCATGACGTAGTTGCTTCGAGTAGAAACTGCACCGGGCCCACACCGTTCTGCGGTGTTGCCAACTGCAATAGATTTTCACTACTTAAAAAAGGGAACTCGAAGCTTCGTAAGCCACATCACCAATGAAATGAGATTTACGAATGTTGCTCCCCCCCCACACACACACACATTGAAATAGGTTTTCCGTGGCACAGGATCCATAAGTATATGTCGTAAACAACCAATATACGTATGTATAGTGATATAGGGCAGGACTGAAACATGTCACGTTCGACGCCGAGGTCGCGAGTCGAACAACACACTGTTCTACTGCGAACACCAGGGCCGTAGCCAGCCAGGGGCATTGCCGTTACCCTCGTTTGGGGAGGGGGGTTTCAAGTACTTGGATAAACGTGCTAAGAACAACAATCACAATAATAGTAATAAAGTAGCATGAAAGGCATTATTATCCTCATAAATCACGCAAAAATAGCACGCAAAAAGGAGGTAGAAGTCCGTTCTCACGTATTTGTGTTGAAACAGAGGATTAGAAATATTTTTTTTCGACACGTCAATTTCACATTAGCTAATAATGGAAAACAAGCACACAAACTGTTTTTGAAAGAAAGAAAGTGCATGATAAATGCATTCCGAATGTACATACATATGGCATGTAAAATTTCCATCTACAATATTTTCTTTTCACATGGAGCGACGTATTACATAATCAATTCATCCAACTCGTAACAAACCAACATTAATAGCAAATGATATCACGGGCCGCCATAGCATTCTCTGTTTTAAAACTTTTCTCACTTAGATCGTTCGGCGCTCAGGGCCGACTCCCGCTACCCCTTTGCTACGGCATTGAACTTGATGAAACTGTATAATATTTTATAATATATTTCTAGTTTTATAAAATTTGAAATCAAGGGGTTGCAATTACCCCTCCATTTCCCCCCCCCCCCCCTTCCAGGTGCCGTTGGCCGTCTGGAATGAAAATGCAAGAAAAATATGAAAATTAATTCCATCTTGAGTACCCTTTAGCCCTGCTACTCTTAAATTCTGCTAGCCTGTTTTTTCTTGTACTTTAATGTTTGACCCCCACCCTGACCCCTCCGCTAGACTTACTTTCCGTCCAAGGTTGTGAGCGATGCATCCTGCCCCCTCTGGTTGCGCCACTGCGTGCCTGGTTAAGGCACCATGCAATGAAAAACAATTAGTTTTCAGTGAGGAGATTTTTGTTTGCTCGATCATTTATTTAGATAAATGAAGCTGTAATACTGCGTGCATTTCCTGGCAATAAGATAAAAACTGCTTACGCTGAACTGAAATTGCTAAGTATATAAATTCTCCTTGGAGAAGAAGCTCCTCCTAGGACTTCGTAGGATTTAGGAGCTTCGTAAGTAGGCAACACTGGCTGCAGCCATCCACATGGTGATTAAACACCTGGAGCGACACGCTGCCGGAGGGCTGTTTCCTTCCAGCAGGTTTTGCAGGCGCCCGGGTCTTGTTGAATGCCCAGTTACCTTGTAAGCGCAGAGCGCCTTGAAGACCAAAAACCCGGGTAAAGGCGCAAGTCGACTCGTTGCCGTGGGCAGGCGAGCAGGCATACCTATCCTCGCGGGCAAGCGGGCAGTGGGTAGGTAAAAGGCAGACTATGCAGCCCTATAGAAGTGTATACTTTGTGTACAAAAGCAGTTTCTTGAGAGTGTGCAAAAAGTATATATTGTTTTATAGTGTTCCTTTGTTCGCGGGATCTTCATCATGCAAATGGATGACAGGCAGCCCTAAAACATCGTGCTCCAACCACCATGTTTAACTCTTCATTGTGCTACCTCCACACATACAGCTTATCCAAACTGTGGGAGCTGAACGTGCTTCCGTCTGCAAGAATTAAACCGCTCCAAGAGGTTCTCACCCCTGTCAGCGTATTCCACTTGGCTCCTGTGTGGAATCCAGTCGCGTTGTTGCCACAGCCCTACTTTTGTTTGATTTATTGGCTTTATTTTACTTCGCTCTTTGTTCCACTTTTGGCTAATTTGCGAAGATGGGGATGAGTGATGACATGATGAAACTGATGAATGAACACTCACAAACATCCATGCAACGGCCGGGATTCGAACCCGGAACCCCTGGCGTCGTAGCGCGATCTGCTAACCACTCCTCCACGGGGGCTGTCCCATACTTTTGAGCCCAACTTGACCAGGGTAGTTGATATTTATGTGTTCATTTTTAAATTCTGCTCGTATTATGGATAGATGTATTTGACCACAACAGCAAACTTTCACGTAAGAAATAAACAGCTAATTACAAACATCGTTCTTTAAAAATGCAATTATATACGAAATCTTACAATTACAGTTTCCTTAAAAAAAAGTAAAATTAAGTCTGTGACAATAATTATAGTACCCCGAAAATAATTTCTGCAATTTGTTTTATTATTTTTTAAAACTTCATTTCTTTATCATTGTCTTGCGTGAAATTTTGGCGCCCTACAGCGATGGGCGCCCCAGGGGGTTCTTCAGTTACCTTCCTCTAGCAGAGGACTACAGGTAAGTGCAGTCAAGTATCGAATATTTACAAGTGCATATTCTTCCAAAGAGACTACGTATCAATAGAGGCCACTTCCTTGTGGCTCCGTCTTTCCTCTTGAACAAGTTAACTCTGAAGAATGACATGGCATCTTCAATTATGAGTTTTAATTGGACGTCCTTAGTATACTGCTTCTTTCCTTGTGGCGGTTTCTCTATACAAGCAGATGAAGCATGCATCGGATCTTACATGTAATGCTATAATTGCACTTCAACACGTAAACCTTTAGAACCATCTTTAAAGTTCATTCAGCTAGAAGTTCTACCGAGACAGTAATTTTAAAATCGAGAGGAGAGTGAGACAGATCTCTGTAAAAGAGGGGCGAGGCCGAGAATTCATACCCTCGTTCGAAAATTCTCGGGTTGAAATCCCAGCCTGGGCATGGGTGTTCTTTGTTATTGTCCTTCATCAATTTCATCATCATTCATCCTCATCTTCGCGATTAATCGAATGTGAGAGAAAAGCGAAATAATGGAAACCAAATGAACCAATCAACCGTTCGAGAATTCAGTAAATAAGCTTTAAAATTTCGCATAAACCAACGTAACATTGTGCCACTTATGCAGGCACTCCAAGAACATATTTACTCGTTTCCATCACTCTTTACCTTATACCGTGCAGCTTGGTTGCACACATTGAAGTTACAATGCACTATTTTGATGGCTCGTAGCGTCTATACGAGGAGTCACACAAAAAAATCTATATATTGTCAGGAAATGTTTGTTACAATGACCTCTAAGAGGTCTCAAAGTGTCTGCAACCATGTGCCTGCACACATGATGCACATGTATAGAGAATATTGTGCGTCATATGGGGAGAAAGGCACTAGCAACTTAAGGCGAGGAGAAGACTTATGCCTGTTTCATCGCGGACACTCAGTGTATTTTTCGGTCCGCTGTCTATTTACATTGTTAGTTTTTAATGAAAAGATTCTCTAATGTGATTTCATGTTATGATTTCACTTATGTCTGCTCTCGTTTAAGTTCTAAACAGTTTTGTCGTTTGAAGTCTACTGAGAGAATCTAATTGGTACAGGACGTAGAGTTTAAGTAGGATCAGAGGTAACTGCGTGGGATCGAATCCTGGATCTCTTGAATATTAAGACGACAGTGTTCCTTGCTGTTGTGCAAATAATTCATTTACATTCATTGCTACGTTAGTCTAATATTTGACTATGTTGTATCGACATTTAGTGTGGCCTACGTGGCGGAGTGGTTACCGCTACGATTCGAACCCCGACCTGGGCATGTGAGTGTCCCGTCATCAATTTCATGATACAGTTACTCACAATGTTGTTCGTGCAGGGCAAACGTATCGACAGAGTCGGATTTCATAAAGAGCATTTTACATAAGGATCAGGAGTTTTGGGACAACGTGATCTTTTCCGATTAAACCAACATAAACCTGCACGGATCAGATGGTGTGACCAGAGTGTGGAGGAAGGCAAATACGCAGGACAATGTTGCCAATACAACGCCTACGGTAAAACATGATTATCCATTATGATCTGGGCCTGTATGTCGACTGAAGAAGTTGGGAAGATGCAAGTCGTTGGTGCAATCACGGACAAACATGTCCGAAATAATATCCTGAATAATAATGTGAAAAAAAGTGCCCAGCAAATGGTATTGCCACGTGTGTTCACGTTCCAGCAGGATAACGACAGCAACTGCTCAACTCAACAGGGACTGGTTGGTTTTGAATGTTGCAAAGCAGTTGAAAACACTAATTCGAAGTTCAGAACTGAATCCGATTGAGCATTTATGGACATTTTTGAAGAAACGTGTCCATAAACACGAGTGCAAATCAGAAGATCTGAAGAGGACCGTCGCTTTAGAGTGGGAGGGAATCAGCCCAGACACCTGCAAGACCTTGGTCGCTTCTATGCACAGGAAATGTCAAGCAGTCATTTAGGCCAAGGGTTATGCATCTGCCTATCAAACTGTTTCATTTTGTAACATTTTTTGCTTGTTTTTCTGTTTACATTGCAAGAGTACGAACAGAAATGTGACGTCAGAATAGCGTGTTTGTGCTAAAATGTAATTTCTTTTGTTATTTATAAATTTGTGGTGAAACAAACGGTTGTAAATAAATCACCATACGTGTTGTAACTACATGTAGGGATTATACCTAGTGTTGCCCACGAGACGAGACGAGACGAGACTTTGGTCTGTCCCGTCCCGTCTCGTGAAAATCCTGTCTCGTCTCGTGTCTCGTCTCGAAAATATTCGTTTGTCCCGTCTCGTGTCCCGTCTCGAAGGGTTCTGTCTCGTCTCGTCTCGTCCCGTCTCGTTTTGTCCCGTCTCGTCTCGAAAAAGTGATCCGGGATATCATGCCAACAAAAGTCAAAAGTAGCAGAAACACAATATTTTTCCGGAAAGTGGGATAAAGCTCCAAATATTTTACCCATTGAGTGGTGAGAATAAATAAGGTTCGTTAATCATGAGGACATTAATATTAAAAATGCAGTTTGTTGGTTACTGATTGCTAGGTATCTTATGAAATCTACCTTGTGGTTTTTCTCGCTTCATACAACTGTCTATCCATCGTCCATTTATACCAAGTTTGTTAGAACCTGTCCCGTTTCCCGCGCTAGCGATCGCTCGACAGTTTTGGTGCCAATGAGAAACGAGAAAAGTCGTCTGCTGGGCAGCGAGGAGCGAATGGAAGCCAGAAGAGAGGAGCTTACGTAGACGTTGTTGCCACGTTGCGTATTTTAATTTCCTGCCTGGCTTTGGCTTTCCCCAGCATGGAGTCAGCCGGTCTTCAGCAGCAACACCGCTTGGTTTATGCTAGAAAAGCCAGCGATCAGCTACCGCGGGAAGCCGGACAGGTTGTAACAAACACGGTATAAGTGAGTGCTCTTTTTCATTACTGCTATACCTTTTGGAAGTCTTGAAATGTTTTCCAATAGACCTTCTTTCTTTCTGAATGTCGAACTTCCGTGCACTATGAAAATGTACATCTTTTCTTTAAATTCTAAGCTTGGCGCTGGGGAGCAACAAAAAAGTTTTTAAATGTTTAGTACGAACACAAAAGACTATTTAAAATTTCAATATTTAGTATATTATAAATAGAAAGCATTTATTGTTCTTAATATTGTTAAACATCTTCTATGACATACGTTTCAAAAAGTGTTTCTTTGTGATATTGTGCTGTTTCTTATGCTCAGCTTATGCATACTTCTTTGTTTTCCCTTTAGCCTCTAAGTCCGGTACCACCACCGCTTGATCTAATTTATCCTTCGGCAAGCACGCATTTAGAAATATATGTCGGGGGAGGGTGTCTCTGCCAAGTGTTTCAGAAAAAATGATAATAATAACATTAACAACAATTAAGCAAATGTTTTAATTAATGCATTAATATACTTCATAGGTCTATTCACTTGAATATGTAAATTAATCAATTCTATTATTGTTATTGCATGACATGTTACAAAGATGGTAGAAGAATAGTAATATAACAGCACAAATATTAGCTAATATCTAGCTTACGTGTAGTTAAGATCGTCCAAATCTGCATAAAAACAGCTGTCCTGGCAAGAAAATTAATGTCAAAAAAGGTGATGAATTGAATATTTGCTGAATAACAAAAAAAAAGATGTTACATCCAGTTGACGAAAAATAAAGTTCCTGATTAAAATTTTATGCTCATTATTATAAGTAGTAGCGTACATAAAACTTCATTGATACTGTCATTCAAAGCAGTATGATCCTAATAGAATCCTTGTTTTCTAGTAAGTTCGGCAGGAATATGTAACCCTCGATTATGCTAAACAAATATATTTTTTGTTTAGCTAGAGCAAGGCCCCAGGAGGATGCAAGAAGCCTTTCCTGCAAAAGTGTATGTTTTACGAAGCGAAGAAACGTGACAAAACCACCACATATATTTTATATCGCACATTTACAGAGCCGTGCCTCCTGAAGTTATAAAAATCCCAACTTCAATGATTCTTTTAGACATGCTATAGTTAAAAAAAAATATATGTTTAGATGCACCAAAAGTGCATCATTATCAGATTATGCATATAACGTGTTATTGGAATCAACATATTTGTGTAAATTGGGTGCCTCCCCGATGGCGTAGTAATAACGTCGATGTCTTGTGATGAAGGGTCCTCGCGTCGATACTCAATGGAGGCACAAAGTGGATCGGATCGCACTTTAAACTGTAGGTCGGTTCGCGATTTAGCCTATTTGCGAATCAAGTGGACTTAAAAAAAAACAAAAAGAAACAATATCAACCTTAAGAATATTAGAATAAACTAATTCACCCGCAGGTAAGTCAAATTTCACATATCCTTCTTCATCCTCGTTCATAGACTTCCTGCAATACTCTTGTGTTGCATCCCACCAGGTGCGAAAAATGTGAAGTTATTATTTCCCCGTACTGCGTTATTTCTTTTCATAACAGTAAGGCTAAATTCTCGTTTTATCTGAACTGAATACGTCTCTATCTTTAAACAACCACCCTTTTCCATGTATGTGTAAAATAATCCCACTCTGTCTCAGAAAACCTCTTCCTACGATCAAATGAAGGAAACAACTCTCAAGTCTCAACAATTATAAATTTTTGCTTAAATTTCCTATCATTTATACAAACAGTAGCACACATCACGTCCTTTGGTGCAACACTGTCAACAGCTAATGTTACTTTCCTCGTCCTAATAAATTTACTTCCAACCAGTGACGGCGCCAAGGAAATTTGACTGGGGGGGGGGGCGGAAGGCTGGCAACAAAATATTGTAATGGGGCAGTCACATTAAAACGCCCGAAAACACTACACATATATATACTTATATAATAATAATTATAATAATAATAATTATTATTATTATATTCATGTATGGTGTTTTGTGTGTGTCTTTTATTTAGAGTGGACGTTTACTGCCTAAATTTACTTCTTGATTACGAGTTTATCTCCACATGATTCGTTTTAATAAAGACATTAATTCTTTTTTATTGGTAAGTTGCGTTGTCTCTAGTGGCCTATTTCAGTATTGAAAGACATTCATAATTTTATAATTCATCGTCTTTCTTGAGATGAAACTACTGATATAAATATTTAAGTTATAAGATAATAATATAAATGATGAAAATAATGCTTCTAAGAGTTTAATTTTCTTGCAAAATAAACGTGACGTTGGAAGAAATTAATCTTCTTAAGTATCAGAAATAATGTGAGGCACTTAGTGAAGTGCAATTCTCCTGTAGGAGAATTCTGCTCTATGTGCTTTGGACAACACATTGTGCACCTTTGGTACGTCCAGTACTTGACATTTCTTCTCAATGGCAAGAAGAGCCAAATGGGGCAGTTTGCATCCAGCATCCTGTTTCGAGCAAGCCTTTTCAAAGATTTTAAGGACAACCATCTTCGTAACGCTGAAGAGTTTTGGGCAAAATTTGTGTTTCTCCTTTCAGGGAAACGTTATCACAGGATAAAAAATCAGACAAAGGTTACAGTTATCTCATAATTCAAGAAATATTCTGACCCTGGCAATACTTACTCTTACTCTACCACTCCAACGTATGTCTGTGCTACCCAATTACAGGCACCTATGGAGTTCGTGGGAAGATGTTCTTCGATTTTGATATGTACGAGAAAGAGCGAACCTGCATCTAATGATTGAAGAGTGGAAAATCCTAATAAGCGTTCTTTAACCTGCCCGCGATATGTTTTGAATCGAATTTTAAGTGTAATTTGCATTTTAAGGTTCACGTTCAATAAATTTCCAAACAATATCCCCTCATTAGCTTCAAGAGTATCGAAGAAATTCCCTTTGTTAAGGTTTGCCTGAGACTCATCATCTCGAAATTCAAGTCCCTGAATAGTAAGAAACCGCGATGAATCCACAACAACTGACATATAGTGTCGGTTTTTCTTCGATCACCTTTGGTCCCGGGTTCGATACCCAGTGGAGGCACTTTTAAATTGTAGGTCCAGTCCCGATTAGCCTTACTGTGAATAAAGTGGACTTAAAACACCAAATCAACCAACCAACCAAATCTTGAATCAACTTTGAATGTCTTTTAATAATTAGCGTTGTCACTAACGACCACGATTAGATTAATTTGCCCGTACTATAGATGATGTCTTGTGGTCGTGAAAATATTCGTGATGTTTTAAAATCATCCACATTCAACACTTTTTCCCAGTTCTTAAGACTGGTTAAAACTTAGGTTAATCTCGGCTATTACAGGACATAAATGAATGAGAAATCACCTATGCCCAGGTCGGCGCTCGAATCTTGGACGAAACAAATTAATATTTGTTAATCAAGTTGGTATTATAAGCAGGAAAGTGATATCATGCAGAATACACCACTTTGAAAAGGTGAAAATCGTCATACTCTTATAAATGAACTCTCTTATTATTCGATATTTAATTAACTTCAGTTGGGGGCCGGGTGGGGGGGGGCGAAGTGTCTGACATGGGGCGTTCCCCTGAACCCTCTGGCGTCGTCACTGCTTCCAACCCTCTAATAACTTCGCTGCTTATAACCTCACCTTCTAAATGGAAGCTTGTGTGTCGGCGAATAACACAAAGAACTTGTGTTCACTGTCCCTCTTTCATTCAAAGTCTGCCGTTTTCCTTTTCAGCTTTTCCTGCAAAACTTCCTGTCAGCAAGCAAAACAAATTACAGAATTTTTATTGCCCCTCCCTTGCATCAACTTTCATTCCTACTTTAGGCCTGGATTTATGGCACGTACCCGCTCCTGCAGGTCAATCTCGCCCTATGTTTGGTGTTTGCCCCCTGAAACAACGGTGTCCATTGTTCAAAGCGAAACCTTTGTCAGTGGGGAACGGCGAGAAATAGTCTCGGAATACACCCTGGTCGTAAACAAGCTCCCGCCAGCCTGACATTACTGTCAGCTTCCGTCTGAAGTTCGATAAAACTACTTTGTCAAATGTGTTTAATAACGAGTGAAAATGTAGACAGTAGATACTACATATGAATGGCTTATTGCAGAAAGGGACCTGAGTCACTTTTGCACAATTCTGAGAAAAACAAGAAAAATCGTATAATATTGAGAGTGTAAGAAAGAAATGTGCTGTTGTTGGCTCAAATTTTTAGTCCCTTCATAGAACAAAGTTTCCTTCTACGACGATTATACAGAACTTAGTGCACTCCCTTCATTTGAAATCTATTCTATATCAGTCTCAGTATTTCGTTATTACAATCCAAGGAATAGTATTCTCCTTAAATAAGAAATAAAGAAATAAAAAAAAACATTGGAAATAATCTTCAAACGGACGTAAAAGAAATCGAATCCAAGCACCTGCAGAATGCCTGAGGGAAACAACAAGAATTTTCTCAACAAAGACATATCCGAAATTTCCATAACATTCTAATAATTTCGAGCCCGACCCTGTGGCCGAGTGGTTAGCCTCTCACCCTGCGACGCCAAGGGTCCCGGGTTCGAATCCCGGTCGTGCTTGGTTGTTTGTGAATGTCCATTCATCAATTTCATCATTTCATCACTCATCCCCATCTTCGCAAATTAGCCAAGAGGCACAAAACGCGAAGTAAAATAAACTAAATCAATCAATCTAATAATTTCGCAACCCGTGCAAATAATCATGTGGTAAAATCTTGTCGTGGTTCCCTGTAAACACTAAAATCACCAAATTACTTCTTTCCATATTTCCCGTATTTTCTCCTCCTCTTTAGCTCTCAGCTGTTCGGAGTGGGATAATGCAAGATTATTTGTCCCTAATTATCTCCTTCTCTTAGTCTTGCTTATAACTTGGACTCCTTAATAACTTTCCCAACAACTCCTTATCAATTTGTACTGCCATGTTTCCTACAGTGCTTTTCCTACTTCCTAATAACATTCACTTCTGTACACCCTTTGATGTAAAAATTAAATAATAATAATAATAAAATAATAATAATAATAAACCCTATCCGTCGGTCCGTTTATCTTTCCAACCTATAGAGCTGAGACTATTTTTACAAGATAAACCTCGGACGCAGACATTCCACGATCTTTTGGCCCCTCCTTCCACCTTCTCTACCTGCCCTTTTACTTGATGTTATTCAGAATTGTATTAGTATCTGGAGTACTATCGTAACATAAAGTTATTAACCTGGAATATTTTTTTTTTTTTTTTTTTAAAAAAAGGGGAGTAACGCTGTGTTTCGAAAGAGTATAGGAAATAAGTTTAGGTATTCATTCATGCCTCTCTCTAGAATAGTCTTCTTATTTTGACTTAACACACGCTTATCAACGTTTCTAATTGTAATACTTTATGCCAAGCAAACAAGTATTTGCAACAGATTAAAAATTTTGCCTTTATTTTTTCGAGACATTCGAGACGAGACGAGACTTTTCAAGAGCCGTCCCGTCCCGTCTCGTGTCTCGTCTCGAAAACGAGACGAGAAAGGCATTCCGTCTCGTCCCGTCTCGAATTTCAAAAGGCTTGTCCCGTCTCGTGTCTCGTCTCGTTTTCGAGACGAGACGGGACATGTCCCGTCCCGTGAGCAACACTAATTATACCTAATGCACTAAGGCTTATTATAATTTTTGTTTTATTTTCCTTCTCACAATTCATCTGTACAAATAACATTGTGAGTAACTGTATCACACTCATTCCCATCTTCGCGATTAGGCAAACTGGTAGAAAAGCGAAATAAGATAAACCAACTCGATCAATCAAATTACCGACATTTAAAATGTTCGATGGTAGAAACTCGTTTCTAGTTTCAGGAATTTTCTTTCTTTCTTCAATTCACTTAGCATCATTTCAGAGGAGTGCCTTTTTTGCTCAGTCGTTACGAAGTAGAGAACGGAACCCGTGGTCTGTAGCCCTTTCAATTAAGCTTCGTTTTTCTCTCCACAAGGGTTAAATGTGGCCGCCGGAATGGCCTGAAGAACACCAAATCATTAATCTTGCACTTCAGTTTCTGTAAACGAAGTATTTCGGACAGTAACGGGATCGAAATAGACGCTGCTTAGGTAGGGAAAGAAAAACGCCGTGCCTTGGTTTTCTTAATCTGGTCTAATAGGAAAGTCCTATATCTGTATTCATCTTTAGCGTATTTTAAGTTTCTAATTTATTAGAAGATTTCACTATTCATCCTCATTCTTGAGATTGGGCCTCCCCGGTGGCGCAGTGGTAGCGTCGTCGCCTTGTAATCAAGGGGTCCAAGGTTCGATACCCGGTGGAGGCATACAGTGGTTCGGATCTCACTTTGAACTGTAGGTCCAGTCCCGATTAGTCTTCCTGTGCATAAAGTGGACTCAAAACCCCAACTCAATCAATCAATCATCCTCGCGATTGACCTAGAGGTGACGTAAATTATTCACATGGACAAAACGTAAAGCAAAGACCAAAACGATTTCTTACGGTTACTGTCAGCATAACGGATATCCGGATTTCAAATTATCCGATATCCGTTTCGGATGCAACGGATAATCCAGATAGAACAGATTTGTTAAAGGATTTGTAGAAAATCCACACAGTGAAATGCGATTGATTGATTGATTTAGTTTATTTTACTTCGCTTTTCTTCAACAGTTGGCTAATCTCGAATATGAGGATGAATGTGGTGGAATTTTATGGACAGTCCTGGCCGGAATTCGAACCGAGACTGTTGGAATCGTAGCGCGCTGTGCTAACAACTCCGCCACGTAGACCGCACAGTGAAATATGAAAATTACCGAAAAAAAGAAAATGTGGACAGCCCGTAAAGCGGAAAACGATAAAACTGTCCTGATAATGCACAAATTTGGATATCCGTACAATTCGGATAATCTGAATATCCGGACAATCCGGATATCAGCAAATCCGATATCTGGATTTTTGAAGTCCGAATAGAAAATTTTCCGATATTCGAAATTTGAATAGAAAATTATCCGATATTCGAAATTCGGATAGGAAATTATCCGATATTCGGATATTCGAAATCCGGATAGAAAATTATCCGATATTCGGATATTCGAAATCTGGATAGAAAATTATCCGATATCCGGATATTCGAAGTCTGGATATAAAATTATCCGATATCCGGATTTTCGAAATCCGGATAGAAAATTATCCGATATGCGAAATTCGGATAGAAAATTATCCGATAATTTTTTATCCTGATTTTTCCATCCCTAATTGAGAGGTATTATGGCGACCTCATTATCATTCAACCACCCCCTGTTCATTCTGCCATGATTCCAATTCCCCGCTGCACGAATCATATGACGAGAGGTTTGCTTCTTCGCGAACGTGACCGACGAAGTCTCCTACCTTGCTCTCTCTCAACGCTACAGTATCGCTGCTTTCTCTGCAGCCCACACGTGCAAACGAGACTTCTCTTTTGCAAGTACGGCGTAAATAACAGGCTACCTTAGAGTGGGTGCGAATTATAAAACAGCAATTTGACAACGAACTTCAAGCAATAGCATAGTTTTTACGATGCATAGGTAGCGGATCTAATAACTTTACAGAGAGGTAAATTCAGAATTTTCAGTGATTTGTGCGTATGGCGGAGGGGGAAGGTTAAGTTTTGAAGGGGTTACCACCAAATGAACCTAAATTATGATTTGGCGGATAATATTAGAAGATGTCGTAAATTACACTACATAGCCAAAAGTCACCGGACACCCAGTGCGGTTCATTCCAAAGACACCAGCCAGGTAACTAATAAGATGTCGGACCTTCTTTCGCTATTATTACAGCATTTACTCTTCGGGCAAACTTTCCACTAAGTTCTGGTATAGGCTATTGCTGGTGGATTTTTTTCCCATTCGTCCTGTAGCATCGTGAATAGTTCATGGGTGGTTTTTCGTGGAGTGGGTCTGGCAAGCAACCGACGCTTCAGTTCATCCCAGTGATGTTCTATTATGGGGTTCAAGTCAGGGCTTTGAGCGGGCCGGCTAAGCACAACCATCCGATTGTCCTCAAACCCCGATGCAATGGATCCTGCTTTATGGGCAGTTGCATTATAGTGCTGATAGAGTAAAGTGCCCATTCCCAACTGTTGACCCAAGCTAATGGCCCGAGCCCAAACCAGGAAAAACCAGCCCCAGACCATGACACTACCGCCACGTTCACGGGTGTCTGGTGAGTTTTGGCTATATAGTGTACAGTACAGAAAAATAGAAAAATGTTTCAAATTGTGACATTGTGTGGTAACACCGTGTCCTTATCACCTATTGCTGCAGTAGCACAAAATTCATCCCATCCATGTTCAGCTTATTCCACAACCTCAACTGCATCGAAAGTGCATGGACGCTCCTGAAGAGATCCGTCAATCGTCTCAGCCCACCACATACCCCTGAGATAACTCACCAAGGCAGCCATACAGGAATGGACCGTATTCCTCAGCATACAATGGACAACCTGGTACGAGGCATGCCACGTCCGTGTAGAGAGTTGCAACTGCATACGTGCTCGGGGAGTCCCTTTGGTTCCTGAAGACCATTAACCAGCGCAACCGAGATGGCCTTTGGGACTGCTCACACTCATATATGCCCTGTCCCAGCTAACTGTGGAGCAAGGCAGCGCATAGCGTCAGAGAAGCGAGGGAAATCTATTGGCCAAAGAGTAGTTGTATTGATGATATAACCAGGACAACAAATGATGAGCTCCTCAGATTGAATTTGTCCATACTTAAAACAATGGCAAATCGGGCATATGCCCCAATCGGCCAAGTGTGGAACCCTGTATAATCCAAGATTTTTGTAAAAATGCCCTGACACTATAGTGTACAAATGATGAGGGGCCTCAGATTGATTTGCCCATACTTACAAAAGTTGCATTAGCCAGATTTTTGTCCATAAACTTGTCAAAAATTGATATTTTTTTGGCTACACCAGAAATTAAGCCACCCTCACCCATACCTATACATATTTACTTCAGGTTTAAGTTTAATTGGATACCAGGTTCAAATTGTTTATCTAATATTAAAACAATGTAATATGCAGAGACCCTCTAGAATTGCTCCGTGACTCTCTCATTTCTTACATCATAAACATATGATTTTTCACCTATCAGAATAACACTACATATGGTGTCATCAGGTAATGCCTCATGGAATTCACAGATAATTTTAATATTTGTTCTGTCATTCACCACAACCTGTTTTCTTTTTGAAGTGTTAATTACAAACATGGGTCTCTGTGCCTTGAATTCATCAGGTGTGTAATACATGTCAGTATTGCCAGTAGTGACCCTCTTGAATGCCGAAAAGGCCTCATATAATTTGAGGAAATCATTCTTGGACATGTCTAAATTGTAATTTTCTCTAGGAAAGACCTCATTTCTGCCATTTTTAAGATATATGTTCTTGATGTTGCAGTTATCAAATTTACTTGAATTTTTTTCCTGATTATTGTTTCTTCCAGTCTGAAACAGTACCACTACAAAATCAGGCATGTCAAATTGTATGCTGGAGAATGAATTTGTAGCATCAAACTCATAATAAGTACCAGTTGCGGGCTTCTGTACGCATTGATATGTATAAAATTGCAGAGGAATCTGTGGATTTTTTATTATATCAGCTTTGTATTTAAGAGCATAACTGGCATCGTATTCAACAACAGGGATTCTTAACTCCATAGTCTGAATAATGCATTTGCCTGCATCTGGTAGGGTATTGGGCAGAGCTTCCCCTGTATAGTTTATTGCACTGTACCTCATCAGAGCATTATTATCATTGGCAGCTCTTCTAAATGTGATTCTTAACCCACCCTTCCACATAATATCTTTGTAATCTGAGAAGAATCCTGGCAATAGGCGCATAGGGAACAGCACAGTGTGGTTTTTAGATAATATCTTATCACCAGCCTCAAATCCACCTATTTTGTAGTATGAAGCCTCGGTTTTGGATAATTTTAATGTGGCCAAAGCTGTGGAGGTAATGCCGGGATAATCCACTCTGTTTATAACAACGCCATGTTTTCTGACCTCAATTTCAGAGAAAAGATGCGGCACAAAATTGTCTACAAGTCTTATATTTGAATTTGCCGGATAATCTGTTCCATCGAGCTTTACAACATCAAATTTGATGTATAAATCTGCTCTGTGGGGGTGTATAAATCCATCCCCTACATCAAGATCAACCTCAACCTCTGTGTTGGGTTGATTTAAATTTGCAAATGTCCTCCTGTTTGGGGGGAATGATTGTAGCTCATAACTCTCAATATTTTCCATTTTCTTCTTGTATGTATTTTTATTTAAATGTTAATCTCTATGATTGCAGTTGTTGTGGCTCCAGCAAAATCAACTAATTCTTCTTTTTCATTAGTGACAATCAATTCAATATTATCTATTCTATTATGACACACAGGAAAATATAATGTTGGGGATGGATTGTAGATGATAGGCTCCATGAATTCAGAATTAGGTTTGAATGTTGCAATGATGCCAGTTTGTTTGTGAGTGCCTATGCCATTTGATTTGGTGATCATACCCTCAGCCACATTACAGTGAATATTCAGAGTTTCTATAGCCAAGAATTTAGGTATATTCATAGCAGTGTGTTTGATGCCTGGTTCAAGTTTTGTTTTGTTCTCAAATCCCAACAGCTCTCCTATGGTACCCAGATCCACTGTTTCTGTAGCAGATACAATTTCTACTCTGTGAGTGACAGAATTTTGACTTAACACTACACCTCTGGGTAATTGAGCATTTAGAGTGGATAGATTATATTGCCCTGGAGTGATGACAATTTTTTCATCACCAACTGCAATTGTGTTGTTGTGGTGTGTAATATTAGGGATTAGGTACATGCCATAAAATGCCCTGAGAGCTATTGTTTTGGGATATACTATGTCATCATGCAATTTGAGTTTCAATATTGAATTTTGGCTGGTGAGATGAAATACCCCCATGATGTTTCAGATACCACAAGGCTTTTTGAAAATCTTCAATTGATGGTTTATTTATTTGAGACATATATCTAAGAACTGATAAACACAAATGTCCACAATTAACATCTTTGAAATTTTGAACACGGGCATTATTGTAATAAAGATTAGCTGAATTTAGATATTTTATTAAATTTTCAGGTGGAACACCTCCAAATGAATCAAACACAAATGCCTCATTTTTTTAAATATTTAAGATAACAAATCCAGTGAGTGCCTTGATTTTTGTACTCATCCAAATTAACAATGCCACACTCTTTGTTGAGTGGTTGCTCTGGCAAAGAATCAGACATGTACACACCTCTAAAATGTTTGATGCCCAATGGCTTGATTAAAGCTTCAATATCTTGGTTTGTAAGCGGCTCTTGTTTTTTTTAAACTTATTCATGGCTCTCTTAACACCTTTGCCTTGTTTCTCAATGGCCAGGTTATGGCGCTTCTGCTCATCTAATTCTGCCCTATTTTTCTTGGCATCTATTACTGTTTTTGCTATGGCGGCTGAACCCCCAGCCAAGCTCCCCACAGCCCCGAGAGCAGCTAAGATGGCAGGGATGGTAAATATAAATCCCCCCACATGTGATTTTTTTCTTGATTGCTGTAATTTTTTTAATTGGGGGGTACTAAGCAACAATTTCATACCATGCCCCTTTGCAATACAAGAATTTTTTTTCTTGCGCTGCTTTTTGGTCAAAAGACTGTCAATAGTTTTAAGAGATTTGAGACCTGCATAAGGTACTTGATACATAACACCCTTGGCCTTCATTGTAGGTTTATTATATACATATTCACAACCCCCACCCCAGTTTTTGTTTGGTGCTCATAGCTATGGTGGTTCCCAATGCTGCTATTTTTTCACTCAAAGAAGCATCTTTGCTTACAAATCTACCAAATGCAGCCTCTTCTAATTTCTTGTCTGCAACATGTCTCTTGTCAAGATCAGAATGTGTGTTGTATGCAATATCATGGTCTCTACAAGCAGCATCTAAAGGATTAACACCAGGATCCCCTCTGTTTAATCTATGATCTAATTTTGTGCCTGGACCACAATATTGATAGCCTGGAATATGTAGTTCAAATGGCAGCTTGTTTATAATGTCATTAACAAGGCCCCGACCCTCAGAAATATTCCAAAATTTAGGTGGTAGAGTATTAATAATTTTTATAAGATATCCAATCCCCTTAGTGTCATTCACTATAAAATTAGACAATTTGGTGCTTATCATGTCCATAATTCCAACCTTCTCATTGTAAAAATTGTGGTTCCCAGCATTTTCCTCCCCAGCTATCACCAATAACCTATCTACAAGTTTCCTGACATCATCAACCCACACAAATTCTTTGGGCAGGGTGTTGTATTGTTTGATTCCACTGCCAGTCTTAATTTGTGACCATATGGGCTTGATTAAGTTGTTGTATTTTGCTCCACTGCTCGACTTAACCCTATTTTGTGTGGGATCATTGTTCTGGTATAGAGCATCTGATTTTATTAATATTTCTTTGTAATCCTCATAATCCTGATCTGTATAGCTGCCAGGCCTTTTCCTAGTCATGAGTTCCCACAATCCAGGTGTTCCGGAGTACTTAACAAAAGCACCTTTTTCTCCAAGTCGAGATTCTGAATATACAATTATATCATCTCCCATAAATGTTACTCTGAAATTGCCAATTCTATGTATGATGCTACCATCAAGCTCTGTGTCAGCATATAAGCCAAACACCTCATCTTTATTGTCTTTAGGTGTGGTTAAATATTTTTGAGCAAGAAGACCCAATTCAATAGGATCCTGACTAGCCTCAATTCTTCTAGGAGCAATAGGACTAGGTGTATGAATACTGGAAAGTGGGGTGAATGGATAATCTAATATGTTCCTAGCAGCTACAGGTACAAGCTCTGTGAGCAAATTTTGATTTTGATCTGTAACAGTTTTGATATTTTTACCTAAATTATTAATAGCATCAATTACAGGCTGTTCTGTTTGTTTGTGTTTTTCATAAATTCCACGGTTCTCTGATTTCCATCCCTTAAATCTTTTTACAAGATAATCTCTTAATTTAAGATCATCAATAATTGGCCTTTTCATGTTTATTTATATACGTCTCTACGTCTAGAAAATTGTTAATTTTATTTCTGTATTTGCCACTATTGGGTGTTCTTGTCATATCAATTGTGACAAACCCATAACTGTCCTGGTTCCAGCACTTGCTGCAAAACTTGGAAAAATCATTGTAGCTCAGGTCCCCACCTACATATTCATCATGTATGTGTTTGAGGTTGGTATGGTCTTGATGAAACACACATATAAAATTGCTGTTGTCCCGGATCAGTTGCTTGGGTATTTTTGAAAAAGTCTGTGCCAGGTAGAAACAATCAATGTTTTTGTGCCGGCCCTGTGTAAAGAAGTTTCTAACCTTGTTTTGATTATCCAATATAATGTCATCAAACACAACAACAGAATTATCGAGACATTCATCAAGTAGCTTAACATCTGGTTCAAAAGTGGCAATATCCAATCCATCATATAGCTTCATCAGCTGCTGATATTTTAATTGTTCCAAGCTCTTAGAGAAGATATACAAGTGCCTGTTTTTCCAGTCTAACCAGTTGGGTGCCAATAAAAAATTATCAACCATTAGTGTAGTTTTACCACAAGCAGATGGCCCAACAATAAGACACCTAATATTATCAGGCAGCAACTTGCCATTTCTCTTATTCTGTTGTTCAGGTTCTGGCAGCCTCTTTATAACATCCCAGGTGTTCATATTATTATTTTTTGTTTGCATCGATCCAGCTGTGTTCTGGGAGTCCTAGCCATTTGACAAGTAACTTTTTGCCTTTTCTGCGGATAATTTTTTCTATGAGATATGTGTCAGGCTGTTTAGTTTTGCTGAGCTCTTGTTCATAGAACCTGCCTTTGAGAATTTCTCCTCGGTGATCCTTTATTATATATGTGTTAAGGGTCCCGGGTTTAACTTGAACCACTGTAAATAATTCAGTGCTCCAGTTTCTTGTAAAGCCTCTCTTGAATAAGTGCTTATATTTGCTGATTCTTACTTGATCACCCACCTTGTATTTGGCCTTTCTTATTGTTGGCTGGTATCTAGGATAATAAACAGTGCTGATCAATTTTTGCTCATCAGATGAAGTTACTTCAGAGGGTTTCATGTTGATTGTGGAATGGACAGAGTTGTTATACTTTTGTAGAAGTTCTGGAAGAATATTAATCCATTTATAATTACCTTGAAGTGTAAATTGTTTATACATAAGATTTTTTAAGGTTCTGTTGAATCTCTCTACAATTGAGGCCTTGAGGTCACTGTAACTCGAATAATGTTGTATTGCCTGGCTTTTAATAAATTGTTGAAACACTGAATTATAAAATTCTTTGCCATTATCTGTTTGCAAATAGCGCGGGGATCTTCCACTCTGATTGATGATTGTCCTAAAAGCTTCTGTAACACATTTTCCAGTCTTGGATTTGAGTGGCACAGCCCAGGCAAATTTTGAAAATGTGTCTATTACAGTGAGTAGATACTTGTAGCCCTTGTTGATTTTGTCTAAGTTTTTCAACTGTCCACTTGCTATTTCAATCAAGTCCCCCTGCCATAAATCATCTATGCCCTTTGTGACTACTGGCAGTCTCTTAAAATTATGTCTGGCCTGTCTGTGTAATTCATCAACAATAATTTGTCTAGACATAATATGAAAACAAGAATATTGCAACTATAGGGTGTTCAGCAGCTGATACTGCAGGATTTTCTAAATATAATTTGTCTCCAATTTGTATTTTAAATTCCAGAGAGCCATCATCTTCAACATATGCTGTTTCTAATGTATTGGGGTCTGTAAAATCCTCCAATTCTACACTGGTGATTTTCACTTTGTTATCAGCATTTGTTATTGATAAGGTGGGGTAGTGGTGTGCCTGTGGTTGAAGCCAATATTTGATTTTGATTGGTCTCAATGTGCCCCCAACAAAAAACTGGTAATAAAATTGTGCAGGGGACAGCATATATATTTTGCCTCCTGGTGTAAATGGAGAATCATATTCTTTGTTGGGGATGCTGTACAATTCAAGAATTACTGAATGTTTTGGATTCTCGATTATGCCTGTTATTTCCTTTTCTGCTGTGAGCAATCTGCTTGTTACAGATTCAAGGTGCTCATTGATAGTCCTAACAATCTCATCGTGCCCAGGCTTGATTCTTATGTCAACAGCAAGTTTTTTGTATTGTTGCACAATATCTTGAAGCTGGGTGGCAAAAACAGACAGAGCATTTGCTTGATTGGATTCCATGGTCCCTAGCTGTTGCTTGATATTAGCTACAATTTGTTGCAAATTTTCAACAACTGCCAATTTTGAATTTTGAGCTGTAAGATCATGGACCTGTCTTCTGATATCCTCAAACAGGGCATGCAATTCATTAATATGTTGATTTGTTGGTAGAGTGGCAACTGTCTGAGTGAGATGTTTGATCTCTGCCTGGATATTCTTGATATCTTCTGATTTCAATATCCTATTCACTGCCCTCTTAATATTTTTAAGTTCCTGTGATGTAGGAAGATTTGATACTGTATTTTGCAAAAATTCAATTGCCAATTTTACATTGTGTAATTCAGAAGCATCAGCCACATTTTGCATAGCATTTTGGAGCAAAGCTATATCTGCCTGAGAGGGTGTGGATTGTTGTAAAATTTCAAGTTTTGTTTGGATATCATCTATCAAATGATGAAAATGAGATAGTTCAGATTCAGTGTTGAGGTTTTCAAGCTTTGTGATTTGTTGCTGGACACTGACAAGGGTATCTACAATCCCAGGCAATCTGGATTCTAGTACATTTGCCAAATCACTTTGCACTGCTGCTATTGTACCTTCAAGATGGGTTATGGAACTTTGAATTTTTCCAAAATCTTCATATGTTTCAAGTTGCAGCTTAATATTTGCAACACTCCGAGTTATTGCATTCAAAGCATCAGAAGATGGCAAGTTGTTCATAAAATTTTCAAGTGTCTCAATTTTTTCTTTAACCTCGGCTATGGCATTGTTCAGAGGGTCCAGATTAGGTATTTGGAGTGACTGAATCTGTTCTTTTAGAGTAGAAATCACTAGATCAAAATCTTCTTGTGATTTTATGCTTTTGACAATTGTTTGGAGCTGTGCCTGGACATTATTTATCTGCTCTTCCAATTGATGTTTCAATTGCTCAGAGTTGTTAGCTTGGGTCTTAAATTTGGCTTGAAGAGCTGCTACAGCCTCTTCCAAACTTTGAAAATTATCCAATGTCGCCAAATCAGTATATTTCTGAAGCAGCAATTTGAGTTCAGAATCAATTTTAAGAAGAGGGTCCATGCATTGTGATTGCAAATTTGTAATTTCTAATTGAAGACTGGCATTAAGTGTGGTTTGTAAAGCTTGTAAATCACTTCTTAATTTCTTGACTCTGACATCAAGCATCAAAATCTCATCACTGTGATCTTCATGCCTTGTATGGCCAAATATATCATTAGGCATTTTGTTTAGTGGTTATTTATTATTGAATATCTGATTCTTAATTCTATAAAAAAGGGTATAAGCTTGTCATAAGATCCAGGGACCTCAATATATAAGCAATCACCAGCAGAAACAGTATAAACAGTGCCAGAAACCATGTTTGAGTGCTTAATTCTATAAATATTTCTCCCTACTGAAATTTTAACATCACCCTCAGGGGTTGTAATAAATTGCAATTGCCCACCTACAGGTAATTGGTAATGATTTAAATTGTTGTTAAATATGTACAATATTTTGCCTGTTTCATCATCAACATCTGTAAATATGCTGTTCAGGTGAATAATTAACAAGCCACTCAGTTTAGACTGCATATCACAAGAGGCTTGTGGTGTTGGCAGCTCCATAATAGCCCGTTTTTTGAACCCAAATAAGTTCATAGGCATGTTTATTTATTTCAAATCATGCTCTGTAATTGGGCATTGATTGCCATTTTTCAAATCACAATGACCCCATGGTAAAGTATGTATGCCACATGATAAAATGCATCTCTTATCATCATGTGGGTCCAGAGCCACTTTTCTTACAACATTTGAAGTCAATAAGTGATCCACACTCTGGATTTTGGATTCTGATGTTCTGATTAAACTCTGGGATTTGATGCAATTTTTATAATCTTCAAATTGGAGCTCTTTTTCCACGGCTATTTTGCCAATACCCTTGGCCTTTTTGGCAGCAACACCACTACATGTTTTAAAACTATACATCTTGGCACTTAACCCAGCAAATTCCACAATAACATCACCAAGTGTCTCATCTTTTAACTTGCCAGGCACTTTTTTGTTGTGGGGTTGAATATTCAAATGGCCTGGCAATTCACTGGTATCAAAATATTTAAACAATTCAGGCTGTGCCATATCTTGATAAACATCTTCTGTTTTAATATCAAGAATAAAACTATCCGTGTCCATGTACATCAATTTTATATTATCACCATAAAAAGGTTTCAACACATCATAAAACAATGTTAACATATGTAATTTGGCCAAATCCAATATTGCAGCCCCTACATAAATAGGTTTATCAAACTTAATCTTTGTTTTTTTCATGTTGAAAAGTGCCATATTTTCATCATAAATTCTTCTATAATTGAAATTAGGCTTTGCAACCAATTTTTTGCTCAGGCTGGGGTCAGTAATTATTTTAACATCGGTATGTTTTCTGACATTTTCAATTGTTTTGCCATATACAGAATTGACCATCAATTTAAACAAGGCCTTATCAAATTGGCTCTTTGCAGATGTTCGAAGCTCTGTATTTGTATTAATGTATGGTTTCAACCATTCTGAGTGCCTGAACCTCAAAACGTTTCTAACTTTGGTTACTTGAACACCATGTTTCATCAGGAACTGGAGGTTTTTGTAATATATGACATAGCCTTGTTTTGACTCCAGTGTCATCATGAGCTTCTTCTGTTTAGAGCCAGGTGAGCACTGAACCTCAGGAATTGGGGGCAGATCAGAAAATTTGTTGTGGAAATTTTTTGGAATTATCAGATCAACCTCTAAGAAGAGGCCACAGTCACGATCATCAAAGTTCTTAAGATCCTCAATATTGAAATCTTCAACCCACTCAAGCCCTGCATATGGCAGTATTTGCATCATGGCATGACCATAGAGGCTGTTGGCATCTACATACACCATATAATTTGATGGCCGTGCTGGATCATAATCAGGCATATATTTGTTATTTGCTCTGGCATATCTCTGGGAACATTGCACCATCCCTCCTCTTATATATTCCTCCATAAACAGATACATATCTTGATCTTGGATCAGATCCAATTTCTTTTTAGTGTTTAAAAACATTGCATCCCATGCTAGGCCCGGGGCACTGTAAAAATACACTGGGTCCAGTTTATAATTTTGCATAGAAGATTTTCTGAATGCCTGCAATATATCAGCTAAGATGGTCACATCAAGTTTCAAATATGCCATGTGATAATCACCAAATCTCTTGCATTTTAAATTGTTCCACATCAATTGGGCATGGTGATAATCATCATCAGTGATTCCAGATCCTCTGATTCTGCTGTAAAACTCATGTTGTGGAGGCAGGGAGCACTCATCAAATTTAGAAAAATCTGTAACATAATCATATGGATATACACCCTTCCGCCTAATTAATTTCAGGTCCAGATTTGGAAACAATGCACTTGTAATTTTGAATTGATCATCAGATAATTGAGTGGCCAGTGTAGCCAGGCTAGCAGATAAAATTCTGTAAGAATCAAGAAATCTTATGTGAATAGGAGCACCATTAACTTTAATTATTTTGCTAATAGATATATATTTTTCATTATTTTCAGCTAAAATATTTAAATTCTGCTTGTCAAACCCCTCATATCTGATCAGATGATGGAAATCATAATTGGATGCTCCATGGCAAAATATGGGGACAAATCTTGGTCTCTTGATCTTAATATTACAGCTATTACACAGGGCCATTAAGAATTTACCATCTGTATGAGAATGGTGATGTACCTTGATATTTGTATCTGAAAATTCACAATCACATACCGGGCATTTTTCTGCATTGTTGAAATCTTCAATCTGTTTCTCTGTTAAAGGCAACATGGGTTTTGATTTTAATAAAATATTAGATGCTATGTCACGGCACTCATTTTCTATTCTATGTGCAAATATTTTGATGGCATCTGGTCCCAAGTATGAATATTCTTTGGTAACAACACCATCCTGTACAACCACATAACAAAAGCTGGAAGGTTCATGTAGCTGGTATGGTGTAATTGAAGATTCTTCAGGATCTGGATTGCAGGATGCAAGAGATTTGAGGATTGATTCAAAATCACAGGCAATATATGCTGGGTGTTCCAACAAGGCTTCAAACTTTTTGAATTTTGCTTTTTCACTTGGATTGGGCATCACCATATGAACAGGTTTATGGTTCCCACAGTATTTCAGATGCTCAATTAACTTGTTTTTTGCAATTTCTGCATTTTCTTCCCGAACCCTATTTACCATTTTTTGACCATCAAGTACAGTTAAACATCTTCTGCACAACTTAAATATTCTATTAGATTTGTCTAGTTGTGTTCTCACTAAAGCTTCAAGATTATGTATCAGAGTATAATGATATTTGCCATCCCCTTCAATTAAGAGCAAATCAATCGGAATAGCAGATTCATCATCAATTGTACTGATTCTGAGAGGTTCTATCGAGCAATTGCCAGTGGAACAAATAAATACATTAATAGATAATTGTTTGCCATTCATATCCCGGGCCTTTTTTTCAAATTTATCAATATTCTGAACTAACATTGGATATTCCAAACCCTCCATTGCATCGTCAAAAAAATGTACATGTTGTTTGTAATAACTTATTCTTTCAGGATGCCTTGAAACTGGATACAAAGCAGCTAAAATACACCACAAAAAACATTTCTCATCATTATTTTCAATATTAACCACGGCTGTTTTGTTTTTAATATTGGCAGGTAATGGCAGATATGTAGATCCTTGTAATGGGCTGAATTCAGAAATATTAACATATAACTTGTGTGGAGAGCCGCATAGGCTCCATCCAGACTCTTTTGCCGCAAATTCAGAGTGTTTAATGTTCAATTGATCTATTAAACTGCTTATTATTGTGTCTGAATTTGCATTTGAATATACCGGTACAGTTTCTGTTTTGTGGGGCTGTGTAAATTTTGTGCCATTTGGTTTCTTATATTGAGTATACAATTTGAGGGACAGCTTATAAGGGCCATTTTGTGCATTTAGAATTGCCTGCAGATCAGGATTTACACTGCTCAAAAAATTCTGAATACCACATCTTGGCTCTGATACAAACCGATAATCCCTAAGTTGGGCATTAAAACTGCTATGGATGGGTTCATAGCGTGGCTGCTTTGCTGCTCTGGCATTAAGAGGTGCTTCATGCCTCCTTTTCAGACCAGAAGTGGATGGTTGTGGGGGCAATATTGATGACTGTACAGAACAAGAGCCCACATGTCTATTGAAATATGCCTTGCTAAATATTTTATTGCATTTGGGGCATATTTTAATGGGAGTTCTGCATTTGTCCGGGTTACAAATCTTTTGGTGTCTGGCCCAATTGGGGCTGGATATATTCTTATTACACTGAATGCAATATTTTTGATTCGGCATTTTTTGTTATTGGTTTATTATATATATTTTCTGGGCTTCAATTCAAAACTCTATGCTGGATAAAAATATCAGTTGGGTTCAGCACTGTGCTTTGTGTGTGTGTGTATGTGTGTATGTATGTATGTGTAATAATATTTTTGGCTTTGGTATTTATATAAAATTTCCTGGGTTTTTAAATCTAATCTTTATGCTTATCTTATGACAGGTTGTAAAAGAAGGTTGCATGCACAAGAAGAAAATAAATATTGATCTACAAGAAAGCAGCGGCCTTCAGAGGCACTGACCTAGCACAAATACCTGCACAAACATGCATGTCCCAGAAGGCACTGACCTAATGCCATGTGTATTGATTTTATATAACAACTTGGACAGATATAAGCCTGACTCTAAATATGAATAGATTACAACAAACAAGCTGGATGTAACAAATATCAGATTTTGTATAAAAAAAAAATGCAAAATATCCCAGTTTCAATTCGATCCATTTATCTGAATCGAAGAAACCAACAATTCACATATCCCCATATCATTGTATGCTTGCCCTATTAGCACCTCTTTTGCTGTTGTGCTCAATTAATTTTCACTAATTGGCAATTTTCTTGAAGAGGCCTAATAGAACAAGATACGGCGGTATGAGAAATATGTGAATTGAAAATATTTTAGCAATATACGACGTCTTAAGAAAGGCATATTCGGCTCCAAAGTACTTTGTCTAATGCTTACTACCATTCCCTATTACTGGCAAAAAAAGTTAAAAATATTGACATATTGACTTGTTCCCAAGTGTTCACCGAGTTCAGACATTTGCACATAGATGGCCCTGTTGTTGTTGCTTATCAAATATATATATTTTTGGAATATCTCTAAAACAAGCAAATTTTGTTTACTGTTTTCTACAATTGGCAATACTGACATGTATTACACACCTGATGAATTCAAGGCACAGAGACCCATGTTTGTAATTAACACTTCAAAAAGAAAACAGGTTGTGGTGAATGACAGAACAAATATTAAAATTATCTGTGAATTCCATGAGGCATTACCTGATGACACCATATGTAGTGTTATTCTGATAGGTGAAAAATCATATGTTTATGATGTAAGAAATGAGAGAGTCACGGAGCAATTCTAGAGGGTCTCTGCATATTACATTGTTTTAATATTAGATAAACAATTTGAACCTGGTATCCAATTAAACTTAAACCTGAAGTAAATATGTATAGGTATGGGTGAGGGTGGCTTAATTTCTGGTGTAGCCAAAAAAATATCAATTTTTGACAAGTTTATGGACAAAAATCTGGCTAATGCAACTTTTGTAAGTATGGGCAAATCAATCTGAGGCCCCTCATCATTTGTACACTATAGTGTCAGGGCATTTTTACAAAAATCTTGGATTATACAGGGTTCCACACTTGGCCGATTGGGGCATATGCCCGATTTGCCATTGTTTTAAGTATGGACAAATTCAATCTGAGGAGCTCATCATTTGTTGTCCTGGTTATATCATCAATACAACTACTCCAAAGCGAAGCAGTAGACACTGATGGTGACTCAGTCGCTTTCCCCCATTCCACGCAATTCCGTTCCTCTCAAGTGTTAATTGGTGGAGCCGTCTCGCGTCACTACTTGCGCAGAGCCTTGTTTTCGTTTGCCTGCTCCACAGTTAGCTGGGACGGAGTATACACCTTGGTTGGCTTGGTTCGATTTGTAACAATACCACTGCGTATATTTTTTCCTTCTTGTTTTATGTAAAACACTTCGACTTTACTGTTAATTTTTTTTGGGGGGGGGGTATCATTTCTTGGCAACCCCATTTCCTTATGTAAGTATCACATTCATTCATTGTTTTCTGCTGAGGGGTAGGTTTCCTTGCAACCTCCATGCTGTTCGATTCTCAGCTCTGACGCTTATTTTGACGTCATTAATCATTTAGAATCTTCTTCTTCCCCGGATTTTATTTCCCTTGACCATCCCTTCAATAGCATCCTTTAGGATACTTTTTCTCTCCATGATTTTCTCCAGCATTGATCTCTTTTCCCCGACTATTTCTAGCACTGTTCCATTTCTCACTTTTCCTGTCCATTTCACCCCTTTTATTCGTCTAAATAGCCACATTTCCAGAGCTTCCAGTGGCTTTTTCTCCCTTGTTCTCAGTGTCCATGTTTCCGCACTATAGAGAGCTACACTCCATAAAAGGCATCTCATTATTCTTTTCCTCAGATCTTTGCCACGCGATACTTTCGTCGAATTATCCTGAAAATTATGAAAAATTTTAAGTTTCCATTGATTTTGTACCAATGTCATGTGCAAATTTTTGAAAGATTACATAGCAGGTATTCTAATATTTTGATGTAAATTTTGAATATTTTCGTGAGAAACTCTTGATATTTCAGTTTTTGTGGTAATGGTGTGCGGTCAAATTTCCTAATGCCTTTTAATTTCTCCTTCGCAGTGGTCCTAACGTTCGTCAACTGTTGGGACGTAAAATGGGCGACCCGTGTACAGGACATCTTCACCTACGCCAAGCTCCTGGCGCTGATTGTCATCATCGTCACGGGAATGGTGCAGCTGGGATACGGTAAGTGGAATTCAAGAATATTGTGTTTACGCTTGTACAATCACGGACGGTTTTGGGGCGTAATGATCCCATTGAAAGTCAATGTCGGTGTGTCCGTGACTGTACTTATGAAATGTGTGAGGTAGATACAGAAACTTTTGTATTTCTATACTCTGTCGCAGCTAACTCTGGAGCAGGCGAACGAAAACAAGTGTCTGCGCAAGACAGCTCCACCAATAAGCACGTGAGAGGGAATGAGATTGCGTGGAGGGGAGAAAGCGACTGTCATTACCAGCCTTCCAGCTGCGTGTACTGCTTCGCCCTGGGCACTGGCCACTATGCGCGGCTTTGCTCCACAGTTAGCTGGAACAGGGTATAGCTGCTTGTTGGAGCCGCCGCACAGGACTCGATCTCTCTCGAGAGGAGACTATTGCCCGGTCACTATACTCTCTCTATCCCTGGAAACTGGGCAGCAAGGCCGCGCATAATGGTAGAGAAGGGGAAGAAGTTACGGTCCCTTTCAGCCGTCGCGGGAACCGCCTTTATGGCAGTGACCCTTGGTTGCTTCAGTTACCTACGAATGAACTCGTGGCCAATTAGGCCTACTCCTTGGGCAACAAGCGTCAACATTAAAATTCCCCCCCCCCCCCTAAACAGCCAGCAGGAAACAGGATTTTGTCAAAATAACAGTTCTGCGCTGTGATCGTATAAAACGTATAAAATACCTCGGGTATTGGGATCGAACTTAGGCTGTGCCAGCCTGAAGCAACTCGCTTATGTGAGAGGTACGATTATGGCTTGGGGTACCACCCCTGAGAAACGAAGGTAACACGTAAACAAGCAACGGGGCTCACCCCTGTGAAATAAGGAGAACACTTAAACATTGGATTTTAACACTTCGGTTGACTGGTCTGGCGGAGTCATGAAAATAATAGAAAAGGAATAAAGGAATGTTCGTCTACCTCTGGTGTCTTGTAGAGATGATGGTTTCGTTGATTGAGTAGAGAAACTTTGATGAAATGAAACTTCGATAGCGCACCATTCCCCGCAGTAACTCTTTTGCGTATCAATCGATCCCTTAACATGGAGGCAACAACTGTTCACGCGATAACTTTTTAATTACAACTGGGTGAGAAATGGTCTCTCGAACTATATGGGAGATTCAAGTTTCCGATCGTTAAAGTCGTTGGCGAGTCTGGGTCTTATCGTTAACTGCCTTTCTTGCATAAGGCTTAAGTTTCGTTATTTCAACGATTTCCGGTAGAATCCCGTGTCAGCGGAGTGTTAAGATCCGCTGAAGATTGCCGGTCTTATGTGCTTGTAAGAAGCTCTTTCCAGCGCTTCAGCCGGACTCCTTGGTGAAAAGATTAATCTATCGAGTTATGACGTCCGGGGTCGCGGGTTCGAGTCACGCCTTCGGCGTGATACGGAATGGACACCTGTTCGTACGACGGCTCCATTATAGTGGACGGAGCGAAGCAGTACACGCTGCTGCAAAGGCTGGTAGCTGCAGTCGTGTTGCCGCTCTACGCAATCCCGTTCCCTCGCACGTGTTCATTGGTCGAGCCCTCTCGAGTCAGTACTTGCGAAGAGACTTGCTTTCGTTCGCTCGCTCCAGAGATCCCTGGGACAGAGTATACTGAAGTTTGTAGCGAGTGCCCCTTCTCCCCACTCAAAGATCAGCTCGTACAGTGGCGTGCCCAAGAGGGGTTCGTGGGTGTTAGAACCCACACTTTGACTCAGCATCTCGAAAAGAAATAACATTTAAATTCTGAAAAAAAAAATGACAAAGTACACAGAAAAAACTGGTTTGTTAGGAATTAACAAAAAAGTTTGGTTGAGCTGTTTGGTTATGCTTTTTGTTTCCCATAACCAAATGTTGCTTGTAATTACTAAATAATTTTGTTTAAGAATACCAAAAAATTTGGTCAGACAAAATATGGTACTCGTAAACAAAATGATACATATGTAAGTAAAGAGAAACAAAACGTTTGGTTAAATTTACTATATGTGCGTGAGCGTGCTTCCGAATGTGAAATAACGATTGTCCAGTTTCGTCGAGTGTAGAATGAAAATCTTTTGTCGAAAATTGAAACTCATGTATATAGATAATTACTCGAAGCGAGTCTTTATGTTGCTGTGCAACCTAATATTCTGAAAAAAAGCTCAGAATATACTTACTTTATACTGAGTTTCCTACACCGGCCGCTAGATGGTTCTATCAAAATATGTACAAGAAACATAAGTTTTTGTACAACAAATAATGGTACGTTTGATTGTAATCATAGTGAAAAATTGTGCTTTAACATTCTTAGAAAGATATGTGAACATCAAAGCTACAAATTAAAGAAGAAAATGTACTGCAGTGAATAAAAGTGAATCTCCCATGAGCAACCTTTTGATTCTGGACTATATAAGTCGAAGGTAAGTGTCCCGTGGAAAAACAAGCACGCTCTAAAATTGGTTAGTTCATGCAAACTTTCTATTCTGAATGTGTATTTTGAGATCAGTTAGTTTCTACAAACTATCCACCCTAGCTAAAATTAGCCACATTACAACATAAATAAATAAATTATTTAACAAATCATTTGGTAATTTTGACTAAATTGTTTGGTTTTCCTAAACAAATGGGCTACATTTTGTTATATTTACCAAAATAATATTTGGTTTTGGTAACCAAAAAATTGTTTACGACAAACAAATAGAACTTGACCAAATCTTTTGGTACTGATGAACAATTGTTTGGTTGATGCCTATTTAAACAAACGATTTGTTCACCACTACCATTTTTTTGGTCAATCCAAACAAACATTTTTCTCTGTGTATAGGCAGACTACTGAAAAAATAACACTTCCCCCCTTTCGAAATATCAAAACTAAAATCTCAATTCCTTCTGCAAGTGAAAATTGCACTTGCACTTCATTGACGCTTTTTTAACATCCGCATGAAGCTGCCTGAGATTGCCAGATGCCGATCCAGGAAATAGGCTTAAACAAACACTTGCGCGAGCCAGATCCAACGTATGTCTGAATGTTTGCTGAGTATGTGTAACCACAAATGTTTCGAGCGGAAATCGCAGATGCAGAAAACGTAAAAGGTTTTTTCTGTGCTGTATCTTATCTGCAAAACGCAGAACAGCATAAAACTTCTCACCTGACATAAAAAAAAGTTCCAATGAGCATTTCCCGTTGAACCACAAAACGAATAGTATTCTTAAGGCGATTTATGAAATGTATGAATAACTTAGTGTGATCCGATGCAAGTACCATTCTTAGCGTTTTGAGAACTGTGACTAGTTTTTTATTATTATTGTTATTATTATTACTTATTAGTTCAACACAGGATACAGCCAGGGCCGGATTAAGATGAAAATGGACCTGATGCTGAAACAATGAAATCCCGTCAATTTTTTCTGCACAACTAACTTTCAAGGTGAAAATTTTACTACGTCGCACTTACCGAACAATAATAAAGTGGCAACAATCGCAAAGATATTGAAAAAATGCAGCCAAATTCCTAAATAAACTGTTTACCGTAAAATTGATTGCATTAACTTGAAATCTTCGGTGAACAATGAACACAACGACGTTATAGTTACGTCACAGCGCAAAGAATAATAGTAACTGTGTCTAGGCGTCCGAAATTGGGGCTCCAAATTTCATTCTAAGATTTATTTTCAGGTTTATATAGCAAATGAAAACTGTTCAACTTTCGGAAAATTCTCGTCTGTTTTCATCTGGGCCTATTTCAGGAATGGGCCTAATGCTGCAGCATCAATAGCACCCACCTTGATCCGTCAACAGCTACCAATTACGTTGAACATTATATACGTACTTTATATATCAGAAAAGAAAATACGAAATTAACATCTATGTACACAATACTTACAAGATTATAGAAAAGCAACATAAAATAGCAGGAATTACAGTAAAATTTCGTTAAATTAAAGAGTCTGCTAGTCAACATTTTTTAAAGGAAACTATACACAACGGTTTTACTGCCGATCCCCGTGCCTAAACGGTTAGCACAGGGGGGTCTCGAGTTCGAATCCCGGCCTGGACATGGGTGTTTTTTGTGACTTTCGCTTAAACAAATTAATCATATTTTTTATCCTCATCGTCGCGATTAGAAAGGGTCACGGTCATTCTTTTACGGTAGCAGGATGGCAGCAGTAGTTTTCTGTCTTAATCCGCTATTTATCCAGTCAGTTTTTTTATAGTCCGGCTGCAGTTCACGAATTAAAAACATTTCGAAGTGTTGATGTGATTTCTTGCCTTAGTTGCCCATTACTATCTTTTCACATGTCTTAACGATTAATTGACAAGGACAGACATACCAATGGACATATTTCAGTTCACCAAACTGAACTTCATATATCCAATAAGTTTATTTTTTCCCTAGTTATGCTGAGTTGTAACGAAAGAAGCTTGTAGCTACTTTTCTCGGAACGTTTCTTTATAGCAGGCAATACAACGAAGCGAAGATACGTCGAAGACTTTTTCACAAATTGTGTCTTTTAGTTGGAATTTCCGTTCTGCAATCATGGGAGACTGTGGGCGTAGACACGATGGAAGGAGGAGGTCTGGCAATATTGAGTTTCGCAGAATGTCGTAAATAGCGTTCAATCGAGACAAAAACAGGCAGTGATGTCCATTTCGGCGCTTCGGGTAAATCCGTAGCAAATGCTTGTCCTCATTGATTCTCCCTAGAGGGCAACTCAATGTTCGAGACACAAAATTGAATCTGGTGCTGACGACAGCTGGGCTTAAACTGGACTTTGTTGCAAAGAGTATACTATTTATATGGCAGCCGTGAAATATTTTGCGACAGATGTTAAATATAATTTTCATTCTGTTCCTGCTGTTTTCATCTGTTTTTTGTGAAAACTTGTGCGTTATTTTCGTTGCTTGTAATCACTTTTGTTATTAGTTATTACTTTCTAAACTATAAATTGTTACGCCCCAATGTGATTCAATATTGATTGATTGTTTTAGTTTATTTTACTTCGCGTTTTGTGCCTCTTGGCTAATTTGCGAAGATGGGATGAGTGATTAAATTCATGAATGGACATTCACAAACAACCAAGCCCGACCAGGATTCGAACCTGGGACCCTTGGCGTCGCAGCGCGATGTGCTAACCACTCGGCCACAGTGTCCGGCAATGTGATTCAATAATGCGACATTTGTTAATGTAACAGCAATACTTTTTTATTATGATGATTTGAAGTTTATTTTGACGCAATTGGTATTCAGCAGAATGATTATTGCCTAACCTGAAAGTGATTTTTTCAGGTTGCTAGACGATAGGTGTTTATTTGAATGATCATATAAGCTGATAAAAATGTATGATTTCGATAGTGTAAATGGAGAAAAGTTTTCAAGATTAATACCGTCTCTCCTCCCCCTTCCTCCCCCCCCCCCTCATCCATGTTTTCTTTGTGAGTGTAGATTGTGTGGAAGTAGTATCATTGAGTTGTATTGAGTGCTGGGTGACAGGTAGTGTGGATGTTTACGATAATTCATCAAAAGATTAAATGACTATCCCACATCAGGGTAGACTTGAAACGTCTCGTTGTTCTCCGCGAAAGGTTGATTGATTGTTTAGTGTTTTAAGTCTACTTTATGCACAGTAAGGCTAATCGGGACTGGACCTACAGTCTAAAGTTGGATCCGAACCGCTATGCGCCTCCACCGGGTATCGAACCTGGGACCCCTTGATTGATTTGATTTGCTTTTATTTTTGCTTTGCTTCTTGTGCCATTTTTGCTAATTTGCGAAGATGGGGATGAGTGATGCATGATATGATGAAATTGATGAATGGACACTGACAAACATCCATGCCCAGGCCAGGATTCGAACCCGGGACCCCTTAATTACAAGACAATGATTCCACCGGGGAGGCCCGGATGCTCGTTAATAGGTGACATAGACAAACGACATACCGTTTATAAAGCCGGCAAAAAAAAAAAAATTGACTGTTACTTCTGCAGAAAACAACGAAAAACATAGAGGGAAAGGCTACAAAATGAACTAAACAATACGTATTCATAAAACAAATAAGTAACTGATGTTAAATTGTTAATTTAGAAAATGTATTCTAATTCATTTTACTACATCCAAAGAGAACGCGCTTTACTAGTTTCCGGTTTCCTTGCACGTCCTTGTATCTGCATCTGCCCTCGTAAACAAACAAACAACTTCCTTACAAGTTGCGAAAGTCGCTTTCCGAGAATTGTTAGCTAGTAGCGTTTTTCGGCATGTGAAGTTCTCTGTACAAATGTTGTTTTTCCACTTGTCGGATGATAAAGCGTCCGCTGCTTGTGTTTCAATGACTTTGCGGAAGATAGTCCAGTGTCAGTGTAGGCCATACGTAACAGCAAAGATGCGATAGTAAATAGAGGGTTTCTGGTAAATCGGCAACCATACGATCTTCTGTCGATAGCGAGTGACCGTTATTTCCACATGTTGATCATTCCTCTGGCAGCATTGTGTCAATACTTTTAAACAGGCTGCACAATATTGATTTCATGTGAAACTTGAAAATATATTTACAGTGGCTTAGCTTTCTTAATCGGATTTATTTATAATAATATAAATGAATTTGAGCCGGCCCTTGTGGCGGAGTGGTTAGCACATCGCGCTACGACGCCAGGGGTCCCAGGTTCGAATCCTGGATGTTTGTGAGTGTCCACTCATCAATCAAATCAAGATTCACACAACACTTCAGAGAATCAAGTTCTTGAGAAGATGCAACTTAAGCAATGTTTTCCAAACTTTTTGAAGTGGAAAGTTAGAATTCGCAATACCTACAGTAGTCAACAACTGATGCTTTTTTGTTAAAAATAAATAACCATTGTTATTACTGTATCTTTAATCAAACTAAAAATAAATGTATGATGAAGGGAGCGTGTGTTCTCCTGAAACGTCAAAATAAAAATTGTGTATTTATTTTTGTAGACCCGTAGATATAAGAGAAAGAATTGTATAAAGCGTAAATACGAGAAAAATCTTCTTTACAGAGAACTTCTATCTTAATACACTTTTGTACATTAGGCTTGTGAACATCGCGCTACAACGCCAGGGGTCCCAGTTTCGAATCCCGGCCTAGGGATGGCTGTTTGAGTGTGTCCATTCATCAATTTCATCATATATTCCCATCTTCGCGATTAGCCAAAAAGGTGCAGAAAGGCAAAGTAAAATAAAGCAAATCAATCAATAAATTAAGCTTGGTGAATAGTGTTGTAAAAGTTGGCCTTTGGTCTAGTATGCCTCATATCAGTGTACGATCTACATAATTTAATATAATCTGATATCGTCTTCATCCAATCCTTTCTCTGTTAACCATTCTTCCCGGGAGTGCCCATAGGGGGATTCATTACGCACCTGCGCCATGGGAATTTTTTGACGGGACAAAATTTTATATCTTCCCTACCAATTCTATATGTCTTCACACAGAAATGGGGGATTGTTTCGTTTGATTGGCTTGTTATTGATTTTTAATTATGGTTATTAGTTTTTCTACCTCCTACCTATGAGTGATCGCGGCAATGGGGTTGAAATGAAACACAACTTCTTATGTCTTTGAAATCGGTTTTGGAAATGGGGGAGGGGGAGCTGCTGTTTGCATTAATACAAGGTTACTCAAGCAGATATAAGAATAAGGTTCAGCACTTTAACAATGGTAGTGAGCCTGAGCAATTTTGTACGTTTTGTGTTAGCAAACGTGGAAGTGAGCCTTGCTTTTTCTTTCTTTAGTCTTTTCATTTCAACTCCAATGAAAGGATTCGAATTTCGTGCGCCTTTCGATTGTTGAGATCTCGGCCAGTGGTAAACAATGTCTGGTGTTTTCTTTGAGGTGGTTCGGAACTTCCGACATGCGGACTTCAGTCTTAGCGTTGGATGATATCAGGCACGATTTGTCCCGCTTGTATGTGTTCCTGTGCTACGACTGACTGGATAATTGTAAAATACTGTCAGATTTCGTTGTCTTAAACATACGTATCGAAAATTCATTTTCTTTAAAAAATGAAATAAAATTATTGACATTAACAAAAATCAATTATTGTATGTATATCAAACTAAATTTGTGTGTGTTGGGCGGGGGTTATGATAAACAATTCTGTTGGGGGGGGGGGGGATTTTGATGAACGATTTTTTGGCGGATGCGTCCTCGGCTTCGGGTATTGAAAAGTAAGTGGCAATATTGGATTTTCTCTGTTATGTCATGTCAAATTATTTACAAATCTCGTTTGAAGGTTGGAAGTCAGCGCAGAGAAACTTTTGTGAATTATAGGTTCTATTTACGCCACTGGCTTCTAGTCACTTTTCATTTTATTTCCGTAGCATCCATGTTTTTGCGCGGTACAATGTTGCACACTCCGCTGGGGAGGAGTCAGGGGTGTGCTAAGGGGGTGCTTGCGTACTCCTTAATCAGTACCGCACCCCCTTCAGCACCCGTTTTTCAGAATCTATGTTCAACCGAAGTCACTTAATCTTACAATGATAGAAGATTCAAAAAGTGTGTTTTTAAAGGCAAAGATGATTTATAGATCAATAGATCACATAAATCAATAAGACTGTAACGTATGTCTGAACGTTTACATTATATGATCACTTTCTTGGATTGTAAGATGTAGTACAGATATCATTGACGTCCAGAAGGGGGTCAAGAGGGGCCACGGTCTGCCCTGGAAAATGGCTGCCAATCTGTCAATCTAAAATTGTATAATAATTTCATTACAGTCTGTTAATTATTTTAAGAGCGTTGCAAGTAACTTCAAACTGATGGAGTGTTTTTAAGAGAGCAACACTATTAGGGTGGAAAATATGCCTCGTTTGCCACCCCCTCCTTCCCACATTGGAAAAATACCTTGCTTGCCTTTTCCTGGAAAAAATCCTCCGTTATGCCATTGGGCTTCCTTGAACAAGCTGTTTCTTTCCCATTTCCAAAAATCTCTCGTTGTGCTAAAATCAAGTAAAAAATGGAACCAGTCGCTAGTATTCTACAGTGTCATTGGCATGCTATCATAGACTCCTACTAATACTTGATTGATTAGTATTTGATTTAGTGGCTAAAACATGCAATCACGTTTTGTGTTTTCTTTATTTTCAACATCGTATCTCCTAAATTTCAAATTTCGTTCAGCGCCCTTAGATGATTAATCCTGACACTCGGTAACACTTAATTACAAAGCAATATTACAAGCATCCAAAATATCATACGGAAACATTCTAATACTATCAGTTGCCGAAAGAGTACTTGAATAAACACATTTCATATAATAAATTTAGCGTAATGGAAAATTGTAGTTGTCAATGGCGGCGGTTGGGTTCCAAATCTGGGGGGGGGGCAAGAACAGTAAAAATGGGTAAAAGTAGCAAAAATGTGGGGGAAACTGCCCCCCTCGTCCCCCTAATCGCCGCCACTGGTAGTTGTATAAACCACATGGATACAAGCCCATGAATTTTCCAAATTTATCAACTTAGTGTACATAGAAGCAAAAATAGCTAAAGAAAAGTGCATCAAATCGCCCCGTTTAGCCTTTTTTATACAGAGCATTTTACTACGAGTCAAGAGGAAAAGTTGATAGTCTATCTTCTCCATAAGACTTGTGCAGCTAACACATGACATCCAATACCAACTTGCATAACTTCTGCGTAACAATACATAAATTGGCAGGCGTGAGCAGCCGGTACAATAGAGTAACGTTCAAAGTTTGATCATTAGTTTGAGTAAGGCACTGTTATGTACAGAACTCTAAAACGTCTTCCTAGTTGCCAAGTGCCGCCAAAATTAGTTCAAGGACTTCAAATCTGCGAATATTTGTTCAGCAATTGTCATCTGCAACATGAGGAAGCCTTCTCGTAACTGTATTGCCACAACAGTTACTACCTCACTCACCATCAATGGAGTTTGCGCAGATATGCTACTCTGGGGGTCACACGTTTTCGCTTATTACCGCCTATCTGGTAATTTAATATCGAATTTTATGTGCTTGTGCTAAAAATGTAGTTTTGACCTTTCATTTCGCTTAACCGTTTACTAAAGTGTTTAGAGCTATCTTTACAGCACTACACGTGTAGTTGAGATATATACAAGTACTTCTGCGTTTCAAGTCGTCAGTAATTTACATGTACCAAGCCTTGCACAATCGTTGATGGTCATGTTTAGTTGTTGAACAAAAACAAATAAGCTAATATAATATAAGTTTCGCACAATAACTATAGCCTGACAAGTCCCGATATGCGCAGATCGCTGCGGAGCACTTCCTATTACGTCATCCTCCCCAACACTTCTACTTGGTCTGGCCTTGAGACTACGAGTGATGCCAACTCAGCAAAATTAAGCTAAAACAAATATGACAAACTATTTTTACTGTGTAGATTGTCAGTGCCGGCTCATATCAGTTTATCAGTGGTTCATTTAATTTAATCCGGTCTTTGAAAATGCGTGCTGTGCGCGGATCGTAAACTGTGGTATTACGCACGCGCGTTAACGTTTATAACGAAGAGAAACTACTGGGCGAATGACTTCATTTTTTCAATTCGACATCCAGCAGTGGGCTGTTTTTTTTAAAGCCGAGTGGGGTGGGGGTTCTTTTGTTTATCGTACAACAATCACTACGAGAAGGCAATCTGATAACACGCTTGCCTGTGTTCTTTTTTAAAGCACTGAAATGTTCTTACTCTTTACTCTTGGCTGCATATTTTTGAAATGCAAAAATCAAATCATCCCGGGTCCAACGAAATCCACAATTTGCTATGGAAAGCCCCTTAGAGAACAGGCCAGAGAAATTGTTTACAATGTTGCAACATATTTGCGAAATCAGAAGGAGTTACATAAACTTAAGTATAATGTTGTCGAGTCCACAAGCGCCGCAACGGGAGTATCTAAATGGATGGTTTCTCAAGTTTTAAAAGAATTGGATTGATTTGTTGTTTTAAGTCCACTTTATGCACAGTAAGGTTAATCGGGACTGGACGTACAGTTTAAAGTGGGATCCGAACCACTGTGTGCCTCCACCGGGAATCGAACCCGGGATCCCTTGCTTACAAGGCGACGACGCTACCACTGCGCCATCGGGGAGTTCAAGTTTTAAAAGAAGGAAAAGAGTCGTTGGCGAAAGGTGAGCTGAAGTTCTGTACTCCGACAGGTAGAAAACAGCCCAGGTAAAGCGAATACAAATGTCGTTGAAAATCCTCAGACCATTCCGCTCCCTCCAGGTTGCAACACTGCGAACCAACGTCCATGCAGAGAATGGAGTGGGGAAATGTTGTGTGAGCTGCGCAACAGCTATTTGCAGCGTCTTGTTTTTAAACTTGTCAAGTTATATCTCTCTAGCCTTCTTAAACCCGAATGTCCCTATTTGTGCAAGATCAATCCAATCTTTTACATCCTTACTGATTTCATTCAGGTCCATCTCAACGTTATCCCTCCATCTTCGTCTTGGGCTTCCTACAGGTCTCTTACCATCAGGTTTCCCAACAAGCTTTCTTATCCGATTCGTGCCACATGGCCTGCCCACCAAGTCTCCTTGATTTAACTTTCGTACAAATGGAAGTAATGCATGAACCGGAAATTTACAAATGCAAATTAATTTTAAGAAGCTAACAAGTTAGTTCTGGAGATTTAGGTTGAAACGACGTCTCCCAAAGGCTCAATAAAGTTATGTTTCTGCGTTTTTCTTTATTTAGTCCAGATTAATTCTGCGTTACACTGTTTGATTAATTTGCATTATTTTACTACACTTTTCTGACACTTTTGGCTGATCACGAAGATGAGGACGAGTGATGGATGGGATGAAATTATTAAGGGCACAAAAAAGAAATATGCGAGGCCGGGATTCGACTCCTGGCGCCTAACCCCTCTACTATGGAATGAATTGGTGTTTTTTAAGTCCACTTTATGCACAGTAAGGCTAATTGGGACTGGACCTACAGTTTAAAGTGGGATCCGAACCACTATGGAGGTCTGCGCTGTGTTGCAATACGTAATATCGCTGTAGACCGGGAGCGCACAAACAAATGGCTGCGTGCGATTGTGGTTAAAAATGTATACCACGAGCGCACAAAATCCAAGGCGATGTTGCCACATTGTGTCAACTTTTTTTGCCTTTCAAGGGACCCTAGCTGGAGTCCCTCAAAAGAACGCGGACCGCGAACCTAACCTAACCTAACCTTCCTTAAAGCTATGGGGTATTTTTTCAGCGTTAACAAATAAGTTACAAACAAAGTCATTCATTGTATCCGTATTCATGAAAGTTTTGTTATAATAAACATGTGTAATACTTCTTGATATTTGACTTTTTATTATGGCTGAGCCGATACCGATACCAGTGGTATCGGGAAGTGTCGGTTGAAATTCATTAACCGATACCAGTCAATACTTTCCGGCATGTTGGTCTTTCACGGGGTCTAATTATCCTGGAAATTATGCAAAATGCAAACTTTCTATTTATTTTGCACCAACTTTACACAAAAAACTATCTGTTTCGACTACATGATATGTATTTTAATATTCTGAATGTAATTCTTGAATATTGTAAAGCAAATTTCTTCGTAAAAATATGCATATAATTGGAGAAGAATATTTACACACTAATATTGGTCAATATTTTGAACAAATTTTAATTATTGCAATTTTACAAGAATATGTATCGGTGGGAATCGGTAAGAGTATCGGAATCGGTACCGGTATCGGTTCAAAGTGGTATCCGCTCAGCCCTACTTTTTATGCAATTAAATGATTCTCTACACAGGCCAGCCATTACACAATCATAGATGTGGCAACGCAGCATTGGATGTTGTGCGCTCGTGGCACCTTTCATATACTACGAGCGCACACTTTCACATTTTTGTGAGCTAGTGTACTGCACCCCTTAACATACGTACATTATTTTTTGTTTTTATCTATTATGTAAAATTCCATTAATTATTTATGTACAGTCACTAGCAATATAAATGGTACACTTAGATCCTTAAATACTGGCTTCGCTACAATATGTTGTGTGTGTTGACTAACTGTGAGGCGAAAGCAAAACTTTCTATTGAAAAGTTGCTATTGAAGTCAGCTCATCCTCGTATAGCTTTATTTTATTACCTTTAATAGTTATAGTTACATAAAACTCACATGTTCGTGTATTGCACTTTGTGAATGTTAATATCAAGATGTATTTAAAATCCCCAATATGTGATTTAGTAACTATATTAAACATTCATTCCTTAATAATTCAATTTCCTAAAGTTCCAATACATCCGTCTTCCTTATAGTTCTATGGAATTAGATTTTATTTGTACTTTTATTGCTTTGAAAGCGATTGACAGCTTGTTTGAGCCATGGCAGTTTGAATTAATGTTGATAGTTTGAGTTATCTATTTTTAACTCTCCTAAAAACAATATTCATGCTAAACAAATTCATTCATTTCGTACATTATATGTGATGATATCATTTTCTTTTCAGTAACACAGACTATTGCACTCTGTGGAAATTCTGTCACACTGGCGTGAAAACATTAGACTGGCAGTACTATAGCGGGTAACATTGAGAAAAGTTCATCATTCCTTATCGTTCCCTTAGGAACCTGGGGATCTTAACTTGGGACTTTCAGATGTCCCTTGAGTTGCGATAGCACTTTTCATACTCACTTGGCGATAAATCCTGATGCGAGAGGTGGTACCTGAATAGCATAGAATGGCAAATGAATACACAATACACACTAATTGGATTTTAGGTCTCACTAAGATTGTCTCGGCATGATGTTTCGGAAAATACCTATTTCAACTAGAAGCTGAAGTTCTCCGAAGTCTCGCAGAATGGTAGAAGAAGCTAGACTTGGTCTTACTAGCGTCGAAGTAAGTATACCTTGGTGTCAAACCTCCAACAGTCATACCGACTGCCGTGCGAAGACTGACCACTGTCTCTCTCGTAGTGTCTTATTGATATGCTCTTGTTCTGATCTGATCTGGTCCCTATCAGAATACACACTATTTATTCTCCAAGGATTGCTGTTGTAAATACCAGGTCGATACACTTCTTTACTTCCCGTAAGTTGTTTACCTGGTGTCCTACTAAAATTGATGTAATGCCTTTACTCAGCAATACTTGTAGTTCCTAGTGACTGCTTCCGGCTGTAATTCTGATAGTTAAGAATTGAGAGTAATTACCTTTGTTCTTAATAAAATGTATGAATCGTATAGATTCACCGGCTCGGGTACACTTTTCTACACCCTCGATTTTTCGCACATTTCAAATATTCTCGTTACAAAAATTAGTTCTTCATAATAAACGATGTTTCTAAATAGCGCGAAAAGTAATTATTTAGGTCTACGTGCTACGAAACTTACGTTTTTTATGAAATTAAAATTCCTTGCGTAACGTCAAAAAGGTTTTTCACAACTTTATGATGGCGAATGATGCATTCATGTCACAGGCGCAAGTCTGAAGATTTCGGATGATCAATTTATGTCACAGGCTCACGTCTGATTTCTTTCTTTTTCTTCTTATGATTGACTTGTGCAATAGGAACATTTGCGATTGCGATATGTTCTCTGTGTGATATATTGGCGGATTGGACATTTCAGACATTCGATTTCATTTATGCGACTTCAGAAATTGGAAATAATAATATTTTTTTGGCAACTGCATGCCGTAAAGGGGAGGGTTGTTTTTTCTAAATGACTTGTGGGAAGGGATAATTTGCGACTTCTAATTTTTATGATGGGAAGGGAGTGGAGGTTGGTATTCTGTGGAAAAGGCCAACAAGGACTTTCAACGTAAGAGTTACTTCATTTTTGGACTTACAAATTGAACTTCGACCCACAATTCAATACCTGGCCTTGGTAAAAAGAGGTAAGTTACCTTCTTTGGTTTAATTTTAGCCTTCATTTTTTGTATCTTCATGTGTCGATGCGGAAAACAGTGAGAAATAGTGTTGGGGCATTTGACTTCGGCTAATTTCTAACATGCCTTGGTAAATGTGCGATAACGCCCGGAAACCTTTCACTCGTAGCCCCAAAAACCATCCACGGATAGCCCCACAAACCATTCACACAAGGTTAGGTTAGGCCTGTTAGGTTAGGTTCCATTAGCACTCATTTCACCCCTAAATTCATCGAAAAAAGAAAGCGCGGCGAACATAGTTAAAAATACGTCCGAACTATTGCAAACGACAAAATCGCCACTTTAAACGGCTGTACAGTCGTAAATACTTCTTTCCGCGCTCCAATGTTTTTTTATTCATAAATAGGATCACATAACCTTCATAATGAAAGAAAAAAAAATTCAAAATTCGAGGGTGTAGAATAGGGTACCCGACCCGATTCACCTGTCGATTCGAATGTAACACACAATAATTTCAAGTATAGTCTAATTTAGGGGCAGTGTGTCGCTCTCTCGCAGATATTTAGGTTTACAGTGGAGTGTTTTAAACAGGGTTTTTAATGGTCCAGGAACCAATGGGTTCTGTTGAGTTCCGTAAAAGGACCGGCACCTTTTTTCTCGAACAATTCAAATTCGTTTGAAGTTGCGTATTGTTTCATTTCAATACGGAACTTGGACCCTATTTAAACTGATCCGGAATAAAAGGTTCCTGGACCGTATTTATATTCATCCGCAAGAAAAGTTCGTGGACCGTATTTAAATTGATCCGGAAAGAAGGTTCCTGGACCGAATTGAAATACTTCACATATAAAAAGGTTCTTTACGACCCAGAAGCCATTTACGCTTGCTGATTTTCTCTCCTGGACCGGAATTGAATTTATTTAAGATTCCTGGACCTTTAACAACTCTGGTTTTTAGTTCGAACTTCAATTATTCGAATTATTCGATAATTCGCACAGAAGTTTATTCACCTTGAAAATCCTATCTAATTCAAACCAATGTTAAATATTCATATGTAAATTGAAGTTTCGAACCTTTTGTTGGGATAAATCGAAGGCAGCAATCCAGTGATATCCATAGGGAAGAGAGAGTTTTTCTTTGCAGGTATTGACTCTTCTCATCTGCCCTCAGTTGTCAGTTATGATTAGTCAGGGTACGTTGTTCGCAAAGTCGAACAGTTCTTTTGTTTTATTGCTTTTTTTAATTAATTAATGTTTTTGTTAATTCGAATTGAAGAGTCCACTCTATTAACATTTGAAAGCTAAAGGTATTGTGTCCACCTCCTGAAGTATATGTTCTAGACCCTCTAGCCGGCTCCCGTGGCTGAGTGGTTAGGACATCGCGCTACGACGACAGGGGTTCGAATCCTGGCTTGGGTATGAATGTTTGAGTGCCCATTCATCAATTTCATCACATAATCACTCATCCCCATCTTCGCAAATTAGCCAAAAGTGGCACAAAAAGCGAAGTAAAATAAAGCAAATCAATGTAGATCCTCAAAAAGTTAGGCTCCAAGTCACGCTGCTGGTTTCAACATTGAATCCACACATACTTCGAACTTGAACCAGCTATATTGTACCCTCTTGCATGGAAACACTGTGTCGTAGCCATATGTCGCTGATTTTTTTTCCCCGTTGAGGAATACCATATATTTTATCCAGTCCCTCTCTTCACATAACATATGTGATTGTTCCGCACCTTCGGCCAGCCACTAAATATGGGATGCAAGTGCAGTAAAATACACAACGACCAGCGAAGGTCACAAACGCCTGGGCAAACACGTTTATCCGGAAATCTGGTGTCAGGGTTGCCATCTTTGATAATGGTTTTCCTTGGCTGCGAATTGACAGTGGTTTTACGAGAATTTTAATGTTTTCAGGAGGCAGTTATGGCGCGTAGTTTTTGTGTTTTATGTCGCGAATTTGAAGGTGTCTCTTGTCCATTGTTAAGATACGCGTGTCTTTTTTTTAATTCTTTGCCTGTTTGAAAGTAAAGTGCTCCCCCTCTGCTTTGCACCATGCCATGAAGGTGTACAGGGGGTGTGGAGTTAGGGCCGAACCCTTTCTTTATCACGGCCGATGGTGGGCGTGAGTTTCCCATCCAGGTACCCATTTTATACGACGCTGGGTGGGCGCCGGTGGAATAAATCCAGGTTCTCCCCCGCCGGCGATCGAACCCGGGTCTCTCGAATGGTAGTCAGACGCCCTAACGACTGAGCTACCGCGGCTACTTTGCCTGTTTGATTTTTGTTAATTAGCGTCGCTTTTCTTCCACTTACGGTAATCGACACGATGAAGGGATACTCACAAGAAACACTCATGTCCAGGTCGGTATTCGAACCCGGGACCACTGGCATCGTAGCCGCTGTGATAACCATTCTGCCACGGAAGTTGGCACGTGCCATTTTGCTGTGCATTTATTTTTAAAGTTTGATTTAGCGTAGATTATGTTTAGGTAGATTGCAAGACTGAGCATACAGTTTAAAGTGCAAGAGTCTCTACCGAGGATCGAACCCGGTACCCTTTTATTGCAAATGGACAGAGTTAACACAAAGTCATTGGGGAAACATTGATTGATTAATTGATTGAATTAGTTTCTTTTACCTCGCTTTCTTCCACTTTTACCTAATGGCGAAGATGAGGATGAATTGTGATAAGATGAGATGAATGGAAACAATCACGGACACTCAAGCGCCACAGAGAATTATACTGGCTGTGGGACGTCAGAGCCTTGTTAGCCTGCAATAATGCAGTCTAGTGCGTACTACATGGGAGACAGGTTCATATTTGGGCGCCTTTCGAAAAGGTTATCCCTTACACCCTGTAAGAATGAGAGAGAGAGAGAGAGAGAGAGAGAGAGAGAGAGAGAGAGACAGACAGACAGACAGACAGACAGACAGAGAGAGAGGGACAGAGAGAAAGACAGAGAGAGAGAGAGAGGGACAGAGAGAAAGACAGAGAGAGAGGCAGAAAGAGAGAGAGAAAAAACAGAGAGACAGACAAAGAGAGAGAGAGGCAGACAGACAACAGACAGACAGACAGAGAGAGGGACAGAGAGAAAGACAGAGAGAGAGGCAGAAAGAGAGAGAGAGAAAACAGACAGACAGAAACAAAGAGAGAGAGAGAGAGAGGCAGACAGACAGAAACAAAGAGAGAGAGAGAGAGAGAGAGAGGCAGACAGACAGAGAGAGAGATACAAAGAGAGAGAGGGAGTCAGACAGAACGAGAGAGAGAGAAAGAGAGAGAGGGAGACAGACAAAGAGAGAGAAAGATAGAGACAATGAGAGAGGGAGAGAGAGAGACAAAAGAGAGAGACAGACAGAGATAGAGATCCTTTCTTTAATTTTATCATCCTCTTTCTTTTTCTCTTGTCTCTCTCCGATTTCTCTTGTCTCTCTCCGCTTCTACCGCTCTTCTCTTATTTTTATTTCTTTTTATCTGTTCCATTCTTTCTATTTCTCTTCCTACTCACTCTGTTGTTGTTATCTTTCAGCTGCTTTGTCTCTCGCGTTTTCTACCCCTATTTCCTTCAACTTGCTTTATTCTTCTCTTCCTCGCATTCATCTATTCGAAATATATTAGTCTATGGGCCAGGTGGCCAAAATCAAGAATTTGGTATAATTTGGGGGTACTAATTTTCCTTTATACCACAGACATATGGGTGTGTAAGGATACCAAGAAACCATGATTGCCATCTCAAATTGGTAGCTAATAGAAATGGCGGCCAATCCAAGATGGCCGATGTTGACTTCCGAAAAGAAACTACTATATCTCTAAAACTAATGGTCCGATTTCAATGTTCTTTTTTTTTTCTTTAAACGAAAGCTTAAGATGTGGTCTTTATTTAATGTTGTCTTAGGTTTTTCGATATTAGCAACCCTTATTAGTAGAACGAATTCGTATTTATTACTAATAATTTTGTTTATCATTAAATTACTAATAAACTAGGCATCTGAGAAGAGAATGTCCCAAACAAAAATTGTAGCGTAAAGTATTATCTTTAATTTGACATATTGAACTTTTTGGTTTTGACCTCAGAATTAATTATGTAGAGTGTGTAGCGAATGCTACTAGCGGATGCCTCTTTAATCCTACTTAATCATACATATTGTGGCTGGTATTGACTATTGAACAACGTATTGTTGTTAGATACCTGTAATAACATATAATAATAATAATGTTAAGTTATTTAATTATTATTATTATTATTATTATTAAAAGTAGTAGTAGTAGTAATAGTCCTCCTCCGTAGTCGAGCGGGTTAAGGCGTTCACTCGTCTTGAGATCGTTCGCTGCGGGACGGCGTAGGTTCGAATCCGGCTCTGGTCGGAATTTATTCGGTCTACGTATAGGGCCGGTGGCAACCCACCATCGTGAGGAAATTGGGAAGCTCCGAGTGAGTGAGCGTAACCCGGTCGAGAAGACCTACAATAACGGCTGGGGGTTCGTCGGGCTGATCACCCGTCACCCCAACACTGGTCTGAGACCTCCACGCTATAACAGGTGACGGCGGAACAGTGTGGGAGGGAGACCAGCAGTCGGTAGGTAAGCCAAGGCCCGCCAAGGTGCTGTAGAGCTGTGGGGTTATGGTAAGTAGTAGTAATAGTAATATTACTAACTAACAATGAACTTTGTTTATTTGTTACCGGTGTCCATGGAAGATTGATTGATGGAAATTAAAATTTTGGGCGTGTGAGCGCTTAGGCTACTTGCACCCGTCACATTATTAGGGAGCCAAGCCCCTTACCAAAGATAAAATTCCGTGTCTCTGAGGACTACATAATCTCCTTAACCAGATTAAAAAGTGAGGCCCTGATTGTCCCTTCATCCATCTCATCATATCATCATTCATCCTCATCGTCACATCGAGGCGAGACCGAGAATATGCCAATACTCGTGTGGTCTCTTCTCGATGGCAACCCGAGGAGAAACATGCGAGTAGTTATGGTTTTGAACACCAAGTATTTCTGCCAGGACAAGGCCAACGCAGGTCTGTTTCCAGGCAGTTGTGACAGAAAGAGATGCCACTCCTCGCGTGACCCTGAGAACGTGTCTGCACGCTCACGTGTCTCCATGCACTTGATCTGGTTAATTTGCCTGGCTGTAATCAAGATGAAAGCCTCCTCTTCATGTAGAGAGATGATCAGCAACTTACTGTCTGCTGGACATAAAATATTATGAAGCACTTAGAGGTTCCATGCATTAAGGTTCCATGCGAGTTTAGATAAATTAAATTATCCTCAACATTTACTAAGCGTGTCTAGAAAGTTGATTGATTAATTAATTTTACTTTAATTAATTTTACTTCGCTTTTCTGCTCCTTTACGTTAATCGCGAATATAAGAATGTGGTACGACCTTGCACATTTTGTAACTTTCCATCATAATTGTGAATGTACATGTTAAAAGGAAAAAATATATAGTGTCACGCTGATTTCTTAATATTGTCTATAAATTAACATGTTGTATGGCTCAGTTGTGACGCAAACGTGAACGCACCAATCAGGGCGCTCTTGATCAAATGTATTAACCTTTATGTAGCAATCTAATGAAGTCAGCTCGTTTAAGGTAACATGCATTTATTATGATGTAAATGTATACTCGCAAATCAAAGATTATTCGTGTTAATGAAGTAACCTAATTGTGATTAGATAATGGCGGAACATTTAAATTTGTATAGCTATTTTCCAAAATGTAACATTTTATCAACGTTAAATAAATAATTGTTAACTCAAATGAATATGTAAACTTTCCTTGTAAATTATTCAAAGCCAAACTATGTATTTTGCAAATATCTTTGTTATAATTCAGAATATTGTATCTGGAAATTACCTAAAGGACGGTGTTCGAGACTGGAAACTTGGGTAAAAATTCGATGCGTTTCGGCCTGGAAAGGAGGTCTGTTCTGGTGTCAGTCTAGGAAGAAGTGAAATAGGTTTAAGCCGCTTTTCTGTAAAACCTAGACTGGCCAAATAGGAACGATCCAACCTAGGAAGAGGTGAAACAGGTTTAAGCCGCTCCTCTGTAAACCCTAGGTTGGTCGAATGGGATGACAATTTAGTTAGAAGTGAAATAGGTTTAAGCCGCTCTTTTGTAAAACCTAAATTGGCAATCTCAGGTGATAACTCCAAATCTAGGTAGAAGTGAAATAGGTTTAAGACGCTCTTCTGTAAAACCTAGATTTGGGCAACCTTAGTGTTGACCTTCCAGTAAGTATTATTTTATATTCAAGAAGCTGATCTTTAAGTTCCAGTTACGAGTCACCTACCTACTCGTTGTAAGTGTTCAGGTGATTAAATAAACATTTATCTAAAAAATTTACAAACCTTGGTTTGAGTCTTAATAAACCTACCCTGAGATAGGTTTCATTGTAGACCATTATAGTCATCGTGTCCACGACTACAGGAGTAAAGGGTAAGAAGAGTTACCAGGAACGTAACAAATGAGTGATGACAAGATTAAACCACAAACATACATAAACGACACCACACTAGTACCACAGAAGATTATACTGGCTGTGAGTCCAGGCGCCAGTGTCTCGCTAGCCTGCAAAATGCAGTCTAGGGTGTACTAAGTGGAAGGGAGGTTGACAGTTGTGTGTCTTGGGAAATGATCACTCGCCCAGTATACACCGTGGCTAGACGGAAAGGAAAAATGACTGTTGATGTAGGTGCCAGTCTCATGTTCGAATCTTGGCGTAGGCATGGATGCTCTTTTAAAGTGTTCCTTCAGCAATTTTATCATATTTTTCATTCTCGTCTTCGCGATTAGCCAAAAGTGGCAGAAAAGTGAGGTATAGTAAACCAAATCGATATACCAATCAATTGACCTAGGTCCCTGTGCATTTGTCTTTTTTTCCAATATAATGATTTTTTTTATCATGGGTCTCTTTGATGGCGTAGTGGTTAACGTCGTTGCCTTGTAATCAGGGGGTCCCTGCTTCGATATCCGGTGGAAGGACATAGTGGTTCACATCGCGCTTTAACTGAAGGTCCAGTCCCTATTAGTCTCTGTGCTTAAAGTGGACTTAAGACAATACTTCGTTAGTTCGTTCAATTTATAGCTATTAGTTTGACGGTAATATCTTGAGCATATTACTAATTTATTTTATTTCTTTGCTACAATCATTCAACGTCACCCTTGGTAACATGACTAACTCTCCCACCTTTGGTGAAAGCGGCTGCGGGCTCGATCCCCTGTGGGAGCTCCAAAATGTCGGTGTTAGCCCAGCATCGAGAGCACAATTGAGCTACTTGAAAGGATGATATGATCCATATTTTTATGTGACGTCACCAGTAGAAAATATGTCACTAATATATTTATTTTTGCCAAAGAGAGTAATTTCGTTGTTATTATATGTAATATTGCACCTTGTTTCTAATGTATATCTTTTGTTTAATGTTTATTGTATTTTATGCTCTATTATGAGTAGTTTAATGTATCTTCATGTTTGCGAGAGTGCACCATACGAATTTGTATTTCTAAACATGTGTAGATGTCAGTTTTGTTGGTAGCATATTTTTGTAAATAGTGAGTGATTCATCTGTACTTGAATCTGTGTTCTAGAAATAGTATAAAAGCAAGGATATCGCGTAAGAAATAACACACTTTCACCACGGGTCGACGAAGTTTTTAAAATTAAAAAGAACTCCTCGGTGTTGTGCATACATCTTGGTATGGTAGTTCGGGGCGCAAGCTAGGCCTATGTGATCATAGGTACGCCGATAGCCATGCATTGATGCTATGCACAATACTGCAACCATTATTCGTTAAGAAATAAAGCTAGCCTAATGAATCGATTAATTTGGACTAAAAACCTAAAAAGCAAATATTGGCTCGGTTATTATTGGATATCTCTTGGTGTGGTAGTTCGGGGCGCGAGCTAGATCTATGTGCATCATAATCATGCCGATAGCCACGCATTGAGTTTATGCGTTTTAGTTGAGTCATTTCATCGGCAAAGCGAAATCCTCGCCTTCATCTCAAGTATATTCGCATTATAATTGCCATATATAAAGAATAAAACCTTTTAATTTATCTACTGCAGCAATGTGGTTTTATTTCTCTGTGCTGTGAATATTATTTTTGCCTAACACTATCCCTGTACCTGAGAGGAGTCTGTGTACTTCACCGAGACTCATCGTTCACGGCTGAGTCTTAAGTTATTATTAATAAATATAATAATACGTTTAATAGTATAATAATACAGTCTATGAACGTATCAAGGATGAGTAGTGGCTTCGGTCTTGAAGGCCTGAAAACAGCGCAGATGAAATCATCTTGGGTTATTATGATGATGAGCGATGAGTATGGAGAACCTTTACATTCATAGCTCGTTTCACTGACCACTGTGTCACGAAGACCGGTGATGAAGTATACCTCCCCGATGGCACAGTGTTAATGTCGTCTCCTTGTAATCAAGTGGGTTCCGCTTTCGATCCTCGGTGTGGGCACATTACAAAGTGGTTCTGATTCCACTTTAAACTGGACGTCCAGTCCCTATTAGCCTATCTTAGTATAAAATGAACTCAAAACAAACTTAGTCGGGGTTAAAGTGTTTTACACAATTCATTGTTGATGTAGTGAAACTAAAAGCGTTACTTGCGAAAAGTTTACAGATCCACATCGGCAGTGTATTTCTTGTCTGGACTACTTCTTTAATTCAGGTTGGAAATAGTGTTGCTCATCGGACAAGACGAGAGTTTGGTTTGACCTGTTTGGTCTCGTGAAAATGCTCTCTCATCCCGTGTTTCGTGGCGAAAAGATTCACTTGTACACTCACTTCACTTATTACTCCGGCAATTTGTTTCTTTATGCAGCATATTTACAGATGATACAATTCAACCTACAATTGCATCAATATACGCGGTATAAAACACAACTTATTACTAACTTTGTTGTCCGCACCATATCATATCTCCTTTCGGAAATGAAACTTTGATGTGTCTCGTCTCATGTTTCATCTCGAATATATTCGCATTTACTCGTGTTGTATCTCGTCTCGAAAACGAGACGATACTTTAGTCCTGTCTTGTCTCGTGAAAATACAGTCTTGTCTCCAAAATATTCGCTTGTCTCTTCTCGAAAATGACACGAGACTTTGTTCTGTCCCATCCCGTCTCGAAAGTATTCGCTTGTCTCGTCTCGTGTCTCGTCTTGAAAACGGGACGAGACTTTGGTCTGTCTCATATCGTCTCGAAGATATTCGCTTGTCCCGTCTCGTGTCTCGTCTTGAAAACGGGACGAGACTTTGGTCTGTCTCGTCTCGTGAAACTGCAGTCTCCTTTCGGCTAGAAATACAGGGTCATCGAGAATGATTGCCGGGATTTTAAACTGTTATTATAAAATAAGTATTTCATGGATATACACGTGTGGCGTCTTAAAATGTTCAGAAAAGTTTAAAGTTTCGTGTGACCTTGTGTGACCGTGAGGTTTAAAATGGTGCATGCCCGGAAGCACCTTAAAGAGAGGGTCGCTGCAGCAATTGCAACTGTAACTCTGGACACGATTCAGAAGACGTGACAGGAGATTGAATACCGTCTAGACATCACCAGAGCTTCAAATGGTGCCCGTATCGAAGTGTACTAAGCTAAGTCTAAAACTTTAATAAACTTTTCTGAACATTTTAAGACGCCACACGTGTATATCCATTAAATACTTCTTTTATAATAACAGTTTAAAATCCCGGCAATCATTCTCGATCACCCTGTATTCTTTTGACCCGTCTCTTGTCTCGTTGGCGACACTATAATAACATCAAAATTAAATGAAGAGTATAAAACATTTCCGGGACTCAGTGTGAATCCCGTGCACTAATACATACTTGTATACGTGGAAGATATCAATGACATCAGAGAGAGAGAGAAAAGCACGTGGGATGTGAGCGACAATGAGGGATGTGGGAGCCATTCCACAATACAAGGAACGTCATATGGAGAAGATCCGGTGAAAAGGACAAAAGTCAATAAAAGAATTGTTTGCAGGACACGGAATGATGTAAAGTGCATTAGCACCCGGGGGACCGGTCTTTTTCACCATAGAAAACCTAGTGAAATTGACCCTAGTTGGAAACACTGCCGACACCCACACACTCCCTCAATTTATTTGCATTCCATGTATAAACTCCAGAGCCAAAGTCAAGGTCTCCGACGACAGGCATTGAGACACAGAACTTGCTGAATCGCGTGAACATCTTCCTAAAACACTTGCGTGTGCGTTTTCAGGCGTTGGCTGTAGAAGAGGACAGAAAGCAACTGACCGTGCATGGCCAAAGGTTGAAATCAGTAGCTAGCAGGCACGTATCTAGAAATGTTTTTTTTTGGGGGGGGGGCAGGGGTCCGAAACAAGTGTCGCAGGAATAATAATAATAATAATAATAATAATGTTTAAATTAAAATAATTATATTAAATCAAATTCATACTAATTACAATACATAAATTAATATTAGCTATATTATTATTACACGATTAGGTAAAAAGACTGTAGCTATAAAAATAGATATATAACAGCGCATATTCATTACGTAGCTTACATTTAGTTAAGATCGGAATAATTGACATAAAAACAAGTGCCCTGGCAATGAAATTAATGTCAAATAGATGAATAATAATTGTGCCTCCTCGATGGCGCAGTGGTAGCGTCGTTGCCTTGTAATCAAGGGGTCCCGGGTTCGATACCCGGTAGAGGCACATAGTGGTTCGGATCCCACTTTAAACTGTAGGTCCAGTCCCGATTAGCCTTCCTGTGCACAAAGTGGACTTAAAATACCAAATCAAAAGATGAATAATGAATATTTATGGAGTAACAAAAATGATGTCACATGTAGTTGGAGAAAAGTAAGTTTCTGATTAAAAGAAGTTCAGAGGAAATTAATAACAATCGATTATGCAACAAATGCTAATATTTTCATTACTTAATTTTAGTACTTGGTAAGTCTTTCGGGGACCCCTGGACCCCTCCTAAATACGTCCTTCCTGTCCCTCAATGCCGTATGATCCCAATACAATCCTTGCCTTCCAATAAGTTAAGGAGGAAATTATACAACAAATTCTAAACGAGTATATTTTCATTATTTAATTTACTTACTTAATAAGTCTTTCGGGTGTGCGTGTGTGTGGGGTGGGGGGGGGGTCCGAACCCCCTAAATACGTCCTTGGTGTCCGTCAAAGCCCTATCATCCCAATGTAATCCTTGTCTTCCAATAAGTTCAGAGGAAATTATACATAACGGCTAAACTAATATATTTTTCATTATTTAATTTTAGTACTTGATACATTTTTCGGGGGTCCAGACCCCCTGGACCCCCCTAAATACGTCCTTTAGACGAAAGCGTATTCCTTAGCATTTTTCTTAACATTTATGCCATCACGAAAATGCTACCGTGCAAAGTGAAAAATCTTATGGCATTTTTCGTAGCATAACCAATCAGAAGCGAGCTCTAGGTCACGAGTGCAGTTGTAATGGCGGCTGCGTGAGATGCAAACAATGTATCACTTCACATTTTAAAAAGCCGATAAGTATTCAATTGAGAGGAATAAAGTTTCCTATAAACATGGTATTAGGTACAAATCAATTGCATTGCATAAATACATACTTTATAGTATTATATATTACACGTATGGAAGAATTGTTTCAATTGTGAACACCGAGCACTGACCCATCTCGTATGTTTTTCGTGCTTCATGTATTATTTCATGTATAATTTACAAAAACTCGTAGAAGATAGAAGGAAATAGTAGAGACGAAATAAAGGCGAGCTAATCAAAAGATTAAAGGTCTACGTGGAGAATCACAGGATCGTATTACCCCAGTTGAATTAGGAGCTTACAAAAAAAAAAAATGTAAAGCGAGGTAGAAGAGATAAACAAGGAAGAAAGAAAGAATGATAGCTGATAAGTAGAGGTGCAGAATTTCTCTACTAATTAATCTTCTGTATTTAATATTTTTTTTGTTCACTATAACATTTCTTGACCATTTGTTACAGATATCTGTCCCAGATTGCCTACAGACAGAAAGAGCTTGTTTCTTTTTAAGTCCAGTTTCTGCGCAGAAAGGCTAATCAGGACCTGAACTGCAGTTTAAAGTGATATCCTTACACTATGTGCCTCCACCGGGTATCGAATCCCGGGTCCCTTGATTACAAGGCGAAGATGTTCACACTGCGCCATCGGGGAGGCCCCAATTTTCTGATGCATCACACGGTACAGCAACTGATAAAAATACCATTTGTTTGTATTTTCAGCACCAGAGGAGCATCATTAGCAGTTTATGCACTTTAGGTCATTCTAACTCGTCTTCGAATTGGCCACAGCCGTCTCATCCATGGTTATTTGCTGCAAGGGTTGGACCCTCTGCCAGGGTTGTTAAAGGTCCAGGAATTTTAAATAAAATTCAATTCCGGTCCAGGAGAGAAAACCAGCAAGAGTAAATGGGTTCTGGACCGTAAAGAACCTTTTTATCTCTAAATTATTTCAATTCGGTCCAGGAACCTTTTCCCCGATCAATTTAAATACGGTCCAGGATCAATTTAAATACGGTCCAGGAACATTTTTTTCGAATAAGTTTAAATAGGGTCCAAGTTCCGTATTGAAATGAAACAATACGCAACTTGGATCGAATACGGACCTGTCGATAAACAATTATCCACTTGTGAGCATGAAAGACTAATCCAGGTGCTGGCTGTTCCGAGAATCTAAGGTACACTGGCGAACTTTTAAAAAAGGTCTCCTTCCTCTTACTTAGACTGGAAGCAACAAACAAAAACCGATATTGAATTGGAAACACTCCAGCGTCAATGCCGAAACTCTATGCAAGATAAGGAAGAGCTGCACCTGTCAGTCGTGAACACCACACAGAAGAGCAATGTTAACCACGAGTCATCAAGGAATTAGCACAGTCTTTCTTTTTGTGGTCATTCGACCTCGGAAGAAATATTTGTTGTCCATTTTGAGCTTTCAAGAAATCAGGTTCTGAGCTGGCGAGATATTTCCTTCATGAATGAAAATAGGTTGTTAATTTTTTCGTTTCTTTTCTCTCTTTTGTCATTAGCTCTAAAACAATAAAAATAAAACGAGCAAAGAAGGTCGTTTCTTTCGGCACGTGACAGGCATATGTGGTAACTTTGCTATTTTTACGACCATATTATATCCCTCTTGTTTACTTTCAACGATAAGGACGAATGTTGGAGTGACCAGAAAAAATGAACAAACACAATAAGCTCTTAAATATTACCCACGCTTCGAAAATAGATTCCGGCTCCAGAGACAGAGTGGTTATCACATCACGCTACGACGCCAGGCGTCCCGCATTCGAATCCTGGCCTGGGCATGGATTTGTGAGTGTCCATTCATCAATTTCATCATATCGTCAGTCATCCCCGTATTTGATTGAGTTTGTGTTTGAAGTCCACTTTATGCATAGTAAGGGGACTGGACCTACAGTTTAAAGTGGGATCCGAACCACTATGTGCCTCCACCGGGTATCGAACCCGGGAACTCTTGATCACAAGGCGACGAAGCTACCACTGCGCCATCGGGGAGGCCTCCCCCATATTTGCAACTTAGCCAAAAGTGGCACAAGAAGCGAAGTGAAATAAAGCAAATCAATCAATCAATCAATCGAACATAGGGTCTCCGGTTTCATAGAACAGTATGCAAAGCAATCGGTCATGAAGACCCTCGAAATTGAAATAATAAGTGGAACAAAAAACTGATATTAGAGTATTTGAAGAGTTTAGGCAGATTAACAATTCACGTCAACCTACAACAATTTCACCTGTATTGTGTGATATATGGTTCTGCCCTAATATAATTGAACGTGCTCATGCGATAATAGTTACACATTTCCGTTCTGCGTCACACAACCTCGAATCTTCACGATATGTGCATTTGCTTGCCCCTTTTCTGTATTATTTTCTATTTAGGATATATTTGCCTCTTTTTGCCTCTTGGTTTATCCGTGGCGATGAGAATGATTGACCAATTGATAACATGAATGTGATGGGGAAAACATGTGTTAATCATGGTTCGAACTTAAGACTTCTGTCTTCAAAGCACGTTACAATCTGCCACGTGTGTCTTTTCATCTCCAGTCACCATTAATTTCAAGAGGTAGAAAACGACGTTACTCAAACAAATTGTATAAATAATTTCCATGGCCATAAACATGTGTTGCACTTGTTGAGAGAAATCCATACCCTCGTAATGTTATAAGTAAACGTCAACCTAGTTGATGTGCCAGGAACCCTTCCTTGCACGAAAATCACACTGTGTCCACAGGATTTACGACTGAACGCTTACTAAAGTAATAGAAATGTGCATCCCCATTTCCATTAATCGTTCGCTCTTCGTATATTTTGAGGTCAGCTAATTCGAACATACGACCCTAAGACAGCTACACACTGTCAAAAAAAACTGCAGTGTCAACAAAGTAATTACTGTATATTTATATATTTTATTTTTTGTAATGGAATATTTTTCCCTTCAGATTCTTATTTATGTTTGATTTGGTTTATTTTACTTCGCTTTTCTGCCACTTTTGGCTAAACGCGACGATGAGGATGAGCGATGAAATGATGAAATTGATGACGGGACAGTCACAATGAACACCGAACGAACACAATGCCAAGGCGGTGTTTAAGCAAGCTGTGTTAACTACTCTACCACGGAGGCCGGAATCCTTTTTAGTTAGGATAAATCGTTCCTTGACAGCCAACTAAGAACAGTTATTATGCGTCACGTCAGAGTTATAATATTTTAAATTTCTAACAATCAATTCGGATTTACTCTTAACCATTTTTTTGCCTACATAAAAACTTCCACACAGTTAAGATCGTTTACACTAAGGACAACAGCGTTAAAGTCTATGCTTTAAGGAATGATTAAGCACACTATGATTACAGAAGATGATAATTCACATGACTATAGTGATGCATTTCATCGGTGAAACATTAATTTTCGTTCAGGAAGAAATATTGAAAAACGCAGGGACACAATGACCAATTGATTGATTTATTTTACTTCGCTTTTCTTCCACTTTTGAGTAATCACATAGATAACGATGAAAGGTGTGTTAAGACGAAATTTGTGAAAGGCAATCACAAACGTAGGACACAGCCCAAACTTCACAGACCATTATACTGACCTTGTGTCTAGACGCCAGATCCTCGTTAGTCTGCAAAATATACTCCATTGTCACAATGACGTAAGCATTCGTAGAATAAATTTGTATATCATTCTCCCCCCTCCCCCCAAGAAACGTGAGCTAAACTAGTGCGCATTCTGTGATATGTTCATTACTTCTCAGGAACTCCTGAACAAAACTGCGGGTTAGGATGTTAACAGATATTTCGGGGACAATATCCAAAGAATACTGTCACATACGCAGAATGCAAACATTTCTATTTTCTCATTTCTACTACAACCCTGGCGAAAAAAAGGCGACTGGAGCGTGGTGCTGATCGTATCACCTCCAAAATGGCTGAGCTCGAGAATATGCGGTACCCTACTACCACATTCACTAAATGTGCCTTCATGGCACGTTGCTATACGGACGAGGAACTTTACCTAATCTTTACTACTACTAACTACTCATGCCAGGAATTTTGGTATTTTTTATACTTTTTTATTTGTCCATTGCTAACCTGGTTCGTTCCCAGCCATAAGAGCAATTAGTCGATGCAATAAAAATACGACAAACTTAGAAATAAACGGGTGTCGGCGTGCGCGTGCGCACGCACACACACATACTCACACAGAGAGAGAGAGAGGGGGGGGGGGGTAGGAACACAAAAATCTTCCACAAACTGCCCCGATCATGCCTGACAATACTCCAACAGAAAGCTTTCCGGAAACAAGTTTACGTACGCATAAGGTAGTGATGGCCTTGTCTGCAACTGACTTCCCCCACTTTTTTATCCAATACAGGAGTAATGAAGTGTTTCCAACTACCTTCCAATCTAACTAAGAGGAAGGAGACATTTTTTTAAAGTTCGCCAGTGTACAAGGTAGAAATGGGCGAAACGCAAACGCTACAGTCACGTTACCACTCTCCATATAGCCCCATTCCCTCGCGCCCGTTTCCTTCACTTGGTTGTAGCAGCACTGCCGTTCCTTATAATATCTGCTGGGAACACAGCAGCCTCACGTTACATCTTCGACGGCTGCCCTTCCTGGATTGGATGCCGGAGCAAAACGTGACGGGTTTGTGTGAACTCAATGTATCGCCATACTAATATAGTCCATTGCGTCATTCTTCGACAAGGGGAGTTTTTAAACCTGGCCCATGAGAGAACAAGAGAGTTTTGATTTTTTCCCTGCGCTACGTTTTCTACAACCGCAGTGTGACATTCCAATGTAAAACGTACTCGTGGACATTTTTAGAAGGCAACTTTTGATCGGTCAACCCTGGTCTAGGAATTGTAAATAAATTCAATTCCGGACTGGGAGAGAAAATCAGCAAACGTAAATGAGTTCTAGACAGTGTATAACCTTTTCATATTTAAAGCATTTCAATTAGGTCCAGAAACCTTTTTTCCGGATCAATTTAAATACGGTCCAGGAACCTTTTTTTCCGGATCAATTTAAATACGGTCCAGGAACCTTTTTTTCCGGATTAATTTAAATACGGTCCAGGAACCTTTTTTTCCGGATCAATTTAAATACGGTCCAGGAACCTTTTTTTCCGGATTAATTTAAATACGGTCCAGGAACCTTTTTTCCGGATTAATTTAAATACGGTCCAGGAACCTTTTTTCCGGATTAATTTAAATACGGTCCAGGAACCTTTTTTCCGGATTAATTTAAATACGGTCCAGGAACCTTTTTTTCCGGATCAATTTAAATACGGTCCAGGAACCTTTTTTTCCGGATTAATTTAAATACGGTCCAGGAACCTTTTTTTCCGGATTAATTTAAATACGGTCCAGGAACCTTTTTTCCGGATCAATTTAAATACGGTCCAGGAACCTTTTTTCCGGATCAATTTAAATACGGTCCAGGAACCTTTTTTCCGGATTAATTTAAATACGGTCCAGGAACCTTTTTTTTCCGGAATGAATTTCAATTCGGTCCAGGAACTTTTTTTTTTCCAGAATGAATTTCAATTCGGTCCAGGAACCTTTTTTTTCCAGAATGAATTTCAATTCGGCCCAGGAACCTTTTTTCCGGAATGAATTTAAATTCGGTCCAGGAACCTTTTTTCAATGTAACAATACGCAACTTGTACCGAATTTAAATTGTGCGAGAAAAAAGGTTCCGGTCCTGAAGCGGAACCAAATTTAACCCATTAGAATTTATGGATTCCTGGATATTTAACAACTTTGCCCTCAGCTGTCATGTATGTAAGTCATCCATGTTGGGAGACGATGTCTCTGTTTTAACAAACGTTTTTTGTTTATTGAGAAGATCGGGTCTCTTACATTGTTTCTGAAAAGGTTTATAGACTAGCTTTATCTTCCAATTATTAGAATCTAATGTGTTGTATACGTCCCGTGCAGGTCTCTTTACAACCTTGCATTTCTAACCTGTGTCAATGGGCTCCTTGCACTCGTTTTAAAACTTTAAGGTAATTTGAAGAGTGCTTACTAGCCATTGATACCGATGCACCTTAAAATTTTAATTCAGTCAATCGATTGTATCGCCCACGGCCCCTCCGCTCTCTTGCAGCTGAAAATTTGACAACAGCGCCAGAAAGGTTTGTTCAGATCGGTTAAGCTTCAATGCTTATAATGATCTACAGCCCACCTGTATGAAACAATCTTGCAACAATAAAATTATAGCAGGTTGACGCAATTTCAAGCATCATCGAGGCGTTAAGAAGCCACCTGGACTGAGTACACTAGCAACGATGCAATCAAGATAAACAAAACGGAGGTTTCCATAGCGACGGGCAACCAGTCCATAGCAACGAAGTGGACTTGAGGACTTTCAAAGAAAATTAATAAACATTTTAACTACACATTTCGAAATTTTTTAATTGTCTTTCAGTTCAACAAACTTGAGGAGATTGATCGACCGTCGTATCCAGTATCCAGTGGGGTGCCGCAGGAGTGGTTGGTTGAGGAGGCCATAATCCCAATTTTGCCTTATCCGTATACAATGTGTAAAGAAAGCTAAGAGTCAGTTCAAATGAAACCAAATCCGAGGAACTTGCAGTAGAAATCTGTGTAATCAATACGCGTTGTCAACTCTTACTACGATTCCAGTGGTGAGCGCTCTCCATCACACTACCACGTGGCGTGGGGCTGGACGCCGCGCATGCGCGTTGCAACACTGCGCAGAAAGATGCTGGGATTCGTGGCTTGTTGCACCTGAAGCCTCGCTCTTTAATTTATCGACACCAGAGCGTAGCCACGATTCCTACAAGGCTCATGACTAGGGAACGGAACTTTATGTGCTAAAAAACTCAGAAATATTTATTTTTTATGTGTCATAAATGTTGAAAATATGTGATAAAAACAGGAAAATATGTGACAAAAATAAAAACATTTGGTAACAAAAACAAACTATAACATGCATTTTAAACACCTGAAATCAGTTTCTAAATGATTACCTCTTAGCGAGCTATTTTTTGGAATAGTTGCAGTGGATCACCATAGTTTTTTCTTCCAAATTCTCCATTGTAAATCTGTGACGATTATCTCTAAAAAGCATATTATATTGTGAGAAAGATGGCTCCACGGCACAAGAAAAAATTCTTGCATATTTGAAGCACGAAATGTCACTAACGCTGAAGTTTTCCAAAGCTTCCTCTTCCTCTACTTCACTTTCCAAAACACGTGCAATTTGGCACAAAGTTTGAAAACCTTGTTTTTTCCAAAAAAAATTCTCTACATATAGACATTTCACTCGTGCGTTAGATCCAGTGAATTCTTTCAGTTTCGTTTCTACTATACGCGGACGATTCAAGCTTTCGTATGGAATTGGAGAGAAAGGACAGGTTTCTTGAGATGTATGCCAATTCGACTTTTAAGGCCCCATCGCGTAACTACAGGTGTAGGGGGAAGGGGAACTTCAGGACATTTTTGTTTAAAAATGTCTATTCTTCTAGGCGACTTGATAAAAACCTTCTTCCCATTTGAAACCAGTTCATCGACATTGGGATAAAGAGCTCTTATGTTTTCACATATTCTATGCAACGCATGAGTCACACATTTAACGTGCACCATTTTGGGGTAGCTAACAGCAAGGCCTACTGCATGTAAGCTGCAGCATCTGTCAAGAGAAGAACATTGTCAAATTTTATGCCTTCCGGCCACAATAGCTGCATTGCTTCATTAAAAAGCCTTGCTATCGTTACGTGTAGCCAGCCCCAGCTACTTACAGCTATTTTCTCCCAATAGGATCGTAGGCGAGGCGCCAAAAGTCTGCCAGCGAGCGTGTTCAAAGACAAAACAAACCTAACACTTTCGATATGAAAGAGGTGTGGAGAATAAACATTTTTCCTTCGAGGATTTCGAGTTAGATGAAGTCAATGAGCGATTTTATGTATTTAAAATGAAAATTCGCAAAATATGTATTTACATACGGAAAACTGGAAAATATGTGTTTTTATGTAAAATAAAATTTGCTGTGTTGACATATAAGGCTATGATCAGAATTTTGGCAAAAATGAGGGTCTCTATCTTATCGCAGAAAAAACATTTATTTACCTAAAGTTCCTTTCCCTACTCATGACTTATTTCAAACGAACTGGTCTGCGAAGGAAAATATGACTTGCAGCTTAACTTCTGGACAATGCCATTGTGAGACCCTCAGTATAAGATTCAAACACCTCTCATTGAGTCTAGAAATTCAAACATATCCAGTGGGAGAATAGGGGCCCTATCTGTGTATCTGTGTGTGTATTTATTATATCCTGAAAGTTTATGTGGGGGGATACAAGGGGGACATAGGTGTTTCACCAGGCTAAAGAGAGAGGGTGAGAGAAAGTGATATACGTATATGTAAAGTTTCCTCCAAGCAGGGTAGAGAGATCATGGTGCAAACCACGCCATCAATATTTGGGGGCGGGGTGGCTAAAGGAGGAATTTGTTAAATTTTGTTTAGCGATGGAGAGAACGTTGTTTTTGGTCTAACGCGTTCAGATTTAAGACGCATGTCATATCAAAACGGAACAATTATGACCATCCTCTTAAGAGAGAGAGTTTGGCTGGACAAAAGTGGCTCACCTTGTTCCTGAAGAGACACAGGAAATGTGTCTGTTCGTCGGCCGACTGCCAGAGCAGAACGAGGTTATCCACTCTACTATAATATGATTTTACGTATAAGTACTCAAATATAATTATGTTTAAAAAGAACATCATATGAAAATGTTTTACATTTTCTACTTTAAAGTATCATTCGATTGATAATTGAATGATATCAATCATTCATTTGAATGATAATTCAAAATGCAACTTTTGAAAATGCTCTTGGCAGTATTTCCTAAAGTGGATTCTGACACAGGGAGCTCTTTGGCAACTTATTAGAGAGTATTTTAACAATGCAAAAACATTTATAACTTTAATATTAAAAATATATCATCGATAAACGAAGTGAGGGTTCGACTTTGGTCACTTTTTGGTGCTCAGTTGGGTAAAATAACCTTTCCAATTCAGAATCCAAGTCTCTGATTTCTTCAATAGTTATCGATCATGAAAATGGGTGATTCGTTTGAAAAGTAAACGTAAGAGTTTTCGTTCGCGCCTAAGGTTCTTTTTCCAAGAAAATAGGTCTTGTCTTGCAATATACACAGGGTTCAGCTGGACGTTGAACTGTCGGCAGAAGAACATTCTTCGGACCCTCGCAGTTTTGAAGAACGACGCAGTAAAGGCCGAATCTCACGGAAATTGATTTGCAGTAGGAATGCTCTAGTTGGCGCTGTACTGGCTAACCATTTGCTAGTTCTCGCCTCACACGATACTTGTTACCGTACTTGTCGATAGACTTTTGTTCCCACAAGACATTGCGCAGAGCAGTCAATCTAAAAAGATGGACGATCGATTTGATGAACGTTGTAGGAGGGTTACTGCTGTTATTTAAAATTAAAAGAGAAAAGTATGGACTAGAAATTGGCTCGAAAGAAAATATGGTAATCAATGCGTACTGAACAAGCTTTTGAATGAACTCTGGTATCCATTTTCACACATAAGATTCGCAGAATTTGTACATATTTATTAATGCCCTGAGGCAAGTTTTTCACAGTTTAAGAAAAGAAAAAAGAGCTGGCTGGAAAGTAAAACAGAATAACTGAATCCTTTTGCTAGAACAATCTATGACGGATGGAAAATTATTGCAAGATATCTTGAAGTTGATTAGGTAAATTAGAGTGTGAACTTCTTATACAATTAACATTTTTTTGTAGATTAGTGTACCCTCATAACATTTGTGACTTGTGCTTGTAGGTGTATTTCGAGTCTGAGAATGTGAAATGGCAAACGTAAACTCCGCACCTTAAATTAAATGTACAGGGTGTTACAAAAATACTTTTACGAATTTGAGGGCTGGTTCGAGATGCACTTGCTGTGCCTATAAACACATGTCCGAAAATCCTTAGTTTCTCAGTTATTAATGAAAGAACATAATGACACATCTGTTAGACATTGTCAGCTTTTTAGCAAGTGTTGAAACTGTAATTACTCAAAAACTCATAATAAATGTTCAAAATGGCATCCTGTTGCTTCCACAAAGGCATGCACTCGTCGGGTTATTGACCGGCACACCCTTTCACATACTCCCACACGGTGTCGAACGGTCTTGCAGGCTTCCATGACACGTTGATGAAGTGTGTCTGCATTAGGAATGTCAACTGCATAAACCAATTGTTTTAGGTGGCCCCATAGATAGAAATTCAAAGGATTGAGGTCGGAGGAACGTGGAGACTATGGAACTGGTCCTCCCCCTACCTATCCATCTGTCATGGTAAATATCGGCCAGTGTATCTCGAACAATGCGACTGGTGCTGGAGCCCCATCATGCATAAACCACATGCTTCTTATTTGCAAGGGCAAATCGTGGATTGTACCTTGAAATGCGTTGAACGTAAACATTCATTAATAACTGAGGAACTAAGCATTTTCGAACATATGTTTATATGAACTTTTTTTCTTGTTTCGGTTTGAGGAACCAGCCCTCAAAGTTTGTAAAAGTCTTCTTGAAGCACCCTGTATATACCGTTTAATTGAATGAATCCTAAGGTTGACATAGAGAAAACATCTTCTTGTACCCTTGAAGTTTTGGAAATTTCGCCTTGAAAACCGTAAATTGTACTTAAATTTTATCAAGATCCTAGGCTAGCCACCCTGAATTACCGATACGTCTCCTTCGATCCTATCTTCTGAATCACTCAACTTTAACCGATGAAATACCTCAAAATTCCTCTACTCTGGCATCAGAATGACTTTTATGGATGGCATTACCAAGTTGAGACTTTTTACTATCTTGTCTAAAATAATCGGATATACCACTCATTTATCCGAAATGTTTGATTTTTTTAAAAATTTGTGAATGAATCCTGCGAATCTCATGTATGAATATGCATACGGGAGTTAATTTGTGGTGGCTACTCGCCGGGAATTCCTTGAATTCCGGGAATTATGCGTGAATTGTACGTGAATTTTTCTCCGTAGACGTGAAAAATGGCAACTTTTATTAATCCCAATCCCATTGAATTTATACATATTTATTAATGCCCTGAGGCAAGTTTTTACAGTTGAGCCTTTATTTTTATCGAAGAAGGAAAAGAAAAGAAATCTGGCTGGAAAATAAAACAGAATTCTCTCAATCCGTTTGCTTTGTTAGTGTCATTTGCAAAGCAATCTATGAGAGACGGAAGATTATTGCAAGATATCTTGAAGTCGATTAGGTAAATTAGTGTGTGAAATTCTTATACAATTAACAATTTCTCGTAGATTAGTATATCCCGTAACATGTGGGACTTGTGTTTGTAGACGTATTTCAAGTCTGAGTATGTGAAATGGCAAATGTAGCATGCGTGACCTTCGGCCACGTTGTGGAGGCAATCACGTTATAGATGGAGTTCCTCAATGATCTTAATGACTGAAAATATATGCATGTTGTATTGGATGAAGGGGAACAAGTGTATAAGTTAGCTAATTTGAAAAGTTTAGAAAATAACTTTATGTCTGTGCTCTAATATTGTACAAATATTCAACATATTATTGTTTATTTTCTTAATAATATACCGGGTAAATATTGTCCGTTTCAAAATAGTTAGAAATTTCATATCAACGAATTGAATAGCTACACCATTTTGGAAAGCAGTATTTACGTATTTTTTCATTTTCACATTTGTAAACGTAATTGAGAAATAATTGTTTTCCTCCATTCCCATCAAATTCCTACCTCTCCTCTGTTATAAATTCTAACGCTCATGTTTTGAAATTCGAAAAGTCTAGCATAATTCCCTAACAGTAGTTTTCGGGGTGAAAATAAACTTTCTTTAAGTTCCCTAGCAACGTCAGTTTCCATGGACAACAACAGGCACGGCAAGCTCTAAGGAATTGCATGTCATTATACCCCTAAACATTTAATTAAAATAAGCACGATGTAGATATTTACGCATTTAGTACAACAATATATACGTAATTGTATCTGGGCTGAAACTCCTTATTATGTAGATGTCACCCTTGTTTCAGGCACCTTTTCAAAACCATGAGTTCATTCATCTGTGTGCTATAGATCTGTGAGAAATATAATGTATCTCGACAATTAAGATTTGAAGGAAACAATGTGTGCTGCAAAAAATGTCCGTGGCAACGGTTGCTAAGGACGTGAGAAAAGGGCATTTTCACCCTTAAGAAAGGGCCAATTGAGCGATTTTTGAATTTTCTCGGCCTTTTGGGACAATTTCATGGGGGGTCGTAATCGGGTGTTTTTCGCCTCCGGGCTTCCTTCATGGAGAACATTTATGTCAGTGAGTCAGTCAGTGGTGGGATTGGGGCTTTATATATATTGGATTGGATTGGATATACCGTTTAATTAAATTAAATTAGAATTTTTGGATTAATTGGAATCACACGGACCCTTTATATTATATATATATTATTATATATGTCTATGTGTGGGTGGTGAGAGGCGGTAATACGTAAGGTTGAAACAGAGAAAACATATTCTTGTACCCTTGAATTTTTAGAAAGTTCGCCTTGAAAACCGGGAATTACACTTGAATTTTATCAAGGTCCTAGAGTGGCCACCCTGTAATTAAAAAGTTTGTTTGATACGCATTGGTTACCATATTTTTTCGAACCAATCTAGTCCATACTTTTCTTTTTTTAATTTTTAATTAAAGCACAAAGCAGTAATTCTCCTACAACATTCTTCAAATTGCTCGTCCATATTTACAGATTGTCTGCTCTGCGCAATGTCTTACGGGAACAAATGTCTTATCTTTATCTGCTTGCACTACACGAGAGGCGGCAACTTTAAATAAAGTTGGGGAGGGCAAGGCTGGCATAAACAATACTTTATGTGTGTAAATATATATCATATCTGCCTCCCCGAAATAGGCGTCTATGACAACACCAGACTAATTGAATTTCATCTTCACACATTGGCAGTCAGAAAACAGCGTTGATTTACATACGAATTTTCTCCAAATAAAAGCAAAAAAAATGTGCGTGTATAATACATAAACTCACACCACCATGGCACGAATCCTGCAAACTGCTCGAGCACTCTAAGAATAAAACGTTGCGAATGAACCGCGGCTGTTAAAATCTATTTGTTCAATTGTAAATGAAGACCAAGAAAGGAAAACAAATTATCAAGGACGCCGCTGCTCCAAGAAACACAAGAGAACAAAACAATCATAAAGAATGAATGGAAACAGATTGACGAAAAGCACTGCGACATCTCCTATAACTTGACAAGTTTAAAAACAAGACGCCGCAAATAGCTGTTGCGCAGCTCACACCACATTTCCCCACTCCATTCTCAGCAGCGACGTTGGTTTGCAGTGTTGCAGCCTGGAGGGAACGGAATGGTCTCAGGGTTTTCAACGAAATTTGGATTCGCTTTTTCCTGGGCTGTTTTCTACCTGTCGGAGTACAGAACTTCAGCTCACCTTTCGCCAACGACTCTTTTCCTTCTTTTAAAACTTGAGCTCCCCGATGGTGCAGTGGTAGCGTCGTCGCCTTGTAATCAAGGGATCCTGGGTTCGATTCCCGGTGGAAGCACATAGTGGTTCGGATCCCACTTTAAACTGTACGTCCAGTCCCGATTAGCCTTACTGTGCATAAAGTGGACTTACAACAACAAATCAATCCAATTCTTTTAAAACTTGAGAAACCATCCATTTAGATACGCCCGTGGCAACGATTGTGGACTCGACAACATTATACTTAAGTTTATGTAACTCTTTTTGATTTCGCAAATATGTTGCAACATTGTATACAATTTCTGTGGCCTGTCCTCTAAGAGGCTTTCCAGAGCAGATTGTGGATTTCGTTGGACCCGGCATGATTTGATTTTTGCATTTCAAAAATATGCAGCCAAGAGTAAAGAGCAACAACATTTCAGTGCTTTAAAAAAGAACACAGGCAAGCGTGTTATCAGATTGCCTTCTCGTAGTGATTATTGTACGATAAACAAAATAAAGCCCACCCCACTCGGCTTTAAAAAAAACCAGGCCACTGCTCGATGTCGCATTCAGAAAATGAAGTAATTCGTCCAGTAGTTTCTCTTCGTTATAAACGTTAACGCGTGTGCGTAATACTACAGTTTACGATCCGCGGACCGCAGGCATTTTCAAAGACCGGATTAAATCAAATGAACCACTGATAAACTGATATGAGCCGGCACCGACAATCTACACAGTAAAAATCGTTTGTCATATTTGTTTTAGCTTAATTTTGCTGAGTTGGCACCATTCGTAGTCTCAAGGCCAGACAAGTACGTAGAAGAGTGGTGGGGAGGATGACGTAATAGGAAGTGCTCCGCTAGCGATCTGCGCATATCGGGACTTAACTTGTCAGGCTATAACCGCGGAACAACCAAGTTTTGTTTACATGTTTATATTTCGCACGTTCATCAAAGGAAGCGAACTTTTGACTAGAAACGTTCTTCATTTTTAAACTGAGTTATGTTAGTCAATTGTTAAGGCCGCTCTGTGTGCTTTTTACTATAATTATTTACTAGCTTGTTAGTCAGGGTGACCAGCAGCAGCGCCGACTTGTCAAAATTATTTGGGGGAGGGGTTCTGATCACTGGCATAAACTAATGAATGACTCACTCCCCTTTTTTAATAATAAAAAAATACGTCTTCGTATAGCAGTTTTAACCAGGTATATATTCCTCATGCAAATGAAATGTAACATGAAAAATGTTTACAAAATGTTTCAAAGTCTCGCTATGTCTTTTGTGTCTGCTCATTTGATTTTTAGATAACATTTAACACTTTTATTGAAAAGTATATTTACATTAAGAGGCCAACCTAACAGTTTTATGTCGGCCTCGGTAGCCGAGCGTGTTGGGTGGCCTCGGAGGTCCGGAGGTCTCGGGTTCGAGTCCCGGCGAGGGCATGGGTGTGTTTAATGTCCGCAACAGACCTGTAAAGAAAGGACATGTGACGGGTGCAAATAACCTTAGTGTTGACGAACCCATAAAAATAACGAATATTTACAATATTTAAGTTTTATTTAATTATTTACATAAATGCTAACACAAATCGCAGGAAAATAGTTTTACTTTTTTTTTCTTGCTACAATATTTTAGTTTTTAAATTTAATTTTGCAATAATAAAAAAAACACATAGCATTTACACTAAGATATAAAGTGACATACACAACAAAAACATATGAACATGATTTCAAAATAATGTCCTAATTTTCGCAGGACAGTCCTTTTTTTGAGGGTCATGTCCTGCGGTCTGCGATGCTACTCCAAAAATACAAATATGCCCTATTTTTCAACAGCGTCCTGCGAAATGTCCTGCAAAACATCCAGACGAATTGATTGATTACCTCTGTGAAACTGTCAGTGCCTTTTAATGAATAGTATTGTTAGTTTGCAAAGACATACTTGTAGATCTAAAATGTTTCACGATCGCTTCGCTCGCGAGCTTGGTCTTACTGTAAAGCTTATATTTATTGCTTAGAAGCAGATAGTGCATGCAATCTCATCATGATATAATATGCAAGGTACCGAGCGTGACTAAAAGTATATGCAGAGGCGCTTGGAAAATTGAAAAATAACCCAATTCTGAGGATTTGCTTGCTTGATTCATTGATGAGATCATAACTGGAGCTGTGGCAAGAGACAAAAAAATTCTCAGTATTGATTAATATTTTAATATTATTTCACAGTGTGTGGATGTTTTATGGTAAGAAAGTAAGGAAACGCACAAGAAAAGTAAGAACGAGAGAGATAGGAAGGTTAATCTGTAAAATTAAAATGATAAGCAAAATGAGGAACGAAAAAGAGAGAATGAGAAGAGAAGTATAAATAAAGGGAGGATCTCCATGGCGGAGTGGTTGAACGCTAAGACACCAGGTTCTGGGATCAAATCCAGCCTGGACATGGATGTTCTCTGCGAGTGTCGATTCATGAATTTAATCATATCATCACTCATATCCATTGATGCAATTAGCCAAAAGTGACAGGGAGGTGACGTTAAATAACAAAAATCAAATCAAGAAGAAAACAGATTAAACAGAATTGGGGTAAAATTTCAGGAGACATGCAAGACTTTTCCTTTGCCAAAGATGGGGGCGGGGTGGGTGCTCTTGATCCTGTGCTCTTTTACTGATAGCTGCAGTTCCCCTCGTACGCATCTATGGTTGCTTATCGATTCAGAAAACCTGGTCACCCTATTGTTGTTTTGCATGATCTAAATAATATACTTGGGTTGTAAATAAAGCAGTGGTAACGCTGTCAGGAAAAGGTAATGACACCGTGCATGTGCTATCAGACAGTGACCAATGTCAGTTTGGAGCCATGCTGATCTGTGGAGTGTCAAAAGTGGTCGGTGCAGCGAGTGCCGTTGTGTATGTGGGAGGTTGAAATGAACACCATTTTCTGTACTTCTCTACAACATGTTTACAAAGGTAGAGCAGTGATTGTGGATCAAAATCCAGGCTTGATCATGGCAAAAATGAACAAGAATGTGATCAAAACTTGCATGAAGCCTGAAGCAACAATAACTAGCCTTACCTGATGGTTGCACAATGGTGACAATATCGGGAACCCAGCATGATGCAATTTTCCTCATGTTGAGGTTGTTCTCACGGACGAATCGCAACCTCCTAAGAAATGCACTTACCCATTATACAACCATCAGATAGGGCTAGGTATTGTTGCTACAGGCTTCATGCAAGTCTTGATTACATTGTCGTGCGTTTTTTTGCCACAGGCAACGTGGATTTTGATCCACAATCAATGTTCTACTTTTGTAAACATGTTTTAGAGCAGTACAGAAAATGGTGTTTATTTCAACGTCGTACATACACCACAGCACTCGCTGTACCACCACTTTTAGCACTCCACACATCGACATGGGCCCAAACTGACATTGCTCACCGCCTGATAGCACATGCACGTTGTTGCCACCTTTTCCTGACAGTGTTGCCACTACTTTATTTACAACCCACGTATATCATGTATTTAATCTATTTGAGTGGGCAGAGACTAACCCACCCTCGCCAACCCAGTGGCGACGCCCCTGCCCAGCTACCGTGGGTTCATAACACAAAAATTAAAATTCTACAATATGCTTTTTTTCTGGCTGCGTGAGAGTAATTCTGCTAGGGTTGTCGATGAACAAGAAACTCTCAAATATTCCAGAAAAAAAGTCACATACACTATGTTTTTTCGAATAATTTACCAACGTATACTTTATTTGTATTGATCAGACATCATTCCTCCCTTACTTTATTTTTGTTACAACTCTTTCAAAATTAGAATTATTGTACTTATGAAAGTCCTAGGGCTTGCGGTAGTGAAACAGAAGATAAATGTTTAATAACTATTCTTCTCGATTAATTTATGGGTGTATTTCACGTACACCACAAACTGTTGCCTCGTGGCATCGAGCAGCCATGATTGAGGCCATATTGTGGGGGGCAATATTTAACTAACATGGATTTTGCTCTGAACATGAAAAGAATATTATTGATTATAAGAAAATATATATAATAATCCGGCATAGCTCATACAACACAAACATAAGTTATAAGTAACCGTTATGTAACTTATGGCCATAAGTAAATGTTTGTCTGGATCCCTTACCTTTTGTTGAAGCTGATGTTCCGGCGACATGGTGTGATTTGTTTTAAGTATTGTTCAGTAAACACACGGAAGTAATTCAATTTACACAAGATCAAAACACAGTTCCTCTCGCTGCACGGTGCTGTCATCTGTCCACCAATCGCACTTCGCCTACTTGTCTCCTCCAAAGCACCGCCCTGCATCCCTGTACGCACATAAACCGAGTTTTTCCAGAGCTTCTCCTATACACCCTCACTGCTGTCACCTCTATCTCCTTTTGTCCTGTCCTTCCCCAAAGACGCTAAAACTTCCTCTGTGTCCCTGCAATGTTGCTGTTTTTTTGTAGCCTTTTCCAGTGGTTCTAACACACACACACACACACTAATACACACAAAAAAGAAGAAAAACAACAAAAAGAACACCCTAGCCAGTGTGACTTGCCCAGAGGCGCGGTTTTCCCTCTCGTCATGCCAAGCAAGGGACTGGGTGCGACTTTGAAGAAAAAGGAAATCCTACAAATTTCTAAATGATAAAAGAAAAGGAAAAGCCACAAAATATAATAATAATAATATAATAATTTGGGGTGGCACTACAATATCTTGTAAGCGTACGGAATTCAAGCGGGCAGGAGGGAGATACCGACATAGACATTCGTGATTTAAAACAAACGTGTAGTTGGTGCAGATGTATCGAACGCTTCGTGGTGGATATTTTCTTGCAAAGGACAAATAAAATTGGCCGCAAACATGGCAACTGTGCTCATCCTGACGTCACATGAAACCAGTGGCGTGCAGTGACCTTTTCCGTTGGGGAAGCAGGCCCCGAAAAATTAAGAAAACCAAGAATTCATTGCATCTACATGGTACGTTATATTGAAAAAACGAGCACTCTACCTGATATAGTTTCCTTGACGTCTCTAAGGGGAAAGATGAATGGCCTGGCGCAGTTGTTCATTTTTTTTTTTTTTTCGAATTTCAGTTGGTCTGTTGTCAAACGCATTTAATACAACAGACGATCGCGGATGATTGAAACAATTTTCAAGATTTTCACACATTGCAATATTCACAAATCCACTTTGGCACCACGTGGTTCTTTCCGTAGTAAATAGTAAACAATGGCAATACTAAAGTTTTTGAAGCATACAAATATAAATTCGTCCGCCCGAAAAACAGTAACTTTTAACCTCGGAAAGCGCTTGAAAAAAGTGTGACCGCGACCAGCGAGTTTTACCAACTCTATTTGGCGGATGTGTCCATGCACATGTTAGCTTTAATACACCGAACGCTCTAAAACGTTAGAATATGTCATCCGTATGTCAGCAATCATATTTTTGTGTTTCTCCTGTGTTTTGAAACTTATAGTTTATTTATGAATATAAATTTTAACTAGCTTGGTGGATATGCTACATCGCTGATAGTATACAGTACACTTGGACACTTAATTGTGCAGTTCGCAACACTCAGGACATCAACAGACTGAACCGATGGCACTCTGGCTTTCTTTCAGTCCTTGCCGATTGGGAAATAAAATTTCCCTCCACATTACGTATTCTCCCGTTGGATCCTTCAAGGTCGCTTGTTGATTTTTCGGGCCCTTGCTGGCATCACAGGTTACAAGCTGGCCAGGGTGATGTACGCAGTTGTTTTGTCAACACGCCACTAGAGGGTGTTGATGGCCCCATATCGGAAAAGAACGAACCTTGGAGGCTTGCAGGTTGATTCTGTTGAGGTAACCAACACGGAATAAATAATGAAAAACCAAAAGTGAAAGATGTAATTTTGTAACAGTTGTACAATGTGCCAGCACTTCTGGCCTTGTTGTACCGGAGTGCACGCGCATGCATGAAAGCCACATATAAAACAAAGGATCATTTTCAATTTACCATATCAAAAAGTGTGATATCATGGTTTAAAAAGTCAATTATTAAAAATAACTATGTAAAGAAAAGTACAGACATGCGAAATTGTTATGTTTATTATTCTTTAACGCGCCAACCCACAACAATAAAGCACCTAAATTACGAAAATTGCAAGTAGCGGAAAAAAATACTTTGCAAATTTTTAACGTTTTTTGAGTTACGATATATTTTCTGTTCTCAAACGATCATATTTTTTAATATCCTAGTTTTGATTTATTAACTTTGTTTCTAAGTCCACTTTATGCACGGAAAGGCAAATCGGGACTGGACCTACAGGTTAAAATTGGAACCGAACCACCCTGTGCCTGCACAGAGTATTGAACCAGGGACCCCTTGATCACAAGATGATGACGCTACCAGTACGCCACCTGGGAGGCACAATCCTAGGTTTAAAGCGCTGGTTGTTCATCCATCGTATTCCGACATGTTTGACAAACGTACTGTGAAATTCATTACCATGCAGTTCGAGGGGATTGAACTTGGAACCCTCGTGGCACAAAACACGTCATTGATGAATCGTACTGTCTGAGAAGTTATAAATCGAGAAAGTATGACAGGCTGCCAAAATGTTTTCAAGCAAGATGAGGCGTGGGGAAAGAAGGTGTGCGTGCATCAACTGTTGTTGGGTCTTCACATTCAGAACCACAAAGAGAGTCTCTGGCAGCTCGCCAGACAGCCTTCACCTTTGCGCCCTCAGTCCCATAATGCACTACGGGAGGTCGCTATTGGTCGCAGGTGGATGCGAAACTGGCTCCTCCTGAAAGGAAGAAGAAAAAACACAAGTCACCAAAAGACAACTGCGAAGATATACGTCTGTCTTGTTTAGGGAAGACTGGAAATTCGATCTTTGCAACTAAATATCATTCCAATAAATCGCCTCTCAGTGGATAGTTTAGTTGATCTGACTAATGGTGTGAGCCAACGAAAATAAATAATTATACGGGGTAATTCAAAGTGAATGGTACAACTTTACACAATTATTATGACCTTACTATGTATGATAGAAAATCAGACAAGGCACCAATATAAAGAGAAACTCTAGAAGTTTTATTCCCACTTAGTGGGCTTATTCTGCTTAGCCGATGCTCCACCAGAATCGCCCGTGTCGCAAAATGGCTAATGACCAGTAGACATCAAATTGTGTGTTGTGGCTATCGAGAACTGATTCAATCACAATGGTGCAAAGACATTTCCGCATGCTTTTCGGTACTAATGCATATGTTTCACCAGTGGCGTGCGGTGCTAAATCAGACAGGGGAACAGGTGACCTGCACTTGGCCCCTCCCCTCCCATACCCGTGGTAATATAATACAGTAGACCAAGTAAAATTCAACCCTTATTGAAATGAACTAAATACAGGGGTAATGGCGCATCCCCTCCAAATCATATAATTTGTGCCCTTAAACCATATCGTAATCCCCACAACGTATTTAATTACGACAGCGTGTCTACTGAAAGTAACTTCTTTTTTAGCTTTACTGAACACCATACTTGATCTGCCCCTCCTCCCTAAACAGGGGTGTCCATCACCCAAGACCACCCCTAAAATCGTTCATCATAATCGAGAATATATCTTGTCTTGTAATGCAGCAATAGTTTATAAACTTCACGTTCACCTCATTCAAGCGCCAAACACGCATCCTAGTAACATATCATTGCGATCGAAGCGAGCAAGAAAATCTTTAAATCCATTCCTTTGAAGGCTTTCAAGAATATTAATTTAATGGGATGTCAATACTTTCTTAAGATCCGGAGATATTTAGTCTTTTTCAGCTTCCCCTTTGGCACGTTCGGGTCGAAAACGTGTGGATATCATATCGCTAAATGCAGTCTCCAAAATTTAATTTTCGAACTCTCTCTCCACTACAGAAATCTCTTGACAATCTGAGATTTCACCAAAATTTCCATGCCAATTTTAGACTTACTGTTGATATTGAAGAGTTGATTACGCCTCCTCCAAAAAATTAATTCTCAGTCTCCACACATGAATTTCCGCAATAGTCTGTCTAAGACAATAGTAATACATAAGAATTGGATACCCCCTCAATTTAATGCTCAATCCCCCTCTAACTAAAATACCCCCAAGAATCTAAGACCTAGAGTTGGATACTGTTCCCCCCAAAGTTTAATTCACAATCCGCCCAGAACCCCCGTGTCAATTAAAGCCTAATATGTAAGAGTTGGATATTTCTCCCCCCTCCCTTCGAGAATACCCTTAAACACTTTCTTTTCTTCATCTAATGGAGTAAATATGGTGCATTTAAGGTGTAAAATTTTTACATATATTTTGGAAAAAGATATATATGTTGAATTTTATATTATTTGAAGGGGACCCCCCCCCCATATTTTTGTTGGCGCAACCTGCGCCATAATCCCCCCTGACCTCCTGACATACGATACATATGTTACAAATTGTCAGAAGTAACATACATGAAGGACGTTAAAATTTGGACAATAACAATGTTAAAGCAAATATGATACTATAATGTAAAAATAACATTAAAAACAAAATTGTTAATGCGCAACAAAGAAAATAATAATAAAAGCAATTTATGAGTGATCAGAGAGAAAAAATGTTTTGTCGAAACCTGTTTCATCTCTTTATTTGTAGATTAAGTTCACTTTTTTGTAGAGTTGAGCATTCTTGTAATTCGAACGTCCTCAATGCAATAATGGCATTCAGATGGCCGAGTTTTTTCATGACGTCCGCTAGATTTGTAGAAATTGTGACAAAATCCGAACTGTTCTAAACTCCCTTCTCGTGAACAAACAAGGACAACAATAATTTGCCACTGGAAGAGTATCCAGTTAATCATTTTACAGAGTTGTAGTAACTTTTTATAAAATGCCTGTGTACGATTTCGTTTTTGGTTTTAATTCGGTTAGGGTAGGTCTTGGTTTGCTGTCTTTTCTGTAAATTTCAATGAACTAAAAGGTTTCGTCTTCAGCCTGTCGATCATACAACATTCTCAACCCTACGCTCGCAACATTCGCTTTCTTGTCCTGCCTCTGAGTGCGCCTGGTCTTGGGGCTGTTGGAACAGGTGGATGCGAGCTGTTCCCTCGGAAGCTATTTCGCAACATTTAGCCAAGGCATTTAGCAGACGATTAACTGTAGAAGATTTTTCCAGTTCGTTATGAATGTCAGACGCAATTTTGCAATGAGATTAGGAAACTATAGACTTACTACACTCAAAACTATCACTACGACGCAATTAAACTTAAGCACATAGCAAAAACTCGAAGGAAAACGAATTCGCTGTCTCTCGTACGGAACAGCTATAGAGTTCAGCTTCCGTAGAGGGGGAGGTGGCTGGGAAGTGGGACCATGAGGATCGTTTACCTTCGCGCGTGGTCGGAAATACTCGGCGTCAGGCACTAGAGGGTGGAACGACGAGGGTAGGTGAAGTAAACAAACGTCCAGTCACGGTGAAAGTTTTCTTCGGAGTGTTGATTTCGGGAGAAAGAAGTGTCCTTATTATGTTAATATAGATAATTAAAATAGCTTCAATGGGCGATAAGTAGGAGGGAACAGCCTGTTCCCTCTGTTCCATGGAGGGACCGCCACTGTGTTTCACCCTTCCGAAAGATTTGCCAAAGTTACAACTGAGAATTGTTAGTGCCTTCGAAACCATTGACAACGACTTGCTGTGTCGTGCAGAGCAAGTACTTGATTATCGTTTGGACGTTTTCCGCGTTACACGTGGTTCCCATGTTGAATCTTTATAATGTGAGTCATGTGAGTAAAACTTCCAGAGTTCTTCTTTATATTGATGCCTTGTCTGAATTTCTATCATAAATAGTAACGTCATAATAACTGTGTAAAGTTGTACCATTCATTTTGAATTACCCTGTATAAAACCAAATTGGCCAAATTAAAATATTTCACAGTCTCTCGCTTAATAAATCGGAACTTCTGCACATGTGATGTCCAAAACACACACTTACGAACCATTTGTTGTGAACCGTCAACTTTTATTTTTGAAATGCACCTAGTGTTGCCAAACCTCCCGTAATCGAACTCACTCTCCCGGTCTCCCGGACAAGTTTTGAGTAGAAGAGATTGGGCATTTTGCGGACAAGTTCGTTTGATACCATAGGCTACTTGGGCTAAAATTAACCTATATTTTCATATCTTTTGATGGATTTAGCTAATTCATAAGTGTAGCAAATTGTCTAATCATGCTACGAATTCTAAAATCCTCGTACCATTGTTAAGTGTGCATAATATCTGAATCGATATTCAATTGTTTGTAAAGTTGTTATTGATAAAATTGGGAGTTCAGCCATCTTAGAAATGGTTATTGTGAGTTTAGTATTAAATCGTTATTTTGTATCCTCGTTTTTATCTTTATACTGTGAAGTACCTACGTGTGTGAATCAGTGGCGTACGCAAGGGGGGGGTTACCGGGTTTAAACCCCCCCCTTGAGCTTTTGAAATATTATGGAAAATGCTGTAGAAAAAAAATTAAAAATGGCTAATTTATCACAGTCAAAGATCTGCGACAGTAATAATAATAATAATTTGAATTATTATTCCCATGCAGCATGAAGAAAAACACAACATTCCAAACACAATCTAAGCGGACGCAAAGTTCAATTTTGCAATTTTTTTGCAAAGTCGCGCAGTGACTCTCGCGAGAATTGTAAAAATTCCTTGTTTCGTCGCAGTGTGCCGACCTTATTGCAAACGTTCTTCCCGGTACTGATTTCACATCCCCTTGTGAACTCGCAAGTTATGCTGAGTCTACATCCACATCATTAAATAATGTTGAAGAAGTGCTTTGTGAATTACCTAGAAGTGATAAATGTGTTGGAATGTCTATAAACTTACTTTTCAACGAAAACATAGACTCAGTGGAATTTAGCAACACGTTCTCGCGCTTCATCATCATCCTGGGGGAGTTCCATAAATGTAAATTTCCCTGTGCATATAGCACCGTGCCATGAAGGCACACGTAGTGGTGTGGTGGGTCCCAAAAATTCTCGATCTCGAACTATTTTGCAGGTGATGTGATCAGCACCATGCTCCGGCAGCCTTCATCCCCCAGGGTTGCTCTCAGGTACCCATTGCTATGAAGCTGGGTGCGGAGACAAGGCTGGATAAATTGCAACCAATTCCGGGAATCGAACCCGGATATCCCAAGAAGTTGTCAGACTAGACCAGCGCGGCTCCTTGAATGAGTTTCATATTTCGATTATTTCAATAAATCCAATATATTTGCTTCTTTTTATGGACAAATAACGGTTGACTAGACAATTATTTTGTAACAAAGAAACAAAAGAAATGTAATTTTGTTCTATTTCTTTCATAAATAGCAGCTGCATTAGTAGTAATTAAACGAATTAATTAATTATGAGAATTATTAATTAATTATTATTATTAATTAATTAATTAAAGTATAATAAAACAATGGTAATGTGAATTTGTAGAAAGTTTTCGAAATAACACCCCCCCCTTGATGAAATCCTGCGTACGCTACTGGTGTGAATCAATTAACCTCTGCGTGTGAATACACGACAGAGATCTATACATGGCGACGAGAATTTAGTTAGAAATCGACGATAAGTATATTTCACTTCTAAGCTTTGTGTTATAGTGTAAATGTATAATGGCTTTAGTAGCTGGTTTTGATAAATATCATCCCCAAGATGGATCGATAGTAGCGTATTTGGAGCGCTTTGATAATTATTGTCAAACACAAGCTATTCCAGTGGACAAGAAAGTTCCTAGATTAATATCTGTCATTGGAAACAAGCCCTATGAAGTTCTGCGTGAATTATTTGCACCTACATTGCCTCATGATAAATCCTATCAGGAAATTGCACAAAGATTAAAATCTTATTATAGTCAAGCAACTATATTGTGCAAAGGTTAAAGCTTAGAAAATGTGTGCAAGAAGAAGACGAACAAATAGAAGATTTTGTAAGAAGATTAAGAAAGATCGGAGAGCAGTGTGGTTATGGTGAGTTTATTTCCATTGCTTTATTTGATTCACTAATTAGCGGAATCAGATCTAACACTATTCGTAAGAAACTCATTGCTGACAATGTAATGGAATTTCACAAAGCTTTTGAGGTAGCTAAGCAGATGGAAAAATTAGAAGCAAATATGAAGGAGTATTACGTCCAGTCCAATGTAAATTTTGTGAACACTAACCGCGCAAAGGTAAATAAGTACAAGGGCGATACGCGTTTGAACTCCGGTGCCAATTCTAATCCAAAACAGGATAGCTGGAAATTCCAAAATACTGTGTCAAGTGGATCCAATCTTAGGTTCAGACAAAATCAATCGGATAATGAGGGAAGTAAAAATGAACGGGAAAGAAAGCAACGATATTTCAACCATTGTAGATACTGTAAGAAATTCGGTCACGATGTTTCCCAGTGTTTCAAGTTACAGCGCAATAAAGAAACTAATAGGCCTAGTACTAAACCTTATAGCAAGTACAAGGCTAACGCTGTAAAGGCTGTTGAACCTGTTTCTTCGGATGATATGGACAGTGAGGTGTTAGATGTAAATGAATTAAAGATTGGAATGATTACTATGGAAGTAAATGGAGAAAGTAAATTTATGCAAGAAAGATCGATTGAGTATAGTTTGTCCCACTGTAATGAAAGTTCAGTTTCGTGGCAACCATATCTTAAATCTGACCATTCTTCATTGCCTATGAAAATAGCTCATTGTGATAAAGCTACTAGTAAGTTTGTTTCTTCGTCCGTATATTTAATTGCTCTCAATATTAATGATTCTATGTTGAACTTCGAAATAGATACAGGTTCACAAGTTTCGATTGCAAGTAAAACATTTTGTGACAGTCAACTACATGGTTTGCAATATCTGGAAGCTAACTGTGTTTTACGATGTGCTAGCAATATGACTTTGCCCTTAGTAGGAAAGGTTGCTGTAAGAGTTCGTTATGAACATGTAGATAAAATACTAGACTTATATGTAGTCGCATGTGATTTAAAATATCCACGCATGGGAAGACAATGGATTAAGCATTTATTGCCTGATTGTCACATTAATCTATCTCAACTTAGGCCATCGTTGGAAGTGTATGAAGACAAGACTCGTGTTTCGTCTATGTTAACATCTGACAAGTTGAAATTTGTTCAAGGCCAAACTTTGGTTAAGTCGAAGGATACGACTAATACTTCGTCTGTGTTAACAGCTGACAAGTTGAAAATTGTGCATGGGCAAACCTTGATTAAATCACAGATGGTTAAGTGTGAAAATCTGATTGCATCTTGTGATGTGAAAGGATTAATAAAATTTATTAGGCACGAATATAAAGGGTTATTCGATAATGATTTGTCGCAGTCAATTAAACATTTTACCGCCACGATTCCAATGAAACAAGGCATTACACCAATTTTTAAGAAATTTTATAACGTTCCGTATGGTTTACGTGACAAAGTTAAGTCTGAATTAGACAAATTGATTGAGCAATACATTCTAGAAAAGATTGACTCAAGTGATTGGGCGAGTCCTATGGTCGTTGTGTGTAAGAATGATGGTAATTTGAGGCTTTGCTGCGATTTCAAGAACACTGTGAATAAATATGTTGAAAACGTAACTTATCCATTGCCCAGGATAGACGAAGTGTTTCCAAAAGTTAATGGATGTGATGTATTTGTTACCTTGGATCTCAGGAGTGCTTACCTTCAAATAAAACTTGATGATCAAGCCAAACAGTTACTAGTAATGAATACCCCATGGGGATTGGTACAACATACTAGATTGCCATTTGGTGTACGGATCGCATCACAAATATTTCAAAGAACTATTGAAGGCATACTACAGGGATTAAATTTTGTCATTCCATACCAAGATGACTTACTTATTGTTAGCAAGAGTATAGAACAAGCAGTATCCAGAACACTTGAAGTTTTAAACCGTTTGAATGAGTACAATGTTAAGGTTAATTGGAGCAAGTGTTCATTCTTCAAAAACAAAATTGATTATTTAGGATATACTTTAAGTAAAGAAGGAATACATCCTTCTGAAAAGAAGCTGCATGCATTGATACAATGTCGAAAGCCTTGCAACACCAAACAGTTAAAGGCCTCCCCGATGGCGCAGTGGTAGCGTCGTCGCCTTGTAATCAAGGAGTCCCGGGTTCGATTCCCGGTGGAGGCACATAGTGGTTCGGATCCCACTTTAAACTGTAGGTCCAGTCCCGATTAGCCTTACTGTGCATAAAGTGGACTTAAAACAACAAATCAATTCAATTCAATACCAAACAGTTAAAGGCTTTCCTTGGAGGTATTCATTTTTACAGAAGGTGTGTGCCTAGTCTGTCAGTTATCTTGTCAGATCTTTACAATATATTGAAGAAAAATGTGCGATGGCAATGGACAAATGATTGTCAGCGCCAATTTGAGGCAAAATGTCAAGGTCCTTGTTCCATACGACCAGAATAAAGAAGTTATTATACAGTGTGACGCATCTCAAAATGGATTAGGTTCGCAATTATGCCATAAAGTACAAGGGGAATTGCGTTCGATTGAATGTATTTCATGTACGTTAAATAAGCATGAGGTTAAGTATCCTATGCATGAAAAGGAAGCTTTATGTATCGTATATGCAGTGAGGAAATTCCAAAAATACGTTCAAGGTAGATCGTTTGAAATATGGACAGATTCAATGCCAGCTAAGCAATTGTTAGCTATGGAAAAACCAATTCCTATTATGGCGTCGCCACGCATTCAAAAGTGGTGCTTATTTTTTGATTCTTTCACATATAAACTAATATGTACTAAAAAGGTTGAACTTGCAGACATGTTAACAAGGTTGCCTCTTCCTGACGTACATGATGATGATCCTAGGCAAGAAGAATTTGTGTACCAGGTTACGCTTACGCCGAATGCAAAACAGGCAATTTTGACGTATTTGAAACGAGATGAAATTCTTAAGTTAACGAAATCTTATTGCAAGAATGGATGGCCACAAGATGTGAAAGGGTTCAAAGGAGATGAATTGAAGGAACTGTTGGCGTACAAGAGAAGACAGGCAGAATTAAGGATTACGGATGAGTTACTGTATTGGGGTCGGAGACTGGTTGTTCCCAAAGGAGCGGGAAATTACATTATTCAGAGAGCCCATGAAGATCATTGTGGTATTGTAAAAATGAAAGTAATGCTCAGAGAGAGATATATATTGGTGGCCAGGAATAGATAAGGCTATTAAAGAGTATGTAAATAAATGTGAAGTTTGTGCGGCAGTCAAACCAAATACAAGTACTAAGAACTATAGTCCATGGACTGAATGCAGACATCCGTGGGAAAGGATGCATAGGGATTTTTTTGTGTATAGAAGTATTACTTATATTATAATAGTAGATGCCTACAGCAAATGGGTAGATTGTGATAGTGTTTCGTCTACTTCATATAAAGAAGTAAAGCGTTATCTAATTAAACATTTTGCTATTTTTGGGCTACCAAAGTGTATTGTGGTAGATAATGGTCCCCCATTCTCATCTTCAGAATTTAAAACATTCTGTGATGAACGTCACGTCAATTTGTACCATTCTCCTGCGTACCATCCTGAAAGCAATGGTCAGGTCGAGCAGGCAGTGAAAACAAAGCTAGACTGTGCTGTACGGGAGCAATTGAATAAGAATACGCATGTCAACGTTGAAGAATTGTTGCAGAGAGTGTTGGTAGCTTTGAGAAGCGAATATAACGCATCAGGTGGCAAAACGCCACAGCAAATGATATTTTCCTACATTCTCAGGAATGAATTTCATGCCCAAATGGAAGAAATAATAGATCAAAACTGAAAGGGATAAAGCAGAAGCAGATGAAAAGGTGAACCAAAGATTCAATTTTGTATGGGTTATGTTACCATTTAAGGACAAGAGGAATGCTATGAGGTATGTCAAGGGAAAAATTATGGCACCGAAAAGCAAAGTTACATGGCTGGTGAATGTTTAAGGTAGAAACCGGGTCGTGCATGAAGATCAGTTAAAATGGATGCAAGACAAGAAAGATAGGTATCATTTTGGAAGTCAGAAGAAGGAGGAGGATAATGATGAACGAATTCGTGGACCAGATACAGGTCAGGACGGCGGATCAGTTTTCTGCGATGAAGATTATTCATTACAGGAAAAAGTGGAAGCAATAACAGTGGTTCTGTGGCGCCGGAAGCTTCTACGCCAAATGACAAACCGTCTACATCGTACTTGGATGATTCCTGCAGGCCATATCAGCGACAACAGCAGCAGCAGTGTAGGAGGTCCTCTCGACAGAGAAAACCGCCTGATAGACTGAAATATAACTAAGTCAAATAAGAAAGAGGGGGAATGTTAAGTGTGCATAATATCTGAATCGATATTCAATTGTTTGTAAAGTTGGTATTGATAAAATTGGGAGTTCAGCAATCTTAGAAATGGTTATTGTAAGTTTAGTATTAAATCGTTATTTTGTATCCTCGTTTTTATCTTTATACTGTGAAGTACCTACGTGTGTGAATCAATTAACCTCTGCGTGTGAATACACGACAACCATGATGATTAACATTCTTGAATATCTAGCTTGGGAATATTCTACTCCCAGTGTCACGTGACCCCCCTGTTGATTGTTTGCGAGTGTATTTATAGATATTAGAATTCTTATTCTTTTTCTTTTTTTCCTCCTCTCTTGTAGATGTTATAAGCTCATGAATTTTCTGCCCATGCCCACTTCTGGCAAACAAATAACAATAAAAAAATATTTTTGATATACTTAGGCATAGACTTGTCTCCAGCAAAATCTATATATAAATACCAATACCCATAATAATTTACTATTTTTGATACACTTAGCCATAGACTTGTCTCCAGCATAATCTATATATAAATACCAATACCCAAAATAATTTACTATTTTTGATACACTGTGGCATAGACTTGTCTCCAGCATAATCTACATATAATAACCAATACCCAAAATATTTTACTATTTTTGACATAATTAAGCATAAACTTGTCTCCAGCAAAATCTATATATAGCAACTATTACCCAAAATAATTTACTATTCTTGATACACTTAAGCAAACATTTGTTTCTATTCAATTTTTAAAAGTATTTGTGCTAAATATATTATATTTAAGTGAGATTGAAATATCGACACCCTCCAGAGTTGTAATATATCCAGAAAAATTTATATATAAATACCAAATAAAAACAATGGCTGAAACTAAATGCCCCAAATGTGTAAATTCACATCCAAAACAAATTTGTCGAAACACTTGGCAATATGTACTGGTCAACTAAAAAAATACTAAATTACCAACCCAAACCTGTCCCTATTGTGGAAATCGTATTAGTATACCTTATATGAGCAGACATAAGAAGAGTTGTGAATTTCAACCATCAACTAATCCAAGAAAATGAAAAGCAGATATAGATCTAACTAATGGTCCTGAACCAAAACGAAGTAGATTTTTGACTACACCTATTGCAACAGCTTTTGGTGGTCGTCTCAATGATTACGCTTTTGAATCAGAGCTACACTGTGATATCAACAATTTCTTGAAGAAAATAAAATCTTCAATAATAGAATTCCTGAGAAATAATCTTAATAATAGCTCTATTAAGTTTAATACTACTCTATCCTCTGAATATGAGAAACCTGATGAAACATGTCATACACATCACCATTGTTCCAAGACTCAAGACACTATATTTGAGTGATATAGATAATTTGGAACAAATCTATGCCCAGCTTATGGATACATACGTTGCTTACAAAACATGAGGAATTTGAGGCCAAAGGATCTGGTAGGAAATTATGTGGATTCCCACATAAACTAAAACTGAAAAAAAGTCAATTCTCACCCCTCTCTGCTTCTACTTATGCCCTTCTACCAGCAGATATTCAGAACAAGAAAGCAGTGGTCAATATAGAAAATAAAGATAGCAAGTGTTTTCTGTGGTGTGTTTTGGCAAAACTTTACCCAGTTGATAGGAAATATAATCCAGAGCTAGTTCATCATTATATACAGTGTGAGACAAAGTTTAAGCATACTATGTCAGGTATACAGTATCCTGTTTCTATATCTGATATAACAAAATTTGAAAAGCAGGCAAAATAATTTTTCTTGGCAATCAATGTGTATGCCTATACAGAAAATAATTTTGTATATCCTCTCAGAATAAGTAATATTAATAATGATAATGCTATTGTTATTAATTTGTTACTTATTTCAGATGATAAGCATGTCCATTACTGTCTAATTCGTCATCTTTCTCGTCTGGTTAGAAGCCAAGTAACTAAACATCATGGGGAAATCAAGATTTGTCATATTTGATAATCAAGTTCAACGGAAATATGTGAAATTCAATAATCCAGAAATTGCTGACAAGAAACTTAAAGAACACAAACAATACTGTGCTGAGAACAAGCCTGTGCGTATGATTATGCCCAAATCAAAAGAACTTGAGAAATTCAAACAACACAAGGCCTTGTTGGTGCATCCAGCTATAATAATAGCAGATTTTGTGGCATTACTCAAATCATTCAACTATCCAGATCCTGATCCTGAAATATCTTCTACTACACCTTATCAGCTCCATGAGATCTGTAGTTATGGTTACATAGTTGTGTGGCGAAATTCATTAAAACCTAATGAGCCTTATGTATACAAAAAACCTAATCCTGTCAAACACTTTTTCAAAAAATAATAGAAGTAAGAGAAATTGGTATGGTATTATCTGTGTCAAAACCAAGAGTATCATTATCTGCTGCTGAAGAGCAATTATATGATGCTACTGAGATTTGCCCACAGTGTAATACATATTCTACAAATGAAAAATAAAAAAATCATAATCATAACCATTTCACAGGAGAAAATCTTCGGCCCTTATGCAATAATTGCAATCTCAAAGTATAGAGAAACAGGTTTGTCCCTATATTCTTCCATAATGGCAGTGGTTATGATTTCCACCATTTGTCGAAACATCTCAGTTATGATACAGAAAATATAGAAGTCCTAGCAGAAAATCAAGAGACATATATCAGTCTCAGCAAAACAGTGAAGATTCCTGTTGGTGGCACAATTAAGATGAGATTTCTAGACTCTATGAGATTTTTCTCTGCTGACCTGGATGCTCTTGCCAACAAATTATCTGATGATCAGTACCAAATTACAACTAATAGTTTTCCTGGATTAGGCATAGAACATATTAGACAAAAATTGGTCTATGCATATGAATATCTAACTGACCATACTATGTTTAATGATGAATCTCTTCCTTCTCTCAAGAAATTCTACAGCCAACTCAGAAAAAATAATATTACAGATAAAGATTACCATCATGCACAACTAATGTCAAAGAAATTAGGGTGTAAGACACTGGGAAACTACTATGATGCTTATCTAAAGTTAGATATGACAATTCTTGCTGACGTATTCCAAGCTTTTAGAAAATTGTCTATGAATATCTATAAATTGGACCCTGCAGAATTTTACAGTCTGCCAGGGTTAGCTTGGTCAGCTACGTTTCTAAAAACACAAATTGAGCTGGAACTGATTTTAGATGTGGATATGTCTCTTTTTATAGGAAAAGCTATACGTGGGGCATAGTACAACGCACACAAAGATATGCAAGGGCCAACAATACACACATGACATAATAATATAATCTAAATGAACCTTCTAGCTATATATTCTATGTTGATGTGAATAATTTGTGTAGTTATTCAATGATGCAGAAACCCCTATGGTGGTTTTGAGTGGATAAATACTACATCAATAGACATACAAAATTTTGATGATACTAAGTATGTTTTTTTTTGCTGAGGTGGATCTTGATTTCCTTCATGAGTTGCATAATATATTTTCTGAATTGCCACCAGCTTCTGAGTTTAAGCGTCCACCTGAATCAAAACAGAAGAAGCTTCTGATGACTCTAGAATATAAAGAGAGATATGTTATACACTATAAGAATCTCACATTTTTAATAGAGAAAAAGGTTCATATAGTGCAAATTCGAAGAGTCCTCCGATTCAAGCATTCAGAGTGGTTGAGGCCTTATATTGAAACTAACACAAGACACAGAACACTTGCTACTATATATTTTATAAGGATTTCTATAAATTAATGAATAGTGGTGTCTATGGTAAGACTATGGAGAATATTAGGAAGCATAATGTAGGACTAGTCTCTGATCCAAAAAAGTGTAATAAATTAGTGGCAGATACAAAATTTAAATTAAGAACAATATATCATAAAGATTTGTTAGTTTTTCAAATGGAGAAGCCATGGTTCAAATTTAACAAATCTATCTATGTGGGACCTGCAGTTCTGGATATGTCTAAGCTTTACATGTTGGAGCTTCACTATGATACAATGAAGCCTTGTTATAAATATGACCTTTCTCTGCTGTATATGGACACAGATAGTTTTATATATCATATCAAGACCCCTAATCTATATGAAGAATTAAAACATCCTAAGTTGTTTGATTATTTTGATACATATTCATACCCTCCTACTTATGATATTCCTTCCAACAATAAAAAGGTGCCAGGCAAACTAAAAGATGAAAAAGTAATGATATTATTAAGAAATTTATTGGATTATGAGCAAAGATGTATGCAATTAGATCAAAGAGACATTATTAAAAAATCCAAGGGAGTAGGTAGAATAAACTCTCTTTTGATGATTATTACAACTGTCTCAGAACTAAGTCTCCTAAACTGAGGGAGGAGAAGAGAATCTCATATATTAACTACAAATAAAATAAGAAAAATTGCCCTGGAGTCAGAGGATGACAAGAAACAGATTCTCTCCTGTGAAATACATACATTACCTAGGAGATAACAACCAATGTAATATTTGCCAATAAGATAACCATGAATCTGTTTGGGTTTAGAAAACAAGCTATGGAAATGCCTGTTCAGATAGTCCCACGAAATCTCACTAATATCTTGTCTAAACTAAATGTACTACCAATTATCCACTTGAACAGGAATGTAACAGAATATAATGATGATACTGGTAAAATATTTTATATTTTTAATAATAATCTAAATTATTATAAATTCTCCATTGGTGGGATACTTCAATTTACTATAAATCCTGAGAACAAGGGTGAGATAAAAAAATTACTGGGAGTAATATCTATTGTATTAAATATGATAAGATGAATACTATTACCACATATATCTGCAAATGATCGTCTGTATATAGAGTTGCTGGGAGATTATGATAAACTTATACCTCTGTTTTTGGAGTTGAAAATCACTTATCCTGGAATAAATAACAATTACCAAAATGCCTAATGATATTTTGGTCATACAAAACACAATGATCACAGTGAAGAAATTCTTGTACTTGATATTACTCAAAAAATTACGTACTGATCTACAGGAAACTCTCAACTCGAGTCTCCAATCTGAGATAGCTAGCCTCCATTCTCAGTGTCTGGATCCTATTCTCAAAATTGATGCTGAACTCAAATCCTTACTGCAAAAATACACTAATTTGGCCTCAATGAACAATCTTCAAAACGTAGAAGAGAGTGTAGGCAAATTAAAAAATGAGGATGAGAAATTCAGACAAGTTCAGACTACTAATGTAGAACAACTGAAAGAACAATCAAATAATCAAACAAACAGTATTCGTACAGAACTTAAAGCAATCATCCAGAGTATCAAAACTCAAGAAGATTATGATAGTATAATTTCTGATTTACGTGAGCTGTTTCAATGCTTTGAGATTCCTACATTGGAAAATACAAAGATTGAACTCCAAACAGATGAGGTGCACACAGCTATAAATTAAGTTCAAGCCAAACTTCAAATTTTGGAAAATTTTATAATTAATCTACCCTTCTCCAGTGAACTTAATGACATTGCTCGTAATGTAACTAACATCAAACTCCAGCTTGAAACTTACGAGGATTTTGGGGAAATTGAAAGTAGCATAGCCCACATTGAAGATACCTTAGCAACTATGAAAAATGAACTAATGAGTGTCCAGGAAATACTGGAATCAAAATTACCTGGTATTACTGAAACTCTGAGTGTAGTCGAACAACAAATTACTAAGCTGGAATATCTGAACACTGAATCTGAATTATCTCATTTTCATCATTTGATAGATGACATACAAAACAAATTAGAAACACTTCAACAATCAACACCTAGACAAAATGATATAATACAACTCCAAAATGTCTTCAACACTGTAGCTGATGGTACTGAATTAGATGCAGTGAAAGAAGCTCTGACGACACTCCAGAATACTGTAGCTAGCTTACCTACTTCTCAGGAACTAAGAGCTGTGAAAAGAGCAGTAAATAGAATACTCAAATCTGAAGATATCAAAAATATTCAGGTGGAAATTGCACAAATTCAAGAAACTATTGCCACTTTGCCCACCAACTAAATTGTCAGTAAACTTCACTCATTATTTATAAAAATCAGAAGCCAAGTACATGATCTCTCTAGCCAAAGCTCCAAATTGAGGCTTGTGGAGAGTTTGTAGCAAATTATTTCAAATATTAAGCTACAAATTGGGACTATAGAAACAAATCAAGAATCAGTCTTATCGAACTTCGCCACACAGCTTTATGATTTAAAAGAACAATTTAAACAACTGAATGTTGATGTGAAAATCAAACCCAGCTATGATGAGATTGTTCGTACTGTAGGGGAACACTCAGAACCACTGCTGAACAAATTGGATGAAGTAGAATCTAGTCAGTCATTCTTTGTTGAGATTGTCAGACTTCACAGTATTCCAAATACTAGAGGGCACTGGACATATGTTAAGGCTGGTAATATTTATGATTTATATCCTTACTCGCAGACTCATGAGTTTTTCCTCAATGGTACTATTCAATTACTGAAGTTCGGATATTTGATAAAGGGAAAACATTCTGAGGTGCCACTTCTCACTATATAAAGAAAAGATGGTGTGTTCAGAGCACTTCAAATACCAATAGCATCTTGGGATAATACTACCAATAAATATTATATACAGAAGATAAACAATTGTTTTTTTTTTATGTTGAAACTGGTGACCAATTATTATTTGAAGTCAAACAATTGTACTATTTTATGTAATTTTCACAATGTCTAGACAAGATATAGTTATTGAACTACACAGACCAGCTCGTCGTAACTACAAACGACTATCTGTGGTAACAAAAGGAATTGATGATCTATGGCAGGCAGATTTGATTGAAATGAACACAGGAAATTTGAAAAATCTTAAGAGAAATCATGGTTTTAAGTATTTGCTTACTGTAATAGACACTTTTAGTAAAATGCTTGGGCTATTCCCCTGAAATCTAAAAAAGGAGCTTGTGCCACTGAGGCCTTAAGTTTGTTTTTGAACAAGACAGAATACCTCATCATTGACAGACAGAAATAGGAAAATAATTTTACAATTCCGCATTCACCAAATTAATGGTCCAGCATGATATTACACATTATTCTACTTAGTGATTTGATTGAGAGATTCAACAGGACATTAAAAAATCATATGTGGAAACAGTTTAGTTTGCAGAATAACTATAGGTGGGTAACAATTTTATCTCATGTTGTTCATAATTGCATTAATTCTATACATTGAACCATGAAGCCTGCTGAGGTAACGAAATTTAATGAGGCATACTTGATTTCCACTGTTAACTGTCCCAAATATCAACATACAACCAAGAAACCGAAGTACAAAATAGGAGATCAAGCAACGGTTAGCAAATTTAAACACCATTTTGAAAAAAGGGTTTTACTAAAAATTGGAGTACATAGTTGTTCTTTGTGGTTGAAGTCTTACCAGGGACCAGGTATACATATATAATAAAAGACAATTGCAATGATATATTGAATTGAAGATTTTATGAAGAGGAACTTAGCAATACTAAATACCCAGATACATATCTTATTGAGAAAGTATTACGTAGAAAAATATGAACTGGCTGGGACTTCCAGAAAAAAAGTTGGATTACCACAGACCAAATAATTCTATGAAAACAACATGGAATGTGGTAAGAAGTTTGCCTGATTTACTTGAAACTAGAAAGAAAAATGGTGAGCTGCTCTCTGACAATCTCAGATGCCTCGTTGTAGGTCCATCTGGTTGTGGAAAAACTACACTACTTGTTGATAATTTTCTGCTTGCTCCCAATTGGTTAGACTGGAAGAACAGGCATTTGTATATATTTTCAAAAAGTTTGGAGCAACCAAAATACCAGCAGCTGATGAAACTGTATGAGAGACTGGGCATAGCTACCTTTAAATCAGAAATAAAACCACTTGACAATTGTTATGAAAACTCAGTTGTAGTCTTTGATGTAATTTTAGAAAATCAAAATGAAGTACGTAATTTTTTTACTCAGGGTCGTCACTGGGAAATAGACTGTTTTTATCTAGGTCAGGCTTATTCTAATATTACCAAACAGTTACTTCGTGATAATACAAATCTTGTTTGTCTGTTTCGTCAGGACCACACTAATCTTAATCATGTATATAATGACTAAGTAGGAGGAGATTTAAACCACAGTCAATTTTCAAACTTCTGCTCTTCCGGTTGGAACAAAGAATATTTGGGATTTGCTACAATTCATACGACTCAAAAACCAAACAATAGAAAATATAGAAACAAAATTAAGAATGTTATAAATGTTGAGTCATTATAAGATACGTTGTGACGTTATAAATAAGCTATACACAAAAATGACAAAACATAAAATTGAAGACAATCTGAAATTTTGTGACTATCTGGCCAAAAGATTTAAAGACTGGAAATCGGAAAATAGAGGATACTATGAACAACACAAGCGTCAGGATCAACAAATTATATTGATGCTATCAGTGGTCTTGGTAGATAAATTAAGGGTGTCACAGAACAAAATAAGAATCTCATGAATGAGCTAGTGCCTCTTGCCGCTAGAAATTATGCAGATTTTCCTCCTACACCACTATCCAGTATTCATACTCTTCTAGTACTCCAACAACCACCTACCAACGACCAGAAAGAAATGAATTTCATCCCTTGGGAAGAGATTACCTGAGTATTGGGAAATTTGACAAAGATGAAGTGTTTGGATTATATCCAAGCATGGAACCTAATGAGGAAGTAGTTTGGAAAATTGGAAAATCAAAAGTTACATTTCAAGCAGATGACGTAAAAGTCATTTTCGGTGGAGCAAATAGGTGGTCTAGATATCCTGGCACTGTGGGACTGTCGGAACTCATCACCAAGAAACATCCTAGTGATTATACAGATGAAGATTACCAGAGTTACTCAGAAATTTTAATATTTTCTGATGCTCTATACCAAAACAACGATGCTAGTCAGAATAGAGTTAAATCAGTGGGATAAATACAAGAATTTGATTAAACCTGTATGGAACCAAATTAAAACTGGTAGTGGCATTAAACCTCTACTCAAAGAGTTTGTGTGAGTGGATGATGTGAGAAAACTCATAGATTGATTGTTGGTCATAGCAGGAGAGGAAAATGCTGGCATTAATAAATTCTATAACGAAAAAATAGGCATTGTGGATATGATTAGTGCTAAACTAGCCAATTTTATTGTAAATGACAGTAAAGGCATAGAATACCTAATTAAAATTATTAATACTCTACCTCCCAAATACTGGAAAGGTCAGGGTTTAGTTAATGACATTATTAACAAACTTCCTTTCGAAATGCACTTAGCTGGTTACCAATACTGTGGTTCAGGGACTAAACTAGAACAGAGACTGGAGAAAGGAAACAAAGGAATTAATCCTTTGGATACAGCTTGTAAAGACCATGACATTGCCTACAATACTCACAATGACCCTAGTGCTCGTCATAAGCTAATCAAAAATTGGAGCAAGTAGCATTTGGAAGACTAATCAGGAAAGATCCTTCATTAGGTGAAAAAATAGCAGCAATACGTCTAGGATCCTTAGACAGTCTCCTCACCAAAAAACAACAGGAGAAGAAAAAATCTTTTTTGAGTAAGGGTCATGGAATGAAATTAACTCTTAGTACACCTCAGTTGAAAAGATTGCCGAGTTCCAGAAAAAAAAAAACTTTTGGTTTCATATTCAGTATTCCATCTATTTTAGCAGCTCTAGGTGCTGTGGGGAGTCTAGCAGCAGGTAGTGCAGCTATAGCAAAAACAGTAATTGACGCAAAGAAGAACAAAGCTGAACTAGAAGAGCAAGAACGCCATAATCTCTCAATGGAGAAGGAAGGCAAGGGTATTAATGCTTTGAGAAAATATAAGAAGAAAGAACCATTATCCAACTATGAAATTGAAAATTTGATTAAATTACTGAGAATTAAACACTTCAAAGGTGTTTTCATGTCAGATTCCTTACCCTTCAAGGGACCATATAAAAAAGTGTGGTGTAGTCAATTTAGATAGTTTCAAAAAATCAAGGCACCTACTGGATATGTTATTACAAACAACCTAAAATAGCTTTTGTTTTTGATTCTTTCGGTGGCGTACCTTCATTATTATTGTGACGATCGTATCCAGGGTTTTGAGGATGTAAATTGTGGTCACCTATGTGTTTCAATGCTGGCCTTCTTATCTGAAATAAATAAAGCATCAATTGAAGATTTTCAGAAAGCATTGTGGCACCTGAAGCATCATGGGAGTATTCCATCTCACTAGTGAGACTTCAATACTAAAACTTATCTTACACAATGATATTATCTATCCTAAATCTATAGCTCTACGTGCTTTCTACAGTATGTATCTTATTCCTAATATCACAGAACACAATAATAGGGTTGCAGTAGAAAATGAAAAAAATATTATTACTCCTGGTCAGTATAATGTATCAATATTACAAGCTCATCTGCCTAGAGGTGTGTTACTATCACAAAACTCTGTTACACATAGAGTGAAATTAGTTTCTGCAAGTGAAACAGTTGATCTGGGTACACTTGGTAAACTACTAGGTTTTGAGAATAATACAAAAACTTGAGCCTACCATCAAACACACAGGTGACAATATTCCAAAATTCTTGCCCATAGAGACTTTGAATATTCATTGTAATGTATCAGAAGGAATGATTACTAATTCTGATGGCAGCATAGGTAGTCACAAACAAACTGGAATCATAGCAACTTTCAAACCAAATTCTGAGTTCATGGAGCCTATCACCTACACACCAACCTCACCTATCTATTTTCCAGTATCCCACAATCGTATAGACCACATAAGAGTTAGTAGTAACCAACGAAAAAGGCCAAGTAGTAGATTTTGCAGATGCCTCCACAACAGCAATCATAGAAATTAATATATAAAATAACCATTAACATCGAGCATATTGAAAGTTATGAATTACAATCTTTTCCTCCCGATCGTCGTACATTTGCTAATCTCAATGAACCCAATAGTGAAATTGAATTTGATGTGTATGTGTGTGACAGTTTTGTAAAGGGTGTTTTTTTAAGAGTGATAGAACTTCCGATAGGGATCGCTGTCATTTGTTTTGTTTTGATGACATGTTGTTTTGTCATTTCATATCAGTGAGCATTGGCAAATGATCATGGAAAGACTGACGCCTCAACAACGTTTACAAATTGTGGAAATATATTTCCAAAATCAATTTTCTGTTCGCCAAATGTATAGACCACTTCCGAAATATCGTTGCTGTCAGTGAATTGGCCTCCCAAGATCATGTGACCTAACACCACTGGATTATTTTCTTTGGGATATCTAAAGTCTCTGGTTTATGCTGATAAACCAGCAACAATTGACGCTTTGGAAGCCAACATAACTCGTGTTATTAACGACATACTTCCCCAATTACTTGAAAGAGTGGTTCAAAATTGGACTGAAACACAATTGGCTTCAAACTTATTTTTTTATGTGTTTTATTTCAATTCAAAGTTTTATCACTCTAAAAAAACACGCTATACATCCTCACAGGGCTGACTTGTATATTAAATTTGAAGTAGTAAAAAATGAAAATAATGAAGCATTTCCTCCTGGTGCGAACATAAAACTAGTAGATAATTTTGTACCACACTTGTTCCCTCAAGTAGAAATTATATAACATGGTACTGTGATAGATAGAATAAATAGACTATCCTGGTATTACTTCTACAGCCATAGGAACACTTAAATTTTCCAAAGTAGATAGAACATATTACCAAGCAGGAGGATTTGAATCAGGAACCAAAATTCTGACCAAAAACCACGCAGTACTATTTCCCGTGCGTCTGCTGCCAGGTTTCTTCTTAGACTACAAAGGCATCATATGGAAAGGTGGTTCGAGAATTACTTTTCGTAGGACAGCCAATTATGATAATGCTCTTGTGCTTTACAGTACCTTAAATGCAGATGGTACAACATTTCCCAACACCCTACCTGAAGCAGCCAAGTGTATTATCATGACCATGGAGTTAAGAATACCAGTAGTAGAATACGAAACTAATTATGCTCTCAAATACAAAGCAAATATTCTGAAAAATCCAGAAGTTCCTATTGGATTTTACTACCAGTGTGTCCGAAAACCAGCCTCTGGTGGACATTACGAATTTGACATCACTAATCAATTCAGTAGTATACAGTATGATATGCCACATTTTGTAATTGTGTTGTTAAAGACTGGGAGAGAGAACAGTCAAGAAAAAGATTCCAGCAAATTTGATGATTGCAAGATTAAAAATATTTATCTTAAAAATGGACGTAATGAGATTTTCCCTCGTGAAAATTATAATCTGGACATAGCACAAAATGATTTTCTTAAATTATATGACGCTTACAGTGCTTACAAGAAAGTAACTGAAGGAAACATAGATGTATACTACACTCCTAGTGAATTAAAGGCACACAGACAAATGTTTGTTAAAATAAAAGAAGTGGTAGTCGATGATAGAACAAATATCAAAATTGTATGTGAATTCCAAAAGCCTCTGCCTGACAACACTTTATGTACTGTTATTCTTATTGCAGAGAAGACTTTTGTTTACAATTTTAGTTGCTATTACTATACCACAATATTACTGTCTGATCTAAATTTTTAACTCTGTTCTAACAATACTACAGGATACATTAAAATATTTATTTTTCTTAATACTAAATAGTCAAAATACATATAAAATTTATAAGCAAAGCAGACTGTCTCAAAATAACTAGTAATCAAGTAGTCAGTAGTTTTCATATCTAAAAAAAAAACTACCTTGGCACCATTCTCAAGACTAACCACCTGGCAGTAGAGTTGTTTGAAGCATAAGTTAAATACACTCTCAACCAATCAACAGGGGGTCACGTGACACTGGGAGTAGAATATTCCCAAGCTAGATATTCAAGAATGTTAATCATCATGGTAGTCAGAATATTTTCGGAACAGCTCTAGCTGACTGCGAGAGTCTAGCTAGTGAGTCTATCGACAGCGAGGAGCGTGAGGACGAGGGTCCGCGATTGTTGCCGGGTTGGAATGACTTCAGTAGCTCGCTTGTTGATTGGCTGCTTCGGAAGTTGTGACTCGCTCCCAAGCTGCAAATGCACAACAGTCAGGGATGTTATGTAGATAATCTTACAATACGAGGATTTTAGAATTCGTAGCATGATTAGACAATTTGCTACGCCTATGAATTAGCTAAATCCACCAAAAGATATGAAAATATAGCTTAATTTTAGCCCAAGTAGGCTATGGTATCAAACGAACTTGTCCGCAGAATGCCCAAACTCTTCTACTGTTTTGTTATCTTCCATATTAACGACATTTATTATTATTATATTTTTGTAATATTATATATTGATTGATTGATTTGGTGTCTTCAAGTCCACGTTATGCACAGGAAGGCTAATTTGGACTGGACCTACAGTTTTAAAGTGGGGTCGAAACCACTATGTGCCTCCACCGGGTATCGAACCCTGGACTCCTTGATTACAAGGCGACGGCGCTACCACTATGTCATCGGGGAAGCACTATAATGTTATATATATTATTTTACTTTCTCTTGGTATGCATTTGGAGAGCGAAGAAATTTGTTTTTGTTAACCAATCAAAATTCACAATATTAATTTGAAGACTCGTGAAAAATAAGTCATTGTTTAAGTAAGTAGAAGGAGAGATTGATTGATTTAGTTTATTTTACTTTGCGTTTTGTGCCTCTTGGCTAATTTGCGAAGATGGGGATAAGTGATGAAATGATGAAATTGATGAATGGACATTCACAAACAACCAAGCCCGAGCGGGATTCGAATCCGGGACCCTTGGCGTCGCAGCGCGATGTGCTAACCACTCGGCAACAGTGTCCGGCAAGTAAGTAGGAGGAGAGAGTAATATATAGTTGAAACACTTTGTTGCGTCAAAATCTCGTGATTTCTTGATATTACGCTACCCAAGTTTGCTTCATTATGAAGATTTATACTCTGTCCCATCTATATCAGTAGCAAGGCCGCGCGCATAGTGGCAAAGAGGGGGGGGGGGGGGGTCGAGTGGGAAGAGCGAAGCCGTACACTCGAAGGCTGTAGTCACGTTTTTCCCTCCACACATTTAATTTGCTCTCACGTGTTCATTGGTGGAGGCGTCACTACCTGCGCAGAGACTTGCTTTCGTTCGCTTGCTGCACATATAGTAGAGACAGGGTATAGTTCGCAGTATGTTACAGTAGGATTAGATGATTGTATGTGTTTGTGTTGTCATGTTTGCCTGTTTGGAGTCGCGAGAAAGTAAAAAGTGTTGATTGATTGGTTTATTTCACTTAGCTCTTCTCCCATTATTGGTTAATCTCAAAGTTGAAAATGAGTGATCATGATATGATGAAATTGTTGAAGTGACCGTCACAATGAAGACCTATACCCAAACCAGGATTCCAACCCGGGACCCTTGACGTCATACCGCTGTGCTAACCACTCCGTCACGGAGGTAGGCAAAATAAAGTGTTACTGTACATTCAATGGCACAGTTTCAATATTTTGATCAGGTTGTATGAATTTCTTATTTTCAGTATCAAGCCCACAATCAGGTAACGGCTGATATTCTGCAAATTAGTCTTTCAGAACATTTTTAATCTAAAGGGTTTGAAGGCTTATACCCTGTCCCAGCTAACTGTGGAGCAAGGCCGCGCATAGCGTCAGAGAAGCGAGGGAAATCTATTGGCCAGAGAGAAGCAGTATACTCTGCTGGTAACTGCAGTAGCTTTCCCCCACTCCACGCAATTCCGTTCCTCTCACGTGTTCATTGGTGGAGCCGTCTCGCGTCACTACTTGCGCAGAGCCTTGTTTTCGTTTGCCTGCTACACAGTTAGCTGGGACGGAGTATAGAAATAACTTTATTCTTTACTGTTCCCAAACCTTAATGCACTTCGTATGATACAAGGCAGCGGTGGTGCCAGGGTTAATCATGAACGGGTGCTGAGGGGGTGCGGAATGCAATTTAGGGGTGCAGTGTTGAAAATAAAGAAAAAATAAACATAAATGCATGTTTTAGCCACTAAATCAAATTCTAATCAACTTTTAGTAGGCATCTATGACAATGTGCCAATGAAACTCAAGAATACTAGCAACTTACTTCATTTTTGCTTGATGTTAGCAGAACAACGACATGTTTCGAAATTTGAAATGAACGGCTTGTTCAAGGGAGGCCAATGACGTACGTGGATGACCGGAGAATATTTCTAATGAGAAGCAAGAACAGCGGTCTCACTTCAGTACCTAACATTCGGTGCTCAATGTGACGGCATGATGGTACTGTAAGAGTTAGCGTTTTTGGTTGAACATAGATTTTAAAAAAAGGGGTACTGGAGGGGGTGCGAAAAAAATGAAGGGGTGTGGAAACATCCCTTCTTCACACACCCCTGCCCCCGACCCTGATACAACGTTGTCATGAGTTCAGTTTTGTATTTTTTTTTAGCAATATTTTGATTTGTACTTGCTAGCACTTTTGCATGTGAATTGTACCGGGTGTTTCATAAATAATTGAGGAGCTACAAACATTTATTGCAAGTAAAGTATTGAACTTACGTTAATGAAACCAGTTCAGAACGAATGAGGAACGCATGCAATTTCTTTGCACACCAACAAATGTTCAATGTGTGCACCACGGGTGACACGGCACACATCGACACGATAGTCTCCTTCTTGCCACACTCGCATCAACATGACCATTTGTTTCGATGTGCTTCGAGCGCGAACAACTTTTGTTGGATTGGGTTCATCTTGAAACACCCATACAGTCCACTGCTGTTTACGTTCCGGCTCATATGCATATATCCATGATTCGTCACCTGTTACAATCTTATATACGTCTTTTGAAGCACCACGATTGTATTTATTGAGCATTTGTTTGCACCAATTGACGCGAGCGTCTTTTTGAGTTTTTGTCAAATTGTGTGGGATCCAACGAGAACATACCTTTCTCACAGCTAAATGATCACGTAATATTTTATATATGCTGGTGGAACTAATGCCTATGGTTGCCTCAATCTCACAGTATGTCACATGACGATCTTGCAGTATTAGGTTTTGCACAGCATCAATGTTTCCTTGAACAACAACTGATTTTGGACGACCTTCGCGAATCTCGTCGGTGAGCGAATGGCGGCCACGATTAAATTCGTTATACCAGCGTTTCACAGTGGCAAAGAAAGCAAAGAATGGGGCTTCATCGCCAAATGTGGAAGTAAGTTGATCGATGCACTCTTGTCTTGATAATCCACGTCGAAAATCGTAAAAAATCATCACACGAAAATGTTCACGAGTTAATTCCATTTTATTGTTGTCGCGCAATCTCCAAGGCAACATAAACAACACAAATGAAGCTATTGACAAAACATTTGAAGTACGTTATGGTCAATAATGCCAGACGATTCCGTACAAACGTCAAATCGCGCCTAACTTCAATCAGTGTTGCCAAGGCTCAAAATATAAATAGTGACCCTCGTATCGCTGCGATGATACGCTCCCTTAGGGCTGCATCGGTGAGACGAATACCCTGTATTTGATGAAACCCCACAAAGGAAGCCTCACTATGCAAGGTCCGGTGATCTTGGGGACCAAAACCTTGAACAAAACACTGTGAGTGATGTGGGTGATTTGAGTGTCGCCTAGCGGCAGGGATGTGAACACTCATCTTAACAAAACATACACTCACAAACTGTTTGCGTTCCTAGATAGTTCTGGACTGGTTTCATTAACGTAAGTTCAACAGTTTACTTGCAATACATTTCTGCAACACCTCAATTATTTATGAAACACACTGTTTTTAACGTCCCCAAAGAGAGAATAGTAAAAAGTGATGTTGCAGGAGAAACCCTCTTGCAGTAGTCTCTCTCATATTCTCACTCTCCACACACTCGGTCTGTGGTCGTCAACCAATTTCCCGCCGGAAGCCTTGATTAACGCGAAGGAAAGCTCCCAACGAAGACTTGTAAGTGCATTAGCTTCGATAATTACAACTTTTATCTTTCGCGATCGTCTCGGGGCATTTAACTTGTTGCAGTAGAAACCCAGAACTCCATCCCCCGCAAAGGGGTCGCTCGGAGCGTGTCTGGCTTCCACAGTTCACAGCCAACCTACTTCGTGCATTTTCTCGTGCAATGGTGTTTCTTAAGCTTGACTTGTGTCGCCTTTGACGTCATGAGGATAAATATCAGGAGGCGGAAGGAAGTAAAAAATCTTCGATATACAACTTTTTTCTGGACATCCCCGGTGGCGTAGTGGTAACAGTCCAGTCAAGGTCGGAACTTCCCCTTGCCTCCTCCACACCCCTGGCCCTCCAGGGTTGCCACACTACTTCTAAGCTGCTCAGTCGACACTTCACGCGTTCACGTATGCGGTTGATTTCGTCGGTTGAAATTGTTGCTTATTGGCAACACTGTAGGTAGGTGGCGTGACCTTGACTGGACTGTTTTCGTGGCGAGAGCTTTAGTAATAGTACGTTTTAAAAAAATGTTCTTCAGACAGTAAGACGTAAAGCAAATATTCTTAAATATACATTTTTTTTATGAAATGTAAACTACGAATCTATAAATATAACCTGCATAAGTTTACTTTGTTTCTTCATTTAAAAAACAAATATAGAATGTAAATATCAAAAATCATGGCATAAGAAAATATCGAAGGACGCACATAAAATGTCGCTTCTTGGTAGTGCGGGGGTGGGGACCACCAAACCACAATCACGCCTAGGCTAGGCTGTCTAACGTAACAACATCTAACTTTATTACACGCTTAATGTCACCTGTTGGTTCCAATGCGACAGAAGACTAGGTAGAGCGGCGAAAAGTGTGATATAGATCGTCTTTTGTTGAGTCAAGTTTAATGCATACTTTCGCCCAAGAGTTTCTGCTGCAGTCGGTATCGTCCGTAATAAGAGACGCAATTTACAACTTTCAGCTCCATATACAGGGTGTCATTAAAATGGTGCCCAGGGACCAGAGAAACGTATAGAGGACATGCAAGCAAACATATTTTCTCGGTAATATTTTTGTCGTTGGTGCGTCGTTTCGGTGCTACGAACGTTAAAAAATAATCCCCTTTTTGCCGCCTGTATGCTGACAACCCAACATAACATTAAATCGCAGCGGTGACGTCGCTTCGTGTTGTGAAACTGCGTGTGCCAGCGATGCAAGGATGTAGCGGCGAACGTGTTCAGTAACTCAAAGGGAAATAAAGCAAAGGTACGAAAACGATGGAAAACAAATAACGTATACAATGGAAAGTGATGGAAACTTACGTAGAAGGGAGAGAAACGGAACGTTGCCTCAAGCGTGCCCAAGGGCGGAACCAGAAATTGTTGAGGAGGGGGGAACGCCTACAATGACCAAGAGGTTTTGTTTTTAGTTAGCACAATTTCTTGCGCGCCTAAAAATTAGTTATATTATCACTTAGCCTACATGTCATTTATTTGCAATTCCTGATATGAATTTATTCTATCGACTTACTAAGGATAAAATACTCACACACACACACCCATAAAAAGTTCGAAATCTTAAATTTTGAACTTGCAAAAGAATTGGCAAAACATCTGCGACGATTATGCGGTCTAATACTGCATTTGTAGTTATATATGAAGTAAAAGTTGAATTTTGTCATCGAAAGGACATGCCACAGAATGCTTGACAGAATATCTACAAGTCTAATCGGATACATGCGAGTAAGTGGAGATGAAAACTCTGCTTACTCAATCGTATTTTTCGACACAGTATGTCTATTGACTATGCACTCTGTATCGGATTTTTGATCGAAGCGTCGACCACGAACCACGTTGGTTGAATTCTAGGAGCGTATCTGCGAGGTTTTAAACATTTTATGGATACACTTGAAGTTGCTGAACATCACACCTCCATTCTCCTTGTAAGCCTTCGTTCTTGTACCGTTTACGTTTCACTAAGCTCTCTCTCGTCCAAGCGGCCGTTCCCACACATGGAGGGAAGCCTGCAGTAGATTGTGTGGACTCTTGCGTTTCCAGGCAGACAGAAATTGGCTTGACATTTCGCTTCGATTGATCTTTCCGCGTATTTCTCGAGGCTTAGGCCTGTCTGCTGGGCACCTCAGTGAATTTTTTATTTATTTACATTTTACTTGGGATTACCGCTAAGCAGTTTTTCCCATATCTATTCACCTCAGTGAAAATTCTATTAAATTTTCAACAGGAAGCATCTTATGAGAAACTCCAGTGCCATCTTTTGCGAAGAAAGAGAGTTATTTGTAAATCAACCATGAGACCAACGGCATTGTATATAGCTGAAGCAGTCTACCGTCTCAAGCAATTTAAAGCTCCGTACGTCATACCGAAACGACCTACCACAACAGCGCATTGGAATTTAGGCAGTTACTTTCGGCAGTTACTAATATATTTTAGCCTGGCGATAACGATCAGATGGGATAATATTTTACAGTATCTAAATCTGATTAAAAATATTATACATATGTGAATGAGGACGATGGCAACTCTCCGAAAGCTGGTAAGAAAAAGATTAGACTATTTGAAATCTAAGAAATAATTGATGTTTATGGTGAATGATTACTTTAATTAACCTCTACTATGCCGAAGTGAAGAAAATGCCTCAAATATGTGTGGATCAACAGCAGAGGTTCGTGGCTATTGCCACGAAAGAGATAGGCGTAAATATTTTAGAACTGGCTGCTTGTTGATCGGGTGGTACTAATGCTAATGAGAGCATTACAGAATGACTCATCTCTATTAATTTCTGGTCATTGGACACAGCCGTCTCGCGCATGGTCATTTGCTGCAAGGCCTGGATCCTCCGCTGTGTCGGATATGTATTGTTCTTTTGAGTGTTGGGAATATTCTTGAATGTGCCGATTTTACTTTGACAGAGTTTTTTACCTTACCATTGATTTATCATTCATGCTGGGAGATGATGGCAGCGTTTTAGCCGATGTTTTAGGCTTTTTGAAAAGAGCGAGCCTCTTACACTGATTCTGAGGAAGTTTTTAGACTATTCTTGCATTTTTTTAATGTGCTGTGTTTATCGTGTACAAATCATTTTATCAACTTGCACTTTTAACCTTTTTCCAGGGAATCTTTACACCCCTTTAAGGTTTTAAGTAATAATTTTTGCTCGTATACCCAGGTTGGTTCATGTGGCCGACGCTCATTCATTGGTTGTACGCGTATTACGTGGCTTTTCATTCTCTCATCCGATTGGATAGCAATTACAAGAATAGAATAGAATGGTCTTTATAAGCAGGAGTGTTTCGGCCTCCTGGGCCGTTCTTACAACCAACCCTTGTCAAAGATACAATAAATGAATAATAATAAAAAAAACACATTGATCATGATAATACAATAATAAAATTATACATTGAATTGATAAGTATAAAAGATAAGTAATAAGTCTTCAGTAGTTCATTGTGTGTGCGCGGGAGGAGGGGGAGGTGTTAGGTATGCATTGCGTGATGTGTAAGTGCAGGTGCAATTGTTTACATATGAAGGTTAATGTAGTTGTTGGGACAATAGTAAGTTGTTTAGTTGTTTCTTAAAACTTTGATGGCAAATAATGTTAGTCAATGGTGCAGGCAGTTTATTCCATTCACTTATCCCTGTAACAATGAAGGACTTGTTATAGGTGGCGGTTTTATGTTTGGGGATTTTTAGATTGTGTTTCTCGTGGGGGGACAATCTTTTTGCCAGAAAGAGAGGAAATTCCTCTAGAGCTTCCACATATATGTAAAAGAACTAGACTTATTTTGATAGATGGTGGCCTCCCTGATGGATCAGTGGTAGCGTCGTCACCTTGTAATCAAGGGGTCCCGGGTTCGATACCCGGTGGAGGCACATAGTGGTTCGGATCCCACTTTAAACTTTAGGTCCAGTCCCAATTAGCCTTGCTGTGCATAAAGTGGACTTAAAACACCAACTCAATCAATAAATCAATCATTAATAGATGGTGAAGAGAGTGGTGAGACTGGAGTGAATGTGCTTGGATTGTATGTGTGTGTGTGTGTGCACAGTGTACTAATATAGTCGTTAGCACAGCACGCTACGACGCCAGGGGTCTCGGATTCGAATCCCAGCGTAAGAATGGATGTTTTTTGTGAGTGCCCCTTGATCAGTTTAATCATATTACTCCTCATCGCCTCGAGTAGCCAAACTAGCAGAAAAGCGACGGTTAATAAAAAAAATCAAATCAAACCGATGTGGGTGGGGGCCGTAGAGAGAGAGACACAAAATAAATGATTGCCATTTATTCTCTTTTTTTCTATGTGCGTGTGTGTTCGAAGGTAGAGCCCCTGATTTCGTATCCAAGATAAGGCATTCGTTGTAGATGCCAGATCATGAATTACATCACGTATTCACTTACTCATAGTCGTGATTAAACTAGGGTGAATAGACGTCACAGGAGTGAAAGCGTAAGGTGCAATTTTCATGCAAACTCTTATCTCTAGCGTCCCGATCTTTGCCAATTGATTTCTGACCATATCACACTTCAAGTCTCTACGAATATCAGCGAGCTTCACCAGTTGATCAGAATTCATCCTGATTTTTGAGAAGAAATCGGATCAATTAGCCTTCATAGACTGAACAAAGAACGAAAATCCCTTGCAAGATTGGTTTACCCTCTTCGTTCTTTTTCAGTTATTTCTTGGATAACTGAACGCGTCATCTAGGGATGGACAATATCGGAAATTTTATATCGCTATATATCGTCACACGATATGATAGGATATTTTTTCCGTATCGTGATATCGGCGATACATCGTCTCCACATCTATCGCAAAATATCCTTACGATATATCGTTGACATGATATATATCGCCAAAATATCGTGATGATATATCGCGAAAATATCGTAACGATATATCGTCTAGTTGAAACCACATAATCGCCAGTCGCAAACCCATTCAATGCTGCACATGACCCATCTTGGTCTCAAATGACAGATTAACATAGCAACAGTCATCGGGCGTCTAATTATGACCTTCGAGAATTTCTTACGTATGTTTCTGACCCAAAAATGGCATTCCGGAAAAATTTCAACGTTGTCTTCCGCCATTGTTTAACTCGCCCACTCACTCTCTAGAATTCTAAAATCCGAATGTCTATGGCTGCAGCATCACAAAACGTCCATGTCTTCCTATCCTGGGCAAGATCAATCCAATCTTTTCCATCCCTACCGACTTGCTTTAGGTCCATCTCAACGTTATCCTTCCATCTTCGTCTTAGTCTCTTACCATCAGGTTTCTCAACAAGAATCCTGTAAACTCTTCTTTCCTCTCCCATTCGTGCCATTGATTAATTAATGTAATTTCCTGTATGGAGTAAACTGATAAATGTTAAGCATTGAAAAATATATGAATAGGCGAGGCTTTATAATGTAGAAAGTCTGATGTAAATATCTTTTCAGCCGTGATATTTTGGGTTGCACGACTTTTGAATCACTCTGTATATAAACTTATTTGTGCTTTCTCCCGCAGCTGAAGAAAGAGAGATTTCAGTGCCCCATTAAACAGGAAAACACTGAGCATTGGAGTGCAAAGTATTGAGTTATTGCGTCATCCGTGTTCCTGGAATGAAAATCTCCCCGATCCACCCTCGCGTCGTAGGCGTCACGGTAATTCGAGCATCCCACGCTTTAACGATCTGCGTCGGGGCGCTTGCCACGAGGCGTCTCTTCTGAATTCTCAAGTGAGCGGCAACCACCGGCTGTCAGCTGCACACGTGGGTCTCATCTTTGCGTCCTCAGCCCGAATGTTTCCTTACCTTTCCTCCACATGCAGGGCCGCTGTCTGGGCGGGCAATTTAACCCCATGGCAAAACCTTTTTACTACATTGGTGGCTGGATGCTTCGTAGTGTTCGAATACAGAGGGTGGGAGATTCAAATCTTTCTTCTCAAACATTTACATGTTGTAACCAGATACAGGCACAAACACATGCGATATTCAATCAAACCTTACCGGATTTGTTTTACCTCGGAACAGCGAGTAGGAGGTAAATGGTGGAAAGTACAACTCACACGTGGACAGGCAAAATACTAGTCAAGTCACAAGAAACAACAGTTAGTTTTATAGAACAAGGGATCCGTCCTCTATTGGCACTCTCGAGTGTTGCCAGATCCTAATCCAAGTTCCTTTCTCTCTTTACTACTCCGATATTACTAAGACAAAAAGTAGTATAACCTATCTGGTTATAATGTATTTTTTTAAAAGCTTATTTACTAAGCTACACTCTGTCCCACCTATCTCTGGAGCAGGCGAACGAAAACAAGTTTCTGCGCAAGTATTAACGCGAGAATGCTTCAACAATGAACACGTTAGAGGAACGGAATTGCGTGGAGGGGGAAAGCGCCTGCAACTACCAATCTTCGAGCAGCGTGCAATGCTTCGCTCTGCCCAACCGATTCCCCCTCTCCTACCGCTATGCGCGGCCTTGTTTCAGAGATATCTGCAACAGGGTGTATACAGAATACTCTGGCCCAAAAACCTGTTGAGCGAGCGAAAGAAAACGAGTCTTCTGCGCAATTAGTGTCTCGAGGGCGGGAGAGGGGAAGATGTGTCAGTTACCAGCCATTTGCACCAACGCACTGCTTCTTGCGGCCCACTCGCTTTCTCCCCTTCTTTACGGTTATGCGCGGCCTTTCTCCACAGATTCCAGGAACAGAGTACAAAAACGTTAAGTGTATTATAGTGTGTCATGAAGGCACGTTTCTTTTCATTCTCCATTTTGACTATGTGGAAGTGGTGAGATTGGCACCACCCTCCGCCAGCTTTTACCCCACAGGGTAACTTACCCCTCAGTTACCCATTGATTAGAAACGGCGAGTCCAGGTGTCGCTTTATGTAGGGACACTTTCGGAAAATAAACCACCCATCCCGAGAATTGAACCCATGTTCCCCGCGTGATATTCAGTACGCTCTACCTTCTGGACCACTGCGATTACATGATCAAAGTAGAAGCCAGTTTAAATGGTTTCAGTATACTAACATTCAGTGCTCGTAAAGTTACTTTTCAAAATTAACTGAGTTACAGTTACTCTCTAAAAAATAATAATGTTTGATATTTCACGAATTACAAAATTACAACAATGGCAAGTTGGTCAGACACAGCAAAATTTACGTTAATGGTTACAAATAACGTAAATTTTGTACTGTTTTTCACCAACTGTTGTAACTTTGTTATCCATGGAAGATCAAACTATTTTTTTTTACAGACACCCCTCACACAATACATTCTGTGTTGTAAGTATAGAATTTTCTTTATGTCCACCGTCAGAGATGTTGGGTCTCAATTTTTAAAATAAAATCTAGCATTTTCAAAGAGCTATAACTGAAAAAAAAAATATCGGAGTTCAAATATTTTCCGCTAAAAAAAAGTAGAACTCTGATAGTTCGGTCCTTCCCTGCTAAAAAATCCTAAAGTTTGTTTTTGTTAATAAGCGAGTATTATTTTTCACCATAAATTTTAGCCATTTACCTTAGAGATGGTAAAGAAAAGTACAGGACATAAAAAAATTAACCTTGACAGGTACTGAAAACAATATTTTTACCCCAGCTTTTTATAGTTTTTCTTAGGCGAGTTGTTATTTATCGCAACTGTCAGAGAAGGTCATTTTTGAAAAAAAAAAAAAACATTTGTACCATTTGATATGGATTGACATACGAGGGTTTACCCAAAAGAAACGGGATTTTTTAAAAAAAAGCCATGTTTTTTTTTACAAAACAACCTTATCACCTTCAAAGTTCTCCCCCTACATTTGTCCAATCTTTGATTCCATTCTTGGAAACTCATCTGTTGTGATGGCTGACAGCTCCTTCCTCGTTTTTTTCTTCACCTCTTCTATGTTGTCAAATTGCTGTCCCTTCATGTCCCCCTTCATTAGGGAGAACAAAAAAAGTCGCACGAAGCGAGGTCAGGTGAGTAAGGGGCGTGGGGCAAGAGTCATATGCTGTTCTCTTACATCGGCCATAACAAAAAACTAGGTGCGAGCGAAACTGCTTTTACGAAAAAAACAAGAAAAAAAAACCACCCTGACCAGAGACAACCTTCCCCAGCGAAGCCACTGAGTGTACTGAATTCAAAATGAGTTGTTCGACGCTTGCCTAGCGGGAAAAATTCGTACTATGGATGCTCCGCCCAGCGCAGCGCTATTCCGTTTTTTTTGGTACTCCTCGTATACGTCATTTGTTAATCAGGTAAAATAAAATATATATTCGAATTTACTTGACTAAAAGTACATTCAGTATTCTTTCTACTCTCGTTGTCGCAGCGGAAAGTCCTAAGTTCGAGTCTCGACTTTGTTGTTGTCACTTCGTCAATTCCATCTTTCACCCTTTCTTCGTGATTAATTTCAAGGGCAGAAAAACTATGTTGAATTACCAAATACAAAAATATGCGATTATTTTCACTCTATTTACTTATGTGAATTTAAAATCAGATTTTAATAAACTTGCAACTTGACCATGTTCGCGAATGTATACGTCTGCTATGCTGTATTATGGGGCAATTTGGTAATCGTGTTTATCCAAGTTCTTGCACATGCCTTTGAAGTTTTGGAATAAAATTCAAAGGTTACGTTTGAGTTAACGTCTGTACTCAACGCAGAATTCTGCATTATCAATAGGCTAACGATTTCGGGGAGAAGGATCAACGCCTTCTTTTAGGTAAGGCCTACGCAGACTCTCCGCGGACATGCAACGTCATCAGTGGTAGGCGATGGGTCAGCATCACGGTCGGAAATATGGGGTTTTACATTTTGTGCACAGACACCAAAACACTATGTCAGATTAGAGACATTTGCCATTGTAATGCTGATACCGTGTTGTGGTCAAGTACCACTACTGATGACATTGCATATAAGCGAATAGTCTCTGCGCAGGCCTTGCATAAAGAAGGTGTTGGAAAGATTCGACTCAAGTGTTCAGTCTCCATTTTTAGGACGATGTAAATTTAGAAGATTTACGTAACGATTTGCAGTCTTGTTGGTACAGTCACAGGCAATAAAAACGGAACACATAGATCCTGAAATCCTGACTTCCCTGCACAGCGTTGCGTGTGTTGCCTAACTCGACGGCGGTGTCAGAACTTGGCACTGAAAATTTGCTTTTAAAATACACTCATCGCCTTAGCCTTAGGCAACACACACACAAAGTAGAGAAGCGAGTATTTCAGGATCTAGGTGTCCAATTTTTATTGCCGCTGACTGTACCTGGAATGCTTGCGTCGCAGCCTGCTGGCAGGCAATTCGTCATATAAAGCTCATTCCGCATGAAAGAACGAGGAAACCTTAAGTGGAATATCATGTTTGCGATTCAGTCTAGCAAGTTATAGGTTCCCCTACGACCATGGACGTCCGGAAAGGGGACAAAGGGAGCCACGCCCATCAGGAAAAGAACGCCAGCCTAAAATTATATATTTCACACAGGTAATTTCATTCAGTTAATAATTATAATGACATTGAAGGAACATGATAGAAAAAATAATGTCTGCTTTGAACTACCCTTCCATAAGAATTACAACAACAAAACGAATCTTAACCCTTCGGCGGGGCGTTGGTGGACTTTGTTACCCCACAACCTTTTTTTCTTATCTTTTTTCCGGTGTCTAGACCAGAAAGGTTACATAATTTAGAACTGCATAATTTGTATTCATGTCCAGATATTATTAGAATAATTAAATCAAGAAGACTTAGGTGGGCAGGCCATGTGGCACGAATGGTAGAGGAAAGAGGAGTTTACAGGATTCTTGTTGGGAAACCTGATGGTAAGAGACCTGTAGGAAGACCAAGACGAAGATGGAGGGAGAACGTTGAGATGGACCTAAAGGAAATCGGTAGGGATGGAAAAGAGTATATAGATCTTGCTCAGGATAGAGACAGATGGAAGATCTTGTCTTGCTGCAGCCACGAACCTTCGGGTTTAAGAGGGTTAGAGAGTTAGTTAGTTTTTAGTTCTAGACCAGAATTGTTAAAGGTCCAAGAACCCATAAATTCTAATGTGTTCCGCAACAGGACAACCTTTTTCCTCTCACAATTCGAATTCGGTCCAAGTTGCGTATTGGTTCATTGAAAAAAAAACAAAAAAAGGTTCCTGGTCCGTATTTAAATTGATGCGGAAAGAACTTTTGCTGGACCGTATTTATATTAATCCGCATTGAAATACTTTAAACATAAGAAAAAGTTCTTGGACCGAATTGCAATACTTTAAACATAAAAAAAGGTTCTTGGACCGAATTGAAATACTGTAAACATAAAAAAAGGTTCTTGGACCGAATTGAAATACTTTAAACATAAGAAAAAGTTCTTGGACCGAATTGAAATACTTTAAACATAAAAAAGGTTCTTGGACCGAATTGAAATACTTTAAACATAAAAAAAGGTTCTTGGATCGAATTGAAATACTTTAAACATAAAAAAAGGTTCTTGGACCGAATTGAAATACTTTAAACATAAAAAAAGGTTCTTGGACCGAATTGAAATACTTTAAACATAAAAAAAGGTTCTTGGACCGAATTGAAATACTTTAAACATAAAAAAAGGTTCTTGGACCGAATTGAAATACTTTAAACATAAAAAAAGGTTCTTGGACCGAATTGAAATACTTTAAACATAAAAAAAAGGTTCTTGGACCGAATTGAAATACTTTAAACATAAAAAAAGGTTCTTGGACCGAATTGAAATACTGTAAACATAAAAAAAGGTTCTTGGACCGAATTGAAATACTTTAAACATAAAAAAAGGTTCTTGGACCGAATTGAAATACTTTAAACATAAAAAAAGGTTCTTGGACCGAATTGAAATACTTTAAACACAAGAAAAAGTTCTTGGACCGAATTGAAATACTTTAAACATAAAAAAAGGTTCTTGGACCGAATTGAAATACTTTAAACATAAGAAAAAGTTCTTGGACCGAATTGAAATACTGTAAACATAAAAAAAGGTTCTTGGACCGAATTGAAATACTTTAAACATAAAAAAAGGTTCTTGGACCGAATTGAAATACTTTAAACATAAGAAAAAGTTCTTGGACCGAATTGAAATACTGTAAACATAAAAAAAGGTTCTTGGACCGAATTGAAATACTTTAAACATAAAAAAAGGTTCTTGGACCGAATTGAAATACTTTAAACATAAAAAAAAGGTTCTTGGACCGAATTGAAATACTTTAAACATAAAAAAAGGTTCTTGGACCGAATTGAAATACTGTAAACATAAAAAAAGGTTCTTGGACCGAATTGAAATACTTTAAACATAAAAAAAGGTTCTTGGACCGAATTGAAATACTTTAAACATAAAAAAAGGTTCTTGGACCGAATTGAAATACTTTAAACACAAGAAAAAGTTCTTGGACCGAATTGAAATACTTTAAACATAAAAAAAGGTTCTTGGACCGAATTGAAATACTTTAAACATAAAAAAAGGTTCTTGGACCGAATTGAAATACTTTAAACATAAGAAAAAGTTCTTGGACCGAATTGAAATACTGTAAACATAAAAAAAGGTTCTTGGACCGAATTGAAATACTTTAAACATAAAAAAAGGTTCTTGGACCGAATTGAAATACTTTAAACATAAGAAAAAGTTCTTGGACCGAATTGAAATACTGTAAACATAAAAAAAGGTTCTTGGACCGAATTGAAATACTTTAAACATAAAAAAAGGTTCTTGGACCGAATTGAAATACTTTAAACATAAGAAAAGTTCTTGGACCGAATTGAAATACTGTAAACATAAGAAAAGGTTCTTGGACCGAATTGAAATACTGTAAACATAGAAAAAGGTTCTTGGACCGAATTGAAATACTTTAAACATAAAAAAAGGTTCTTGGACCGAATTGAAATACTTTAAACATAAGAAAAAGTTCTTGGACCGAATTGAAATACTGTAAACATAAAAAAAGGTTCTTGGACCGAATTGAAATACTGTAAACATAAAAAAAGGTTCTTGGACCGAATTGAAATACTTTAAACATAAAAAAAGGTTCTTGGACCGAATTGAAATACTTTAAACATAAGAAAAAGTTCTTGGACCGAATTGAAATACTGTAAACATAAAAAAAGGTTCTTGGACCGAATTGAAATACTTTAAACATAAAAAAAGTTTCTTGGACCGAATTGAAATACTGTAAACATAAAAAAAGGTTCTTGGACCGAATTGAAATACTTTAAACATAAAAAAAGGTTCTTGGACCGAATTGAAATACTTTAAACATAAAAAAGGTTCTTGGACCGAATTGAAATACTTTAAACATAAGAAAAAGTTCTTGGACCGAATTGAAATACTTTAAACATAAAAAAAGGTTCTTGGACCGAATTGAAATACTTTAAACATAAAAAAAGGTTCTTGGACCGAATTGAAATACTTTAAACATAAGAAAAAGTTCTTGGACCGAATTGAAATACTGTAAACATAAAAAAAGGTTCTTGGACCGAATTGAAATACTTTAAACATAAGAAAAAGTTCTTGGACCGAATTGAAATACTTTAAACATAAAAAAAGGTTCTTGGACCGAATTGAAATACTTTAAACATAAAAAAAGATTCTTGGACCGAATTGAAATACTTTAAACATAAAAAAAGGTTCTTGGACCGAATTGAAATACTTTAAACATAAAAAAAGGTTCTTGGACCGAATTGAAATACTTTAAACATAAGAAAAAGTTCTTGGACCGAATTGAAATACTTTAAACATAAAAAAAGGTTCTTGGACCGAATTGAAATACTTTAAACATAAAAAAGGTTCTTGGACCGAATTGAAATACTGTAAACATAAAAAAAGGTTCTTGGACCGAATTGAAATACTGTAAACATAAAAAAAGGTTCTTGGACAGAATTGAAATACTTTAAACATAAAAAAAGGTTCTTGGACCGAATTGAAATACTGTAAACATAAAAAAAGGTTCTTGGACCGAATTGAAATACTGTAAACATAAAAAAAGGTTCTTGGACCGAATTGAAATACTTTAAACATAAAAAAAGGTTCTTGGACCGAATTGAAATACTTTAAACATAAAAAAAGGTTCTTGGACCGAATTGAAATACTGTAAACATAAAAAAAGGTTCTTGGACCGAATTGAAATACTTTAAACATAAAAAAAGGTTCTTGGACCGAATTGAAATACTGTAAACATAAAAAAAGGTTCTTGGACCGAATTGAAATACTGTAAACATAAAAAAAGGGTCTTGGACCGAATTGAAATACTTTAAACATAAAAAAAGGTTCTTGGACCGAATTGAAATACTTTAAACATAAAAAAAGGTTCTTGGACCGAATTGAAATACTTTAAACATAAAAAAAGGTTCTTGGACCGAATTGAAATACTTTAAACATAAGAAAAAGTTCTTGGACCGAATTGAAATACTTTAAACATAAAAAAAGGTTCTTGGACCGAATTGAAATACTTTAAACATAAGAAAAAGTTCTTGGACCGAATTGAAATACTTTAAACATAAAAAAAGGTTCTTGGACCGAATTGAAATACTTTAAACATAAAAAAGGTTCTTGGACCGAATTGAAATACTGTAAACATAAAAAAAGGTTCTTGGACCGAATTGAAATACTGTAAACATAAAAAAAGGTTCTTGGACAGAATTGAAATACTTTAAACATAAAAAAAGGTTCTTGGACCGAATTGAAATACTGTAAACATAAAAAAAGGTTCTTGGACCGAATTGAAATACTGTAAACATAAAAAAAGGTTCTTGGACCGAATTGAAATACTTTAAACATAAAAAAAGGTTCTTGGACCGAATTGAAATACTTTAAACATAAAAAAGGTTCTTGGACCGAATTGAAATACTGTAAACATAAAAAAAGGTTCTTGGACCGAATTGAAATACTTTAAACATAAAAAAAGGTTCTTGGACCGAATTGAAATACTGTAAACATAAAAAAAGGTTCTTGGACCGAATTGAAATACTGTAAACATAAAAAAAGGGTCTTGGACCGAATTGAAATACTTTAAACATAAAAAAAGGTTCTTGGACCGAATTGAAATACTTTAAACATAAAAAAAGGTTCTTGGACCGAATTGAAATACTGTAAACATAAAAAAAGGTTCTTGGACCGAATTGAAATACTTTAAACATAAAAAAAGGTTCTTGGACCGAATTGAAATACTTTAAACATAAAAAAAGGTTCTTGGACCGAATTGAAATACTTTAAACATAAGAAAAAGTTCTTGGACCGAATTGAAATACTTTAAACATAAAAAAGGTTCTTGGACCGAATTGAAATACTTTAAACATAAAAAAAGATTCTTGGACCGAATTGAAATACTTTAAACATAAAAAAAGGTTCTTGGACCGAATTGAAATACTTTAAACATAAAAAAAGGTTCTTGGACCGAATTGAAATACTTTAAACATAAGAAAAAGTTCTTGGACCGAATTGAAATACTTTAAACATAAAAAAAGGTTCTTGGACCGAATTGAAATACTTTAAACATAAAAAAGGTTCTTGGACCGAATTGAAATACTGTAAACATAAAAAAAGGTTCTTGGACAGAATTGAAATACTTTAAACATAAAAAAAGGTTCTTGGACCGAATTGAAATACTGTAAACATAAAAAAAGGTTCTTGGACCGAATTGAAATACTGTAAACATAAAAAAAGGTTCTTGGACCGAATTGAAATACTGTAAACATAAAAAAAGGTTCTTGGACCGAATTGAAATACTTTAAACATAAAAAAAGGTTCTTGGACCGAATTGAAATACTTTAAACATAAGAAAAAGTTCTTGGACCGAATTGAAATACTGTAAACATAAAAAAAGGTTCTTGGACCGAATTGAAATACTTTAAACATAAAAAAAGGTTCTTGGACCGAATTGAAATACTTTAAACATAAAAAAAGGTTCTTGGACCGAATTGAAATACTGTAAACATAAAAAAGGTTCTTGGACCGAATTGAAATACTGTAAACATAAAAAAAGGTTCTTGGACCGAATTGAAATACTTTAAACATAAAAAAAGGTTCTTGGACCGAATTGAAATACTTTAAACATAAGAAAAAGTTCTTGGACCGAATTGAAATACTGTAAACATAAAAAAAGGTTCTTGGACCGAATTGAAATACTTTAAACATAAAAAAAGGTTCTTGGACCGAATTGAAATACTGTAAACATAAAAAAAGGTTCTTGGACCGAATTGAAATACTGTAAACATAAAAAAAGGTTCTTGGACCGAATTGAAATACTGTAAACATAAAAAAAGGTTCTTGGACCGAATTGAAATACTTTAAACATAAAAAAAGGTTCTTGGACCGAATTGAAATACTGTAAACATAAAAAAAGGTTCTTGGACCGAATTGAAATACTTTAAACATAAAAAAAGGTTCTTGGACCGAATTGAAATACTGTAAACATAAAAAAAGGTTCTTGGACCGAATTGAAATACTTTAAACATAAAAAAAGGTTCTTGGACCGAATTGAAATACTTTAAACATAAAAAAAGGTTCTTGGACCGAATTGAAATACTGTAAACATAAAAAAAAGGTTCTTGGACCGAATTGAAATACTGTAAACATAAAAAAAGGTTCTTGGACCGAATTGAAATACTTTAAACATAAAAAAAGGTTCTTGGACCGAATTGAAATATTTTAAACATAAAAAAATTTCTTAGACCGAATTGAAATACTTTAAACATAAAAAAAGGTTCTTGGACCGAATTGAAATACTGTAAACATAAAAAAAGGTTCTTGGAAGGAATTGAAATACTTTAAACATAAAAAAATGTTCTTGGACCGAATTGAAATACTTTAAACATAAAAAAGGTTCTTGGACCGAATTGAAATACTTTAAACATAAAAAAAGGTTCTTGGACCGAATTGAAATACTGTAAACATAAAAAAAGGTTCTTGGAAGGAATTGAAATACTTTAAACATAAAAAAAGGTTCTTGGACCGAATTGAAATACTTTAAACATAAAAAAAGGTTCTTGGACCGAATTGAAATACTGTAAACATAAAAAAAGGTTCTTGGACCGAATTGAAATACTTTAAACATAAAGAAAGGTTCTTTACGGTCTGGAACCCATTTACACTAGCTGATTTTCTCTCCCGGACGGGAATTGAATTTATTTACAATTCCTGAACCGTAAACAACCCTGGAATTGTTAAATATCCAGGAACCCATACATTCTAATGGGTTCTGTTGGATTCCGTTATTTATATGAACTATGATAAAAAAAAAAAGAGAAACAAAAAGAGAATTAATTATCCGGATCCCACGAAAGCCAAAATAAATCCAAAATTAAATAAGAAAAATATTTATATTCTTTTGTAGCACAACTGGTTTTGTACAATTGTTAGTTATTTTAACTACACATTTACTAGAATACATACATGTCTTTCTTTATATGTTGATGCAATAATAACAATAATAATTATATTTTAATCATTTTAATCTTATTATGATTATAAACATTATTATTGTTAATTTGTTATTATTATTACGCGTGAGACACTTGGTTCGAACCTCCCCTCGAAATTAAATTTTAGATACGTGCCTGCTTGACTGAAATTCGCCCCTCCCAACTGTAACTTCTGCATCCGCCACTGAGCGAGCCTTTGGCGACTGAACCCTCAGCCAGGGTCCTTTGTGGGAATTGTGATGTTTGCTGTCCATTTGTGTTTGTCCTTTCATCCATTTCATCTTGTCAAACATCTTTATCTTCGCAATTAGCCAAAAGCGGTAGAAAAGAGAAGTAAAGCAAATGTACCGAACAACAACGATTTCGTACCTATCTGTGAAACAAAGCCAAAGCAGCTCGGTTCTATGCCACCCCATATTTATGTGATGGTGTTCGTTCTCACCTTTACAGCATTGTACCGGATTCATTGTGATTGGATTGATGTGTTGTTTTAAGTCCACTTTATGCACAGTAAAGCTAATCGGGACTGGACCTACAGTTTGAAGTGGGATCCGAACCACTATGTGCCTCCACCGGGAATCGAACCCGGGACCCCTTGATTACAAGGCGATGACGCTACCACTGCGCCATCGGAGAAGCCCAGGATTCATTGTGAGTACACCCTCATTGCTAGACGAACGCCACCCGAAACTGAATAAGCTAAAAAGAAACAATCGTAAATTGGGATGGGGTGGGTGTGGGAAACGGGAGGTAGGGTAGATACATAAGTAGAGAACCAAATCAGAGAGAGACTGCTGGACATAGACAGACAAGAAATACTAGCCGACTGCCAGACGAATACTTTACTAAGGAACCAACTGAAATCAAGGGAATGGGGCGAAGCAAGATACATAAATTTAGTATGCAAAAACGAAAGGGGAGGGTTTGCATGGTTCAGACTTGGGGGTAGAAACAAGTAAAAATGAAGAATGAAGCCGGGGAAACGATATGCTCTTTGTGCGGGGAGGGAGAGACGGACGAGCATCTGCTATCTGCCTGCTCCTCTACGCGTGATTTGCGAGACAAGTCGGTTAAGAACGTAACAGGGAGGGAAATAATGGAAGTGGTAGGAGATAGAAGAGGAATCATAAGTGAGATAGTGCAACGAGTGGGGAGATATTTGTGGGAAGTGAGAGAATGACGAGGAAAGGCGATAGCGGATACCAATAAGAGCGAAAAAACCGCACAAAGTAACCTTAGATTATAATACGTGGACTGTGGAACCAGCATTGTGCAATATATATATATGTTTGTTTGTTTTTGTTTCATATTTTCAAACATGTGTCAAAAGAATAACCAATGTGAATGAGCATGTAGTGCGTACAGCCAACGGCTCTAACATAGAAGTTCAAATATATATAATAATATATAAGATTTCTACAGCGTCTTGACCAATTGTTTTGACAGGCGATCTCCCGAACCAAGACAGCCAAGATCGAAGATTGTAATATGATACTCACCCGCTCTTAGTGGGTTTCTCTCCTTTTTCCTCACGCAGGGCCAAGTAATGTGGATATTGACACGCAAACTTTCACTCCTGCTGTCTTGTTTGAATCACGATGTATGTCAGGCGATCGTTGTCTTGAGTTTAATAACCTTTCGTTTGGCTTCTTTCTGCCCACCGCATGAGAAAAGATGCTCCAGCGGGAAAAATATAAGGAGAGCGATGAGTTTAATATTTTGAACAAATCTACAATGAAATGTAATGGCGATGAATGCTAAATTTTGTGCGATCTTTTTTCCCCCCCTTTTTCTGATTTGTAACAAAATATAAACACAAAAAGGATAGGTTTAGCAGATCACTATAAGGTAAAAATAGGACCCTATCCTATAATTAGGGAGACAAATTTAAGGTAAATAAAAACTGAGGAGAGCGGTAAATAAAATGTTAGATCAGCGGTATATACCAGCGGTGGAAAAAAAAGGCACACACTTTTTCATTATGAGAGGAGACAACATACAAAAGATCTATAAATTGATAAACTACTTCATTTTTTGTACTGTACACATACACAAGTACTTAGCTGTCCAACCAAAAAGAAAACATCAACACAAAATCACTTCATTTCTAAATTGCATATCTCAAGTGATTTATTCATTGTATGTATTTAAAGGATATCCTTGCTGTCCAACAAATAAAATAATCACTACTGCACATACACAAACACATGTTGAAAATCACATGATGATAAACAAAATTCATTCATGACTGAAAACAAATGACACCATTGTTTCCCTTGATGTGCGGGAACAGACTAATCTTATCGCTGCTACAGCTAGCAAGCCAACGAAACTGAAAGTTGAGTAGACATTCGGGGGAAGAAAGGAATGCAGCTTGACAGGGAGCGAAGTTTTCGAACTGAGATTATGTGTATGGGAAATCCCAATTTGCAGCGTCTTCCTGATGTGATCGAAGATAAAACGTTCTTCAGCTGCAAGTGGTAGGAAACTTTAGGCAAACGTTTCGTTACAAATCGACAGTTTGCGCGCACAACCTCGATTGCCGGTTTTTGCGTGTTTTCTACTTAATTTGATGATATTTCACTATTTCGCGAAAAAGCGTTCATTTCGTGGAAAAGCACAAATTTCTCATTACTTCGCGAATAAAACTCATGCATATTTCATCATTGGGGCTGTAGTTACGTGCAGAATGTTCAAAATTGCATCTTTTTTCACATTTCGCGATTTCGCGCATCGCGAAAATTCAATGTCCCTACCTATAATGTAGGACAAATTATTCGTAGTCACGCATTACTAGAACATACTAAAACATACTAAGAAAATACACATTTTCACTTTTAAAAAAAATATTATTTTTAAAGGAATTCTTGATACAAAATTCCCAAACTTATAATCAATAATAAACAATATATTTCTTACCACGCCTGTTTTCTGTCATATTCCTCGGAGGAGCCAATTTTTCTTAAAATTTCAGATTGTCAAAATATACTCATGGGCCTCTGAACACTGAAATTATACTGAACCAATACAAACCTTTCACAGACTGTGAGCAATTTCTTTCATTCATCACTACATTGTGCTGACACGAATGAAAATACTCTTTCAACAATTGCATTATTACCTGGAATGGCAAACACATATTCAGAAATTAACATAAGTTGAAATAATATGAAACATAATGTCCTTATGATAACTGGTTCCGGAAGTTTCATTTGGGTGGTTTATGGTTCAATAACTTTGTTCTGTATCAATCTTTGATCTGGTACTTTTTTTTTTAGTTACTGAATCAAAAATAATTTAAATGTTGGAGGTGTGGGAGTGCAGTCCACTGAATTTTAATGCATGATGTTTCCTTTGATTATTCCCTTTTTCGACCGAAGTACATATTTTCTTGATTCAAATTATGTGACGCTCAAAATGTAGGACTCTGTATTTTTTCTCAAATTTCTCCAAGCGGATGGTTTGAACAAGTAAGTCGTGAATCCCCGAGGAGTCATGTGCGATGTGCGTCTACACAAGAACTACATTCTGTGCGTATACTTGTCTTTTCTGCCACTTTTGGCTAATGGCGAAGATGAGGGTGGATGGTTATAAAATGAAATGGATGAGGGGACAATAACAAACACAGATGGATAGAACCATAGGCGCAGTTCTGGAGAGGCCATGAGGGTCCTTGCCCCCCCCCCCTACTTAAAAGACTAAAAAAGTAACACATGATTAAGTTCAGTTACTACATTTTTGTTATGAAGCCATACAGCAAATCTTGACGTTCTAAAAAGCCTGAATCCAAAGGCCTGCTTTCAGCTATAAAATCGTTGGATTTCATTGTATGTTTATCAGTATTTTCTGAATATTTCCCTCTCATAAATGTTTTATCCAAGTCCCTTCAGAAAGTTGATACCTCAATAGCTCAAAGTTCCAGTGTAACCAACGGAATGATTAAGGAGCTTGAGTCCCAGCGAAACGAAAACACTTGGAACAGAAAATGGAATGGAATAAAGTGTATTGACAAAGAATTAGGTCTAAATATTTTTGAAGGTGGAGGTGAGATGAAAGAAGGCACAACTCCAGAATGGCCTAGACTGATATCATAATTGGTAAATGTATCCTGTGCTCAACAGATAAATAATAATAATAACAAATTAGATGTTTATCTGGTTTGTCCTTCAGTTTGCCAGAGAACCAGAGAAGAGACATCTGCTGAAACACTTTCTACATTTCAAAGTGAAGAAAAAATACAAGTGTGATTGTTTTATCCATTGCTGGATATTTTGATTGACGACCTGAAAAGAAGATTTAGTGGTGAAACTTCGGAAGTTGCTGAAGCCAGTGAAAGATTTGTTCGTCTGGATGAAGAAGGAGCTGTACGTTTCATTGAGATTTACTCCATTCCTGGTATTGACACAACAATGTTGATGGCAAAAATGACCATCTTAAGAAATGTAATGGAAGTTCAGGTTTGAGTTTGATAAGTGCGCCCTTGAAGAATGTTGTTCTAAAGATAGTGGACACAGTTTGATTAACCATACAGAAAAACACACAAATTTTAGCATTCTTCTGAAAATTGCTTACCCTGCCATCAATTAGTGCCACTTGTGAGAGGGCATTTTCTGCTATGAGGCGAATACACAACTGGTTGCGTTGCACAATGGGTGAAGAGAGATTGAACAATTTAATGATCTTGTACTCTGAATCAGATGTTGTTAAAAAATAACTTAGACGATTTGATTGATGTGTACAGTTTGAAGAAAGAAAAACGTAGAATGAGTTTGTGTTGTCAACAGTTATTGTTGAGGCGTCAAAAGAACTTTTCAATGTAATTTTTCTAAAATTTCTGAGGCTTACTATTGTACCGTAACTTTTTTAAAGTAATACGAGTATTGTATCAAAAAAAAATTAATGAAATGCAAAATGAGTCATTCCATGCCAAATCAACACAGATATGTGCAATTTTTAACCTGACCATCTCCGATTTTCATGAAATTTGGGGAGTTGAAACTATGCATGGAACTTAGTAAGTATGAAAATTTTTAGTCTCGTGCGTCTTGTAATTGTTAAATTATTCAAGGTCAAAGTTAGCATAAATTGCCCTTTTTGAGCCCGCTTAGCTATACTAAATGTGCTGTAACTCCGCCACTATTTTGCCTAGGAAGCTCAAATAAAGCTTATTGTACACGGAATTGAATAAGCTTTCCAGTGATATATAACAAGCCTACCTTTGGATAAAAATATAATTTTGTCACGTGACCTTGACTTTTGACCTTGAATATCTCAAAACATGTCATCACCAAAAGTCGTGAAAATAATATGTTTGGTCCCTCATACCATACTCTAAAACATACCAAAAAATCATTCTGGGACTGCAATGGGATCAGAAGATACAAAATAATATGTGTAACTATGTGACTGATAAAAGCCCCATTACATGAACTATGAAGAGTTAAATGTCCCTTAACACACCCTACAAAATGTGAAGGAGTTATCCTGGGTATAATTGGTCATGAAAGAAATAGGTTAGGCACAGGGAGATCCCTAGCCGTGTGTGTCAAGCGCAGGTCCGGCATATTGTTGACCGCCATATTGAATTCAACGCAAAAATTTCAAAGGAAAGGGGTGATGTGATATATCAAATGAGGCTAGAATTTCACGAGAAATGAAGTGACGAAGGATTTTCCAACGTATCTTACGCCAGCAAAAAGTTATACACATATCTTTCACTTCGATATATGCACATTATAATGTTGTCAATGTTCCTGTGAACACACTCGTTGACGTCTCTCACACTCGCATAGAACATTTGGCAATGTAGCATGTGCAACATCACAAGCAGCAACTATGCCTTCTCTCAGATGGTCAATATCAGGGACTTTTAGTGCATGCACCATTCTCTTCAAATGTTTCTGAAGGTAAAAGTCCTCCTAAGATGTTAGATCTGGGGAATGTTGAGGCCTTTTAATAGATCCCTGTGTGCCCATCAATCTACCTAGAAAATTACCATGAAGAAATTGCAAAAATGTCCACATAGTGTGGTCACACTCTGTCCTGTTTCAAAACTCTCGAAAAGTGCCATATCCCGTAAGCAAGGGTGAAAAAACCTGTTCACTTAACAAATCCAAGAAGCCCTCACCATTTAAGGTTCTGTTGTTGAATATGGACCAACCATTTCCGTTCGCCATACATTATACCACATAATTAGCTTACCAGCAACAACCATTCGACTGAGCAAATCACAGGTATTGCATATTATTTTTATTAACTTCACCGTGAACATAAAAATTAGCCTCATCACTGAAGAATTTTTCATTCCAAAGGAAGTGTCACGTAATTGTTTGAGATACTTTTCCCAATATTCTTCACTATTCAACTATTTGGTGAATGTAGCTGATTAAAATCATATGCAATGGTGCGTATACTTCTTTCTCTCCCAAGATGTCAGCGTGATCTCGATGAGTTCCTAACACGTGAGGAGCATTCCAATGCTTTGTTTTTAACACCTCGAAAAGGAGAAAATGGTTACAAGCATGCAGTAATAAATTTTTGCTGGTTAAATATATGTTGGATAAACCTTCGTCACTTCATTTCTTGTGAAATTCTAGCCTCATTTGATATATCACATCACCCCCTTTCCTTTGAAATTTTTGCGTTGAATTCAATATGGCGGTCAACAATATGCCGGACCTGCGCTTGACACACACGGCTAGGGATCTCCCTGTGCCTAACCTATTTCTTTCATGACCAATTATACCCAGGATAACTCCTTCACATTTTGTAGGGTGTGTTAAGGGACATTTAACTCTTCATAGTTCATGTAATGGGGCTTTTATCAGTCACATAGTTACACATATTATTTTGTATCTTCTGATCCCATTGCAGTCCCAGAATGATTTTTTGGTATGTTTTAGAGTATGGTATGAGGGACCAAACATATTTTTTCCACGACTTTTGGTGATGACATGTTTTGAGATATTCAAGGTCAAAAGTCAAGGTCACGTGACAAAATTATATTTTTATCCAAAGGTAGGCTTGCTATATATCACTGGAAAGTTTGTTCAATTCCCTGTACAATAAGCTTTATTTGAGCTTCCTAGGCAAAATAGTGGCGGAGTTACAGCACATTTAGTATAGCTAAGCGGGCTCAAAAAGGGCAATTTATGCTAACTTTGACCTTGAATAATTTAACAATTACAAGACGCACGAGACTAAAAATTTTCATACTTACTAAGTTCCATGCATAGTTTCAACTCCCCAAATTTCATGAAAATCGGAGATGGTCAGGTTAAAAATTGCACATATCTGTGTTGATTTGGCATGGAATGACTCAAATGCAATAATCGTACTGTTTTGCTTGTTTTAAAACTTACAACTAATATACTAATTAACATTTGTTTACTTAAGCAAGGAAATTTAACATTTTCAAATCTAAAAGGCCTAGAACTCAGTGTTTTTAAGTTGTTCTTTTTTTTTAATTTCCGAGCGAAGGCTTCCGGACCCCTTATAAACTAGGGGATATTCAATAACCCTCAGGTACATCATATGCTTCTCCCAGAGTCCGCCCCCCCAAAGCAAAACCTCAACTCCGCCTATAGAACACAACACAAGTCCCGCGGAGAATTATACTGGCTGCAAAGCCTCGTTAGTCTGCAAAATACAGTCGGGGTGTACCACGTTGAAGAGAGATTGGCATCAGGGTTCGCAAAATTTGTGTTAAAAATCGATTATAAGTTTTTAAACATGTTTTAAACAAGAACCAAAAACTAACTAACTAACTAACTCTCTAGACTTCTTAAACCCAAAGGTTCATGACTGCAGCAACACAGGCCTTCCATCTGTTCCTATCCTGAGCAAGATCTATATACTCTTTTCCATCCCTACCGATTTCCTTTAGGTCCATCTCAACGTTGTCCCTCCATCTTCGTCTTGGCCTTCCTACAGGTCTCTTACCATCAGGTTTCCCAACAAGAATCTTGTAGACTCCTCTTTCCTCTCCCATTCGTGCCACATGGCCTGCTCACCTAAGTCTTCTTGATTTATTCATTCTAATAATATCTGGACATGAATATAAATTATGTAGTTCTAAATTATGTAACCTTCTCCACTCACCTGTCTCCTCATCCCTTCTAGGTCCAAATATTTTCCTAAGGATCTTATTTTCAATTACTCTCAATTTATGTTCCTCTTTGAATGTAAGGGACAAGAACCAAAAAAACATGTCTAAAACATAATGCCAAAAAGACTTTTCTAAGAATAATGATTAATAAGGAATCTGTTAATCATCCAAGGATGGACTGTGTTCCTTTTGTAAAGTAAACGCTTGACTAACTTCTTAAAATACATATTTATGTCTGTCTTAAATCTCGTTTGTAGCTGTTCGAGAAGCTTGAACTAATCCACAGTTGCCAGGCCCCACTCGGTCCACGTGATAGCTAGTCGTACGTTTTTTTTTTTTGTTTTTATGCAACATTTTATCGTGAATGAAACTAAATATTAACATTAACAACTATGTGCAGTATGTTAAGTGAGAAATATAACTGTTTCATTTTTCAATTTTAAAAACGTTTTAAACACTTGTAAAAAAACAGCCAGGTGTTTTATACGTGGACCACGGGTATTCATCAGGATGTGTTTCTTTGTTAATATAATGTACATTTTCAGCCACTGAACATATTTACCGTGCGTCCATTTCGATCTGCAGCCGAGAGATCGGGAGAAGCGTGGCGGGCGGCACTGACGGAGATGCCGACATTTGCAGCCTGAAATGCCCGCTTATTTTTATGGACATATGCAGACATTTATATAAATATTGCAAAACGAGCACTAACCTGTGTTATAAGAGTATGGTTTTAATTTTAGTAGCTTAGTGACTGTATGTGCCGATGATTTTGACACGCCCACCTCTTGTGAAACACGGCGTAGAGGTTTGTTTGGAGAACGTTCTAACGCTGCACCAATATCATCGAGTTTTGCTTCGGTTAGAATCCGTCGTTTTTGCTTAGGTGTTTTAAAATTTAACGATACAGTTTCTCGTAATTTAAGGACAAGATGTCTAACCGTATCTCTGTGTGGAGTTGAAACGCATGGGAATTTCTGTACAAATTACCTACACACGTCTCGACACGAGTTTGTTTTCACGTAGGTACGTGTCATACATAAAAAAATCTTTGTTCTAACGTGAATCTTGCGGCTGGCATTCCAATCGTCTCACTGACACGTCACACATACACACTACAATAACACAAACAAGTAACTGCAAGTAACCAAGAATAACACTCTTGCGCACAGTACGAAATTAACACGCTCTTGGTTTACATCTGCTCGCCCGTATTCACTGCTCTGTCTTCATCTAGTCGCGAAGGAACAAAAAACTCGAGCTCGGAGATTTCGGATTGCAAGGAAGCTCACGAACACTATTGACTTTTAACGGTTTCTTCTACAGCGTAATCTTGATACAGTGTTGCACATTCAAAACCTCCAAACGATCCCCATCGCCACAAAACTCTTTCAAGGATATAAACTTAAGCAGGACGTTACTGGTCAAAACTATGATTAAAATGTTTTATTATCTGTGGCTCTTAACATCGTTTCTAAAGCGTATTTTTTTGTGTATATAAGAGCAGAACTTGGATGAATTACAGAAGAACTTTTGCGTGTTATAACACAGGTTAGTGATCGTTTTGCAATATTTATATAAATGTCTGCATATGTCTATAAAAATAAGCGGGCATTACAGGCCGCAAATGTCGGCATCTCCGTCAGCGCCGCCTGCCACGCTTCTCCCGATCTCTCGGCTGCAGATCGAAATGAACGCACGGTATATGCACAATGAACAAAATGACATAGATTGAATTAAAAGGGCAAAGTTAGAAAACACGCAAATAACCACAAACTAACAAACATCAAGTATCAAAATGTGTTTTAAAAGTCATAAATAGGTGTTTTAAGAGTCAAGTGTATATTTTTCAACGAGAAATAACAGTATTTCCTTGGGTTAATAGCAGATTCCTTTATAAAATAAGTCTTTTTGGCATTATGTTTTACACGTTTAATTGGTTTGAAACATGTTTTTTGTTCTTGATTAAAACACTGTTTAAAACGTTTAAAAAACTGTTTGGTTTGCTTCTTTTAAAAATCACAAATTTTGCCAACGCTGGTTGCGAGCGATTGCGATATGCCAAACGTCACACCTGTTGTTTTGTTCCAGTGTTTGCCCACCCCTGCAAGTTTCTTGGCGATTGCCGTCGGAAGGTCCGATGTTTCCCTTGTTATGCAATTTATCACGTTGTGATATTTTGACATGATGCATTTAATTCCGCAACATATTATAACTTTCTACTACAATTGAAATTTCATTTAATTTTAGTACATTTTAACAAATGCTTCCAATTTTTCTGCTTTTTGAAAAAGAAGTCTCGAATGCACTTTTATTTGCAGAACAAAGTGACATTTCTTTCTCTGACGCACAGACTATTGACAGGGAAGTAAAGATGTTCCATTTTGAACGAGACGCGATTCCAAAAAGAAGCATAGAAAAAGTTCTCGAGCATTTCAGTTAAGAGCAGTAGATTTCAGGAACTCGCTTCGATTTATTTCTTTTTCTTCGGGTCGCAGAAAGGCCTGTAGACGTCAGAATGAGGTCAAAGATTCTTCAGCTTCCTTCCATTACCCCCACACCCTTCTACCCTCGGAGTCTTGCAGGAATTCAATTTGCTCCGGAATACTTCCGTCGAACGCTCCATTTCTCTCACCTCGACGCCATCTGGCGACTCAATAAAGAACGATTAACGAAGACCTCAACCCAGTTGACGTTGTGTTGCTGTCGGCTAAAGACAAACCTCACTGGAGTGGTTGGTTGGTTCAACTTTGAAAGGGTGATTTACAGATAGTTGCCGAGGCTGTCGGGACCGTTTATCGAAATTTATTACGAGAGAAAACTGTTCTATAGTCACAGTGTGTGTATCGACCGTGAATTTCGTTAATTCCGAGCATTATGAGGTTATAATTTCCTCGCACGCACACGTGAAAAAATTTGCGACACCAGTAATTCAACACAGTGTTTCATTTTGTATTTACAAATCAATTTGCCACATTGAAATAGAGCACTCAGGACTCAAGAAAATCGACATTTCAAAGGCATTTAGCAACGTTCTTATTGGAAACCTTGAAAGGTTTGCAATTGAATTCCTACACGATCAAAGAAAAAATCGACAACGATTTAATTTCATATTTTACCGAAAGATGGCAATGTGTTAGTGTGTTTTTGCATTGTGGCTTCGAGCAGCCATGATTGAGGCCAGTTCTTGTAAGCCTACGGATTTCAAGCGGGGGGGGGGGGGGGGGTGCGGGAGATATTAACGCAGACATTCGTGATTTAAAACGAACGTGCAGTTGGTGCAGATGTAACGGACATAGGTGTGCGCACGGGGGAGGGGGGGGGGGAATTAGAGCCTTAATCATGGACGTCCGCAGATTTTTTCCACGGAGGGACAAGCAAGGTATTTTTCCATGGAGCATATTACCCCGATAATAGTGCTGCCATTTCAAAGAACACTATTTGAATTTGAAATTGTCGCATTCCTGCATCCCCATTATAATAATTATTGTAAATGCCCCCCCCCCCAACCTTGGCGATAATCAATTCTTGGGGGCAAGAGGGTAAACATTAAAGTAAAAGAAACCAAACAGAGTAGAATTTAAGAGTAGCTGGAAAAAAGGATACTCAAGATGGTATTACTTTTCACGTCGTTCTTGCATTATTTCTTCCAGACGGCGAAGAGTGCCTGCAGGGCAGCACAGAGGGGCAATTGCCCCTCGACTTGAAATTTTATCGGGAGTTGGCCCAGGGCGCCGAACGGTCAAAATAATAAAAATCTAAAAGTGAATGCAATTGCGCCCCATGAAATTTATGGGATCCTATTAAATTAATATTGTTTTCAGTTTGCAAAAATTTGGATCTAAAAGATTGAGTTTTTCTTTCCCGATTGAACTTTCATCAAGGTTTTTGACGCCCCTAGTAAGAGGGTCTGCGCACGCCTATCGTAACGGACACTATGCGGTGGATATTTCCTTGCAAACGGCAAATAAAATTGGCAGCAAACATGACGGCTTTGCGCATCCTGACGTCACATAAAACCCACCTATACAGCAAGAGAAAGAAATTTCGTAATATAGAAATCAATACAATTTACGATCCATTTATTCATTGCCTGATCTTTTGGTGATGCAATTTTTCCATGTTCATAAACATTCGTATCAATCCTATTTTTTAAGATATACAAAGATAAAGATTCCTAAATATTTGGTGTGCAGCCGTCCCAAGCCCCGCACATCATTAAGTTCCGCGTCAAGTTGCATTTCTGCCACTTTTGGGTAATCTCGAAGATGAGGATGAGTGATGATACGATCATATTCATGAAGGGACGCTTACAAAGAACACCTATACCCAGGTTAGTAACGGCTGGAATAAAATGAGTGGATATGTGTTTGGGGGGAATGTAGTCACATTTAATGTCCTTTGAAAATTGTACATAAAATTCATATTAAAAAAATAAGCTTTTTTTTCCTTGTTTGCAGGGTACGGTAGAAGAGGCGGACTGATCGAACCACAGACAAGTTACAGTAAACCCTCGTTAACACAAACTCGCTTAAGACAAATACTCGCTTAACATGAACAAAATGTTGGTCCCGGCAGGGATGTATTATATCTTGTAGAAAGTTTTATCGGTTAACGCTAATTTCGGTTACCACGAATTACGAACTGTTTTTTAGTCCGTTGCGTTTATAGATTCCATTTAACACAAACTTTCAAAGTTTTTCATATTTTTTTTCTGTCGTCCCTCTGCTAGGTATGTAAGAAATCGCTTAACAATCTCTATCATCTCGTCAACAATCAACTTATACAGTATTGTAACCAACAGACTCAGATCAACAATGTGTTCAAATGTGTTTTTCTATTTTTTAAAACATAGCCAGTACGAGTAACATCAAGATTAAAACTTGGGTGCAATTGCTCGACAATCGCAATCATCGCGTCAACGATGACCTATACTGTACGTATTTAACTAACAAATTCAGTTGTGTGTTCAGATGTGTTTTCTATTCTTTAAAACGTAGCTAGTACGAGTAACATCAAGTTGGAAGCAGTAAGACGGGAGTCATGGCCAAGAGGAAGCAGACAGGCATAGATCTGCAAACAAAACTGAAAATCTTAGAGGAAGTAGACCGTGGTGCATTGAACAAAACTACAATTGCTGAACAGTATGGAATTGCCAAATCTATGATGACATACATAATACGTATTGTAAATGGTTAATGTGTAGAAAGAACTGTATTGCAACAATAAAATTTGAGTCTCCGGTTAGCAGGATTTATTTTAACACGAACTCTTGATTTCTCGGTCCCTTGGGATTCGTGTTAACGAGGGTTTACTGTACTATTAACTTGTCTGTGATCGAACCTTGTTGTTCGTCACTCTGCCCTGCCGCTTGGTGCAGTTACTGCTGTCGATATCTTTTGCTCAAAACTCCATCGGGCATAAAAAATCTACAGCACTTCGTTACCAAGAACGCTGAAACTTATGACGAGTTTAAGTACATAAAACACCAGAATAATCTTTCGGCTCAACAAGCTCTCTGTTTACAGCGGCCGGATGCGTTCTCTCACTTGACAAGTTTTCTCGGACGTCTTGGATTTGCTGAGTCGGCGAGTACGTGACCTACGTCTTTGCTTCTCGCGTTGCATACTCTCCAGGCGAAAGTTCTGTCAAACATTGGCGCTTCCAAATCTCAACCAGGAAGTGTTTCCAACCGGCGGTCCTGATTTTTATTATTTAGCGTCGCAATTCTGCCACTTTTGACTAATCCTGACGATGAAGATGAGTGATGATATATTGAAATTGATGAAGGGACAGTCACAAAGAACACCCAGGCCCAGGCTAGGATTTCAACCCGGGACTCTTGGCATCGTAGGGCGCAGTGCTAACCATTACGCCACGGAGGTCGACAACCGACGGTCCTGGCTTACATGTATGGTAATTTCACGTCTCATACGTACGCTAAATGTACATCCTAGGGAGGATGGTACTTCGAAAAGAATTAGCAATGTTATGCCAATATTGAACCGCAATGCAAAAGTTGTAGTTCTGGTACTGTACATGCATAAATATTATACTTTAAAGCCTGAAACACAATAATGTTGAATTTGCGCGGTAATTTTCTTCGTTTAATCACAAAAAGTGCTGAAATTCGCGAAATGACCACAACTCGCATTTTATGCCAAAATCTCCATTTAGAGAGCATGAAAATGTGTTTACAACATGTCACTGCGCATTCAGAAACAATTTCTTGCAGAAATTATTTTTTTTCGGTATTATCGCGTTTGCGAAAAATCTAGGTCCCTACATGTAACACATTATGTGTCGAAGACTTTGTTACACACACGCGCACCCTCTCATACGCATACAGAGAGAGAAGGAGAGAGAGGTGTGGAGGAGTATAGTGTCTAACTGTCTATCAATCTAACCAGGCGAGTTTTATTTCCCTCGGAGAAACACGATTGCTCCATCTCTCAAGTGTGCAGTAAATCATTGAAATCACAAATTACTGCCTTGAAAAATGCCTATGCTTTCTGTTTGAAGCCTTCGCTGCCTTAATAAATGGCGACGATAAATTTCCCGTGAAGGAGCAGCAGTTTTCTCGAAATCTTTGGCGGTAGCTGGAAGTGCAAAAGCGCTCTCAGGGGAGGAAAATCTTGTTGCAATTAGCACGAAAGCATTTTCAGATCCCATCACATGTTCTTTGAGTTTTCCGCGTCTTGTGAAACTGGCCTCGAATGGAGAGTTTTTAGTGCAGGGACTATGAGGTGAGACGTGTTAGAGAATACAAGCTTCCACTTAATATATGCAAATGCATTTTGATATTAAAACTTGGAATGGTATTTGTGAGCAGTTGTGCCAAACCATGCTGAAATAATGTCAAATTTTATTATTTTATCTATTAAAGTGGCAGTTTATTATGTTCATTATAATTTTTCTAAGTGAAGTAATTTGCCTAGAGTTAGATTTTAATAATTTTTCATTTTGGGCCACGATGCTACTTAAAGATATTCTCTAACTTCTTGTCATATGTACTAACCTGGCATGGGATTTCCCGAAGTGTGTGACTATGGGCGAAAGCGATTAGCTTGTGAGAAAGAATTTACTCCCCAAGCTAACAAGAACTTGGTTTGTTATTGAGGAAAAAGAAGTCTGAACTTTGCCAATTAAATAAAACCATATTGCCAGAAGGGTTCTATGGTCTGTTGCTTTTTGCACAATGGTTGTGCTCCATTTCCTGCATTGTCCATGAAGCCACTTGACACAAGATGAGTCTGAAGGAACTGGTTTTGACTTTTGGACAACCTCAGAATACCCTTCTCTCATTAGAGAAAATCCAGTGCCTCAGGTTGAGATCCAATCAAGGGCTTGGCTGATGTTGGACCTTTTGATGTGGAAGATTTGTTGTTACAAAAGTATCAATTATGTATTACTTTCTGGGAGTATCGTAACACAAGGGAATCATTACTTTCCATGATAATTGTGTTTGCATCTCATTGTCAAAATTATATTAGGACATCCATTGTCAATGGTGGGACACACGGGTCACATTTTATATATTAAAATAACTAGAGCCGAGCCGATACGGTGAGTATCGGTTGATTTTCTTTTACCGATACCATCCGATACCAAAGATTTTAAGTGGCTAGAGAGCGGGCAAAGGCAACAGATCGTCTCAACATTTGTCATTTTTAAAAGTTCGTTCACCCTTCCTTGTGACAGATTGGGAGACCAGCACAGAAAGTTCCATAGATTTTCCTAGAAACACTTCCCACCCTCCTGGGAAGCAGATGGCAAGATCAAAGGCATGGGCTGAACCCAAAGGTGACCATGAACGCATGTAATTGCTTAGTTAACGCTGTAGGAAATAAACCATTCATTGCCAATTCTTGCTTGAAGATAGTGGTTGTAAGATAGGTGAATGTTTCTAACCCCCCGCCGCACTAATGCCGGGTCAGGTAGTTGCGGAGTTCTTGGAAAAGAGGAATGAAGGTCACTGTGAACTTAGCTTTGTTGTATCTACGTTCAAGCTCAAAGGGGAATCAGTAATTTATACTTATCCTCTTCACTTCTGTCTTTCGCTTGACTGCCGCTGAAAGCCGCCCCCCGTGGCGGAGTGGTTAGCACATCACGCTACGACGCCAGAGTCGAATCCCGTCGTGGGCATGGATGTTTGGAAGTGTCCATTCATCAATTTCAATACATCATCACTAATTCGCAAATTAGCCAAAAGTGGCACAAAAAGCGAAGTAAAATAAAGCAACTCAATCAATCAATCAATGATTTCCGCCGAGATTAGATTGGGAACATACGACTTTGAATGACAGTACTAAGAAAGATAAGCTAATCGGGACTGGGCCTACATTTTTAAGTGGGACCCGAACCACTATGTGCCTCCACTGAGTATCGAACCCGCGATCTATTGATTACAAGGCGACGGCGACACCATCGGAGAGGCTCCTCTAAATATATATGTACACCACTACTTACAATAATGTACATAAACTATTTATCAGGAACTTTACTTTTCATCAAATGGACGTACCATCATTCTTTTTGTTATTCAATAAATATTCAATTTTTTACTTCTTTGACATAAATTTTCTTGCCATGACTGTTGTTTTTACACAAATTTTAGCGGCCTTAACTACGCGTAAGCTAGATGATGAATATTTGCTGTTTTATCTCTGATTTTGTAGCTTTTTTTATTATTTATGTAATAACAATATTTTTTAGTCAAGATAGAAAGAACGAAATAGGGTTAACGTTGTATTTCCTCAGTTTCTTAGTCTGTGGTTACATACAACAATATTTCATACGCATCCGAGAAATTAAGTACTAATTAAATAATTTTCACATTATTACAAATACTTATATTAACGTATTAAATAGAAACACTTTTATTATTATATTTCTGATACACTTGACTCGACTGGCTCCCCAAATTATATATTTCTAGATACGTGCCTAGTGATGTGACGAGTTAGTATGACTCGGTAACTAGCCTTTGTTATTTTGTACTGGAATTACACAAGTATCGGTATCGGTATCGGTATCGGTGGGTATCGGCAAATGGTGATATCGGCTCAGTTCTAACAATAACTATTCTATTGATAGTTAAGCAACATTTTTCTTAGTTTTTGTGCAATGAAATATGAAACTTAACACTGTTGATTAAACATAATTACCCTTAAAATACTTTCCCAGATTTGTAACTATAAGTGAACAATTTTGTGTCACGGGGGTGGGGGGGACAGACATAAACACTGCCTCTTTACTTAATAAAATACTTATATTTTATTTCTGTGAATTGTCAAATGTTGAAAAATAAATTATTTAAGACAAAGAGAGAAGTTAATTGACCTTTGAATAATCTAGTGGAGTTGAGGAGGCAATGTAACAGTCGAAGGAGATTTTTTTTGTCATGGGTGCACAATACAAAACAAGAGTAAATCAAGAAGTTAAAATAAACGAACAATATGTAATACACCTTCTACCTTCTAACTTAATTATGTATAATACTTGAATTTTTATGCGAATGACAAGTTTAGATTGTTCACTCACGAGCACTTTGATATGGAATGCCTCATTAGTATCTGCAATGTTATATTACTTGTTCTTGTTAAATTCAGAACTGTTCCAAATATAGTGGCTGCTTGGGTCTGTTGGTTCAGTCAGGAGCACTTGGGCAAACTGACATGTGGAGCTAAATCAAAACATAGAATTAAATTGTTTTATGTACATATAGTAATTCCAAAATCAAGAACAATTAGTTAAAATAGTTGAACACAAATATGCTGACCAAGGCAGTCTTTATTTACGTAAAAGAACATTTCACACGTAACGTTTTGACCCTGTGTAAGAATCATCTTCAGACTAAATACTAAAATGAAATAAAGATTGTCTTGGTCAGCACCTTTTTGTGTTTTTCTAACATGGAAACAAGCTTAAAATATATGTAGAAACGTAACAATTTATGACAATTAATTCATTAATTAAATATTATTGTGCAAAGTTCCAATTGTTGTAAGTGTTCATTTAAATTAATTCTAGAATCTTACCATTCCAGTCCCTTTGAGTATCCACTTTGTTCAAATTTCAGTATGAGTAAGGTTTATGTGTAGTATTAAAGAATCGTGTACAGTATGTAGAGGAGTAACTTTACAATCATCCTCATGGTGTAAAAGACCAAATACAAATTCAAACCAAGGGAAGCTCTCAAATATAGATAGTTTGGTTACATTTATATGCATAAATTATAAGTAATTGTTTATTCAGGATTTTCAAGCTGGTGGGCGAGCAGAAAATATAGTGGCAAATTGCAATAAATGTGGCCTTTCTGAACAAATTTAGGGAGGTGAGAAAGTCACTAATGCCATGTATTTTTCTTGCAGGACATACAGAATACTTCACTTTTGAAAATACTCAGACTGACGTCACCAAGATTGCTCTCTCATTTTACTCGGGCCTTTTTGCTTACAACGGTTGGTGAGTACATACTAAATTTTCATTCAAAGTAATAGAAAATGCAAATGTTTTTGAGTAAATCAAATACTCAATAACAATGGACTTATGAATGTTGCATTATTGAGAAAACTATTCCTGTGCAAAACATGCATTATTTTCATTTGGAAACATTTCCTTGTGTTAGTAATGTTGGATTTGAGTTTGTGTGAAGGACCCTCTATTTTGGCTCAAAATCTTACAGTTGATTCTTTCACTGCAAGAGCCTGGAAAATGTGAATGTCTCAGCTCGTTGAAAACATACAAACATGAAACATGTTAAAAGTACCTTATGCTTTGAGATAAGAAGGAAATAGCTGACAGTATAAATATGTGGCCATAACAGTGAGTGGCACCATGATAATGACGTGCCACATCATTGCCATTTATGCTCTTCCTTTCAGCTCAGGATACTTTTCAATTTTTGCTTAGTGTGCGGTTAATGCAGAGGAATGGAATGAGTTACACATTAGTGGAGCATGTCTTCGTTGAAAATGTGTAGCATCGAGTTTGACTCTGCCCAGACAGTGGTGTGTCAACGCCTTCTGTAATAATGACATGTTTGTCATGAATCAAGCTATCTATGTATTCATATACAGGTGATGAGCATTTAAACTGAAACACAGGTGATTATGGAATACGCTGCTGGAGGACTCACCTGCGCCACCTATTGGTAATGTACATTGTAGTGGTCATTCGAGTGAAACATGGGAGCTGGTCCATGATAGTGCTGGGTGCAATATTGTGACAGTCTTTAGGATCACTGATCGTTCTAGAGGGACATATCACTGTCAAGGACAATAGGGCCATTCTGGAGGACCATCTGCAAATATTGTTCCTGGATGGTGATGCAGTGTTCCAGGATTACGCACTAATACACACTGCTAAACAGATCACAGAGGGGTTCGATGAGCATAAACGTGAGGGTGAACATCTGTCATGGTCTGCCCAGTCGCCGGACCTGAACATTATCAAGCCCTTATGGAGTCTTTTGGAAGATTGCATGCCACGACCTTCCCGCAACCAACAACTTGTTGTGAACTCTTCGGTGTGCTTCAGGAGGAATGGCTGGCTGCAAATCCCTCTCGCCACTGTGCAGGACCTCTATCAGTCCTTCCCCAGACGTGTTGCTTTTGTTCTGGCCACCAAAGCCAGCCCAACACCATACTAATAGAGACAAGTGTCTGCATTCCAGGTTTTTCAGTTTCAATGTCCACAACTTGTATGAATCCTCTAAATAAAATGCATTGCCTTTGAGATATTTGCATTTTCCAGGGTCTTGTTGGGAAAGACGTGCCCTGTATTAGTAATAGTTATAATTGTACAGGACAGTTACAAGATTTGAAACAGAATTACTTCACTTATGCAAGTTTTAGATATTATAATTTATTGAAAACTTGTGAAAACTACGTCTCAACCAAGAAACAAACCTAGGTATTTTTTGCATTCCAGGTTGATACTCTATCAAAGAGCTATTAAGCCAACATCTATCTCCCTGATAATTTCCACAGAAGGTGAATTCAGACTTGCCAAGAGATATACATTTTTAAAATTGTGGGAGGGAAAAATTTACTTGATAGCTCAGTGGTATAGTATCGACACGTGACCCCAAAATCCCAGGTTAGGTACCTGGTTTGAGCTTTTATTTGCACATAACTTATCAGTAAGCAATAATATAATGTTACGATTAGCTATGTCATGTAGGTGCATTATTCACATAAAAGGAAATTTGTAGCCATTGTTTTCTTAAACATACTACTTGCCAAAAAATGTAAACAAAGTGTACAGAGCTTCACTTACATTGACAGGCTCCTTCTGAAACAAGTTAATCGAAAGAGTTCTGGAGCTCTCCGTTGTTACAGTTAAAACCCACTTCTAATTAGAAATGAAGCCTTGCTTAATTAGTAGAGAGGATTTCTTCAGTAAACAGACTTTTTCTGAGGTTCTGCTTAATTGGCATTATTTCTTTTCTGCCTTGTCTCATTCTGTCCTGGTATTGGTTTCTGAAACACAGACCATCCAATTACAAACCGGTAGTGTGGCTGCAACAGATAAGAGGCTTAACTTTTGCCTCTTTGAGATGTGCTGCTGTTTCGTATCAGGCTTTCAATGGTATCAAGAGACAGTATACTTCAGACTAACAATTCTGAACGTATTATTTTTTTCTCTTCCTTTGAATTTTCCTTGTTGAGAACCTTCTCTCAGATTTAGAATGTCTTTGCCATGACTATTCTGTTCCATATTCGTCTTTTCTACTGCATGAAAGTTTATAAGAAGCTTAGGTTTAACTTTTTGGGAAAAAGGGAGGGGGCACTTGCCCTCAAATTTCCAGACTTATTAAAAGTACTTTTGCTAACCTCCTGGGACCTGAGGAGGAAAGTAATCAAAAGTAATTGTTATGATTTTGCAAATATAACAGTTATTTAGCAAATTAGTCTTGGATGCTATTTTTATGGGATGGAAATATTTTGAATTTTGCCCCCCTCCCAATGTTAAGCATTAATTTTGATTCCCCCCCCCCCTAAGTTCGATTCTGTCCCCCCAAAGTTAGGTCCCAAGTGACGCCAATGATAGAAAGCATTGGTATAATGAAGATAATTATAGTGATCTTCCAAATATAATTGCTAAATCCTCTTCAATCATGTTTCTTCTGATTTTTACCTTAACAATAATTTTGAATGTTCAAGTGTTTTTGAACTTGGTATGTGCAGGGGCACCAACTTTTGAAAAACATTGGATGGGCTCAAACACTTGAGTTAGGGTCTGTAAGTTCACAAAAGTATCTCGTATATTCTCACTTTCATCTATCATTATTTTAATGCACACTGTTCTAATCTGTTATTTACTGAATTCAAGATGCAATCCACCATGAATTGCAGTAACAAATATACTATTTAATAATAATAATAGGCAGGCCATGTTGCACAAATAGGAGTTTACAGGATTCTTGTTGGTTCATTATTACCTGATTGTAAGAAACCTGTTGGAAGGCCAAGACTAAGATGGAGGGATAACATTGAGATTTACCCAAAGGAAATCAGTAAGGATGGAATAGATTGGATTGATCTTGCCCAGGATAGGAACAGATGGAAGGCTTGTGTTGCTTTAGCCATAAACCTTCTGGTTTAAGAAGGCTAGAGAGTTAGTTAGTTATAATAATAATAATGTAATAACAAATTATTGGGTGTGTTCGGACTGCACAGGTCCATATAAGTTGGTGCCACTGGCTGTGTGTATTCTCTTTCTGTAAAGAAAATTATGCTAGTCACCAAGACAAACTGCATATTATAAGTTTATTATGTACTGAAATTATTTCATTAAGATATCCCTTCACCACACAAATAAAGTAGCATAAATATTTGTTTCTCTTGCAGGAATTACCTCAACTTCATCATCGAAGAGTTGAAAGATCCTGTTAGGTAAGATATTTATTTTTCTTCTTTATAGACGTGATAGATACTCAGGGTTGTAGTAGAGGCCATACGGTGGTATATGCTGTATACCCTGTAGTTAATCTTCTGCTGCAGTGGGTATTTCTTCTGCTTTCATAGAAGTGAAATGATTTCATGAATATATTAATATAAACATATTCCAGAGTTACTGTTTAACGAAACTTAGTGTATACTTTGTGAAACATTTGGGACTACAACACTGCATTGTAAAGCAAGTAGCCAATTGTGACTCAATTAATGATTTTATTCTTTGTGTGTACTGGAAGTTATATTGACTTTATCAGGTGCTTCATTTGAAGGTAGATTGTTTCATAAGATATTTTAAATTGAATTAGTTACTGCATTCATTTAAGGGGCTATTACGTATAAGCACTATATGGACGTTGAGAAGAAATGAAGAGAAACGACTCGAAGCTTTTGAAATGTGGACATGGTGAAAAATGGAGCGTGTAAAATGGACAGACAAGGTAAGAAACGAAGCCGTACTGAAAAGAGTTGGTGAAAAAAGATCTATACTGGAGACCATCAAGAAGAGGAAAAGAAACTGGTTAGGACAGTGTCTAAGAAGGACAACTGCCTGCTAAGAGATGCCTTAGAGGGAATGGTTGAAGGAAGAAAAGTCTGTGGAAGAAAGAGATATCAGCTTACGGATGATATTAAATTAACTGGGTCGTATGCTGTTACGAAGCATAAGGCGGAGAATAGGAAAAGCTGGGGATTGCAGTGAAAAACCTGCCAATTAGGCAGAAAACAATGAATGAATGAAACGTATAAGTAATGACTTCCCAATCTCCATCTCCACATGTAGTTCTCCATGGGGAAATAATGTGTGTATCAGGGCTAAACTCACGTGGGGAACCTGGGACGCAATGGTGTCATAGCGTGCTGTACTAACACTCTGCTAAGGGACTCAGCCCAAGAACTATATACACAGAGTGAAGACCGGAATATACTCTTCTTAAGTTTTAATATTCATATTTGAACTTGTTTAAGTGGGAAGAAGAATTTTTAGGTTGACGATTGCCCAGTTCTGTCTCTGTACCTGTCCAGAACACAATAATGGAAGAAAATAATGTAATAGTAACAGGTTTTTGCTTGAACCTTATCAGCAGTTCAGCATCAGTGCTTTCCCCACTGATTTTCATAACCACTAAAGTGCAAATAATTATTGAAGCTTTCCTGGTGCGAATAATGAAGAGCTTTTCTTGGGCAATCAGCCAGGTGATTTCCGGATAGGCTTCTGAGCTTTTGAGAGCTAACGTCACTCTCATCTTCAGGGATTGAAGTGAGAAGAGAGAATCCCTGAAGATGGGAGTGACGGTAGCTGTTGAAAGCTCGGAAGCCTATCCGGAAATCACTTGGCTGACTGCCTGAGAAAACCTCTTCACTAAAGTGCAATTTAGATACAGGTGTGGAAGAGGATAACAGAAGATAGACACTAGAATCTCAAAATTGTTTGAAGTGCAGTCAATAACACAGACACAAACTTAGAAATATAGAAATTCCAAACTGTTTTTTTGAAGAACTTTTGTCTTAATGCACTTTTATCACCCTTCTGTAGTTGAAGTCGGTGTAACCTGTGAGTGAAGATGAAACTCTCAAGTTATATAGTGATAAAGACAAGAAGAGATAGAATAAGAAATGGGGATATTCAATAGAAAGTGGAGTTTGTGAAGCTGAAAACTGATCAAAATATACAGGGTGTACACGATGAACCTTCGGGATTTTGAAGTGATGGGAAATTAAACGAACACACCTGCACATTGTTTGGTAATTTTATTGAAAGGAGCAACTCAAAAAGTTTCTTACAAAAAATTACCACACTATTATGTGAGCACATTTAGTGACACGAAGAATGTCCAGCCGGTATTCCACTTCATGCCACATGCACTGCAGGAACAATTCGGTCATGCAAAGCATGCATGTTTGGCACCTTTGTTGAGTAAACTGTATCCTTAACATACCCCAGAGGAAGAAGTCCAGAGGAGTGATATCTGGGCTATGTGGTGGCCAGGGGATAGGGCCCCTTGTCCGAAAGCATGTGCTTTCTCGTGAGAAGATGCCATTTTCACAAAAGCGACAACAGCGCTGCCCAGCATGACGTGTGCGAACTAAAAAAAAACAAAAAAACACTGAAACTTGAGCGTATATGACGCCAAATACAAAAGACTGGATTGTCGTAACTTTATTTTCTGATTTTTAACATTGCATCTAAACCCCATCGTGTACACCTTGTATTATCATATGAGTTGAGGTGGTTTTTGCATTGAAGAAGAAATTGTCAGAAAGGCCTCCAGCAAGAGCATACACTATACAAAGAGTAAGGAGTGAAAAGGGTGACGATTCTAGTTGAATAATCACCTTGTGATCACCCTTTTCACTCCTCACTCTATGTATAGTGTATGCTCTTGCTGGAGGCCTTTCTGACATAATAGTGGAAAGAGGGAAGCAGTGTAAGAACAGAAGATTGACTTTTGTATCACGTATATTAGCAGAAGGTAAACGGCAATACCTTTCTCGTAAGGATATTCTTGAATATGTTGCCTGTAAGCAAAATAATTTCAATTTATGCACCATTCAACCATGACCTACAAATAATCTTTCTCCTTTTCCGCAGGAATGCATTGCCTTCTAACGTCACATACATAATCAAACCTACATATTTCAGAAGTTAAGTAAAAGATTTGATGTTAATGGAACAATGGCAGACTCAGGCCACATACCTGAAGGTATCAAGTCATTTAAAAAAAATTAAAGTTCTCCCCTATGCTTTGCACCATGCCATGAAGGCATATAGGGTGTGTGGAGTTAGGGCCCCACACTTTCTTGATCACAGCTGAAGGTGGGAGTGATGTGATCAGCATCACACACCTGGCCACCTTTACCCCCCAGAGTTTCCTCCAGGTACCCACTTTGTACGATGGTGGGCACCGGAGCCACTTAAACAGGTGGAAAATATCCTGGTTCCCCCCGCTGGGGATCGAACCAGGGTCTCGCTTGGTAGTCAGATGCCCTGACGACTAAGCTACCGTGGCTTACTATGTGGAATTGTATTTTATTATTATTATTGTCTGTTGTACTTTTAGGTACACATTTGTGTCTCAATTTAATTTTGTATTTCTTACAGATGTATATGTATTATTTTACATGTAACTTACTTCTCCATATGCAGTTATCATATATGTAACATTACATTGACAAGGGTTAGGTGACAGAGCAGCCCTAAGCTGAACTTCGCCTGCTTAATAAAGGAAATCTATTATTATATATTAATATTATTATTATTATTATCAACCCAGTCAGAAACTGGGAATTGCTAAGGAGGAAGGTGATAATCTTGAACTGTGCAGTAGAAGATATTTTTAAGTTAATCAGTTATGTTCTTTCTCTAAAGGTTAACCACTTTTTGTAGATGCAAAATAATCTAACACAGTTATTTTTAGTGATTTTTATTTTGTCTGCGATGTTTCGTCCTGGTTTCCCAGGACTTTTTCAAGCTTAGCCTAGATACACATACAACAGACCTCACATGGTTAGTCACCCTACAGAAGTGTGACGAAACATTGCAGATGAAATAAAAACCACTAAAAATAACTGTGTTATAATGTTTTGCATCGTTAATCAGTTATTTCATTTGGAAGTATTTTTTCCACGTACCGGTAGTCAGTTCAATAGTCAGGAAGTAAGGTTGATGGAAGTTATAAATAATAATAATAATAAGTAGAAGAAACAATAGTACATTGTCTAAATGTTTTGTTGATAACTATTGTTTCATGTCAAGACTTTTTTGTTTTTATGATTTATTTTACATATGGTAAAGATTAATTTCAGTCATGACAACATATGATAGATAATTAAAAGGTATTCAGTGTCTTGCACATAAAAGTTAAACATTTAACATTTTACTTTTTCTTCTAATCTGTTGCTGCAATAATTGCTAAAACTCTGTCTTGTTAAGAAATTATCATCTACACACATTTACGTACAAGACATATGGATAAGTAGAATTTCAAGAGTACATTTTATGTGTTACCTAATGAATTCTACTTCCTTATTTCAGAAATCTACCTCGTGCAATTGCAATCTCGTGTACTCTTGTGACAGTTGTGTACGTACTGACAAATGTGGCTTTCTACACAACATTGTCTCCAGAAGAAGTTTTGGGATCAGAAGCAGTGGCTGTGGTATGCTTTGGATTTCTTATCTATCATATATCTTTCTTACACTCCATCCTAGAGAAAATCTGGAGTGAGCAAACAAAAACAAGTCTCAGAGCAAGTAGTGACTTGATAGTGGTTGACCAATGAATGCATGAATTGGGAAGTGAGTGCACAGAGGGAAAGACAGCTGCAGCTATCAGTCGTTTGCACCAGCAGACACTGCTTGGTTCTGCCAACTCTCTTTCACCCCTTTTCTTCTATTATGCACTGCCTTATTCCACAGATTCCAGAGAGAGTACAGTTTACAAAATATATTTGTTAATGGTGTAGATTTATCTAAAATTTGCATATTGCTAAATTTTATTACTTGTAAAGTGGAAACCAAGTGATATACTCACAAGAAGTTTTCATTATCATGCCTCTTGCCTACTAAAATTTATTAATATTTTACTTTATCATGCTGTTCTATGCAGAAAAGTCTCTGCTTCTACTAGTAGTAGATTAGAGTATTTTTTTAACTGCCCATGTGAATAAAAAGCAAGGACTTTTCTGTGGGTTGGGGAGAACAATTAAGGTGCTGCTTAAGTTTCAAGTTATTGTATTCTTGCAATGATCCGTACAGTGAGATCCATGAGTATTACCATGCAAATCGTCCATCACCATGTTCGTGCACATTATTTGACCCATAAGAGCTTCAAGAATTAAAAGAAAACTCAAAACAAGTGTTGACAACTTCTGCACCAGCATACACAAAAAGCCATTGCTTAAAAACACATAGGATGTAAGAGAAAAATTAATGAAAATAGTCATGGACAATTTGCATAATAATACTCATGGATCCCACTGTACCAGTCTTGTCTACAATTGTCAGTTCTTTGTGGTAATTAATGTGAATTACTGTGACCAAAATCAAGTTTTATGTGTGAAATGTATATTTTTAGTTTTGCCATTGGGTCGGGTACCCTATTCTACACCCTCGAATTTTCAAAAAAAGGTTTGCTTTATGAAGATTATGTGATCCTAATTGTGAATAAAAGAAATTGGAGCGTGGAAAGAAGTATTTACAACTGTACAGCCGTTTAAAGTTGAGATTTTGTCGTTTGAAATTGTTGAGTCCAAATTTCCCACCGATTCCGAGCTCCGCCCCTGGGGTAATTGACTTACCGCCTCCTACTACTTCCGCAGCCCTGCCTTTATCTATAGAATCCCTTTTAAAGGCATGTTAGAAATTGGCCGGAGTCACCTGCCCCCAACAATATTTCTCACTGTTTTTTGCATTGACACATGAAGATACCAAAAATGAAGGCTAAAATTAAACCTAAGAAGGTAACTTACCTCTTTTTACCAAGGCCAGGTACTGAATTGTGGGTCGAAGTTAAATTTGTAAGTCCAAAAATGAAGTAACTCCTACGTTGAAAGTCCTTGTTGTCCTTTCCCACAGAATACCACCCTCCACTCCCTTCCCATCATAAAAATGAGAAGTCGCAAATTATCCCATCCCACAAGTCATTTAGAAAATACAACCCTGGTGTAGAAAGGAGTACCGGAGCCTTGACGTTCATTTTTCTGTAGAGCTCTTCTCCCTTGGAATTTCCATGATTCCATCTAGAATCACTCTTTTGATCATTAGCTACAGATAAGAATGTTCGGTTGCCATCTGTAGCACAATATCTAAACAAGACTTGAGTTTTATGTATACTTCATATTTATACCCTGATAGCATAGTGGTAATATCATCGCCTTGTAAAATACATTTTTGGTTTGATATTCACTAGAGACACATAGTAGTTCGATGCCAATTTAAACTGTAGCTTGTTACTTGACTGGCCCCCACACTTTACCTCTGCACTCGAGGTTCTGTGCATTCCGTACTCGTATCTGATTTGTCTAGGGGTATCTTTATTTGTATGACAATGCACATGGGTTGGAACAAGTCAACATAATTATATAATTAACTACAAAACAACAAGAGATAATGGATAACCTTTACGAAACTTTTTTGATCAGGGGGAAAAATGACCTTGTCCAGCAACTGTGAAATTAAAAATAGAAATTTTGGATATTTTCTAAAGTTTAATTAACGTAAATTTAAATATATACAAGTCGTATCCGAACGTTCATTTCTCTAATTATCGGGCCAAAACTCTAATTTTGATGTTGAAAATCTCTATTGTTTGTACCTGGATGCTTTACATTTCATGAATTTCATCGGGAGTATGCTTGTCACAAGGTAGACTCGCGTTACCCCAAGAAACATCTTAACAGGCGCAAGGTCGCCAACGTGTACATTTTTCTAACAGTCCACAGTGACAAGGCACTAGGCTACCTGGTGCACCGTAATTACTTCAAAGAAACATTCAGTACAAACTACCTTTTACCTGTAAATCAGACACCTAGGCACTATCCTGCCTGGCAATCCAATCTCTTATAGCATCTGTTGCAGGAGATCTGTCCTCTGATCCAAGCTGACTGAAGAGAAACAGCCTCTTCCTTCCAAGTTGCCGTTACAACAGCCAACCTCCCCCACTCTCATCTGGTAGTTTATAAGTTATATGTTTGGTTGGTGGCTGTTGCCAACTGCCCTTCTTTCAAAAGTTTTGATTTTTAACAGCTAAAACGCCTGCCTTTTCTTGGACGTTCGAAACACGAAGAAAGAACAAGATTGCTACATGGTTTCTATACATGGAATATATGAACCTAAAAATGCATAATAAATTGAGTTACACTTATCATATACACATATTTTTATACACGTAATTACCTAATTAATTAACATATTAATAAATATTTCCATATGGAAAAAGAACAGTGTTGCCCTGACATAGGGGGAAGGTTAACAAGATCTATTCCCCATTAACCTATCTGTGCATAAAAGTGAACTCAAAACAAATCTAAAACTGTTTTAAATGCAATTTAATGCCTGACAGACAAAAGTCAACAATCAATTGGCAGTAAATTAAGCAGTATTAAATAACCTAATTTGAGGTTTCCCTATTCATGTGATATTTTCATTTTCTAATCTTAAAGCTTTATATTGGACCAAATGGTCCTTTTGTGTTCTATAGTAGCCTAGTCCCATTTTTCCTTCAGTTTATATAAATATTAACATTTAGACTCTCTAATAATAATAATAATAATAATAATAATAAAGCTGTCTTTATTAGAGCAGGCATGTTTCTCCCTCAAGAGCTACTCTTACAACAAACCCTTGTCTGGGTGTATTACAACGTAAAAATGTTATACAAGAATATAGATCGATATTGATTGAATATATTGAAATATATATTGAATAAAAAAAGAAACAAAAGGATTACATGTATAAATTAATGGACATAGAAATCTAATGTTTGAGCTTTTATCTTTAGTACATGTATGACAATCAGCTGGAACAATCAATGATACAAAAATAAACTGAAAAAGATAAAATAAAATGAAGATTAGAATGTTAATAGCTATAAGAAGTTATATGCACACAGTTGCTATCTGTTACTATGGGTATATTTATAAATGAAATATTGCTCGTGATTATGTGAGTAGCTGCCTTGCTAATTACTTATGGTTCTGGATGGATGTTATCGCTATCTTAAAATACACAATTTGTCTCCACTTGTCAACCATAAGATGACCATTAAATTCAGCGCTTTTGTTGTGTATTTTTCAAATTCTTACACCACCATATCTAGACTACATCACTTCATATTCAACTTCACTCTTTCCAAGGCAAAGTAATTGAAAGTGTAGCTCATGTGCATTCATAGGTATCAGAATTTCAAGAAGAGTGGGGGTGAGAACAAATCCCTTCTAGTAATTCATAAACATATAATATGTATCCATATGTATGCAGTTGGTGTATTATTTCTTCCAATAATCCAAAGTCATGCATACATTTTGGAGCATTTGTATTCAGTGAACAGAGAAGAGAAATAAAATAGATATTGGCAGCTTTACATTACTTTTATATTTTGAAATTTATTGTATCTAATCCACAGTATTTTGCATAAAGTAATTCATTATTATTGGAAGCTGAAAATATATGTGTTAAAAGAAAATATAATAGTATTATGGTGCAGGTGATAGGGTTTTGAGACAAAAATTAAACTTTCAGAATGTTCAACAAGTGAAACTTGTTGTTATGTTTGAATTTTATACAACCTTTAGGTAGAATGTGTTTTATACATATTATTTATTTATATGAAATGATTTTGTTTATCTTATGCTTCCTTTTCTTTCTTTCTGCAGACATTTGCTAACAGACTGTATGGTTACATGGCATGGATCATTCCAGTTTTTGTTGCACTCTCCACATTCGGAGCAGTTAATGGTGTTCTCCTAACATCTTCCAGGTTTGTCAGAATATATCATCATTAGAATTTGAGTATATAGAGGATAGCATAGTAGGTCATATTGCAAATTCAGGCAAGTAGCATTTGCAGTACATGTTCTATCCCATGTGGACAATCTATGCATACTAGATGTCTGTGCTTCATCGGACACTTTCACATGTATGTTGGTCAGTTTGCGCTTAGTGGCAACTTTTGACTGCAGTTATTCAGATCTTCCTTGCACTTTGAATAGGAACTCTTGCCTACCGTACTGAAAATTCTGCTACTGTTTTCAATAGATCAATGGGTGTTTTGAAACATCTACTGTTTTCAGTAGATGAGCTGTAATGCTACTGTCTTCTACTGTTTTTAGTAGACTACTGTTTTCAGAATCTGAACTCTACTGCTAATGTTTTCTACTGTTTTTAGTAGCCCAACTGTTTCTACTGTTTTCAGTAGATGAACTGTATTGCTAATGTTTTCTACGGTTTTTGGTAGTCCAACTGTTTCCTCCATCTTAAGTAGTTGAACTGTGCTCTTAAATTTTTCAGTAATATAATTGTACAACTAACATTTTATTGTGTTCAGTATATTGTTGTCTGAAAACAGTACTCTTGCCAGTAATAAAAATTTTAGCTATACAACTAAAAATGCAATGAAAAAATCATATAAACAACTAAAACAATTTGATGGTATAGCATGTGGAACTTGCTACTTAGGAATGTGTCACTCAACAAAGAAATCAAATAAAGTGAACACGTTTTTAAGTATTTAGCTTCATTGTGGTTAACGCACTTGTAGAAACTTGAAAAACATACTCTTTTATACATAAGTTGACATACTGTTTTTTCTATATTCACAAGAAAACAGCAAAAAAATTAGTTTAAATGAAGACCTGACCCTCAATGTTTGAAAAATCAAAACAATCAAACACTGTTGACTACGTTGATCAAAAAATGGATCCTTTCTGCAATTGCATTACACAGATATAATAATAACCATGGAAATTCCATGCTGAATAAAAATCAACTGATATGATCATGTATTCAAACTGCTAGCTGCTTTAAGGTTGAGTTATTTCTTAAAAAAAGAATTGTAGTAACTTATTCATTAAGATATATCCGATTTCAGTAGTATTCATTAGAAAAACAGTAGAAATTCAGTTCATGTACTGTTTTTCCATTTCACTTCAAAATCACTGAAAATATAGTGTCAAGAATTAATTTGTCTATTCTGGAGTCAATAAATGATTTTATAATATATTGTAGCAAGTATTATGCATTATTATTCACATTGTTTTTTCAGTACAGTAGCCCTACTGCACAGTACAGTAGTCGTACTGTAGAGTAAAGTAGCTGTACAGTAGATCTACAATAGGATTTCAGTACATTTCACAGTACACAGTAGAAGACATTTGAAAACAGAATTTGTCTACTGATAACAGTAGAAATTTCCAGTTTGGGAATGGGAACTTAAGCCTTTCTGGACAAATGATGGGCATAGCCCATCATGCAATTTCTGTCCAATAAGGTGGGAGATGGGCATAGCCTCTCATTCATTATAAAATTCTATTGTGACATGTGTTGTAACAACCTCTTTCAAATTCCAACTGCTCGATGTCACTTTTTTTGTTGATGAATTTTACTTGTACTAATGTCGAATTACATTGCACTTTCTTTTATACTCTTGAGAATAGCATCACATAATTCATAGGCACCTTGTGGAAATATTTTACAAGGATTCCACTTCGGATTTCGCAGTCAGTGGCGATTTCTATCCTAATATGAAGTTTATCAGTTATTTTCGTTAATTAATTATATATTACCTATTGAAAATATGTTTTCAGTAAATTTTCTGCATGTTCTATTTTTTGTAATTTTAAAAAATGTTACAGAAAAAATCATAAATATAAAAAAATACATAAAATTGTAAGGTATTAAATATCTGTTAAAAGAAGAAATGTTGCACATTTTAGAAAAAAAAATTAAATAAGAACACACTTAACAACATTTCCTATGATTTTCTGAAAAGTAGCAAAAACCTGTCACCTGGGAAAACTCAGTATTTTCAGGCTTGTCTGGAAATGTTAAAATAAATGTAGATTTTACCTACACTAAAAGGAAGTGAATATCAGTGGATGGTAGTTCACTGAATGTTAGTGTCAGTGGTTCTACATTAGCATGCAATGTTAATTGGACATTATTCATTGTTTAGTGTTTTTAACTATAATTATTCTAATATTCTAAAATGAACATAAAATGGTATTATTACATTCAATAAATATGTATTTTTAACTAACTTTATTCTTTTCAGGCTCTTCTATGCTGGTGCATGCGAAGGGCAAATGCCCGAACTTCTCACAATGATCCACATCCACAGGATGACTCCTACTCCTGCTGTTTTGGTCATGGTTTGTGATTTTCTCTGTTAATACAGTAGTAGATTCATGCAGAACTTTTGATGCTTAAACGACCATTACAAAAAGTCATGTATGGGAATTTGGACACTTCTTGTCAATTGTGAATATTTAAAAAAAAGTAGCATATAATCTTAATTGATCATTAGCCATTGACAACCTTTTATACCGAAGTAAGTCTTGAACCTTCTCTTGGGATATAGACCATAATTTGTGGAAAGGTTTCTGAGCTTTTGAGCTAATGTTACTCTCACCTTCAGGGTAGAAGCAGCAGCAGTTTTGTGATTAGAATCCAAATCTGCCACCTAAAATGTTCTAGCACGTAAGGTTTGTGAGTAATTTAGATTTTTAGAATTTTACGTATGTCTTTGGCTATTCTCTGATTTGTCCTTTTGTTTACATGTTTTATTGGTCTTTTTAATACTTTGTCTGCTATTCTTTTTATAATATGAAGACGTGTTATAGTGGTAGAAGTTCCAAATATAATCACTAGATGGGAGGGGTGGAAGGAGTTTAAAATTTTACTCACTAGATGGCATGATGTTCTCCAACAGAGGTTTTATGGTCTAGGATGTGTTTAAACATGAATGATGCAATTATTATCATACATACCTCAGCTGAACCTGTGTGTTGTTGAGTTGTTGGTACCTCAGCTTGTATTTATCTGCACTGTTGTGTTTCATGTGCGATACATGACAGTGTGTGGTGTTTAGAACTTAGTGGAAATGACAACTAGCAAACGTCGTTGTTGTGTAAACCACCAGAACAATTTTTGTTACGTGTGTGGGAAATTCACTCCAAAATAGCAAAGAAAGCCAATCACTGATTTAGTTAAGAAAGCATATAGACTATATTTTCATTGTCCTCTTAGTGATCAAGATAAAAATTTCGCACCTCAAATTGCCTGCATAACCTGTACCACTACTCTAACAGAATGGTTGAAAGGAAAGCGCCGAGCCGCGTCATTCGCTGTCCCAATGGTGTGGTGTGAACCAACAGACCATAGTTCAGACTGTTACTTCTGCCTCACAAAAATTGCAGGGTATTCAAGCAAAACTAGACATAAAATAAATTGCGTAAATGTGTCTTCAGTGCATATGCCTGTGCACCATGGTGAAGGCTTGCCTGTTCCTCTCTGTAACTTGCAAAACATTTCATCAGACGCAACACCAAGTGAATCAGAAGATTCTGAAACTGTAGAAGACTACTCCTTCCCTCAATCTCGGTCCACTTCGCCTCATCATATAGAACTGAAGGAACTGAATGATTTAGTCCATGATCTAAAACTTTCTAGCAGCAATCTCAACTGTTTGAATCGAGATTGCAACAATGGAACCTTCTAGCACCAGGGACAAAAATATCCAGTTTTAGAGCAAGAAGTAGCTCTTTCACTGAATATTTCGACATGCAGAATAGAATGTGTGTATGTAGAAATGTCAATGGTCTAATCATGCAGTTAGGTGTACAACATAACTATTGCCATCTGTGCTTTTGGCTTTTGCAGTAGACATGAGAGAAACGTATGAAAACATGGCTTTGCTACTAGAGGCAATCAAATATAAAGACCATCAATGGTAACTCTGCTATGATTTAAAAGTTGTTGCATGGCTTACAGGTTTACAGGGTGGGTTCACGAAATACTGCTGTTTTTTGTGCCTGTGGGACAGCGGAGACACCAAGAATCATTATAAAGTCAAGGAATGGCCTAAGAGAGAATCATTTGTTACTGGGGAAAAAATGTGAAAAACACTCCATTGGTTGAACAGAGTAAAATCATATTGCCTCCGCTTCATATCAAGTTTGGCTTGATGAAAACTTCGTAAAAGCTCTGTATAAAGAAGGTGAGGTCTTCAATTATTTGAAACACATATTTCCTACATTTAGTGAAGCAAAGCTGAAAGAAGGCATATTTGTGGGACCACAAATCAGAAAATTGTTTAAAGATCCAACCTTTGATGCTAAGCTCACAAATCTCGAATTAGCTGCTTGGCCCTCTTTCAAAGAAGTTGTTACAGGCTTTCTTGGCAACAGAAAATGTGATAACTATGTTTCATTAGTGACTGATCTGTTAGAGAACTACAAGAACATGGGATGTAGAATGTCACTTAAAATGCACTTTTTACATTCACATCTTGACTTCTTCCTGGAAAGTTGGGTTCTGTAAGCTATGAGCAGGGTGAGCGCTTTCACCAGCATCCTTACTATGGAACATTGTTATGTTATCAAGGGCAGTTTAACCCTTCGATGATGGGTGACTACTGTTGGTGTCTTCTTAGGGAGTGTGATGAAACACCATACAAAAGAAGAGAATCAGTGGCACACTTTTCTAAACTAAACTGAGTTTTGAGTCTGCATTGTTATGCCAATTATGTCATTGTTTACCAGTAGTGTTTTTAAATATCAAATATTAGTTAATTTTTTAACATGAATGTACTGTACATGAGTTGAAATTGTTAGTGTACCTGAAAAATGTTCATTTTTTTTTAAATATGGTGTCGGTAAGATGGTATCCTTGGTTTTGCACACATTGTCAGAGTCTGAGTAAATCCGCCCATGATGTTGCGAGAGGCAGTCAAACGGGAAGATTTCAGGAGTGGCTGGCGGGCATGGTTGAGGATTATGAGAGTGAGGGCCATGACCTTGAGTGGTAACACTGTGATTGGAAATGCTGGACGTTATGCTGACATATTGGTAACCTTTTTCCTGCCTGTCCTCGATGACTATGACCCAGATGAAGAAACACTCTTCCAGCAAGATGGTGCAACTAGCTGGACTGTCAGAGTGTCTATGGATTAGCTTAGACTCGCATTTCATGGTCGTCTCATCAGCCAGGGTGGCGACAGACCTGGAAAACCGGGAAAAGTCAGGGAATGTGAGGTGCCAAAAAAAGTCAGGGAAATGTCAGGGAATTTCGTCTTCATTTACTTTTTTTATTATTATTATTTATTTAAATATATCGTTATGGAACTCTGCACGGGAACAGGAAATCTCGTTCGTAAGTTTCGGCCTCAACTTTTAGGCCCCTTTTATGCGCAACACAACCACAGCGCCAGAAACCAGCGATGGCAGGAGGGGGGGAGAGAGAGAGAGAGAGAGAGATAAATTTCTCTCGCCCTGGCTTCTTGGCGGGACCACCAGTGGTGCATATAGGCACCATTGGAGCTTTTTTCAGGATTCCCCTCGTATATGAACTTTCAGAAGCTTTTATTATTAGAGTGTTCCTGTTTTAATGTGGTTAGCTAAATCAGGTACCTATACAATGCAATTCTATAAATTCCTTGCGTTAAATTTCTAATACCTACATATTCTTTTCGTCAGCAATAATGGTATAACTCCATGTTGTCAGTTTCACAGTACTTCAGTTGGATATACTGTACTGAAGCAGAAATCCCATCGATAATGTAAGGAAATATGACACTTTATTTTGTTTGATTCAATTGTTTCACTTATATACAAGAGTTAAGTTGTTTGCTTTACAGAGAAGAGAGAAGTAGCTTTATGCATTGAAAAATGAGTGCGCAGTCCGCTGTCCGCACTCATGGTTCTTGCATGCAGAGGGTTCCAAACCTCAGTGAAAATATCAACATATAATAAGGAGACTGATAAATTACAAATTGTATTTCTTAATCATTCACTTTTCCCTCTTATCTCATTTAGTCGTAACTTTAAGAATAATCAAGTATTTTATTTTAAACTTACTGCGTATGACAAAATTCCGTAATCCTTCCCTAGCTTGTGAATTGTAATAATTTTTCAAATTCACTATTTTGCAGTTTGAATTCAAATCATAGAGAATAGAGAAATTAAGTCAATTTAAGAGAAGATAATATTGGTACTTAACAAAACCATACGTGGATCTGTGAGAGTTTATTATTTCTATTTGTAAAAACATCGATTTAGTTTAGTTTGTAATTGTCAGGGGAAAATGTAAATTTTGTCCTGGAAAACCTGGGAAAGTCAGGGAATTTCATTTCTGCTTGTTTGTAGCCACCCTGTCAGCACATTCGGTGATATTCCGGTAGATTTGCCGGCTCCTGATTTTTTCCTTTGGGGTACCTCAAATCCAAAGTATTCAAGGACAACCCTCCCAAGAACCAGGGATAATTTGAAGGAGTGAATTCGGCAACAGATCCACAACATTCTGTTGGAGATGCTACGAAGCGTCATGGGCAGATTTACTCTGAGACTCCCGACAATGTGTGCAACACCTAGGATGCTATCTTACTGACACCATATTAAAAAAAATGAACATTTCTCAGGTACACTAGTAATTTTAACTCATGTACAGTATATTCATGTTCAAAAATTAACTAATATTTGCTCTCTTTTTTTTTTTGTGAATTTTTTAAATCTTCCCATTTGACTGCCTCACTCCTGTACATTCACTTGTGAAATTATCAATATTTTAAAGCGAAACCCTGGTAAACTGCTTTATATATAACTCAGTTCTGCATTATTCTGTTTCATATATAAATTACTGTAGGTCCCAGCAAAATATAATTTAATAATGATATGAAATGGTATCTAAATCTGATTTGTAAGTAATTCTCAGTTATACATATTATTTTCTCTTCACCTTGACATATGTATAACTCAGGTTCAACTGTATATTAATTTATATTTATGGGGCGTTACCCCACACCCCCTATATGCCTTCATGGCATGGTGCTATGCACAGGGGTGCACTTTACCTTTTTTTATAAAAATTAGGCTGACCCAATGCCAATGTACCCGTATCAGATTTTATACTGTATAGAGGAAAATGTCTAATATGGGCCTCCCTTTTTATGTTGTCATTTTTGGAGGAAAAAAATTAATATATCAAGCACCTGCCTTTAAAATGCAGCATATTATGAAATATATACTTAAATGTAATAGCATGCTAATTTATAGAAGGTCTCCATTTTTTTTTAAAAAAAAAGCAATTTCCAAAAAATGGTAAAATAATGTACTTCAAAATTGTGGTCTAAATATGGGCTACTAGTGGCAATATCACAAAAAGCAATTAAAATTTTAAAAAAGTCATTTATCGCTAAAACATTATAAAATTCATATTTATGAATAAATTTGTTGTTTTGAAAATCACGCGGAATTGGAAAAATCGAAATTAGAAAAACATCCAAATACTTGTTGAAAATGTGATCTCAACATTAGACCTCATGTCATAGCCCATATTTAGACCATCATGATATTTTTCTTCTTCAATTTATTTTCGCTCCTGTGGTACATATTTCTCAAACAAATCATGACATTATAAAAGCCCACATATTTTTATGTACCGCTATCATAACCTATACAAAGCAGGTGAGAATTCAGAAAACACTGAGTTAAAACATACCTGCAAAAAGTTTTCGGAGGTCGCAATTCTATAACAGCATCCAAGGCTGAAAGTAACCACCACTTTCTCTTGCAAATTGGGGCTGCAACCTTTGTGCTTGACAGATAACAAGTTCCAATAGCCTCTGCCAAGCTGCAGCACCCAGCAAGGCTGATAACTCCAAAACCCATATTCAAACCTTCACCCATATTTAGACCTTCTCCTCTATTGGTGTGGCCGATACTTTTCCACATTTTGATATTTTTTGTTGTCTGAAAAAATTCCGCTACACTTTAGAGGAGTCTAATTATCCTGGAAATTATGCAAAAATTGGAAGTTTACATTTTTTTTCTTGCACCAAGAGTGTTTTAATATTCTCACATAATTCTTGAATATTTTGAAGAAATATTTGATATTTTGATGCTTACAATTAGAATGCAATATTCACACTGCTGTTTTTTAATATCTTGAAGAACTTTTTATTATTATAATTTTCAAGCGATATCGGTGTGAGCTAGAATCTGTAAGAATGTCAGCTTTGGCGTGGGTATTTCTTCAAAGTAGTGAGAGGTACTGGGATCGGTACCCAGCATCTAACTGGTTTTTGGGATAGAACTTAGGCTGTGTCAGCCTAAAGCAACTCACTTATGTAAGCGGTACCTTTTACATGTAAGGGAGCTCACTCCGGAGAAATAAGGAGAACACTTTAACATTCAATATTTAACGCTTTGATTGACTGGTCTGGCAGGGTCAACATGTAATAGAAAGGGATGTTCATTTACCTGTAGATCTAGAGGTGAAGATTAGCGCATCACTCCTCACGGTAACACTTTTGATAAAATCAGACCATAAATTGGAGGCAACAACTGTTCACTCGATAAGTTTCTGATTACAACTGGGGTGAGAAATGTTCTTGCGATCTATTTAAGCGAGATTCAACTTTCCAATCATTAAAGCCGTTGGGCGAGTTTGGTCCTGTTGTTAACTGTGCAAAGAGCATATAGCTGGATTTACTTATTTCCATACGATTTCCTGTTGATTCCTGTGTCAGCGGAGTTTACAGATCCAATGAAGTTCACCGGTGTAATATGCTTGTAAGAAGATACTTCCAGCGCTTCAGCCGGACCCCTTGGTGAAGAGATTAGTCTATCGAGTTATGACGCCGGGGGTCCCGGGTTTGAGTCACGCCTTAGGCGTGATCCAGTATTGGGTCAGCAGTAATTAATATACAGTGCTAACTAAATGTTGCATAATGTGATACTTACAGAAATGAATGGAGCATGCCAGGAAATGAGGCAGAAAGTAAAAATGTTTATTTGAAAGCAAAGGTGAAGTGTTTTATTACATGAAACCAGAGGAAAAAAGTATACACTAGCACTGTTACAAATTAACCTAAACAACTGAGGTGCAGAATGAGCGTCAGAAATAACAATGGCCATCGCTGATGCATTTGTTCCCGGTCTTCAGCCAATGAGCCATTCCCTAACATGTATGCACCTCTCTCTACAACGTTGCTTGCTTCACACCAGGTTCTCCAGCCTATCATGAGCAATGCGGCCCCATTCCTGTATGGCAGCCTCGGTGAGCTATCGGAAGGTCTGTGGTGGGTTGGGATGATTCACGATAGCTTTCTTCAGGAGTGTCCATGCATTCTTGATGCAGTTGAGGTTGGGGAATAAGCTGGTCAAGGCATCCGGTGGAAGCAGTGCTCCTTCAGGAACTGGTTGATGATACAGGCACTGTGGGGCCACTCACAATGTTTTCACAATATCCAACATTTTTTTTAGTACTGCATATAAATACTTTAAATTGCTTTTAATTGTTACAATTTTCAAATACCTGTATAAGTGGAAGTCAGTATGGTATCAACTTTGGTGTTGGTTCAAAGTGGTATTGGGTCAGCCTTATTAATTTTACATAACAGAAGCAATTTTTTTTGTTTCCTCAGTTAATAGAGTAAAGTGTGAAATATAATAGTTGATGTAATTGAAATTAACTCATTTTTCTTCTTTGCAGGCTCTCATATCACTACTGTACCTTACAGTATCTGACATCGGTGCACTTATTAATTATGTTGGTTTTGCAACATGGGTAAGTCTCATATCTGGATAAATTGTATACAACTTTAATTTGTTAGTTATGTAATTTAATACACAGAAATAAACTACATTGGAATCTTTCTACCTCAAATGAAATTAGTTACAGTGAAATGTCAAGTCCTTATTTCCACTATTGTGAAACAAGAATTATGACAGTATTCATGTTTCACTTGCCTTAATATAGATTTCAGGCTTTGTTTAAGTCTACATTATGCACAGAAAGGCTAATTGGGCCTGGACCTATGGCTTGAAGTGGCATCCGAACCACCAGGTATCAAATCCAGGACCCCTTGATTACAAGGAAACGACACTATGATTGCCTTAAAATCGGTTAAATACATGTAAGATACGGCATGAATGCAGATACAAACTTTAATACTAAGATTTCAATTTCTTCTCAGGTCATTATCAGGGGAAGATTGAATCTTATTTTTCTATTTATTTTACCAAAAATAATGTTGTTGAACAAAACAAGAATTATGAACTTCATTGCATAATTTCTACCAATTTTAAACCGAACTCTCAATAATGAACACTTACTTAAACTATGTAGAAGCACTGAATGCAATAAGTATATAAATAGCAGAAAAGAAGTTATTGGTGAGGATTATGCATTAACTTGTAAATTATATTTCATTATGTTTTAAATATTTATATTAATTTTTAACCAGCAAGTGTGATATTGAAACAGTAAAAGCTGTCTTAGAATACATTGGTGTACATTCAAAAGTAAATATTGTGCAGATCTAATTTATAGAATGTATTTACTCTTTATGTTCATTATATTTAGTTCACATATATTAATACTAATTTTATTGCATGGGGGGGGGGGGAGAATGTAGATTCAGTAAAGTTGTGAATCTGCTAACCTGAGAGTTTTTATTTGTATTTTCTTACCCAAAGGTTTGCAAACCTTTCAGAAAAGCAGAATTTCCAATTCATATTTAACACTTACAGTGCTGACCTCTAAGTCAAAAATATATATATGAATATGTGTAGCGAAGATATAGTTGGTACAGAGAAATATAGTTCTCTCACCTGGCTTGTCAAATTGTGAATGGTGGCGATGGTGTGTGTGTATGGGAGCAAACATACAACAATGTATAGCATCAAAACAGAGAAATTATATGGTGGAAATGCTGCTCTTCCTGAAAATCCTGGTTTATGTCCCATAAATTGCAGAATTATTTTCACAGAATGTTTGAGAAATTACTTAGTAGGGTGGCTGGCTGGCACATGGAAGACCCAGGATGATTCCTGTGTTGGGTGTTCTCAGGTTGGAACTTTTCCTGCCTTGATCCTGCACAAAGCAGCTCTGGGACTCACCCAGCCTCAATTAAATGTGTGCCTGGGGGCAACCCTGTGGGGTAAATGTGGCTGGTCATGGTACTGATCACATTACATCACCTCCAAAAAGGCTGATATCGATAGAATGTGTGGGACCCTAACTCCACATCCCTCTATATATGCCTCATGGCATGGTGCATAGTGGGGGCATGGGGAACTTTACATTTGCCTTTTTTACCTATGTTCATGATGTAAGTTTTTTGTGCATTCAATATGTAGCAATATAATTCTGTTTCCGATTTCAGTTGAGCATTGGAGTAGCAGTATTTTGCCTGCCATGGTTGAGATGGAAGCAGCCAGACAGAGTGAGGCCAATCAGAGTGAATCTTTTCTTCCCAGTAATCTACATCATTGCTAGCATATTTGTTACAATATTTCCCATGGTTGCAAGTCCTATAGAAACAGGTAATGCACCATTTTAGCTGTAACTTTTAGGTTTGACCTGCATCTCCTCAATACACTGTTCAATTATCATTGAAATGAAAGGAAGGGATTATGTTGAAGTGACTTTGAAAGTGAAGTAAATTTTACTTAATTGTATTTGTCAGGATTGAGTGAGCGAGTTGGTGTTTTAAATCCACTTTGTGAACAGTAAGGCTAATCGGGACTGGACCTACAGCATAAAGTGGGATCCGAAACACTATGTGCCTCCACCGGGTATCAAACCCAGAACCCCTTGATTACACAGCAACGACGCTACCACTATGCCATCGGGGGGCCGCGTCAGGATTGAAAGTGAGCCAGAAGTCACTGGAATTCCATTCTGACAAATCAGTTTGGTACTGCTGTGATATTGGACAGTCATTATTTTTTTTTTAATGTGCTATGCAAATGTCCACCCTTGGTTGCATTAATTCTTGTAAACAGTAGACGAGGTAAAGAGTAAGTTGTAAGTTCTTGTAAAGAGTAAGTTGTAAGTTCTTGTACCAAATTAATCCTCTGTCACTGGTTGGTCTGGAAATTTTGAAAAATTATATTTCTGGCAGTGCTATTCATTTAAGATGTAAATGAGAACCTAATTTCCTAAAATGACAGATATGATAGATCTTGTGCTTATATATTAACTTTGGATGCAATAATAATGATAATTAGTGTTTTTTTTTCTGGTGGTATGTAATGGTACACCGTACTGGCATCTGTTTATTGGTGAGAATAAACTAAGAACAATTTTTTTCAATGAAAGAGATGTGTTTGTGTGTGTCTGTGAACATGGATGCACAATAATTTATGAACATACCACAATATTTAGAGTAGATTTTATGATAAACACAATCACAAATAATAATAACAAAACACAACTTGAAGAGCACTGTAATCTTTCTTCCCAGAAAAAGCAGCATTAATGATAATAATCATTACTATTATTCAATATGCATTTTTTATTATTATTATTATTATTATTATTATTATCATCATTATCATTATCATTATTATTATTATTAAGTAGCTGATTTCCCGGCATTGCCCGGGTATTTATTTATCCCAATCTTTCTATTAGCCAGGAAAATAATGAATTCTAACTATAGTGTAAAATGTAACTAATTTTATTTCATCGTGAACATCACCAATTAGCTTAGAGACTCTGAAAACTATGGATTTGACACTAATATCGGCCATTTTTGCAACACAGCCTGAATGTTAGACAACCCGAGAAACACTATCGTCGTGCGGGATTGCATAGTCACGCATGTCTGTTCGTGCGGAATTTAATATCGGTCGTTTTGGATTATTTTTACATGTCACCCCTTCCCACCCCACCCCTATGCATGCCAGGGGTGTCTTACCCCCAAAATATTATTTCCAGATTGCAAGTGATATGTGTACCAACTTTGGTTGAAATTGCTCCAGGTGTTTGAGAGTTATGCCGTAACAAACAAACAAACACACACACCCACACCCACACACATATACATCCATTTTTATATATAGAGAGATTAGTGGTGTTAGTAGTAGTAGTAGTAGTAGTATTACTTGTCTATTCATTTGTGGTTGGTGTTCTGGCTATTGACTGAAACCACTTGAAGCACTAATTAATGGGTACAGTAAGGATGGCACTGAATAATTGGAACATAATTAATAATATTTAATAGTTTCTCTTTGTAGGGGAATTATGCTCGTATACCTTAATTAAACACATACATGATTTATTCAGGGTTTTCGTGAAATTGTTGACATTTTGTAACAGATTAGTACATTACATACAGTTCAGCTTCTGCCAAGTTTTTGTGAGTTTTCTTCTATCGTTCCATTTTTATCTACAGAACGGGAAATAAGATAGCTCTGTAACATTAGCTGTGGCCTTTTGTTTCCATGCTGTTTTCTGTGTGTGTGTGTCGTGATTTTAATGCAGGTAAAACTAGTCCATTATCAGATATTTAAAATAAAAAGTCACAAACAGCCCAGCCCATTGAGGGCAAAATTTAGTCAAAGCAGCTTTGATTGGGTGATGCATGGTAATCACATCGAGTCCTATTGATGATGTTTTCTGGCTTTCAAGACCAGAATCCACTACCATTGCGTTCAAGTAGCTCCTCAATTGTCCTCATGACACTGGGTCAGCAGTGAAATTTTACCAACCTCCTTGGTGAAGTGGTTAGCACAATGTGCTATGATACCAGGGGTCCCAGGTTTGAATCCCAGCCTGGGTATGAATGTTATTTGTGAGTGCCCCTTCAGGCAATTTCATCACTCATCCTCAATGCTGAGATTAGTTAAAATTTGCAGAAAACTAATGCTAACAAAAATCAAATCAACAGTGAAATTTTAGAGCTCCCACTGGGAATCAAACCTGGGACCACTTGCACCAAAGGCAAGTGTTGACCACTAGATATGTGGGAACTCTACATTACCAGTTGTCACTATCAGTAAACTTTGCAATAACGCACAATTGATGTTGGTAAATTTTTTTATTGAAATCTATTTTTAAGCACATTTCTTCAATAAAACATGTAATTTCAATTTATTATAATACATTATGTAATACTCACACGCATACACACACACACTCACACAAGAGATTGAGATATTTTATGAAAGTGAAGAATTTATGTGTATGTGTTCATGATACTCAAGAGTTGTATATTTTATTTGGTTTATTTTTTAGAGATGATCTAACTTGTTTCAAACAACAAAACATTACAAAAAACATTATCAAAATACAATACCTATGTGACAGTTTTACTATGATTGATATTTCCATTTAAACCAAAAAAAACTAAAAAAAAAAATCAAGGAATTTTTCTTCCTAATCCTGTATATAAAATATACTAATTATGTTATGCCCTACTGGACATTGTTGTACATTTATTTGTATTATTTTCTTTTCTAGCATATGGGCTTCTAATGATATTAACAGGAATACCAGTTTACTTCATATTTGTTTATTGGAGAAACAAACCCAGAGATGTTCAGAAAGTGTTTGGTAAGTTTGTATTAACATAGTTTCGTGTTGTGCCTATGGGAAAAGCTTCTTTATGTTTTGTGTTTTAATGTTTAGTATTTCCACTGTATTTATTTATGATATTTTATGTATAAACCTAAATGAACAAACTCCTTCACTACCATTATAACCTATCAGATAATAGTTTTGATGGACAAAATAGTTTGCAGGAATTAATTACCTTGGTTGAGTTTGAAGTTATTCAACATCTTGGAGAAAAGAGAGAAAAGTTCATATGAGGTGAATAAGCAAAAGCTCATGTTTGGGACAATAAAGTTCAAAATATTTTTAAACATTCCTGTATCCAGTGTCTATATATGGCACTGGTTCATGTATATATGGTTCAATAATGGTTTTATGATATTAAAATACAGGGGATGGACAAAAATATGGAAACACTACAACATCGAAATGTGTGAAATTGACACAATTATTCTTCTTGAAATCTGACTAGGTGCGACATTCGTTTGTTTTGCACCATGAGATAGGACCCTGTCGGACTGGTAGGTGCGCTGTAGACAGCATGCAGTGTAGTTGATACCGAATCATGTCTGAGCTGACAATGTTTCATAGAGAGTAAATTGTTGGTGCCTGCCTTGCAGGCGCCTCTGTGACGAAAGTAGCCATGTTATTGACATATCGAGAGGGACTATATCCAAGGTCATGATGGCATACAGTGTGTAAGGGAATACATTGTCAGATAAAAACATCCGTGGACGAAAATGTACACTGAGTTACAGAGACAGAAGGGCATTGAGGAGGATTGTGACCACGTTTTGCATTGAACGATCCAGGACTTGTATTTGTCCATTTCTCTGAGACTGTAGGCCGTTTTGAATGCTAAAGGCAGTCCTACGCTTTATTAGTTACAGCATTCCCTTTTTTTGCAAGTGTTTCCATATTTTTGTCCATCCCCTGTATGTGAAATAGTGTGAATTACTTTACATACTTTTTTATTACTGCAAAGAGTCATAAGGATTGTTAATTCCTTCAATTCGGTTAGATTTTTTTGTTATGATTGATAAAGAAGGGGTAATACGTAATAGAAAAGGAACAAGCCATCCTTAACTATGAAGTACCAATAAAATTAAAAGTAAAATTTGAATCTTGATCACAATGTTACTTATATATATATATATATATATATATATATATATATATATATATATATATATATATATATATATATATATATATATATATATATATATATATATATATATATATATATATATATATATATATATATATATATATAGATATGTGAGAGTAATATTATTATTGCACAGCAGAACAATCTTTTAAAGAATTGAAGAAAGTCATGATAAAAAGCACAAGAAAACTGTTGGAATAATAATTTCAGATATCCACTTTTATTATGCATTATACTATTAATTAAAACCTACTTTTTCTAGTCATCATCATCATCATCATCCTTTGCCATTTCCTGCCTCTGGCTGGGTTGGCTTAGAAGTCAATCCTGTCCATTTTTTCTGATCTTCCACCACTAGTCTCTTTCGACGGTGTTCCAATCTTGTCCTCTTCTCCTAACACTCTCCGCTATCTACTCTTTCCACTGACCTCTTGGTCTCCTCTTTGACCTTACTTCCACTCCTTGTGCATTGTAAGCTCTCACTGGTAGTCTTTCTGCACCAATCCTCTTCATGTGTCTGAACCATCTCATCTGTGCCTAATCTATCCTGTCTTGAAGCTTCATCACACCCACTGTCTGTAGGATCTCCTCATTCCTTATTCTGTCACTTCTAGTCTTCCTCAATATACTCCTTAAGAATTTAATCTCCACTGCCTGCATCTTTCTTTTGTTTCTCTCTGTCATTGTCAAAGTCTCTGCTCCATACATAATTATTGGTACATTGTATGTGTTATATACACCAAGTGCTCACTGAATTGAGACCACCTACCTAATACTTTGTTGGTTCACCTTTGGCTTGGCAGACGGCCTGGACACAACATTGCATGGATTGCATGAGGATCTGACACCATATATTCCTGATGGCATTCCATAACGAGCCAACTGACGTTTGTGCAGGATGCATGGTTCGAAGAGCTTGTTCCACAACATCCCACAGATGCTCTATGGGATTAACACATTCGGGTCTGGCCTCATAATACAGCATTGTTACCTCTGGTCTGCGGTTTTTCGTTGTTTTTCAAAAAATCATAGAAAAGATATTTTTAATTTGTTTTTATTTATAACATTTTTCTTAAATCTACAAAACTTCCTCTTTTCAATGAACAAAAATTTGTTAAATATTATTTTCATTTTCAGACTTTTTTTAAATATTTTTTCAGTAATGTTTTGTGAAGAAGAAAAAAGTACAACATTGTAACAAATGTAAATATAGAGATATTTTAAGTTCGTAATCTGGAAATTTCAATAATTAACTACATAAACTATCAATACATCTTTTGAATCTTGCATAAGAATATTTCTTATGTGCACATAACAAAAAATAATTACAAATTACAAGTAATTATCTTTTGTATGAAAAAGTGGCTGCAGGACAGGACCAGACGATGTATCAGTTGGTTCTGCATCATTTGTAAAAATTAAACAAATAAACTAAATAAATAAAATAAATTTTCATTTTACATACACTATACAAAATAATAAATGGAAAAACTAAAAATACATCAGTGCATGTAGGAGAATCAATCTAGAGGCAAGATGAATATACCCAAAAAATTACCTCTTCTCACTTCATTCATAAAATACTAGAGTTTGCAACACTGTTTATATTGTCAACAATTAATTATTACGAATATAACCTAAATTCCAAATCTTCAAATTCATCTGCATCATCAAAATCGTTGCTAACTTCAAACTGTGAGGCGGAATTTCCGCTATGCAGTCTGGATCTAACGCCGCCATTCTAAACAATGCACAGTACATCAACCTGACAACAAACAGTCACAGGTGTGAGATAAAAATAGCACATGAGTCACCTAGTGGTCGGAATTTCAACAGAGGGGCTTGAATGAACACGCACATGAGACGAAGTACGAGCATAGCCCGTTGTTCAATCTGCAAAGCGATTGCATACCGCAGGACGGGCTATGCCTGTCGTTCGTCCACATTGACTTTAAGTGCACTGCGGGCTATGCCCATCGTGAGACCCCAATGTGTTAAGATCTGGCGAGTTAGGGGGCCAATTCATATGCTGAATCTCTGTGGAATGTTCTTCCAGCCAAGCAAGTACAGTCCTGTCTCGGTGGTACCGTGCATTGTCGTCCTGGAATATGCCATCCCTGTGTGGGTAGAAGTGTTGCATTGTGGGGTGTAAGTGGTCCCCTAACACCTCCCTATATGCAACAGATGTCGCACAGTGATTCATACACACCAATGGTCGCAGTCCATGGCAACAGAAGTAACCCAACACCATACAACCACCCCCACCTGCCTGTACAGCACTAATCATGCAGGAAGGGCCTATAGTTTGGTGCTGTTGGTGCCACACATACACACGCCCGTCAGAGTGGTGTAGCAAAAACCATGATTCGTCAGACCAACACACCCTTTTACAATTGTCCACGGTCCAATCAGTGTGCTCATGAGCCAAAGTGAGATGAAGTTGGTGGTGATGCTTCATGAGGAGTGGGTTGTCTGCTGTGGAACTTTATGCATGTCAGTATGCGCCAGACAGTTGTGCAGGATATGGGTGTTGTGCATCCACTGTTGTATTGGTCCCGTAATTCCTGGGCGCTGATGGTGTGTTCAGTTGTCACGAGCTGTTTGACTCAATGCTATCCCCGTCATGTCACCTCTTGGTGCTCGTTGCCCCATTTTCTTGACACTCTCTGTACATCTTCACCACACTGGAATGGGCACATCCAACCAGTGTCGCTGTCTGGGTTATTGACGCACCTGATGATCGGGTGCCCACAGTCGTGCCCTTTTGGAATGACGTTAAATCCTGACCAACTCCCATTGTAACGTGTGCGTTGTGTCTTTACATTCACCACGATACTTCCAGTTGGGGTGGTCATGTGATCTGAGCAGCTGCTCGATCATTCCTTGTTGTTTGGAGGGGTGGTCGCAATTCAGTGAGCACTAAGTGTATTACCTTCTTGCATTTCGTAGGGACATCCCTGTTCCATATTAATCTTCAAATGCTTTGATAGAGCCCACCACCCATTTGTCCTCATCTCTTCTTCTACTTCTCTCAATTATGCTTCCTAGATATTTGAAACTCTTCCCTTTCCTCAACTCTTCTACATATGTCCACTTTTATTCTTTGTACATTTCTGGCTCTGTTTCTTGTTGTTATTAGCATCTCAATATTTTCTGCTCTTCTAATTTCCTCATTCCAAATATCAAGCTGTCTCTGTACTTCTTCTTTACTGTTTCTCCATATTACTAAGTCATCAGCGAACAACAGGGCCTTCATCTCTTCCTCTCCTATCTTCTTCCCCACCTCTTCGTTAATTGCATCCATTGTAATTATGATGAGCAGTGCGGATTGAGCACTTACCTGTTTTAGTCATTTACTCATACTGAACCACTCTGTTCTTCCTGGTGTCTTCACACAGCTCTGGTTGGCCTTATATGTGCTCTGCACTCTACACACTATCTCTTCGTCAACTCCTTTCTCTCTTAGAGCTTTCCAAATCTTTGTTCTGCCCATGCTATCTTATGCCTTGTCTACATCTAGGAATGCCATAATCAAATCAATTCCATACTCTTAGTGCCTTTCCTCTAATTGCCTTATGGTGAATATCAGATCTACTGAAGTTCTGCTTCTTCTGAATCCATACTGTTCCTCTCTCATGTTCAGCTCTGTTACTTCCCTTATTCTTTTCTCTAATCTAATATTTTCTCATACATCTTTGCTGAGTGGCACATTAGTGTTATTCCTCAGTAGTTTTTACATTCCTTTCTGTCCCCCTTCATCAATATGGGAACTATTAGTCTCTTTGTACAATCTCTTGGCACTTCTCTCTCTTGCAACACTTTTTTCAACACTCTGTACTACCACTGCACACCAATCACTCCTGCTCCTAGTATCATTTCCACTTGCACCTTATTTATTCCAGGTGCTCTTACCTTTCTAGTATATTTTGTAAAAAAAAATGTAAGTAATGCCTACCAATGATATTCATTGAAAACATAATTTGAGATGGAGTTATATATATATATATATATATATATATATATATATATATATATCAATACCCCCAGAAATGCATTGATTCTTAATAGCTCATTAATTGGCATTAAAACAATTCTACCACAAATGATATTAATATGAAACAGATTTGAATAATATTAATGAATAATAATATTGGGAGTTATATTGCAATTGTATGTTGATTTCTTTCTGAAGTGTGGAAAATTAATTCAAACAATGGAACCTGAAATTTGCATTTTAAAGGACCTATGCCTAATAACATTTATAATACAGAACAAATCTTGTTAATTAATTATCTTATTGATGGAATTGTAAATTTAATTGTTTTATGCTGGAAAAATGTAAATATGTGAATATAATATCAAGATTGCGTATATCTGAAACTATATAGTCATAATTAATGTTAGTCATCAGTATCACAGCTGCATTGTGCTCATGTACAAGAAAGAAGACACTGTTTTCAAAACTACATAGCAATGTTTAAAGAAAGAATGTTAGTTAACTCAAAACATGAGTTAGAGGTCCTAAAGTCCAAATGTCCTACAACTATTTATCTTGCATATTTCTGGTACAAGAGATGAAAGCCTTCACAATATCATATGATCCTCAGTTTTTGGCAAGCTGTTTAGATTTATTTCACCAACTTCTAATTTGTATTGTCATTTGTATAGTTGATAAAAGTGAATATTTTATTTTCCTTTGTATTTATTTCTATTTCAATTTAATATCTTCTCACATTTAAATTGATGGTTAACTAATGAAATTAATGAATTATTAATGTACTATTACCATCCATACTAATGCTGCAATTTGAACCCAGAACCTCATTGTACACAGCACATAACATTAAATACTTTATCTCAGAGGGTAACTTTAATTATTGTTGAATGCGTACAGTCTCTTATGATAAAAGTATTCGATAATGAAACGGAAAGTAAAATTTTTATTAATATATCTGTCAAATTTACAATTCATGATGTGTTAAAACAAGTTATCTCCATTGTTCTTTAATTTTACCTTAGCAAAATGCTTTTAGGAAGGTAAGAGGAACTAAAATTAAATGGTCTGACTCGGTTGTTACCATATGCACTTGATGTACCTTGACTTATTAGGGGATGATATAAAAATAATTAAGACTAATGCTAAAACATTTTTAAAGGCAGCTAAAGAGATACGTTTGGAAGTTAGCAAGGATAAAACTAAATATATGCTTACAGGCCGAAACAAAGTGTTAGGTAATAATCCAAATGTAATTATTGATAACAACTTGTTTGAATCAGTTTCCACTTAGGAGTAATGCTAACGACTGGAAATGATACTAAAGAGGAAATAAAAAGCCAACTTAATTCAGGAAATGCATGTTACTTTCTCTTCATCAACTTTTACCTTCTCATTCAATGTCTAAGAAACTAAAAGTCAAAATACACAAAACATTAATTTTTGCCTGTAGTATTATATCAATGCGGAACTTGATCCCTTGCATTGGAAGAGGAACATAAATTAAGAGTATTTGAAAGTAAAATCCTTTTAAAAAATATTTGGACCTAAAAGGGATGAGCAAACAGGTGAGTGGAGAAGGTTACATAATATAAAAGTACGTAATTTGTATTTATGTCCAGATATTATTAGAATAATTAAATCAAGAAGACTTAGGTGGGCAGGCCATGTGGCACAAATGGGAGAGGAAAGAGGAGTTTACAAGATTCTTGTTGGGAAACCTGATAGTAAGAGACCTGTAGGAAGGCCAAGACGAAGATGGAGGGATAACATTGAGATGGACCTAAAGGGAATCGGTAAGGATGGACATTTTGGATTGATCTTGCCCAAGATAGGGAGAGATGGAAGGTTTGTGTTGCTGCAGCCATAAACCTTTGGGTTTTAGAAGACTAGAAAGTTAGTTAGTCATTTAGATACAGTTTCCTATAACTTGTAAACGCCATTGTTGGAATTATCACTTTCAGCTGTTTATATCATCGGAAATAAAAAAATAAAAAAGAATTGCAAGAATAATTTTATGCGCAAGATAATTTGTAATATCATATAGTTGAGTATTCACATAAAAAATCATTGAATTTAATAACTGAAAAGAGTCTCTACTTCTTTGAATTTATTTTTTCCTAATGATGACAAGGTCAGCGAGTTCTGAATGTTTGTAAGGTGTGGAATTACCATGCTCTGAGAAAAGTCAGTCCTACTGCATTGTTTCATCTTGAACATTATATGTCTATTCAGAAAATGGTTCTTAAGAGTTCTATTTTGCTTCACAATTTCTATTTGCAACAGAACATTTATTTAATTGTTAATACATGGACCTGGTTGGTTAGTCTTTTAGCGGACAAATTTGGAACCATAGACATGTCAGTTGGTTATGTGGAAGCAACAATGATACCTGAGAGCAAATAACATTATAGCAGTGACAACGTTTTCAATTTTCCTGGAACGGATTGATAAAATATTTACTAATATGTACTAACAAATAGGGATCTTGTTATTTTTCGTTAACACCTATATTTTACAGTTTAGCAGAATTTTGTAACAAAGTAAGGTCCTTGACTTAAGTCTCAACCAGTGGCATATTCAGAAAATTTGATCTGGTTTATTGCAACAATTCATATTTATCGTATGTATTTATTATATATTATTAATTAGATATAATAGAGGTAAAATATTGTTCAGGCATGAAAGTTAAACAGAAACAGAAATCTGATAACTTCAAATTTGCCAGCAATTTCTATATGTATTAGGGCATGACAAATATTTTATTTTCACGAGAATGTGGGTCTGGCACGAAAATCCAAAATATACAAATGGAAGGGGGCAGTGTATGGTACTGTGGAAATATGAACAATGTAGATGATGTGTACCAGGCTTAGGATAGAGAAGCAAACAAAATATCATTAAAGATATCATCGTTCCACATGTTTTACTAGTCACAAAGCATACAAGCTTTACAGGAACAAAAGAGGTGCATACTACACTAGCACACCATTCCCCACAGTTTCCTTGTGACATACTCTGGCATTTCTTCCCCTAGGATGGCTATTTTGATACATGAATGCTTTCATGCCATGGAAAGCCTGTAGCCTCAACAATAAATTACCACTGCCATCTGTACAATAACCATTCATCACATTTCCATCTAGTGACGTGTTCACATACTGTGTCACTTTCCCCGGGACGTGCGATCATATTGTGATACCACCGTTTAACTTTGAGAAAAAATATAGTTGCCATGACTTATGCTCCAGACCTTGTATATGAAAGAGTTGGTTTACTGGCGGTAAGCCAGTTAACAGAAAAATGCACCACTTGTCGCAACATATACCTCACATGTACATGAATCTTGTTAGCGTAGGTGTGTGCAGATCCTCTGATTGGGGGGTGGGGAGGGTGCAAAAGCCTTGATGAAATTTTAGTTGGGAAAGAAAAACCTCATTTTATCACTGTTTTAATTTAATTGTATTTATATATGTATAATGCAGCAACATAGAGGCAGCGTAACAAATAAATAATAAATTGTACCATGCTCCTTTTCCTCCAAACAATTGTGTTCATACAATTAAGACAAAACTGTTTAACAGCAAGAGTCTGAAGTGCTTAGCAGTTATAACTTCTCCCTTTGGTAATTTACGATGCATTACAGAAAACAATAAAATTGCGAGCGAAGTGAGCAAGAAAACATTTAGCTCCAAATTTTTGCAAACTGAAAACAATACTGACACAGCACAAAAATGCCATGGCATTCTCTTCTATAATTTTTTTCATTTAGATTGTTCGGCACCCAGGCCCAACTCCCGCCACCTCCTAACTATGGTTCTGAACTTGACAAAACTGTAGGAAAAGCAGATATTGTGAACAAAGTGAGCAAGAAACATTACTGAATGTATTTTCATTTGTATAAAATTTGATATTGAGAGGAGGAGGGGGCAATTGCCCCTCTGTGTCCCCCAGCAGGTGCTCTTGGCCGTCTGGAAGAAATAATGCAAGAAAGACGTGAAAACTAATTTCATTGTAAGAATCCTTTTGTCCTGATACTCTTAGATTCTACTAGTCTTACTTTCTTTTACCTCAATGTTTGCCCCCATTGCCCCTTGTGATTGCATGACAGTTGCTTTGAACTTTAATGGGCTTGAAAATACTTAATCATTTAATAAAGGAGACAAGATTCCTCTCCACTAAATTTCTAGGTAAAAGCACAATAATGTAGGACGTCTGGAAAGCGTGGGGGGGGGGGGTGCAAGAATGGCCACACCTCCCCCTTAGAAATCAAATGTCAACCTAAAAGTATATATTTAACACGTATAATTTGATATATATTTATGCGATAATTTAAAATTCAAGTGGTATTTTTTGAGGGGGCAACACTATTATTAGGGTAATATGTTCCATGGAAAAATACTCTGCTTGTCCCTCTGTAAAAAAAATCTGCGGATGATGACCATTATTAGGGGGGTCAATTACCCCCCTCCGTGCACATGCCTATGCTTGTTAGATCTTTCTTACTAAGAATCAAATGGAGGATAGAGGTATATATGGAACTTCAGTAACTGTTGTAAGGTCCATACTGAGTGTGAAAAATCCAATGAATAACTTTATGAAGTTGGGGACACGTAACGTAATGAAATATCAACTTTTTAATAATGTAACTTGTGAACAATGAGAAATTAAATACTCTGTTGAAGGAATCTTTATAATTCCATCATGTGAGAACCAGGGGGATGTAAATCCAATTTATCAAATTTACAGGAGAGAGGGGAAAATGTTTTCTTAAGGAATACATCAGACTCTTACAAAAAGTCAGTTAATTGGAGATACTGACTCCACCTTACTGCTAAAGATTAAAATTGGACACATGCCAATCTGACTCCAAATTGTCAGTTTAACAAAGCTGAAAAGAGTCTTTTTGGAGTTACGTTTCTCTGGTTCTTATACGAAAATTTATGTACTGAATTAATTTTGGAAGAAAAGATCAACGCATAAATCATGTAAACCATAGTTGCTCTTGATATATAGAAAAAATATAGAGCGACATGTTTCTCAAATGTCCTCTTGAATTTAAGGAGGAACGTCAAGAGACTAATGTAGAAAATTAACAATGAAATGGTTCAGAAAACTATGCAAGTTAAAGGGAACTAAAAAATATCAGCCTTGCAAATGTACCCATATGCCATTATCATTTGCAAATTACTGTTAATTAATTAATTCTAGCTCTATTGAAAATTCTGGTTTGTTGTAGAAGTGATTAAGGTTTCCACTTGAAACTGAAGTATTTCCATGAAAACTACAAAGTACAACTCCATAGTTATGACAGTGTGATATGTGAAATCCGGCAAATTAGTAAGCATTTATTTTGGTTCATAAGTTATTAAAGCAAAACCTCCTACATGCATTTTTCATTTTTTTCAGCTTATTCCAATCTTCCAGGATGTCAAAGATTTCCTAAGTCTAATTTGTTTCTTTTGCAGAAATTGCACGATACAAATACAAATAATTTACCAGGTTAAATGGTAGTGAAGGAGTTTAAGTATATTTGTTTTAAGTTAAGGTATATATATTATTTGAAGTGTTTCATATCCTTGGAATGAAATTTTCTAACTTGTATACATGTACTTTTTAATTCATAATTGTTACTTTTAAATCCTTGTTCAATTTAAGTAATTGTTACTTGTTTTATTATTCGTTTGCCTCATTTTCCAACCCAGATCAGCAGTGTAAAACTAGTGCAAAAATTGATGAGGCCTTTGTTATCTGCTTCTTACGATTGGAAGAAAATGTATTAATGTAGGTCCTGGTTTTTCCCCAGCTGCCCTGACTAGGAACCTGCAGAAGTTATTGATAGTTTGCCCTACAGAGATTCGTCCTCCAAAGATGCGAGCTTCGGAAACAACTGAGCCTTTAGTGGACACAGTTGTTACTTAGCCTAGTAATGCCCCTAACTTCTGAAACTGAACACAAATCAAAGTTGAGAAAGGCAAGAATTGTATATGGAAAGGACTATGCACCTAACTTTTTCATTGCCAATATGCACAAAACTGATGCATCATGTTTCTCACACTCTTCTTAATATTATTTGTTTAACTATTTCTATTCATATTGATCCTTGCACTAAGACTGAACTATTTTAGTTACCAAAGAGGTTTTTATAAGTTTTGTAGAATTGCCTGCGAGTACGTTAGTTAGCCTGGCATGTGATAGTGCATATGTGTGACTTGCTACTGCTTGAACCTCTCCTAGTTATTCGTTTTTGTAGTAGCCTGCCATAATTTCCTTTCTACAATTTTACTTGTTTAAGTGACACTGTATGCTTTGTGTTCTTGTATTATTTCTGTGTTTACTTTCATGAAGTTGGCATGCATTTCTTTTTCTTGTTTTGTTCTGCTTTTGTCCGTGAATTTTTCTCTTTATTCTTTATAATCTTTCCAGATGCAGCAACTCGATATCTACAGACACTCATGCTGGTCGTGCGACCTGTTAAAAGGTTTAATATACATTATTTTATTAGAAATATTTTAATAACTTTTTAGTAAAGCACGCAACTAGAAAGTGGGGAGAACATGTAATGATGATAGTACATAAAAGCACAGCATGCGTGAGAAAAGTTTCGAGAATATCTAAAATATTTTATTTTATTTCTGTTTTTTTATTACTGGTTTTATGGTGAGTAAGACCATTTTCTAACAGGTTTCTAATCTCTTGTCTAACGTTGCTAGCTCTTTCTTCAATAGCAAGACTTGGTGTTAATATTTCTTATAAATCAATAAACATTTAATTTCAACACATTCTTTCCACTGGTTGAGAATGGTTCGTTCAATTTGTAGGTAATACCTTGCAGGCGTGGATCATCTTATTTTGTATATGTATTCAAAGAATGAATCAAATTAGAAGACAATTGTTAAAGAACTTAAAATTTATAATAATTTATTGGTTTCCTATTAGTATGCCATCTGTAAGTGAGACCCCAAATCAACATCACATTTTAATCCACTTTTCCATGATTTTAACAAATAATTCCACCAAATTTAATATAACACTTAACTGCTATGTTTTTATAAATTAACAACAAAGCCCACACAAATTACAAGCTATGTATGCGTATACCACTATATATCTCACCTGCATATTAAAGTATAACGAGTACTTACTAAACCAATACTATTAAACAGTTGTAATTAATTTTCTATTGTTAAGGAAATTACTATGCTACTTTGATATTAATTTACTCATTTATGAACATATAAAAAATTGCAGCATTCATTAAATCTATTGATGTTGATTTGGCTACCTATGGTTGACAGGAATTGAGTACACATTTTTTTACTTATCAATTGATGAAACATTGTCATCCACAGCAAGCACAATTTGATGGTAGATCATCAATAATTCTCTATTTTAAAGCAAAAAATATAACCTGAATTGTCTTTGTGAATGAGCTTGCATCAATAACTGTTTTTTTAAAAGATGTAATCTTCTGCTCAAATATGTAAGGGTATAAAAAGACTTGCCACATTTGCATTTTTATGTTTTTTTTTGAGCCCCAGTGGTCTAGTCAGTAGCGCATCAGACTGCTATGTAGGAGACCCGCGTTTGATACCCAGGGTTGGTGATATAAGGCTGGAATTTTTCTGGCCTTATCCCTGCATAAAGTGGCTCTGGAGCTCACAAAGCCTCAAATCAATGGGTACCAGTTGGCAACCCTGGGGGGTAAAGGTGGCCAGAGCATGGTGCTGATTACATCACCTCCAAAATGGTCAAAATCAAGAATGTGTGGGGTCCTACCCCCACATCGCCCAGATGTGCCTCCATGGCACGGTGCTATATGCATGGGCATCTTTGCCTTTTTACCTCACATTTGCATTTTAAAGATTTTACAAATAATTTTTAAAATCAATAATACTGTGTGTGGGGGGGGGGGGGGGATAAAAAAAATGGAACTTAAATGTATGTTTAGAACTAAGTACCATTTGATGATTAATAACAAATTTGAAAATTGAATTATACAATCTAATAAAATATCTAAATGAAATATTGAATAACATAATCAATATTTAAAAAAAAAACATTGCCTAAATTCAGGCAATGCATAATATTGTTTTTATTTTCAAAATTTTGCCTTCTTAATAAAACTTACTAAGAAATGCTCAGAACTGCAATTTCATTGTTGTATGGATAATAAAATTAGTTCCTTATTTTTAAAAAAGTGGATAGTATGAATTTGAATATTTGAAAATATAACACTTTAAAATACTTGAACATAGAAAATGAAGAAAACAGGGTACTTCAGTAAATAATATATATCCCATATAACATTATCAGAGCATTATATGGCAGGTTGCGTATCACAGATGGGAGGAGAACAAAGACATAAAAGATCCTTAATCACAAACCTAATATTTCACTGAATCCATTTTATAAGAGATAATGAGTTTCCTGAAATGAAAAGTCTATGTTCAATTTTTCTGTCAGAATGACGGAGTCTCTCATATTGTTGAATGCTTGTAATGTCATTGTATGAACATTTTGTTCAATAAAGTAACATGCTCTATAATGCCAATAATTTTAGACACTGCTTTTCTTCATGATTTTTGCAGCTTCTGCTGTAGTTTGGAAATAATTTCTGGCTCTACTCAGCTAAAAGCTGCATTAATAGGATTTGCATTGCTGTACTTCACTTTCTGATTCAACATATAACAGTTGATGTTGATTTGTCTATTATGTCATGATACTATTATTAACACATCGATCTGGCTTCACTTTTTTGGTAACTTGCACCTGCACCACACATTTGTTATAAGTGCATTTATAAAGAATACATTAGGGGAAACCAGGGATGGTTTGCACAATTATTGTTACTTCAAATAAACAATCACTAAAATTGAATAAAACTATTAAAATTGACCAAAATTTGCTTTAGTAAACAAAGCAAATATCTTCCTAATGTTGTGATATAGCTTCGTGTGAAGTGTTGCCAACTTGCCCCACATGTCACATTGTGTGGTGATTAAGTACAACTACTGCCACAATCTACAAGTGTTTTTTATTATTATAGGTCTTCAAAATAAATATTCTTTTAACAATGGCCCTTTCCCATAATTTCTTACATCAAATCTCTAATTTTGTCATACTCTACGATTCTCATCCTTCAAAACTGATGACACTAGCATAATATGTGAACAGTCATAACACACATCAACAAAAGTCCCTGACCTTCCTTGGTGGAGTCATTAGCACAACACACTACAATGCCAGGAGTCCAGGGGACAAATCACAGCATGGGTGTTCTTTGTGACTGTCCCTTCATTTTAATCATATCAATACCAGACATGCCCAGTGCCTCGAGACCCGGCCTCAGCCTGTGCCTTCAAGAACCTAGAGAAGCTTAGGCTGTGCGAGGCTGAGGCCATGTGATACGGGAGGCTAAACCTTGAGCTTGGAGGCTGAGGCTGTGTGAGGCTGACCTTGGGCTCGGAGGCTGACCTTGGGCTCGGAGGCTGTGTGAGGCTGACCTTGGGCTCGGAGGCTGTGTGAGGCTGACCTTGGGCTCGGAGGCTGTGTGAGGCAGACCTTGGGCTTAGATGCTGGGCCATCTGAGGCCAAAGTGAAATGGACATCTCTGAATTCTCATCCTAATTCTCATGAGGGGTGTAAGGGGTGACCATCCCATCTACACCAAAATGTCAACCTAATTTCTAAGTACTACATCCTGGCCTGCATTTTTCAGACTAGTGACGTCTGTGTGGTTCCTGTCATCCACATATGTTTACGATTAGCATTTTATGTCATCACCATTCATACTCATCTTCATGATTAGCTAAACATGTTAGAAAGCAAAGTAAAATAAACTATATCAGTCAACCATTGTCATTATAACCAAATGCAGCAGAAGAGTGACTAAATAACAAAAATTAAATCAAATCAAATATCAACAAAAGAGAAACTTGAAAACTTTTCTGTAATTATGCTATTGCAATCTTACATTTTTACCAGCTTACACCAACCTTTAAATCCACAACTTTCATCTCCTAGCAATGCCCGGAAAGTAATTTCCAGTTTAGTCAATAACCTTTCGAACAAATTACAACATTAAATCAAAACTAATGATGATTTCATAACATGAGACCTATTTTTTGTACATTTTAACATTTTAAACATTGCATTATTGAATCAAGTGGGAGTGTAACAACGTGCTGATGCCAGCTCATATAATATCATACTCTACAATCAGTTATATACCTAGAGGCTTACATATACCTTCAGAAATTCTGATGCTTTACTCAATCGCCATGAAACTACGTACATAAGCAACTTTGGCTTTGTGGTCAATATCAAGGATATTAACTGTTAACCACTCCTGGTCTTCCCCACAGCACAAAAAATAGCACATTGCTAGTAACACAGCACTTCTCTATTACACTGTATGAGGTTACAAGTAGGAATTCTTCCATCATGAGCCATTGTTTTCTACCTTTTTTCCGCAGCAATATTAATATGGCATTGAGGGTTCTCAAGAATGGTGAGACTGGATATTCTTTCAAAGATTTGGAAAGACTGTTGCGACTGATATTACTTGGTCTACAGGGTGTTTCATGAATCAATGAGCTTTTAGTATGTTGATCAGTATCTGATATTTTCAAAACTGCAGTTTGGTAAAGGGACAGGTGTCAACCCAATGGTTGCATATTTCGTTTTTCATGAAAACTCAAAATGTGAAGTAACACATTGTAGTGTTCATTTTTCATACATTTGAAAGTTTTTTTTTTTGGATTGATTGATTGATTTGTTTTTTTAAGTCCACTTTATGCACAGTAAGTCTAATCAGGACTGGACCTACAGTTTAAAGTGAGATCCGAACCACTTGGGCCTCCACCGTGTTCGAACCTGGGATGCCTTGATTACAAGGCAATGATGCCACCACTGCACCATCAGAAAGGCCCTACATTTGAAAGGTGTGAGGTGCATTTTGCTATCATGTTTTGTCACGAAATGATGCGAAATGAACTGCAATATGCGAAAGAAGCTCTTAAACCTGAAATTTGGGGTTTATTTACAAACATGACTCCTTCTGAGGTCTGAATTATCCTGTGAGTGATGCAAATCATAGAAAATATATGAATTCTCGTATAATATTTGAGAAGCAAAAAATGAACTCCTTTACACAGGAATAAACTTAATGCTCTGAATGTTCTATTAGATGTGAAATGTAACTTTTGTAAAACTATACTTATTGTATAGTTTTTAAATCAAATTTAGGTTTTTATTCACCATTTTAACACCGACATGTCAGTCAAGGGCATGATGCTGATCACATCACCCCCACTCATGACCGGATCAAGAAAGTGTGGGGCGTTACCCCCACACCCCCTATACTCCTTCATGGCCTGATGCTAAACACAGGGGAGCACTCACTTTACTTTTTTTTATTATTATTAATACTACTGGATAGAAACATTGAAGTTGAAAAAGAACGACAACATGCAAGGTACATATTAGGTTTGAATTAAGATGGAAACTGTATTAGAATGAGCATTTGCAAGTAATGTGACATAAGATAATGTCATAACGGACTGAAAATTTTCTTTACAAGCAGTGCTGGCAGTTGCTCCCCCTCTTTTTGCTCCTGCAATACAACCTCTCAATGCTTGTCTTGTCTGCCAAGAGAATGTAAACTGTCTTTGCCCCCCCCCCCCCCCCTTTCAGTTTTGGCACTCACTCACTGGTACTGTCTATAAGTGTAAAAACATACTCTACAACAAACTACAAATTGCATCATTTTACAAACTACTTTGATATATGTTAATTATACCCTGTGGCCTGCTGAGATGCAATCAGAAAAACTATGTCATGCAGTGAGTCCCAATGGTTAATAGACCAAAACAAAATGAGAATTAATTTACTGATTGCTTCTTGATTTTATTTATTTTTGATTTTGTTGAATATATGAATGAGAACTTGATGGAATGTTTCCATTTATGGTTTCTTGTAGGATATGTTGTTTATGCTTATAAAAAAATATATTTGGAAATAGGTTTAATGAAATTTTCATAATATTTTCATCTTATCAACTTTAAAATTTTAAGTTTTGCTTATGCAGTTTTAGATTTAAATAGTTTTATTTATCAAGTGTGTACATGTCCTAGCTAATGCGTCAATGATGCTGGTGCTGCTTTTGTGGAGATATGTCTGTTATCTTCGACCTACTTTTGATATTTGAGATCTGCAGCTGCATTTGCTCATGTAATAAATAATTTATAGGTTTAAGTAAATGGAACATTACAAGGACTATTTCAGGGTATAGAAAATAACAAGGAAGATGATGGTTGTCAAACACATGTATGGAAAGACCCAAATGAAAGGAATGAAAGTTAGTTAACACATCCTAGCCCAGCTCTGGGAGGGGCATTTAAAAAGCCATCCCAGGCATTTTCTGAATCCAAACTTTAAAAGGAATGTGGCCACCATCTTATATTTTTCGAGATTTTCAAAATGGCGCCCTGGAGGCTGCAAATGGCACTTTTTCATTGACTTTTTTTAGCCGGACTGTTAGGAATCTGACCTCTTTGAGGGTTCCTGCTGGTGTCTCCTACCAATGACCCCACCCCATTGGTCCTCCAAAGAACATGTTGGGGCTGCCCTGGAGCCCTCGGTAAATTGGCACCCTGGACATGCTCTTGGGTACTGCATCAGATCTCCCCCAAAGTCACCCGGTGCACCCCTTTTCATTCACCAGTCAACATGAGGGAAGAAAATGCACCCTGCAGCTAAACAACCTTAGTCGTTTACGGACAAATACAAGCACATACTTTAAAACGACTGGTCATTTATGGGAGGGAATGTGTTAAAGCTGCCATGGGACATTTCTTGCAAATTGTTAAGTTGGCAGACATTATGGAAAAAAAGAGAAACTACTTGTAGAATCCTGGTCTGGGCACATTTGGTGTTCTCTGTAGATGTCCCTTAATCAATTTCATCATATCATTCATCCTCGTGGTTAGACAAGAATGGCAGGAAAGCAATACTCAATAACAAAAATAAAATCAAAATAAGAAACAACGACGACGTTTATTCCAAATAAAGCAAAATAACAAATCGTAAGACACACATAGCAAGATGAATAATGAACATGTAAAGGTAAGGACTTACCATTATTGCATTTAAATGTGGGCAAGTGGTGTTAAAACTTCCCTATTGATGATATTCCATTTTTCTGTGATGTTATACTAGTTTTCTCTTTTGCCTCCAGTCTTTGGTCTTTTCGTCAAATTTAATGGAAAGTTCCATAGTACAGCATTTCCCTTTCACTATGCATTAAAATATGTAATTTAGACTTGTATCATTCACCCACATAATTCTGTATAAGCACTGCATGGTATTGTACCACACAGTATGATGACGGTTGATGCATATTTGATCTTAGATCTAGTGTGTCATTTATATTTTAATAAATTAGTTACTCTAGTGGTTATAATATGAAGTGCTATCCAAAAGTTCCAGAAATGTATCTATTGTGTTTCTCAGACATACAAATGCTTACTCTGGCATTTTACCATTGTTGACTTGATAGTCCTCTTGAGATGCCATTATAAATCCCAGTAAGTATTGTGAGAAGGATTTATGTTCTGGAAGTATTATTGATCAGCAGGTTGAGCACCACCAGTGATTTGGCTTATAATAATAATAATAATAATAATAATATAATAACCAATGGCACAACAGCCATTGAAGGCCAGGGCCTACCTACAGACTGCTGGCCACACTCCCACCTGCTGAGGGGGTAGATCATCCAACTAGTTATTGGGTTATGTGTGGTCAGCACAACAAACCTCCAGTCATTGTTGTGGTTTTCCATGGTCTGGATACGCTACTCATTTGCAGCTCCCCAATTTCCTCACGATGGTGGGTGGCCACTGGTCCCATACACTGGCTGAAATCTCAAGAGAAAAGTTGTTATGCTTCCCCTAGGATACTCGAATACGCATGTCTCATAGTCCAAAGCCTGACGCCTTAGTTTGCCTGGCTTTATGTCCTGTAAATAACATAGATAAATTGCTATTGCAGTTTCATTCTACGAGTTTTTTGGAATTGTTCTGAGGCAAAGGCTGCCCTCTGCTTAACATTAGAGGACCGAACTTTGTGAACATGCAAAACAAAATTTGACTGAGAATGGAGGATAAAGACACTTCACAATTTCTTTCATCTCTACCTCAGGAAGGCGCATTCTGAATTCCCAAGCATATTGGTGTGGGATTTACTTTTCACACAACTATAGTACAAGCCTCATTTCTCAATGAATGATGTCACAAAAACAAAATATGGAAAGTATGAAATACTAAAGCAACCAAACCTAACATGAATACCATGAAACACACCTGACTTAATGTGAATAGCAAATTAATGTGGCCTATTGTTGTGGTAATACTATGTGTTCTGAGTGAATTAGGTTAATTGCTTTAGTATTTCTGCACATTACTAATTTATTTTCTTGTGTAATTCATTTAGAAGTAGAACTTTTGACACAACTTCGACAATACTCAAGATTTCATATCATGCAGTTTTGGGTACGTTTAATTGGTTTCAAACTGTCATCCAGCATAGATTAATCTATTTGTGCATAAAATTGAGTTGAGTGCAAAAGTTTGGAACATTTGTTTCTATATTTACATTCTTGGAAGTTTCAAATAGTACTTCATGTATTACTTGTGTTCTTATATCATAGAATTAAGATAAGGTGTTTTCTTTATTACATAAATGTTATAAGAAATTGTAGTTTTCTTCATGGTGGTTGCGGTAAACGCGGTTTAAAATTACTTACGTGAAATTTGTAGTTTTCTGTTGTAATTGTCATTATATTGTTGTTTTTTTCTCTTTCAGTCAAGATAACTAGGTGCTTACAGAAGTTGATGATCGTTGTAGCAAAAGAGACTCCAGCGAATGTGTAAGAAAATGAGAGATGAATTATTTATCCACAACTCGAGGCATTTTCTTTTAAACAAAAGGAAAATATAACTTGGTCCATCATAAGAATCACTCATTTTTAATTTTAAGAAACTTTTAATTCCAAGGAAGTTATTTATTGTTTACATATCAGAGCAAAATTTTAATACAAGCGCCAAAAAGTGTATGTTCATTTGTTCATATTATTTTAGTGAATAGAAGTTTAATTTGTGCAAATTATATTTTTGTAAGATAGTACTTTGTGTAGGGAATGCAGAAATATTCCTTTTTCTGAATGCAGTTCCTTCTTGCAGGGTAATTAGGTAGATAGTTTGACTATTGTCCTCCATATCTTTTATAGTACGTATATTTTACCTTCCAAATGCATTGATGCATTTGTGATTTTTTAAAATTATACTCATTCCACATTGAACTCTGCCATTTCGGCAGAACGGGCAGCCTATATGATCTCAAAATAAAAAATAAACAGAATATTATATGTATATGATGAAAATGGGATATAGCTGCCTCGATATGACAATACTGTAATTTCGTTGTTAATCAAATCACTTTTATATTAATTTTTCTTTTATGTACGCTGTGGTAATAATAGTTTCAATTCATTTAGTGTATTTTGGGACCATTTTCAGCAATGATGTGACTAGTTCTTTTAGAATCTCATGTACTGTATGTTGTGGATTATTTCACATGATTGTTTTCTGCATTTGGTTGTTAATAATGGTGGTAAAGAGAGTATATATAATCCTGTTGAGATCTTTCAAAAGTCTATTTTGCGTGTCACTAATGTGTTTAAACAAATTCTCTCTCGTCAGTGTAAAAAGTTAATCAATGAAAAATAGTGAATGACAATATGGTATATGTAATGTATGTGGGATATAATGTAATATATCTGATGTGTTTCTGTTGTTTGCTGCAATTATTAAGAGCCTGAAGTGATGTAATGTATGTTCTGTATGTTGTGCAAAGAAGAAAAAGAAAGGATAGCAAACTTATTTGTCATTTGTGCAGTCGTAAAATGTATGTATGTGTTGTGAGAAAACATTCAGGGCAAGATATGACATGAATAAAAAAAATAGAGGATAAAGTCTACAGTATTATTGTATATTCATCACGTAGTAGATATTCAACTGACACAAATTATTTGCAATGTATATAACCAATTATACATGTGATGGTACAAGCTGAACTTACCGTAATTTTCTTACCATATCATCTTCAATCAAGGTAAAAGTTTTGCTTGCTCTCACTATGAAAATCGCTTGAAGACTGAATTCAAAGATGGTGTCTGCCTTTTCTGTAAGCTTAAATCACATGGCAGACAATTTATTTTTAGAATTTGTTTGCAACAAGCTGAGGTTATAGTATATTTTTAAAAAAATGTCAAGAGGGTTACGTCAGTCTTCAAATTTCATTGAGAACATTTTCTCTTCTTGAAAAAAGATCACATTTTTTGACATTCAGCTCAGAGTGGCCTTTTGCAAATTTGTATTTATGCAATTTGAGCATTTCTTTCAATCTTTCTCCAACTCTGCAGGTGGGATCATTGTGAGATCAACTCATGTTTAATGAATATTATAGATTCGTGTCCTGGACAAAATATGAGTTCTGTTTATTTTTTTCATCTACTTACAGATTACTTGTCTATTACACACTTCATTAGTTAATTTCATGGTAACATTTAAGTATAGGGGAGACTGATTTCTTCAAATTTACAGGAGAAAGTACTTACGGAAATCATTTTCTGTAGCATTGTGGAAGTTCGTGAATGTAGTTTTGATCCATTTTAATGCAAATACATGTTGTTTTCTGCGAAAATCTCTGTCCAACATGCTGTTTCTGCTGCCGCCATTTGCTTTCTGCATGAGAGCACAATGCTCCAATGTGTTAAGATGACATAACCCCTTAGTCAGTGTTTCAAACTCGCCGTGTTTTCACTAGAACATGACTTGTATTTTTTTTTAACTATTCTTGCCTAACTTAACCTAACCTAACCTAACCTAACCTTACGGAAAATGGTTTTTGGGGCTAACGTCAATGGTTTTTGGGGCTAACGTCAATGGTTTGTGGGGCTAACGTCAATGGTTTGCGACATATTAGCATAATTTCAAATCCGGGCATGAAAGTAGGTATTTTCCGGTGAACGAGGTTGCAACACTGCATAAATCGACAAAACACTCTCACAATGTGCCCTGAACCAATATGCTATTGCCTGTCATAATGTGTTACAGAATCGAAATAACAAGTAACAGTAAGTACCGTAAATGTAAGAAATAGACATTATCTTAGTTAGAAATGCATTATTTCACCTTAGGAAATGTTCCACATTCCAAAATAGTACGTTAGTAATGTAAAAAAGTGTGAAATATATGATTTATAGGTGTCTCACCCATACTATAATAGTACTAATTTCAATAAGCATCGTGCAATACAAGAAAACTGAAATTGTAGGTCTTATGATAATTACCACAAATTTATATTCTTATTTGGTACTCATCATTGTCATCATTGATTGCAACATTTGTGAGAAACTCATGTAGTCATTACACGATCCTATAAAATTCATGTGCGGGTAGTCTAATTTCACAGGCAGGCATCTTGTAATATACAACATGAGGCCAGTCCCATGGTGCTTCCTTCCTACTAGAGTGAATAGCTTCCTGCAACATTCATCTCCTGACTGATAGAAACTCATCACAAATCACAGCTAATTTAGTCTAACCAAAGATTTTACTATATTAATAATGTTTTATGACACAAGATATTATTGTAGATTCTTATTTCTTTGTTATGATTATCTGTAACCTTTTTCTCCTATAATCAAAAACCGGGAGAGACTGGAAGTTCCAGGAATGTTCTGTGGGATCCACTAGTATTACCCTGCAAATTGTCCATGACTATTTTCAATAATTATTCTCTTACACCATATGCATTTTTAAGCGATGGATTTTTATGTATGCTGGTACAGAAGTTGTCAACAGCTTGTTTTGAGTTTTCTTTTAATTCTTGAAGCTCTTATTGGGTCAAATAAAGTGCACGAACATGGTGATGGACAATTTGCATGGTAATACTAGTGGATCCCAAGGTTATTAGAAGTATAGGTTGGGCCAATCCGTTGTTTACTCGTGATGACGAAACGACGGTAAGAAGTGAATTTATCAATGAAATGAATTCCAAATCTATGCGCTAGTGTTGCACTATGCAGATAGGAAAACCATACCAGAAACTGAACACACGAAATCGAGTACACAAATGAGCATTTCCACCCATTTACATTTTGTGGCTTTAGACAAATTGAAAATAAATATCGATAGGTACTTATTGTTATGCGGGACAGAATATTATTGATCGAAACGGGAATTTTTTTTAAATCCCGTCATTCGGGACGGGAAATATTCGCAATTTCTCGACTAGTCGGGAAATTTTCGGGACGGGAAATTTCGACATTTTCCGACGCTCTGGAAATTTCAAATTCTACACGTCATTTTCACCTTAAGTGATTGTCTTTGTATTTCTGGAATGAAAACTAACAATTTCCGATAAGTTCCAGGCACTTGCAATGTAGAAAAGAAAAGAATTAATACCGTTTTGAAATGACCATTCGGTATTTCCCAACTGCTCGGGATCCAGAAAAGTAGGGAAGTCATTTGCTGAAGTCGGGATCGGGACAGAATTTTTCTTTCCGATCCCGGTCCCGACTTTTCTAGATACCGCACACCACTTGTTATTATTATTTATTACAAGATACATCTTCCAAGTACGTTGAACATAATGTACTGTGTATACCAGAAAAGAAAAGTTCAAATGAGCATTTATGTACGCTATATTTACACTAGGCTATGCACTTGTATTTTTCTCTTCAGTGCACAACATGTTTCCGCGAATATATCAAAGTCTGCCTAACATGAAATGTAATATTGTACAACTTTGCTCTCACGCAAACTTGGCATAAAGTAATATTTCATTCTCACAGGCAGTGGCGTGCCCAAGGGTAAGTTGGTGGGGGTTATAACCCTTCCCGTTGGCCTAGTATTCCTAAAAAGAAAGAACGTCAAATGTAGTAAAATATGGCAAAATGAGGGATGACTACCAAAAATAGTGTACGTAACCCCTCCCTTTCGAAAATCCTGGGAACGCCACTGCAGTCTCAGGTCAACATGCAAGGGCAGATTTTTTCCACCTTTCGATGTGTAGTCTTTAATTTCTGCAGTAGAAACCAAGTGTGGCTTCTTACCGATGTGTAAAATGATTAATACAACTTTCGTGTCGGTATTTTATAAGCACAACATATACACGAAGTTTTGTTCAAAGCTAAGTTGCGTTACTGCGAAGCCGTAATTAGATTTTGATCAGCTGTAGGAGTTTAGCTTAATGGTTTAATTTTTTGCTTTGTAACTTGGCCATAAAGCAGAATTGAGTTGCAGAAGTATTGTATTTTTTAATATCGCTTATACGTTCTATGAAATAAATGTTAATGTGTCTGTAATGGTCTTACATAGTAGTATACATTTTTAAGAATACTTCAGTGAATTGAACACGTTGCCACAAATATTTAAAATACTATTACTAATTTGTATAATACATTTGAAACTTGTGCTCTATAGAATCCTTCAAAATGTCACCAGTATTTTTTTTCATACAATCAAAAGAACATCACGTTATGAATCTCCTGCATGTGATTGCAGAGTAATCAAACAAACGCCAAATTATCTATTCTTCCATTGCACGTTAAGGAACAAACACAGACACGCCCTTTTTTAACATACTACACAGAGCCAAGATACCATTTCCTGTATCATACACTCCCTGTTATCGTCTCCCCACCCCCTCGTACAATGTGGATACTATATAGTTTTGCCCGCCAGATTGGTATTTAATTTTAAAATTTGTGTGTATATGCAAGTTTGTGATCAGTGTTACAGGTCAGTGAAGTGAAGTATAGTATTGCGATATCTATATGACCACAGCTACTACTACGAATTCAATTCTATGGTACTCCTCCACAATTCCCAGTGTTGTACACCTTCTTGATCAAGACTGCCACATACCCGGCCGTGAGGGTCACGAAGGAGAAGAATTACAAACGCTGTCTTGACTTTTTTATATTTTTGTAATCAGCACTATATGCCTTAACTTTGTTGAGATGTCAAATGGGAGAGGTCTATGATGCGCTCCTTCAAATAATTGGCGACAATAAAACTGTCCAAATGGTCGCACATGAGGCTCGGTGTATTGCAAACTAGTTGTGTGGCTTTACATTTCTTTGCTCACTAGTTATATGGTACGTATGACTTCTTATTCCACGTAATGTAATGAGCAAATGCCTTCAAAATATTAATGTACGATGTGTTTGATGATTTCTTGCAAGCATATCGTCGTTTTAAAAAAATCCATTACCTCCCAGGGTTGCCCCCATGGTACACCCATTCATTTGAGGCTGGGTGAACCCCAGAGCCGCTTTATGCGGGGAAAACGCAGGAAAGAATTAAGACCTTAGATCACCCACATTTTAAAAATCCAATCATGTATCACAGACCTACAACGTTAAACATATGAAGTCAAGCCTTCATTTCTTTCCTAATACTTGTTACATTTAAGATAAATTTAAAAGAAAGGGAGAGTTTTCATAAAGTATAATAATAAGTCTAATATAAAATTAGTGTTTAACTGTGGTCGAGCGAGATATCCTTTTTTGGTTAATAGTATAATAAAATTATTTATTTTATAGTTTGATGTTTTACTTAGGAATATATTAATTTTCAATTTACCGTTGCTACGTACTGACGGGAGGGGGGGGGGGGGGGTTCGAGAGGGAGCGGCATCTTCCGCTACCTCCCAGGCCGGCAAAATTACTAGCGGCGGCCCTGGTGTACACTGTATATAACACACCTTATTACTGACTTCCTTGGCCCTGGATGTACAGGGTCAAGGAAAACAAAGAAATGAACATAATTTTCTCTACGGAGAAGATATTGAACCTAAACCAAAAAGAACACAAATAATAAACTCGACAATGTAAATTGATGAGATTTAGTAAATCATTTAATGAAGCGACTAATCGCAAAGGACATAATCAGCTCAGACCCTATTACTTCTTCATGGTATGTGACGTAAAGTTCCCGCCCAACCGTTTGACGGCGTTAGTGGTTATCGCATCTCCTTTTCCACAGCCTGTAGTACACATCCTCATCTAGACATTGTTCTTGTTCTGGTGTTTAATATCTGCATACTGCAACACTGTCGTTTTGTCATTTCACGTGACTTTACATTGAAGTGATGGCTTCACTTGGCCGGTCACACGTCATCGCAAGCAAAAACTTCAACCGTTACCATGGTTTTGGGCCAGGGCTGGTGGATCCCACTGTACATAGCTCATTCAGATCTTGTGAGTTATCCCCCACTGCAGTAGCAATAAAAAACAGTCTCAGAAGCACCACAGAAAAATATTTGGTCGTATGATGTTATCAATATCCGTGATTTCGGTTTAACCAAGCATTAAAAAGTTGATGAACATTTGAACATGATTACTTATTTTATAGGGTTAAATAAAATCCAATGCTATTAAGACCAACCTATAAACTACTTTATTTCAACTTGGAAGGAAGACAGGTATGGAAAATCCTTGCTCTGCAACGTACTGTGGTGTGCGGTGATCAAAGTTTTGTATGGTTTACTTTACTGACCCATGGTAGCTAAGTCGTTAGGACATCTGACTTCTATACAAGAGACCCCAGGTTTGATCCCCGGCAGGAAAGAACCTTGATTTTTTTCCACCTGCTCAAGCGGCTCTGGCATCCACCCAGCATCATATAAAGTGGGTACCTGGAGGAAATGCTTAGTGGTAAAGGCAGCCAGGGGCATGGTGCTGATCACATCACTCCCACCTTCAGCCGTGATCAAGAAAGTGTGGGGCCCTAACTCAACACCCCTTATATGGCTTCATGACATGATGCAAAGCACAGGGGAGCTGTTTTACTTTATACACTCGCTCTTGAAAGAAATATGAGGGCTTTATTGTGTTTTCAAAGTTTACGATATTGCCAACAATCAGTATTTCAAGCTGTAGTACAACAAAGGCAGATGAAGGCAAGAATTATTCTATTTATTAATGTCAGACATAAGTGGCTGATTAACACTAGAACCGCGGAAGCGGTCATTTTGACAGCTGTTGAATTTCAAATTGCTGTTAAGACGTTAATATCTCTTTGAATCATCTGAAATTCCTTGACTTCTGTCCTTTTTATGTTGAGAATATATTTTTGAATTAAAAATTAAAAATAATAAATTTATTATGTAGTTATTCATCGAAACACCTCCAACCGCGGGAGCGGTCAAAATGACCGGTGTGCATTACCCTCCATTTTTTATGCAAAGGTAAACACAAAAAGGCAAACCTCCTTTCGGGAGATGTATTACAAAATTCGCCTTCAAGCTACTTCCACCTGGTGTGTCATTTATTAGATTTATCACTAGGTGGCAGCAGCTTACGGGTAAATGTTCAATCTCTTTGTTTGAGCCAAATAGGGAGTTGTGAAACTTTGCAAACACTGTTTTTGTTTCTCGTCTGTTTTTGATATTTGTTTCTCGTCTGTTCTTGATATTTGTTTCTCACACACATGAGTGATTATTGTGCTCTAAATATGGCTTAACGCGGACTATCAGCTGAAGATATATCAAAGTATTTAGACTCAATTCAGGACATAGATGCTGACAATTCTGATGGAGGTGAAAGTGAAGAGGATCCCGTTTTTTTCCCACTAGAACAAGACATTGAATCGAACCATTCATCAGAAGATGAAGAACACTAAACAGCACTTGTTTTTACAGTTCAACCGGGAGCAAAAAGAAAAGCCACAGTGTCTCCTTTTCTATCTGGAATGAAATACAGTGCTAAAGATGGAAGCGAATATACTTAATGGATGCCGATGTAAATGTTCCTGGTAGGCATCCAGCACATAATGTTTTACAAGAAAAGCCTGGCCCGTCAGGATTTACTAAACCAAACATCCTTGAAGGAAAGGTTTGAAGTGCATGGTGTCTTTTTGTGAATGAGAGGATTCTTCATCACATAAAATCCTGTACTGAAGAAGAAGCTCATGGGCAAACTGGAGGAAATGATTGGTCTGTTACATTACAGGAACTTGATTCATTTATCGCAATTTTGTATGCTCGCGTAACACATTGTGCAAAAAGTCTTGAATTAGACAGTTTGTTTGACAGTACCTGGGCACCACCATATTTTCGTGAAACCATGGCTAGGGATAGTTTCCGTGAAATAATGCGATATCTGCGCTTTGATCATAAAACAACAAGGTCCGAATGCATAAAGAGTGACAAGTTTGAGCATGTGTCCGAAATATGGAATTGTTTCATTGAAAAATGTGGCAGAAATTACATACCAGGAGCATACATCACTGTAGATGAACAGCTATTTCCTACAAAAGTTAGGTGTAGATTTTTGAAATACATGGCAAGTAAACCAGACAAGTTCAGCATTAAATTCTGGCTTGCAGTTGATGTTGACAGTAAGTACCTGATAAATGATTTCCTTTATTTGGGTAAAGATGAAGAACAGCCTGTTGCAGAATATGTTGTACTTCACTTGATGGAAATCCTTGTTGGAAAAGGAAGAAATGTTACAACAGACAGTTTCTTTACGAAGCAATATATATAAGACTGGAATCTTCAGACCAAAAGAGTTAGATTTATTTTTGTAGGATACACTATCCCTTCAGATGCTATGCTATAAATATCCTTCACTGTTCAACCCATTTTTTAAGCAATGGTACACAAACAAAAGGAAATTCCTCAAACATCTTAATCGCAATTGTTAAGCCTATGGGTGTGTACAGATGATGACCAGTACCCACTTTACTCTACTACACATTTAACACCTGTTTGGAGGAGCATCTGCCTCTGTTCCACAAAATGCTACAAATTTATGACTCATCCTGATATATCTATTTTATCTCTATTTAATTTGGATTATTTTACATTACTTTCAGCATGTCTAGGTTAATTGTGATGATAAGGATGAATAAGGATCTCATGAAATGACGATAGAACAAATACAATGATAAATCTATGGCTTACCCAAGATTCAAACTTATGACCTACTGGCTTCGAAGAGCATTACACGAAACCACTCCAACACAGATGTTAGCTTCAATTCACGAATTTCATTTACACATCTTTCATCCAAATCATCACAAATTAACTATAGAAGTAGAAGAGAATTATGAGGATGAAGCAATTTCAGAATCAACCACTGATGTAAACGCAAGTGTTGCAAATTTTCTGTTACTTTTAAGGACCATGTAGACCAGCGACTAGTGGTTTGAGACTATGGGTGTGCATTTCAGCCTCACATCCAGAAGAGATTTCAATCCTCCAATTACTCACACCTAGTTTTGAAGACATATGATGATAATTGTATTAGCAATTCAAGTGTTCCGGGCTTAAGAGAATCAGTTGATTTTCCAGAGTAAGGAAAAGGTCCTGTGATGTTCATTAACTGTTTTAATAGGGATGAAAACATAGTCTCATTTGTCTCAGTTTCTTCATAGTACACTACAATGTATGAAGCTGTAGCTCCTTTGATGTTTTTTTCTGAAAAGCAGATGAAGGGGTAGTGTGGGAGGGGCATCCTTCAAGAAATTGTAGTCTTTTTTTTTTTTGAAATATTGAAAATATTTTAAATAACACTATTTTCTATACATAAGGATATATATATATATTACATAAAATCTGATCTCTGTACGTACACAGTTAAAATTAAATATGAGTTTTTACTTATTTATGATTATTCGCAAGAGGTTCAATGTTGTAAGTTCATTATGGAAGTTAATTTTTGTTAAAGAAAGCTCGATACAAAAACAAATTCATACTTCCATTAATATTACCTCATTACGGAAATTGTAAAAAGGAAATTTCCTTTTTGTTCATTCGGATGGGTAGGTACATGTAATAGTTTCATATCATACCAAGGCATGTTGTGATTTTTCAACCCCAGTTTCACTCTCATTTGTTTTCCCCTCCTCTTTCTTCCTCCCTACTCACAAGGTTACTACTTTTTTACATTCAAGGCAAGATACCAAGAGCTCGTGTGTTTTTATGATGTAAATTGTATTGTCAGAACAGGGTGAGATGATGATGATTAATTTGTACTAAAATGAGAAAGACCATAGCAAACTTGTGATAAATAATAAACTGGATAGTCATTTGTTTCTCCTTCTGCTTCCCTATTGCTCATGCCTGTTTGTTCAATGCACTTGAATATGTCAAGGAACTGGATATTGTCCCATGTTTTGAACGGAAGTGTAATGAAAATGTTCTTCATTTATTTATGCACATTTATTGTACATCTATTTATCATGGATAAAGTTGAAAGCAAGGAGGTTTTGACAGCACTCTTCATTTTACAATGCAGAAACAGGGTAACAATAATGTAAACAGCTGGTTGCTTCATTCACATCCACGCTGTTTGAGCAGATTTGAAAACTCAATGACAGCTGTAGAGGTTTTTTCCTTCTTGTTGTGCAGATTTGCACCATCGAATTTCCCATTTCTGAGTGATTAAAAATCTCGATTCGCAATGATATCTGAGTTGTAACACTATATGATGACATAGGAATGTCAGTGCATGACTGGGGATAGTTTCTCACAGCTGGAAAAGCCACCGAAAGAGTCCTTGGAATTCAGTCACTACAAGAGATTAACAACAAACAAAAACACTGGTGATATATGGAAACAAATGGAATGTGAAGTGGCTTGCAAATATTTGATATTTCTTAATGAATTAGTATATCAAAAATTAATATGTTCATATCTTTGTTTGAGGAAAGGAGAAAAAAGTGTGTAAATATGTTTTGAAAGGTTAACGAGACAGACTGTTTTGCTTTTGGGCTTTTAAACTACAAATAATGTAATTTTTTGCATTTTCCCAGATTAACATCGAATTTCACATGTTACATTAAAAAACAAAGGACAGTGAAACCCACTCAAGCTTTGTCTTGTCAGGAGATAGAGAGTTGCATCAAATTGAAGGAGAACATTTTACCATTATATATGCAAAAATGTAGTAAATTTTGTGCTACAGTGTATTAATGATGACAAACTTTACTTCCCTGTTTTGTTATTCTATAAAAGAAAATAACTGATAAAGTACATAGTTATGATTACAGAACACACCACTTGAGTGCTCACCTGCGCAACCTTTTGATCAGGCACAGTGTAGCAGGTATTTGAGCAAATAAGTGTGTCTGCCAGTCACATTGGCACTGTAGTAGCTGGAGCGCACATCGAATATTGAATTTCACAAAGTAGAATGGGATTTGAACGAGAGCAAATTGTTGGTGCTCGTGTCGCCGGTACATTAGTAATGGAGACTGCAAGAATCAAGAGTCATAGCATCATACCAGAATGAAGGAGGAACCAATCCAGGAGGAGTAACTGTCGGGGGAAGCAGCAGAGGCTGTCTGACAGGGACGTCAGGGTATTGGAGGGGATTGTGTCCAAAAAGTGTAAAACCACCACTGAAAAATTCACCGCAGAATTGAATACATACTTGACTGAACCTGTTTCTACCAAAACCATCTATCAAGAACTTCATAGGGCCAACATCCATGGCAATGTTGCTACACTGAAACCCTTGATCACTAGCACCAATGCCAAATAGTGGATTTATTGGTTCCAGCAGCACAAATCGTGGACGTTAGCTGACCTCAAACATGTCATGTTCTTGGATGAGCTCACCTTCACTGTTGTTCTGACATGTGGAAGAGTTTACATGTAGAGATGTCCATCCAAAGCATACCAACCAGACTGCTTAATCTCCAGAGTGAAACATGCGGTGGATCCATGATGATGTGGTGTGAAATATTGTAGCAGTCTTTGGGACCACTGCTTGTTCTAGAGGGACATGTCACTGCCAAGGACTATAAGGCCATTCTGGAGGAGCATCTTCACCCTATGTTGCAAATATTATTCCAGGAATATGGTGGTCAAATACTCCAGGGTGATAACTCAATGATATGCACTGCTAAATAGGTCACAGAGTAGTTCGATGAGCATGAACGTGAAGTTGAAAATCTGCCATGGCCTGCCCAGTTGCTAGACCTGAACATTATTGAGCTCTTATGGGCTCTTTCAGAGGATCAGGTGTGGCAACGTTTCCTCTCCACCAACAACATGTCATGAAACCATCGGTGTCCTTCAGGAGGAATGGCTGCAAATTTCTCTCACCACTGTGCAAGACCTCTATTGATCCTTCCCCAGACAAGTTGCTGCTGCTCTGGCGATCCCAAGATGATCCAAAACTATACTAATAAAGGTATTAATATTCCAGGTGTTGCAGTTGCAATATCTGCCACTTGTATATATAACAGGTGCGGCAGTGAAACGGGCGATTTTGAAACAAAAACAACGGCAGCTACGTCGCCGCGCAGCGTTTTTGTCACACGCCTTTACGGCAAAACCGGGTTGTTCACGGGTTCACGATGCCATTTCGACTGAACACCGATATCAGTGTCAATGGCAAAGTTTTGTTGTCCAGATGGCACCACTCCCGTTTTCTGATTCCTTACGTAACTTGCTATTTCCAGGGTTTCAAAATCGCCCGTTTCACTGCCACACCTGTTATATACTCATAATCTGTTTTGTACTTACCTAAAATTAAAAATGTATTATACTTTCCTTGGCATAGTGCAAGAGTCACGTTTCATAGTTACAGAATTGCTATTCATTGTTACAATCATTTTTACCATTATTAAAACTCTAAGATTCCAAAATAATTTATTCAATTGCAATGATCTATGAGTATCATTTTACTCTTCAAAAATTCTGTTCAAAGGACTGACGATGAGTAATCTTGAATCAGGAATTATAGTGAGGACATTTTTAGACAAGCAGGTAACAGAAGAAATGGATTTAGATATATTCTATTGCATATATGTAGATAATTATGATACTGACAGAGAATTAAATAGTAATTTCTATGATCTGATATGTAAAACTGGAAAAAAATGCAAGATATTTATTTAAATATTGAACACCCCCTTCCAGACACACACATACACACACACACACACACACAAACATGTATGCTTTCCCATGTTCCATTTTTTTAAACTCTTTATTCTTATAATATTTCCCCCCTTTCTTGAAATTCTGTTGCTGTTTTCTGATCCTGACATAGTCGTATATTTAGTTAAATTCAGATTTACAGTTGTAGACATTCCTTCTGATTTGCTCACATATTTCTTGACTGATTTATTGATTTGGTGTTTTAAGTCCACCTTAGCTCATATATTTCTCTTTTCATAGTACATGTTATCAGTGTATGTATGTGACATGTTTTATTGGAAATTGTGCCTCCTTGATGCATAACGTTTAGTACAATGTGTGAAGGTAGGATTAGTCTGTTGCTAATCCATCACCTTCTTCCACTCCTCTGTTGATTTATAATTCTTAAGTGATATCATTATTGCTTTTGTGGCGTTCCTTGCAATAATTAATAATAATCTTACTAGTTTGTTGTCTATATTTCCAATAGATTTATTTAACTCTTTGCTGTTTAGGACTTCAAATGCCTGTTTATAGTTGATAAATATAGAAGTTCATGTTAATAGTGTCTTTTCTTATCTGTTTGATAACAAATAACTAATCCATTGTTTCCCTAATAGGGTGAAATCTATGTATTTTTGGAAATCACTTGATGCTTCTCATTTCTCTTTAACACATTCGGGTCTGGCCTCATAATACAGCATTGTTACCTCTGGTCTGCGGTTTTTGGTTGCTTTTCAAAAAATCATAGAAAAAATATTTTTCATTTGTTTTTATTAAACCACATATTTCTTAAATCTACAAAACTTCCTCTTTTCAATGAACAAAAATTTCTTAAATTTTATTTTCATTTTCAGACGTTTTTTAATATTTTTTTCAGCAATGTTTTGTGAAGAAGAAAAAAGTACAACATTGTAACAAATGTTAATATAGAGATATTTTAAGTTCGTAATCTGGAAATTTCAATAATTAACTACATAAACTATCAATACATCTTTTGAATCTTGCATAAGAATACTTCTTATGTGCACATAACAAAAAATAATTACAAATTACAAGTAATTATCTTTTGTATGAAAAAGTGGCTGCAGGATAGGACCAGACGATGTATCAGTTGGTTCTGCGTCATCTGTAAAAATTAAAGAAATAAATAAATAAACTAAATAAATAAAATACATTGTCATTTTACATACACTATACAAAATAATAAATGGAAAAACTAAAGAAACATCAGTGCATGTTGGAGAATCAAGGAAGAGGCAAGATGAATAGACCAAAAAAATTACCTCTTCTCACTTCATTCATAAAATACTAGAGTTTGCAACACTGTTTATATTGTCGACAATAATTATTACGAATATAACCTACCTTCCAAATCTTCAAATTCATCTGCATCATCAAAATCGTCGCTAACTTCAAACTCTGTGTTTGGAATTCTCTATGCAGTCTGGATCTAAGGACGCCATTCTAAACAATGCACAGTATATCAACCCGACAACAAACAGTTGCAGGTGCAAGATAAAAATAGCACATGAGTCACCTAGCGGTCGGAATTTCAACAGAGGCGCTTGAATGAACACGCGCATGAGACGAAGTACGAGCATAGCCCATCGTTCAATCGGCAAAGCGATTGCATACCGCAGGACGGGCTATGCCCGTCGTTCGTCCACATTGACTTTAAGTGCACTGCGGGCTATGCCCGTCATGAGACCCCAATGTGTTAACACTGATTGGCTATTAACTTGCACTGAAAGCAGATACAGGTTCAGAACTATTTTCTGAATCAACAACCCTAACCCTCAAAACCAAGAACTTCTTTCAACATCCATCTGACTCTCATTGTTTGTCATCTAACATTCTACAATTTCAAGATCTACGCTTCAGTACTATTAAAAAAATTGTCATGGAAAACGAGAACAATTCTTCAACTCAGACATCTCAACTATTCATCCCTCTCTGCTTCATATTCCTTCTCTGATCTCATACCATCTTTCTTGAAAATGAACGTAACAAGTTTTGCATAGTGATTTCCACCCTACAACAATCATGAACATAAATGAGAATGATGTCCTCAAACATATTCATTAATATTAACTATTAATCATCTTCAATATATGCACTTCAACAGGTGCTATTCCATCATCCCAGAAAGGTCATACTTAAACCACAATAATACAAAAACATTTACAAGAACCAGAGATTTTTTTCATCAACAAACATCTCTGTAAAGGCATGATACAGACTTTCCACAAAACGCAAAATTTCAATTTGTGATCGACCTCCTATTTTTATCTCTCAGCTTCAACAAGTCTATAGAAATCCACAAGAGTCATTCAAGTCAAACCAAGACTATCAATTTTTGAGAATAATGGAACACACCCACATGTACACTACCGACAAAAAGTTTAAGACCACCAGGAAAAAGTGCCAAAAATCAGTAGAAATGAATGTATTTCGTAATTAATGTACAAGAAACAGATGTAATAATCTGCTGGGAAATGTACAAACATAGGTACTCCACTATACATACTAATGTCACCTCATATTTTGCTTTCATCAATATGTCCGCTATGGGCCTTAATGACAGCAGTGCAAACACGTGGCATGCGCTCCAATAGTTTGTCCAGATAGGATGGTTAAATGTTACGAAAGGCATCGTTGATGAATTCCCATAGATGTTGAGTGTTGCTGGGTACCTTCTTCCTGATGTCTCTATCGATTTGGTCCCATAGCAGTTCAATTGGTGAAAGATCAGCAGACTGTGGTGATCACGTCATGATAACTAATGTCCCTTCTGTTGCCTTGCGTTTCAAATACAGCATGCACAATTTGGATGTATGTTTCGGATCATTATCTTGTTAATAAATAAACCCATTACCAACAAGACGACGACCCGAGTGTATGGCATGGTGCACCAATATCTGATGATACCCTTCTTTTACCAATGTTCCCTGAATTTTATGAAGGTACCCTCTATGGTTTCCGGCAAGACATCCCCACACCATTAAAATTCCACCATCATGTTTCACTGTGGAAACAAGACACTCGTCTTGCATTCTCTCTCCGACCTTTTGACGCACAAAGTTTCGCCTATTGCTGCCAAATAATTCATATTTGGATTCGACGGTCCAGAGTACCCGTTTCCAGTTATCCACAGTCCAACCTTGTTGCATTTTAGCCCAGGCCAATCGTTTCGTCTTGTTCACACGTCGTAACAATGGCTTTATAGCAGCTACTCTGCCATGCAGCTCTTCTTCACGGAACCTATTCTTCCCCGTTGACACAGGCACAGGCGTCACTCTGCTGTTATTCAGGGAAGCAGCGATGACTGGTGCTGTTACGCACCTGTTCCGTTTGCTAGTTACTGTAATATATCTATCTTCAGCTGCAGACGTTACACAAACTCTTCCACTACGTGCACGGTCAGCATGTCTGTTGGTTTTACGGTATCTGTCCAATGCACAGTGAACAATAGTTTTGGAAATATTCAGTTTTCTTGCTATTTCGCGTTCCGAATAACCTTCATTTTTCAGCGCACATATCACAGCACGCTTTTCAACCGAAATCGTCTGTGCTCCACGATGATGGGCCATTTCACACAGCTTCACTTACCTTGCAGACTTCACACACAATAATGGGCTAGCAATGTCGCCTGCATGAACAGCAACTGACCCTGAGTCACTGATAAGGATGCGCATGAGGTTGGCTACCGTACTGACTGGTTTTACGCACACAGCTGCAATGTTGCCAGCTTCAGCAACGTTTTTGTCACTTTCCATTTTGCCAACCACATGCTACACATTCGGCAAAATATTGGTTTCGCGTCTTGCGAGGTTCATCCTAGACTACATTGCATTTTCCATGTGTTTCATTGTCACGTCTTTCTTGGACAGGAACGTTGGTTCCATACAACACTCCATACTGATTTTTTGCCTGATTTTCATGGTGGTCTTAAACTTTTTGTCGGTAGTGTATATAAATAACTCTACTTATAAGAAACAAGTGTCAATCATTACTGCATGCAGGGATAACATCGTGGGCAACATGAGTCACTTGTAAAACAAGATTGTAAGTTAAAACAAGGAATTGCATGTTACGATGAAATGTATTGTTTATGAATGTATAAACTGACCAGCATTTAAAGAGGACTTCATTCACAGTATGGTGATCAGATTCTTAACATCAGTAAAATATTTGATTGGTGATAATGGTTTAAAGACAGACAGCTGTATATCAGGTCAAGATGATCCTGGTCACTGCAGTCATTCCATAACCACTATTTTTCATACAGGCTTTCAAACTTTTGGCCATTTATTCAGTGAGTGCATCCTTGAATATCAATGGCCACCAACTTGCTGAACAGAAGCATTTGTCTGTGGAAAGTTTGAACACAATCTCAAAAAACAGCCTGGTTTCATCACTAAACTCATTATATTGCTACAATACTAAGCACGAGTACAGGTGCTCACCACACAATTTGCACCCCACAGGAACTCAGCTGGAAGTTACTGTCTCACACCCCCTTGCAGTCCTGATTTTGCTTCAAGCGATTTTCATCCATTTGCACTCTTAAAAGAGTTCCTCATATGTCAGCATTTCAGCAGTGATGAAGAGGTTAAGCAAGCAGTCTGATCATGGTCTGACATACTGGCACATATTTCTATACTGTTGGTAAACACTAGTGAAATGTAGAGGAAGGTTACATCGAGAACAAAAGTCACTTATAGACGTCCAAATGTATTCCATTAATCCAAGTTCCTAGTTTGACTTGAGCAACCCTTGTACATTCAGACCATAGAAGACAGCAACCCATTCACCCAAAAGTGTATGTATGCAACACCTAATGTCATTTACATTCTGATCTGCATGCTATGTAATGCCTTCCATCTTGGAGAAACTTTTACACTTCAGTTACACTGTTTTTACGTGGCAGCTCTTTACTTGGATGATAGCAATTTTCTGAAGGGTCTTGTGAAAAATTAAACTTGAACCGGTCTGTCAGTAAATAAGGTCTTGACATGAAGTGGGCCTCATGCAGAAGACATATTCTCACCTTTGGAAAGGTTCATACAAATACCGATATTTTAATATGCATCGTCCAAAGCTACAGAACTCTTTCTTTAGTAATACCAGCTGGCAGTTGTGGTGTACAACAGAACATATTGACATTTTATGGCAGTTTATTTCCACTTAATATTTACAGTTCATAGGCATGATGTTTCATGTTTAACTAGCTTCAATTTATCTTAAATTAGGTTAATACGAGATGAATATGAGTATTGATCAGAGCAGTTAATTGCTACATAAGTAATGTGTTCTATTGTTGTGTATGCAAAGATTGCTATGGAGACAGCGGAGAACCCCAAAAGCCTCTCCAGTTGATGATGAATGGGAGTAGCAAAATCATTCAGCTTTCTCAACTTACAGAACAATATGATCGAGAGGGATGGCAACAACTTGGCTCTAATGAAGATAGCCTAGATAAGTAAAATGGAAGAAGCGTATATTTTGTTGAAGGTTGGTATTCTACAGGGACCTGTAACATAACACAATTCATTGGTATTTGTCACCGTTCTGCGTTATTTCCGTACCGGGTACCGCATACCGGCCCAAGTGCCGTGGACCGTTCCAAGAAAAATACCAGAACCTCTTGGTAAGGCGAACAGTAACGCTTCTGTTATACCGTTCCATTCGTACCCGAGAGTGCTTCGGGGACGACAGCTTTGGGTACACAGAGTGGAATGTTAAAATACCCATACCAGAACTTGAACTTGTTCCTTCTCTGAATGCCGGTTCCGTTACGGTACGTACCTCTCCTTAGAATCATACCGGTACAAATTCATGATGGGTATACCTGAAACTTTGGGATCGGGTACAATTGTAACAAAACGTATTTTCAACAAATCAAATGGGTATTGAATGGATCAGAAAATATATGTCACGTAACTCTTCATTTTAAAACTTTCATTGTTGAATTCTTGAAAAATCGATAATAACTAATATTAATGGAGGTTGTAGGCAATATATATATATATAAAAATAAATATGGAATCGTAAGATTTGTTATTAATAATGTTACTTTTATATAACCAATACATGTAATATTAGGGTGCAAGGTGATGCCAACATATTAAAAAAAAATCTTTTCAAGCAATATTGAGAGTTCGACATGATGATAGTTTATGTAATTAGAATATTACCAACTAATACATGTGGAAAAAAGGGAAAGTTAATGTACGCCATATTGAGAAATGTTACCATCTAAGTTACAGATCTTAAATTCGGGTTGACCTGGCATTGCCAATCAATATGATTTTGGTAAAACTGGAAATTAGACGCCATATTGAAAAATGTCACTTCTTAAGATAGAGAAGTAAAATTCGCTTTGACGGTAGCTTATGCTAATTACAGTATGGCAAATCAACATGATTGTGGGAAACCGGAAGTTGATGGACGCCATATTGAAAAACGTTGATTCCTAAGGTATAGGAGTGAGATTCGGTTTGATGGTAGAATTAGAGCATGGCAAATCAACATGATTCGGAAAACTAAAGTTGATGGGCGCCATATTGAAAAATGTTATTTCTTAAGATGGAGGAGTGAAATTTGGTTTCATGGTAGCTTATGGGAATTAGAGCATGGCAAATCAACATCATTCTGAAAAACCTGCGGTTGATGGAATTCATATTTAATATTTAATAAAGAAAACTAAATCGACACAAAAAAGCATTTCTTTTTCAACATGGCGTCTATCAACTTCCACTTTTACAACAGCATATGCATTGTCCATGTTCGAGTTACCAAGCACAATAATCTAACCGAATTTTACTTCTTCATCTTCATAAAATGCATTTTTCATTATGCCGTCCATCGACTTTCGGTTTTATAATATCATATAAATTGACCATGTTCTAATTAACATAAGCAATCACCAAAGGAAAGAGGAATATTAAAGTAAAATTTTTCTGTTAACGTCCGGTTTTCCATAATCATGTTGATTTCCAATGCAGTAATATCCATAATATCACCAAACCAAATTTTAGTCCTCTATCTGAAGAAATAACATTTTTAAATATGACATCCATCAACCTCTGGTTTTCAAGAATCATGTTGATTTGCCATGCTCTAATTCCCACAAGCTACCATCAAACCGAATTTCACTCCCTTATATTAAGAAATAACATTTTTCAATATGGCATCCATGAACTTCCGGTTTTCCGGAATCACGTTGATTTGCCATGTTCTAATTCCCATAAGCTACCACCAAGCCAAGTTTCACTTCTCTATCTTAAGAAGTAACTTTTTCAATATGGCGTCCATCAACTTCCGGTTTTCCACAATCATGTTGATTTTTCATGCTCTAATTAGCATAAGCTACCGTCAAACCGAATTTCACGTCTCTATCTTAAGAAGTAACTTTCTTCAATATGGCGTCCATCAACTTCCGGTTTTCCACAATCTTGTTGATTTTTCGTGCTCTAATTAGGATAAGCTACCGTCAAACTCAATTTCACTTCTCTATCTATTTTAAAAGTAATGGGGCCTACTGCACATGCCTCCTAGTAACAGGTTGCCTGAAGGACGAATATCGACCTTCTGCGCAGGTCGTTGTAATTAGTATATTCTACATGAGCTTGTAAAAACTAATTGTATCTATTGTTAATAGTTTGCCAGAGTGAGGTCTTCGAACTTTTTGCATAGCTGATACCATTATTAACAAATTAATGAAAGATAAACTAGATAGTATTTATACATATTTTTCGGATAAATAATTATCCAGAAAGATCACGCATTAGTTTTTTTCTAAAGTTATTATAATAATTTTTTAAACAACGAAGTGTATATTTATCGGTATTCCATTTGCTGCTGTGGAATTTTGATTGACAGTAAACTTAATTTGGATACGCTCAGTATGTGTTTTGATACTTACCATAACTTCCTGTTACAAATATTACCCGCTTCATCCATTTCTATCCATGTACCGGTATTTTAATAACAAGCGCTGTTCATAGTGCTTCAGTACCGGTTACCAACTTGTGGTTCCATTTCGTACCCGGTAGCTTCCGTTCAGGTACAGTATGTACGGGTACGATCGTACCCGTTCCATCCGAGACCCATTCCACTCAGTACCTGAAACGAATGGGTCGTTGAGTAACGGTACACCTAATTTACCCAGGTTGTAGGTAGGTCCAATCTGTCCGGTACTGTGTGGAACGCCAATGCCATTGTAACGCATATCCATAGTTCCGTTCGTAACTTGACAGCGTTACAAGTTGGGTTACGTTACAGGTCCCTGGTATTGTATGTGTTGTATTGTATTTAGAAAAATTATATTTTAGCTTTATTCACCACTTCTTTTCTAATAGAACTTTTTTGTTACTTTCAGGAAAATATGTGTATGTGTATTATATATTATAAATATTCTTATATAAAGAAATTAAAAGTAAGAAAGTAGCCACCTTTGTGGATTTCCCCTATCTCAGGTGTCCTTTGCAATTGTTGACATTGCATGATACATGAAACACTCCTTAGTGATGTGGTTAGCACAGCTCGCTACGGCACCAGGTGTCTAGGTTTAATTCCTGGTCTAGACGTTGTTGTCATTTGTTATTTCATCATATCATCATCATCTTCGCGATTAGCCAAAGGTGGCAGAAAAGCGAATTAGAAGAAACCAAATCAATCAATCATGGAGATATTTTAGAATGAGTAATCTTGAATTTCAGTCTGTCCATTATTTGCCTTGGTCAGTTTATAAATACTGTCAATGCTTCTTACAACATCGCTATAGATCGACCACAAGGAAAAAAACCTTGGGACGAAAAGTCCCCGTGCAGCTTTCCCTTCTTCCCTCCACCTCGGGCCATAAGGAAGCATGGTCTACTCTCCCCCCTCCCCTCCTTGCAGGGGTACGGTGCACAGGAGTCGTGGGTCTGCGCAAGTTGTTATGCTTGTGGTTCCACTTTAGTATCATTAAGGTTTTGGATTTTGCTCAGACAAGAATCCCAAGTTGTTGTTTTGAAGTTGTTTCTCTTAACAAGAAACGCTAGTGGCAACCCTGCCACATGCTCCTGGTAGTTATGTCAAAGCAAGCGTTTGCTGTGTTGGGTTGCATATGTACAGGATAGATTTTTAAGTGCTTATAGCACAGGAACTAAGCACTTTCGAGGTAAACTTTATAGGGAAAAGTTACTTGTTTTTATGATATCTACCAGCACCCAAGCATTGTTGAAAGACTTTTGCGACACCCTGTATACATATTTTCACATTCTGCATCGTATAGTAGCTCATGGTCCTCCTCCGTAGTCGAGCGGGTTAAGGTGTTCACTCGTCTTGAGATTGTTCGCTGCGGGACGGCGTAGGTTCGAATCCGGCTCTGGTCGGAATTTATTCGGCCTATGTATAGGGCCGGTGGCAACCCACCATCGTGAGGAAATTGGGAAGCTCCGAGTGAGTGAGCGTAACCCGGTCAAGAAGACCTACAACAACGGCTGGGGGTTCGTCGGGCTGATCACCCGTCACCCCAACACTGGTCTGAGACCTCCACGCTATAACAGGTGACGGCGGAACAGTGTGGGAGGGAGACCAGCAGTCGGTAGGTAAGCCAAGGCCCGCCAAGGTGCTGTAGAGCTGTGGGGTTATGTTATAGTAGCTCATGAGTGGTGAACTTTCTAATAGATTTTCTAGTCATGTACTTAAATTATTCTACTACAAAATCATATGAAAAATGTAAACCAAAAATGCAAGGATAGGTTAGGATTTAGGTGACTTGGGAACCACCTAAGACATTACCCATGTGAGCACCAAATCCTGACACCACTTTGAGTGTCACCAAAATATTTTTTTCTGATTAGATAAGTGTACATTTGTCTTAAACTGATTTTGATCATTTTGGACAAATTGAAATTAGCTGCTGCAAAACTTAATATGTTTCTTGCAAAATCATTTAGCAATTTAAAGTAAGAAATTACTGTTATTTTGCTATCATTCTGTAGGTGTTAAATAAACACATATGTACACTAAATGTGTTCTTTAATTGCAAACACTTTTAACCTCTTGAATTTCAGTCTGAAAATGGAGAGCAGAATCCCATGACCATGCTATGCAGAGAACATTAGGTGACACCCAGTAATAGTGCAAACAAATAATCTAGCACATTGGTTGCTAATTCCATAATTTTTGTATTCAAATTATTAGAATTAACATTATTTTGTATTTGAATTTAGAATTTAATATTTTGGGTGCATCAGCACTTAGGCTATTTTGCACCTGTCCCATTATCTGAGGTCTAGCCTCTTTCCATATATAAAATAGCATAATTCCAATGTCGAGTTACTAAAATATTAAAATATTTTGACTTTCGGTAAAAACTGAGGCTGTAAACGGGCACTCAGCATACACAAGGACAAAAAACATTACAACACACACAAAATCATACTGGCCATAGGACCAGTTGCCAGAACCTCGTGGAAATGAGGTTGACAATTGGGTGTACTACGAGGAAGATCACCCCAGAATTAACATTATTCAGTCCCCCATCAGACACATGTAAAGGGGTGTTGAAAAACAAATAAACAAAAAAAAAATTGTAAGAATCAAAAATATATTGAAGAATTGAATACAGTGTGTGGCTAACGTGAATATTGTGTTGTTTTCCATTTCACCCGTCTTCCACATCGGATATATCTGAATATTCAGTCACTACAATCACTCTCCTCTTCTTCCGGAACATAATCCAACAAACTACTACCCTCCTCCATATTTTCCTGCTAAAAAAACGCCTAACTAATAAAATGCCTAAGTAATGCCTGAAACACACAGGTCTCCTCAACAGCACAGTTACGTACTATTAGCAACAGATGGCGTAACGAGCATGCTTTGATCATTGCTTGCGATAGTCACGTGCTCAAATGCTGTCACAGCAACACATAGACTTCGGTCCTTCCCAACCAGAGGCATTCGTATGTTTTCTTGGCCATTACCATGCAAGAATATTTCCTATTCGGCCAATAGTACCAGCTACATAGTGGTAGGAGAGCATGCAGGCTCGATTACATATTGGTAGTCAAGAGGTTAAGTATTTTTTTTAAAAAATAAGACTATTATATTTTGTCACTAAGCCTCAAAATAACAAACATGATCATGGGAGAAACATGGAAAGTTCCCCAAAATCTACCTTTCTCAGGTGAAAATTTTACCTTGATTATCTCCTGCAAGAATGTGTCATTTAAAAGTGCAATTATTAAAATTTTAATATGAGAAGCCAGGCACAACGTAGTGCATGATATTGCTTCTCTCATTTATTCATCAGTTCAGTGTGAACCTTCTTGTCTAGGAATATTTTGTTCTTTTTTCTCATTTTTCACATTCATGAGTATTGTTCTGCAAATGTGTAGTTGCAGTAACTTTTCCCAGAATTTATACTAATTCAAGTAATATGCCTTCACTACTTTTTTCATGTAGTCAATTATCTTGTCATTGACCAATCTGTTCTGACAGAGTGTCTAAAACTCATATTGAATATCGGAACTAATTGGAAAATGTCATGCTGGGTTTTACTTGCATGCATGCATTGCTGCTTCATTTCTATTACATCTAATTAATATATAATAAACATTTACAATAAATATGAATTTTTGCAGTAAACGAGACCAAATTTACAGAACATGCCACAGATATTTCACACACATAATTTCATTTCAGAAAAAGCAATTGATGTTAATTATTAGAATGGTGTTGTAGTGATAATGTCTTCACCTTGTAATCAAGGAGTCCCAGATTCAATACCTGGTGGAGGCAAATAGTGATTCGGGTCAAACTTTAAACTATAGGTATTTAGCATTTCTGTGTAAATTAGTATTTAGCTCCACTCTCAGTTAAGTCTCTTTGTCTAAATATCTCCTTCTCGGAAAAACAGATTCCACGGCATTTAAATTCTATTATGTACAATTGGTTATACATGTAATGCCACCTTCCTGACAGATATAGTCCAGACATAAACTAACTAACCTAGAGTATTTCACTGTAGCAGAAAATCAGGTTTTTAGCTCTTGCCAATAATAAATATTAGGACCTAAGCATGGCTCAAAATAAGAAAGTAAAATGGTTTTAGTTAGTAAAATACAGTTAAATAAAGTTATTCTGAATTTATTTAGTAGTGCTCAAATTACTTTCAAAGGATTCACCTTTTGGGTTATGAAAAAGCTTTGCTTTTTTTTTGTCATTGTTTGTTTTGTCTTCAGACAACTTTCGTGGCAGAGTGATTAGCATATCATCCTACAACACCAAGAGTATCAGGTTAGAATCACAGTCTGGGCATATGTGTTCTTTATGAATTTCCCTTCATCAATTTCATCATATTATCACTCATATGTCATCCTCATTGTCACATTTGGCAAAGGTGACAGGAGAACGATACTACATAACAAAAATTAAATCACATCAAATATGTTGTCCCCAGAAAGTCTTGGGTTCAAATGCCAAATGGATGTTCTGTCTCACTAGTATGAACTTTGATGGGGATTTTGAACACCTCTTTATAGTGCTACCTAGAAGAGTCGTTCTGAGATGTTCATTTTCCAAGTATTTTTTTTTTTAGGGGAAATTCTCTGGTCTGTGAAATATTCCCCCTTGGCTGGTATACATATGATGACCCTCCTACACAATGGATTTTGGATATGCTATAGTATTAGGAGCCATTATTTTGAAATTCAAACAAAAAAGGGATATTTGGATAGTTGTATTTTTTGATTGGCATCATTATTTTATATGTTGAAGTAGGTCATGAGAAATTAATATTGTGTAATTTTGAGACCTTGAAAAATTGTTCTCTCCCCTGTAGAAAATGTCAAAATTCAAGGTCAGACTGCCCATTTTTCATGAAAAGTGAAACATGGGTAAGTTCATAGTGCTGTATCTTTGGAAATTAACAACATCCCAAAATTTTGTTTTCATGAACTGTTAATAAAAGACTGGTTGCTTACATACATTCAATTGTTTTGATGGGACATTGTTGCTTTCCATTGTTATGCAGCAAGAAAGAGGCTCCAAAATGCAGTTTTTTCCTGTTTTCGACCCTTAATATCTTGATTCAGAAACACTACCCCAAAGATTTGTTTACTGGTCATTGAAGCTCACTATTAGGACAAGCTACCTGATATAGCACATTACTTTGTTATTGATGCTGTTAGCAGATATAATGCTTTGAATACTCAAGAATTGCAAAATCCGCATGTTTAGAATTAGGCCTATCTCAAAACAGCATCAAGGTAAAAATACACTAAGTATACCAACTTGTAGGTGAATATATGTACTAACACCAGGAAATTGAAAACTTTGGAGCCTTGTCCCATTTTCGAGAAAATCATTTTTATAATATTAGGAAATGTCAATGTAAATTATCACACTTCCTCCCCTATGAGAAAGTGGAACCGACCTTTCTCCTACTTTTCTTTGTTCCAAATGGAACAGCCCATGTCTTGACAAGTTGTGGGAGAGTTTTCAATTTTCTTTCTTTGATGCATAGCGTAGTGGTAACATCACATCCTTGTAATCAAGGGGTCCCGGGTTTGATGCAAGGTTGAGGTACAAGTTGTTAGGTTCCCACTTTAAACTGCAAGTCCCCAGTCTTGATTAGCTTCCTGTGAATAAAGTGGGCTTAAAACAAAGCTCTATATACAGTGGCATACCAAGGACTTCCGAAAGGGGAGAGGAGATACACTTTTTTTTTTTAGTAGGCAGCCATCTATTTGCCACCATATTTTCCTACCTTTGACATTCTTTTTACTGGGCGAAAGGGGGGGAGGGGTTATTATCCCCACCACCACCACCACCACCCATTATGCACGCCACAGTCTATATTGCAATAAGAGTTTGTTGTAAACGATTCTGTATTATTGTACCAAATAAAACATAACTTTCTTGTTAACATAACTTGAGATTCCCAGAATAAACTAATTTCAATTCAGGTAGGCCTAAGAGCGGACCTTCGTGATGGAGTGGTTACCACAGCAATCCATGATGCCAAGAATCCCAGGTTCGAATTCCAGTCTGGAGATGATTGATTGTTCGTGAGTGTCACTTCATCGATTTCATAATATCATCAGTCACCCTCCTTGCCATGATTAGTAAAAAGTGACAGAAAGGCGACGTAAAATAACCAAATATCAGACAATAAACTGAAATAGGCTTAGGAAAAGTAGGTTTAGGATATTTCCATCATCTTTAATATTGTTACTCCAAATAACGAACCTGCTTTTTTATCATCATGGCAATTCTTTTAAATTTATATTTTAAGGTGTTTTACTTTTCAAGCATAATGGGATATTCCAGATTTGCTTGGTTTTCTTTGAATTATGGTGCGGACAAGCCTTCAAAAAGTGACCAGTTCTCCCATCTGACAGAGTAGGAATGAACATTTTCAAATACAGGGCTACTATAACCTGGTAGAGCTCAGGGAATACATCAATGCTTCTTTGATGACCATTGACAGGGGATTGCTACAAAATGTATGGGCGGAAATCGACTTGATGTTACGGAGTTTTCAGATATTTTCATGTATCATTCATATTTGTATTCACAATACTTTGGAAAATACAATGTTTTGAATGAATCATTTATAGTAGCCCTTTGACTTAGAACATGAACGTTTGGGAATAAATGAATACTAGTGGCAAATAAACTTACTAAGAAGGCACATGGTGACAAGAAGTTAATGCTGACAATAACATTTCCTATTCAATTAAATGTGTCATTATCTTACCTGCACATTTCCTTCCTTTGTCATTTTCATCTAAGCCTGTAGAGCTGTAGAATCTAGTTAGTAGCCATTGTCTAAAACATGGACACTTGACAGTGGTAGCACACAAGATATCACAATGTGATTGGAACAACACATTCTTATTCCTCTCCTATTTCTGACTTCATTGATGAAATGAGAGTAGATTTTGCTACAAGTCCTGTGGTGAAAGTATTAGTAACTAATGTTCACTGATCATCTGTTCCACATTAATTGTGTGCACATAATAAGAGTTTCAACACATAATGAGGAGTGCAGCACAACAGATAGATCACTTTGAGAACAAAGATCAAGTATAATCACTCTCATAGCCATGGTAACACAAACAATTACTTCCTAAGGATAAACGTTGCAACAATGGCATATGAAGTCAGTCGTTTTTAATAAGTTTCCTAATAATATACACTGAATATGATGCACATAATACTATAATGTAATATTACTACTCTGACATTCCTGTTACTGGTAATGGGCACAAGACCAAAATCTGTGAAATTGACCATTAATGAAGAATATTTTGCTTAAATTTGACCTGACTGTAGAAGTAATGGTAATCTGAAACATGCAATCTTCTCTCGAGAGAGAGGCAGGTTTTGAATTCACAAACTGCGTTCATCCAACTCATCTCCCCTGTGTATCAGGCCCATAGCGGCAGGGCTGCCAGCCCCCTCTGGCACTGCCGCCACACCCCTTGACATTAGGTAAAACTATTTTGTATTCTAATTTGTTTGAGCTGAAGAGTGAAAATGTACACAGCAGAAATTATTTGGCTCACAACTAGATGAAAGATAAATTCACAGAACCTGAACAGCAGCTACAGGGTGTCCCACGAACGGCGCAACTGGGAATTAAGAGTATCGTTACTTTGTAACCGAAACCTGTACATACATAAGTCATACACCAAATGTTAGCCCTGGCCAAGTAGATATTTTTAAACATAGAAACAACAAACGGGGTGCAGTGTTGTTCATGCAGTGTTGCCAAATGTAAGTGAAAGTTTAAATTTATTTTTCCACAAAGCATGGAAAATTGCATGTCAAACATTCGTACGGAAATTTGGACGTCAATTTCCACCTTGGGTAGGTGGACTATTTCGCCATCTATAGTTCAGAGAAGAAAACCGATCGTTTTCGCATATAGCCAATCCTGAAATGCCTCGTAAAGGCGTACTGGTCCGAATGGGTGTTTTAAAAAAATTATGAGGTACAGTGGCAACACTGTTGATGTTTGAAGGCAACAAAAGGTGTGTTTAGTGATGGTCTATGACATGGAAATACTGGAAACAGGAAAAAAAGAAAATGAAAATTATGGTGAAAAAAGTGTTACTTACCTACTCCTGGCAACTATGCAATGTGCGTAACAGGCAGTGTAGCTTTACAAAAGATGTTGAAAATGACAACCATTTTCCCTGAGGCATTCATCAACACGTTTTATCATGTTGGAAGCAACTTTATGCAAGGTTGATTGGTTTATATTGTTAATGGCTGTGCAAATGTTTATTTTTAGATCATCAACTGTTCTTGGGTTATTAATGTAAACTGTTTGTTTCAAATAACCCCACAGAAAAAAATCTGGAGATGTCAGATCCAGGGAGCGACTGGGCCATAAGTTTTTGCTTTAATGTGATCACCAAAAAACTCTGCCAACATGTCTAAAGTTTCATTAGACGTTTGACATGTTGCGGAGTCTTGTTGAAACCAACAATCACGTTCATCACGTTCCAACAGAGAAATAAACTATGTGATAAGGTCACGATAAACTATTCCGTCAACTGTTGTGTTGAAAAAGAATGGACCGATTGCTTTTCCTCTGCGAAATCGCACACCACACACCGATCTTTTGTGGATGAAGTGATTGTTCATGTAACAAATGGGGATTGTTACTTGACCAGTGTCGAGAATTTTGACTGTTGACATATCCATTTAAGTGGAACCATGCTTCATCCATGAAAAAAAAAAATCATTCAAAATATTCACACCATTGTCTCTAATAAAATTTCTAAACCACTGGCAGTATCTTACACGTGCACCTTTGTCTGCTTCCTTCAGTGCTTGCACAGCCTGTACCCTATATGCACGTAGGTGCATTTGTTTTAACGCTCGGTGAGTTGTTGTTTTTGATACACCTGACTGTGCAGCAAGTTTACAAACAGATTTCCTGGGAGATTGTGATATTCTGCTCCACATCCTGCAGCATACCTTGTGTCAAAACTGGTGGTTGTCTGTGGTAGAGTTTGTCATTAACTGATCCTGTTTCACGAAATCTGGAAACAAGTCGATATATCGTCGAATTTTTTGGAACACTGTTATTCGGATATTTCTCGCGAAACACAGTTTTTACACTAGTGTACGATTTTGAACAAAAATAATGTTCCACAATGAACACCCTCTCTTCCAAAGAGTACTTCATTTCACAGAACAATTCTAATCTTCCCCTACGAACAATGTGAAATGCACGGCTCAAACAGTTCTGAGTACACAACTAACTGATTCTTTTGTTCTCGTTCGGTGGGCACTTTTATCGCATTGCATGGTTGCCAGGAGTAGGTAAGTAACACTTTTATCACCATAATTTTCATTTTCTTTTTTCCTGTTTCCAGTATTTTCATGTCATAGACCATCACTAAACACACCTTTTGTTGCCTTCAAACATCAACAGTGTTGCCACTGTACCTCATAATTTTTTTAAAACACCCATTTGGACCAGTACGCCTTTACGAGGCATTTCAGGATTGGCAATATGCGAAAACGATCGGTTTTCTTCTCTGAACTATAGATGGCGAAATAGTCCACCTACCCAAGGTGGAAATTGACGTCCAAATTTCCGTACGAATGTTTGACATGCAATTTTCCATGCTTTGTGGAAAAATAAATTTACACTTTCACTTACATTTGGCAACACTGCATGAACAACACTGCACCCCGTTTGTTGTTTCTATGTTTAAAAATATCTACTTGGCCAGGGCTAACATTTGGTGTATGACTTATGTATGTACAGGTTTCGGTTACAAAGTAACGATACTCTTAATTCCCAGTTGCGCCGTTCATGGGACACCCTGTATTATATTTGTTTAATCTTGTTTATGAGCTGAAGTCTAAGTAGGAGCAAGTATTTAGAAGATTCTCGAGACCAGTGAATCCCAAAGTGTGCGCCACACCGCCATTGGGATCTGTGGCTAGCTTCCAGGGGAATAGCAAAATGTTCCAATATTTTCACAGAAACGATATGATTTTCCTAAATATGTGCTTATTTAGTACTTTTTACACATAAGATGTTTCTGAATTTGAAAAGTGTTTTTATTTTTTAACGTAAGGCAAGCAACCCAACCACACTAACTGAGCGTTTGATCAAAGATGTCATGCTTTGGGCTCTGGCTACGGAACACGCAGGTTCGAGTCCCCTAGGGAAAGCGTAACAACTTTCCTTCTGAGGTTTCGGACTGTGTATGGGATCGGTGGTCACCCACCATTGTGAGAAATTGGAGAATTACAAATGAGTAGCATAATCCGGTCATGGAAACTTACAATAATGACTGGGGGGTCGTCCTGCTGACCATACATCACCTCGTAACATGTTGAATGATCTCCCGCCTCGGCAGGTGGAAGTGAGGCCGGCAGTCGGTAGGTAGGCATTAGCCCTGTATTAGTACATATTTGAATACATGCTGCAAGAATACTGACACATTAAGAAATTTGTTTTCTCTCTCTCTCTCTCTCTCTCTCTCTCTCTCTCTCTCTCTCTCTCTCTCTCTCTCTCTCTCTCTCTATCTCTCTCTCTCGGGTGGGCCAAAAGTCCCTTACCACCCCTTGTAAAAATCGTTTTAGTGGAAATTGATGAATAACAACCATGTGTGACCACATTAGGCCTAGGGGGAAGTCATAAGGTGGGGGTGCCCTTGACGGCGGCCATCTTTGAAAGCCGCCATCTTGGATACAAGTCCAGTTTTGTAAATGGGAAGGTAGGCATGTGATACATGATTTTAGGCTAGAATTTGATAAGGAAAACAATGGTGAAGTCGTAATGTTGAAATTTTCATTTGTGAAAAAGTTACAGGCATTCAAATGTTGGAATCACACTTTTACATATGGTGCTCTATATGAGTGCCCTCCAGCGCCACGCACGTCTGTACATAGTCGTTCACCCCAAATGCCCATGACCCTGTTAAGTGTGTCAGGTAAAATATCAGCACAGGCTGCAAAGATCCTTTCTTCCAGGTGAGCAACATTTCTGATCTTCTCGGCATATACCTTGGCGTTTAAATGACCCCACAAATAAAAATCTAATGGAGTCAGATTGGGTGAACGTGCCGGCCACTCAATGGGACCACAATGCCCGATCGACCATCCAGGAAACTGTTCAGGCAGATAATCACAGACGTTTAATCCATAATGGGGAGGTGCACCATCCTGTTGGAAAAATAAGGGAAATGTGCCATCCTTGGACAACACGGATGGCAGGATGAGATCACGCAACATTGCCAAATAATGATCAGCATTAAGGTTACCAGGAATTACGAATGGACCAATTAGTTTGGTACCCCATAGGCCGCAATACACCATAACTTTACCAGCTCCTATCAATTTACAGGGGTCAACCCAGTGAGGATTGGTAGCGGACCAATAGCGACAGTTTTGTTTGTTGACCTCTCCTTGCACATAAAAATTCGCTTCGTCGGAAAACAGGATATTTGAGGCGAATGTGGGATCTGCTTCAAGTTGGTCAACTGACCAGTCACAGAATTCCAGGCGTCGATCTGGGTCGTCTTCTGATAAATAATGTTGAAGTTGCAATTTGTACGGATGCCAATTGTTTTTCTTTAGGATGCATCTGATGGATGTACAGCTGACACCACATGCCACTGAGAGACGACGAGTACTGCGGTGTGGGGATGTTGTGATGTTGCAACAGATGCCAACACTTCTATGGTTGTGCCTTCGTCTGTTGCAGTAGTGGGTCTTCCAGACCTGGGTTTGTTTGTAAGAGGTTGGCATCACTCACATGAGACACAGGGTGTCGATCTGGGTGCCGTTCATTAAATTCAGGTGCTACAACCCCTGCACTCCTTCCACCCCATGCCCTTATTAACTCTTTCCTCTCCTCTGTGGTTAGTGGCATGATTTAGGCACCAGCAACAAATAAAAATTGAAGGTTGTGATTCCAACATTTGAATGCCTGTAACTTTTTAACAAATGAAGATTTCAACATTACAACTTCACCATTGTTTTCCTTATCAAATTCTAGCCTAAAATCATGTATCACATGCCTACCTTCCCATTTACAAAACTGGACTTGTATCCAAGATGGCGGCTTTCAAGATGGCCGCCGTCAAGGGCACCCCCACCTTATGACTTCCCCCTAGGCCTAATGTGGTCACACATGGTTGTTATTCATCAATTTCCACTAAAACGATTTTTACAAGGGGTGGTAAGGGACTTTTGGCCCACCCTGTATAATAGACGTGTATACAACATATTATATTGATAATACAAAAATCATTGATAAAATTTTCCTTGCTTTGATAAGTATGTTTTACAATGAATAGCTTCTTTGGGCATTATTTACATGACAGTTGTTCTCATTGATTGATGAGAAGATTGAAATGATGTGCAAGGGCAAAACGTCTGTCCTGTAAGTCGTACATTACATTTTCAGCACAATTTCTCAACAACGGCATGTAATGTAAAGTAACACAGTGCAATTGTTAATTTCTGTTGGCCACCTATGAGATGTTCAAAGTATTATTTTCGCGGGCGATGTTTGAACTTCAAAGCTAATAAATCTTATCTTGCTCTCAATATTCAATGAAGCAATACTTAGAAACTGAGTTGCGATTGTGTAATGGTTTTTGAAGTTGCATACATGATGATACGGAAGGAGAGTGTGGAAGTAAGGCCAGAGGTGCAACCACGAATTTTTTGTCTGGAGAGGGCAATTACGAGGATAAACGTAACAATAATAATAATAGTAATAATAATAACACCAACATTAATAATGGCATTATTATTATTAATATTATTACTAGGGGTGGTAGTAGTAGTATCAAAGACGTTATTATCCTCATAAATTATGCAACAGGGGCGTAGATGTCTGTGCTAAAGCATTTATTTGGATCAAACTATTTGAAATATTTTTCAACACCTGCAATTTTACATTAGCTAATAATGGAAAACAAGCACACAAACTTTATTTTTGAATGGCAGAAAATGAATGATAAATGCATGCAGAAGATATTTTTGTACATATAACATTTATAACTTTCATGTACAAAATATGTTTTACACATATGCAACATCGAGCGACATAAAATAAGAAAATACATATGCAAGATGCTAACACTAAATTATGTACTTATTCAAAGTTTATTCAATACATATATACAAAACATATTATTTAAATACATTACATTACAGAAAACAATTATATTGCGGGCAAAGCAAGAAATAAAATTTTTAGATTCAATAATTGCATCTGAAAACATCACATGGCGCCAAGGCATTCTCTCTTTCACATTTTTTACTTTAGATAATTTGGCGCCCATGGCCGACTCCCTCCGCCCCCTAGCTACGGCTCTGAACTTGACAAGACTGAGAAAAGCAGGCATTGCAAGCGAAACGAGCAAGAAAATTTTATGAAATTTATTTTTATTTGTATAAAATTTGAAATAGAAGGAGGCAATTGCTCCCCCTGCAAGCACCCTTGGCCATCAATGTTTGCCCCTCCTAGAATTGCCCCCCCCCCTCGTTGCACGACTGAGTAAGACCGAAAATTGGAGGAACAAATTGAATCAATCCTGCTGCAGCAACTTGTATTTTTGGGAAGTGATGTATTCCAGGCGATTTTCTTCTATTATTATTATTGCATGTGGAAAGAGCACAAACAGGCTGATTTGTTCTCATTCTACTGGCATTCAAGAAAAGGTGTGTATAAGTAAAAAATCGACCCATTTATTTCAAGCTTCCGTAAACGCTAATGAAACAAGTTCCATTCTGTCCTCTTAATGATGTCATAGCACGCACAGGATCATGGGAAAAAATCTCGGAACCTCGGGAATGGCCTACCTAATAAAGGTACCTTGCAGAGGAGCTTAGACTGCATCTTGTGAGGTTCTCAATGGTCATTGTCCAAGAAAGAACAAACCTCTACAGGTACATGGAACTCCCCTCACTCGCTTCTGGAATCCACTTCTATGTAAAAGCATAGTCATCCAATGAAAACACTGGGATCTAGAGTGAACAAATCACAGGATACAGTCTAAGCATGGAATAGTCTAAGCTTGTTATGAAACTTTGAGTCTAACATGGAATTATCCCTTCACTCCTCATGTCATTGGAAAAAGACTCTAGCAATCACAAGGCATGGTAAACGAAATGTACTATTTCACCTTAATAAAAGGTTTATCTTTTTATGAACTCCTTAACAGCAATTAATAAACTTGAACTTATACATTGGAAATATTTACCACACTTTTTGTACTACTATTACTTGTTGCTATCGTATTTTTTAGCTTGTTGATAAATATCTAAGTTTGTTACATTTTGCAGGTTGACACATCAAGGTTAGTCTATTTGTCCATCTGACACTAGTTGCCTGTGACATCATAAATATTTACAAAGTTAAGAAAGGAACAAACACAATATTTCCACTAAATAACAGACAACTACAATGTAATATTTTGGGCATTTCAAGCTCTATCTCTTATGCATGCTTATTTAAACTTACACCTGGTCTGCACTCAACATTTCCTGATGATGAGAGCAATATATGGGGTTGAAATGTTGGAGGTAAGCGACAGCTTAATCTGGCTTGTAATTGAAGAACACCTGTTTAAGATCACAATAGTTCTCTATTCTCAGCAAGGATATGGTGGAGCTTTACCCACCATTAAATAATCCTAGACAGTGTTCTCATGGGAACTCACATCTGTATATTATTATACAGATCATTGCATCAATATCATGGAATCCTTGAAAAATGGAAACAAAACAAGTGTCTGAAACATCGAAATAAAAGCAAATCAGTGGTCAAAAGTCTTAATTCATTACAGTACGTTACATGAAGTTATTTTAAGGAATATGTAACTTGACTATGTAGGCGATAAGTTAATGAAAATTCATACAACAAATTAACATTGCTGAACACTCCTCTGCATCGAGCTCTTACCTTTGGTGCAAACAGTTCAGGGCTCAATTCCTGGTGGGAGCTAAAACATTCAGTGTTGACCTAACATCGTAAGGACGATGAGGGAGCTACTTGAAAGCAATCATAGCAGCCTCTGGTCTTGGAAGCCAGAAGACAGCAGCAATGGTACTGGAAGCTGACCACATGACAACCACCAAAAAATCACTTGGATGGTCCTGGCAAATTCATCAGCATCATTGGTATCCATTGAACTCTGACAAGATGGCAAGAGCTAAAATTTTGAACATGAAATAAGCCTACCTCTACTCTCAAAATGCATAATCCAACATGATGGGCAGGTAGATAAGAAGCTGTGTATGCTCTTAAAGAGAAGTTTTTGTTATGTGAAAGTTTTATCTTGTATACTTTAGCAAGCAGGAAGACAAATGAAAGAAGTGAGGCTATTTCCCGTAAGGGTTAAATTGAATTTTTCAGCTAAAATGTATTATCTACAGTTCAATGTAAAGTTTCAGAAGAATTAAATATAATGTATAAGGCACACAAGCAGAATCTCTTGATATTATGGCTGCATATAATCTCTTAGGGAACACTCCCTTCTTAGAAATGTCTGAGCTTCGATTTGATTCACTTGTTGAAGTGATGAAAATTTGTGCCTATTGGGGAATTTTAAGTGAATTTTCTGACAAAAAATCAAGAAATTAAAGAAGCATTTTGACAAACTCTGGCAGGATCAAAGGCTTACCAATCAAGGGAACTGGTTCACCCTATCAATATTTTACCCATTGATAAACAAAATTTGCTTACAACTGGACAATCGTTTCAGTGGAATGGAAGCTGTTGTACACATCTAGAAAGTAATGTAACATTATTTTTTCATGATGAACAGACACTGAGTTTTGTGGAGAACTTTAAAAAATGCTAGGACATTTGCAGGCCTTTATTTCAATCAGAAATATTATCAGTTAGATGTTCTTTCAAAGGACATGAATTATGTAAAAGAGCTTGCTGATCTCATTGTGACACATTCATTTTCAGTTATCCTTATGTGCTCAAGGGTTTTTTATGCACCTTACTGCCACTCTCACATTAGCAGAGAGATTGATCTCAAATTGAAAATATAAAAACCAATTTACGCAGTACGAGTGCTTCCAGTTATTCTTATGCATTCAAGGAATTTTTTATGTACCTTACTGCCCCTCTCACATTAGCAGAGAGATTAATTTCAAATTGAAAATCTAAAAACCAATCTACGCAGTACGAGTGTGGATTAATAATAATAATAATCCTTAGCGCGACAGCCCATGAAGGGCCTTGGCTTACCTACCGACTGCTGGTCTCCTTCCTACACTTTCCTTCGTCACCTCTAAGCGTGGAGATCTGCAACCAGTATTGGAATAGTCGGGGGGTCAGCCCGACGTATCCCCAGCCGTTATAGTAGGTCGTCTCGACCGGATTACGCTCACTCACTCGGAGCTCCCCAATTTCCTCACGATGGTGGGTTGCCACCGGCCCTATACGTAGGCCAAATAAATTCCGACCAGAGCCGGATTCGAACCTACGCCGTCCCGCAGCGAACGATCTCAAGACGAGTGAATGCCTTAACCCGCTCGACTACGGAGGAGGACTAGTATGAGTGTGGATTGCCTTAATTTGTTTATGAGTAAAGAATGCACAGTATTTCACAGTAGCTATCAATTTTATTTGTCATTTTACACACACTCTTATTATTAGCATTGAGCAGTGATTCTCAACTTTCATGAGCCCATTGCCCACTAAATTCACTTTTTTAAAATTTCGATGGTCTGATCACATCAATTTTACTCGTAAATAACTTTCTGATTTTTTAAAACTTTATTGGATGACAATGACTGGTTCAAATGGAATCTTTTAGTTTCCTCTGGCCAATATTATTAAGCTAATATCCTAAGTGCTGATTTTCATTGGCATGTTCCAATTGCAGACACTGAGAAATTCCAATTAATCAGAATATTCCTATTTCAATATCTTTGTTAATGAAAATTACTGCACAAACTAAATTGACCATGGTTCCCAATTATCAACTTCCAAATTTTGGAGGCAAGAAGCAACGTGCATCCTGGATTAGATCGCTTCATCAATCACCACCACCATCGCAAAAACATTTCCTGTTATCACAGTCAAACTCAAACCCAAGTGAAAAATCATCATTCATGGATGGTTGCAAGTCGCTCCACCATCCTGGCTCTAACTCAAGAAATACACAACCATTAAAATTAAATTGTTTCAAAGAGATGGAAGCAGTTGTAGTCATCTAGGAAGTAATACAAAATTCTATTTTTCATGATGTACAGACACTGAGGTCTGTACACATAGGTACATAGAGATTTAATAGAGAGATTAAAATTTCAAAAAGACTCAAAATTAAAATAAAATTTTGCAGACTGCATAGATGACAGTCCCCTCTCAGCAGCTTCGTTTTCTCAATAGTATTGGTCAAAAAGGATTTCCTGCTATCGATGGTGAACGCCGAATGAAAGGTTATCTTTCGAGGTGGTTGCCAGCTTGGGCTGTTATTTGCTAACTTCAAGAGAAACTAGCATGGTTCGGTGACCTGGTGGTGGAGATACACTGCCATAGAGTTCCTGCTGTGGGTACTCTTTGTTATTAGTCTCTAACATTTATAAAGAAAAGAAAATAAATAAACATATCTTTAATCATAATCAAGATAAATATATTTGTTTACCACCCCATATGCTGAAATTGCATTATTTTTGTATTAGTAGATCCAGTCACTATAATGGCATAAACTGGTCAGAGGGGCTACTTGAGTATTTTGCCCTAGGGTCGCCATGAGTGTCAATATCATCAGTCATCCTCATCATTGTGATTAGTCAAAAGTGGCAGAAAAGTGACACTACACTAAATAACAAACACTAAATAAATCAAAACAAACAAAAGGGAATATGCTAACAAAGACTACGGTCTCTACCATGGTCTATCCTCTTCTTGTCATATTTCAATTTAGCTAATTGATATAATCCAAGAGTGCGGCAATTGGAGTACACTTAAAACATCATCAGAAAGAATCACAATGGTGCCTGTGCTCTCTAAAATAATATGTTTTACAACAGATAATTGTTTAATGTTGTGCCACAAACAAGTGATTGAACTGTGTTATGGCAAAAATTTCTTTTCACAGTAAGCTTGCATTTGAAATTTTGGTTTCTTCTTCTTTAGTAAATATACAAATGGAGCTGTATCGCTAATGTAGGTTCAGTTTCTTTTTTTTCTTCTATATTAATGTGATCGCTCTTGCATTAGAAATGAAACTGAATAAAAGATTCAATTATATTAAGTAAATATTTTGAAAGTGAAGAGAACTTTGTGATGCCAGAGAAGCTAATTGTTACACTTACTTATGTAGCAAGTTTCGTTGTTGTGGTTGGTAAGGGTACTATGGTTACACAATTCCAGGAGATTATTTATGAGATCAATGACTTGAAATTATCAGTGTTCTATCGCTTACGAGTCAAAATGGAGATAACCTAATCATAATGAAGGGACCCTAAAATGCCATCAGCAGTGGAATGCAGACAACACTTGGTATTTTAAAGGTTTGTGCAGCATGTGTATTGAATACTCTGGAGATGCATGTTTTAAAGTAAAAGTACATAACTCAATCCTAGTAGTATAATTTGTATGAGAATTGAGTTGACTCCATACCATTTTAATGTTTAATGTTATATTTATATTATATTGATTAATTGATTTGTTGTTTTAAGTCTGCTTTATGCACAGAAATGCTAATCGGGACAGGACCTACAGTTTAAAGTAGGCACCATGCCATATGCCTCCACAGGGTACTGCACCCAGAACCCCTTGATTACATATTTATATTATATCATGTCTGCTACAAATAGCAGAACATATATATATTGCATTGGATGGTTGCCATTACAATGAAGTTGCATGGTTTTACATGGAAGGATGAATTGGTGTAAATGCTTCGAAACCAAAAGTACAAACAGAAAATTTATATCACACCAGATATTTTCTTTTCAAATTTAAATGATAAAAAGGAACAAGAAAATATGCTTGGGATTTGTGATGGAATTTGCTTTCATTTTTTTTTCCAAAATCAATTTGTGTTAATATGACCACTTTCGCATTATATATAAATTAATGGACAAAACACACCTGCAAAAATATTAAACAAAAATGAACCAATGATAATGAATGGATAAATGAATCAGAACATGGTCGTAACTTGGGACTTAATTTTGAGGAGCTGATTTTAACTTGAGGCTTAATTTTGGGAAGAGAATAAAAAGTTTTCCATCTCATGAAAGTAGCATACAGAAGTATTTACTAAATAACTGTTACATTTGTGAAATCACAAATATTACTATTTATCACTTTGCTCCTCAGATCCCAAGAAGTTAACACTCTTATCTTTTAAGTTCTAAATTTTAATAAACATATAATTTTGAAAGGCCAAGTGCCCCTGCTTGCCACTTCCAAGTTACACCTTTGAATCAGAACAGAACCAACATTTTGGCTGCAACATTTCTGCATTTAAATTTGCCATACATTACCAAAGATTACACAATATGTATTTGGGACATTCCATGAAAAGTGGTCCTATTCCACGTAAATAACAAAATGAATCAATCTGGGTATAATTATTGTTTTTAATTGGATTAGGGTTTAAATGTTTGTGAATAAACATAATTTGTATATTTCAGTTAAAAAATATTAGTGTATGTATCCTATAGGATTCACAGACAAAGAAAGTCAAACTTTGCTAAATTTTAAGTGTCACACATGTAACACATTTTTGTTAATGCTTTTCATGCATTCACTTTTATGTTATACTAATCATCTTTCTATTTTTTAATTGTTAGCAGATGACACAAAGTTCCTCATAATTCTATGAAATCAGTTCACTATGAATATGTTAATCCAATCCCATGTTTAGAACCTTAAATTTTATATTTGAATGTTATACAGGTAACACTGAAATGCTCGAGGGTAATTTTAGAATGTTTCTTTTCATTACCCAATCATGAAATATGCCAAACTTTGTCTTGAAGTATGTTACAGTATCTTTCAACCCAATATGTGTAATTGCAATTGTAATTTTGTTATTTTAATGTCATTTTTCTGTCACTTTTGGCTAATTGTGATATGAGGATGACTGATCATTAGACAAAATATATGAAGGGACAAAGTACACCCATAAACAGGCTGGGACTCAACCCAGAGACTTTGGTTATGAGATCAAAAGTCAACCAATTAACATTTGGGTCACAATGTAATGGCCAACCTTTCATTTGTGTTTTTCTCGGTTTCATTTCATTTTCACGTGAATGAGTAAATTAAAAGTGTTTCAATTAAATTAGATAACAGTAAATATATATACTAGTGTCAAATGTATGAACACAAATGTTTTTCAAATCTGAATGCAACTTCAATACAAGATTTTTTTTGTAGTTGCATGTCCTGAATGGAAGGATAATTTGATTTTTCTGCATCTTTCATAATGATCCAAAAACATGCATTATGTGTGTAATATTGATGTATTTATTCACTATGTCCCAGAGTCAATGTCTGTTTGGAGTCCCATTGTTTTAGTGTTGACCTAGTATTGTGAAGACAATTAGGAAACTACTTGAAAGGAAGAATGTAATGTAAAAAATGGAAGTAAGAATAACTTCCATTAATAGAATAAAACAATAATCACTTGAACATCAATATCTAAAGATTTGAGGACCAGTTTCTCTCTGAGTGATGAGTAGACTCCAGATTCTTACAAAATATGTACATAAATATGTAACAATAATTGATAAAATATGTACCTAAAAATGTTTTATCAAAAGGATATGTAGCAACATATGTAGTATCAAGAATATGTAATATTAAAAATAATCGAGTATCAAAGCAAATTAAAGAATTCTGCTAGTTATTTATTTTATTTGAACATATTCAACATAATTTGAAGGACATACGTTGTTCAAATTAAAATTTGTATCAAGCTTTATAAACTCAAAAATTCACAGCAACGTGTACATATTTAAGAAACCAATTTTGTCAACTATTAATTACTTTTCACATTGTAAATTATTGTAGAATATGTAAATATGTAAGAGAACTCTTTGTAATGTTCGAAACAAATTGTAAATAAAAAGGCATCTACGGAAAGAACAATCGACTGAAACATAGCTACTTTGGTACTTTTTGTACTTTGTAACTTTGTACAAGTGAACATATTGTGTAACTCGCTACGTACAGGAACATTGCTTTATTGTCCACCAATGCCAAGTTTTGCCTAAACTCAAAAGCAAAATGAAAATATGTAGCCAGAAAGGGGGGGGGGGGTTACTCCAGCATCTTTTGATAAATAACAGTCCATGGATTTTTTTGATCTTCAGCCTGTCTTTCGACTTGACAGTCAATTTTAGGTGACTGTGAGCACTATGCATCTCATTGATTAAAAAATATATCACATGAGCTACAAATTTTCTTTGTCATGTTTCAGAGATCGAAAATATTGGAAAATGAATAAAGATAGGAAAAAAAATATTGAAATATGTTGTTTTATGTAAACCAAATTAGCAAATATGTAAAATATGCAATATCCTGCAAATATGTAAAAATATGGAACATAAAACTTATGCAAAATCATGTCAGTTATATTATTCGTTGACATTCTTCCGTTCAAGGTATGTATTTAGAAAGGAATAGAATATGATATTACATACATATCTGGGTTCTAGTGATGAGTTATCAGCACCCCAAGTTCCATCACTGTTATTATTTTGGTTTTCTAGACTGATATCTACTACTTCTTCCTTTCCAGTAGTTTCCCCATTGTCTTCTGAAATACAGTATATACTGTGCAGTACTTCTGTACACCAATATATTGTAGCTTTCAATTGGGACTGAAATCATAGAACAACTCACATGAGAGGTGAGAGTGCTGGCCAATTATCTGCATGGGAACTCATAAAGATAAAATACTCTTTAAAATGCTGTCAGTACTCTAAGTGAGAGAAGTGAGGTTTGATGTAACCTGGTGCTCAATATGACAAAATTTACTGTCCATTAAAACAATTCAAATTCCCATCAAACCTAGTGATTTTGGGAGAAAAATCCTCCATGACCATGCCACTTAAGAAATCTGATGTTATGGCGACAGAAATTCTCTGTTTTTACATGAAGTTAGAAATTAGAAATATGTAGTTGAAAAATACTGTAAGTAAATTTTATGCATAGATAAGATTTTGAAATATACATAAAGTTTAAAGAGGAATAGAAATCAAACAGAATTCCCCTCACTGAGAATCCATTAACCACTCAAGAAGATTCTGAAAAATTCAGAGGCCAATAATTTAAAACTGAAAAAAATACGTATTAATAACAATGCATTCTGCTTGATCGTCACCAATATGATTTGATTTATGCTTCCTGTTAAGCTCTTACATCATTTCTTACTTTGTTCTAGAGAATCCATTTACACGGCAAGAAGAAGTGAAAGAAACACAGTGTATCAGATCTTGGAGTAACTAAACAGTTGCCCTCCATCACTGAGTCAAGATGGGAGAAGAACATGTTGAGGTAAGACATTTCCTATACACTCTCTTTTTGTTATTTTCCCTGTTCCCTCTTCTTTAGTGGATTTGCTTCCTCCTCTTTTCCTCCCTTCCCCTTGGTGGATTTATTTCCTCCAATTCCTCCGTTTCTCGACTCAGTTCATCGTATCTCCCTCTGCCATTGGTGGATACTCTTCCTCCAATCTACATCCTTCCTCATTGGAGGACTCAATGCAACAACTGAAATAGATAAATAATATCTATCTTCTCTTGAGAGGAAATAGTATGTCTTCTCTCCTTCTATTTTATTTGGTAGATTTGCTTCCTTCCATCTCTTTCATTCTTCTCAGAGGACATTCTAACTTTCCCTCTCCCCTTAAGTGTAATTACCTCCTCATATCTCCCACAGAATTCCCTTTTGCCTATATCGTGTTCTTCATCCTTCATGAATTTAATTCCTCCTACCATCTTTCTTCTTCCTGGAGCATCTCTCCTTCCACTTTCATGGTTGATTTACTTCATCCCATGTCTCCTTGGAGAGTATCAATCCTCCTATCTACGCTTTTTCTTGTTAGTGGAATTCCTTCCTCATCTTTTCTTCTGTTATCCTCGATTGACTCAGTTCTTCCTATATCCTTCCCTAGTCCTTCGTGCAACTTTCTATCCCCTTCCTTCTGCGAGGACTCAGTTTTCCTCATGATCCCTGTCTCTCCTTCCACTATCCTTGGTGGATTTACTTCATTTCATTGCTCCACTATTCTTGCAGCACTTCACTCTACTTTTGTTACAATTTCTCTACTTGGTGAAATAATTTCCTCCTGTGTTCTATTCCTCTTTTAATTGAAGGATTAAGTTCTTACAATGTTCCCTGCTTCATCTTTTCCTATCTTCTTCTCTTCTGTTTGGAGTACTTTTCTTTCTATTTGTACTTCCATTTCCTAGATTTACTTTATTCTATAGTCTTCCATTCTCCATGGAGGATTCAGTTCTTTCTATCTCCCCTCTTCCACATAGGGGATATATTTCCTCCAATCACATTCAGATGTCTATGAAGGACTCACAAGGGAGGTTATCTAAGTGTCCCCCTCCGATTTCCATGAAACGTGGCAGGTGTATAGAGGGGCCCAAAGGAAGAAATGTATGTTTTTTTGTTTTGTCTAAAAAACTGTTTTAGGGGCAAAACCCCCTCAAATGTCAAGATGTGAACAAATTGAAGTGGGGATCTGATCCCTGTGTCCCCCTCTGATTTCTATTAAACTTGGCAGGTGTATAGAGGGGGGCAAAGGAAGAAAAACATGTCTTTTGTTTCAGCTAAAATGCAGTTTTAGGGGGCAAACCCACCCCCTCAAATGTCAAGATGAGGACAAATTGAAGTGGTAATCTGACCCCGAAACCACGTAAATCTGGCATAGGAAGAACACTCACATATAATTCGAACACACACAGCACAGAACTGTAGGATTGTCGGTACCAAAGGCAGTGCAATTGTAGAGAGATGCCGAATTCATAGACACCGTTGTTCCCGGATAGGCATGGGCACAACAATAGATGGACCAGAGCAGGGTAACGGAGTGTCAAAATAGCCGTACACAGGAACCATAACCCTATCAAACATGACCTTGATATCATATAGCTGATATCCATAGCCAAGGATACAAGGGGGACACAGGGGTCAGATCCCCACTTCAAATTGTCCTCATCTTGACATTTGAAGGGGGGGGGGGGTGCTGCCTAAAACTGTTTTTTAGCTGAAACAAAAAACATGTATTTCTTCCATTGGGCCCCTGTATACACCTGCCAATTTTAATGGAAATCGAAGGGGGATATAGGGATCAGATCCCCACTTCAATTTGTTTTCATCTTGACATTTGAGGAGGGTTTTACCCCCTAAAACAGTCTTTTTAGCTGAAACAAAAACACACGTATTTCTTCCTTTGGACCCCTCTATACACCTGCCACATTTCATGGAAATCGGAGGGGGACACTTAGATAACCTCCTTTGTCAGTTATTCCTAACTCCATCCTCCAACTAGGTGTATCTCATTCATTCTCTGAGGTCCATTTTCCAGGAAGGACTCAATTCCCCCTCCCTTCTACTTGGTCAATTCATTTGCTCATATCATATTGCTTTCTCCAAGCAATACTCGTCTACTCCTATGTCATCTCTTCCACTTAGTGAATTTATTTAATTTCTTAACCTTCCAATCTCTATCTGTTATGACACAGTTCTTCTTATATTCTGTCCATTACTTGGTGGTTTCCTTTGCTCCTCCTCTTACTTTCTATTCTCCATGAAAGACTCCATCCTTGGTATCTATGCTAACATGACCTAACCCAAGCCAATTCTTCCACTTGGTGGATTCCGATTTACCTCCCAGCTTCAACTTTCCACAAAGGACTCAGTTTTTGCTATCTCACCTCTCCCTCTAAAGAATTCCTTTCCTCCTCTCATTTTCAATTCTGCATGGAGGCCTTAGTTATTTCTATTTCTTTCTTCTGCTTGGTGATTTCCTTTTCTCATCTCACCTTCAATTCTACATGTAGGACTGATTTCTATCTATACCCCTCTTCAACTTGATGGCTTTCTTTTATTCTATCACTTTTCTTTCTGTTTTGAGGATTAGTTCTTCATATCTCTCCTCCTCAACTTGCTAATTCCTGTCCTCTTACCTTCCATTCTCTGTGGAAAAATTAGTTCCTTCTATCTCATCTCTTCTACTTGGTACTTTAATCAATTCGTCTTTCATTCTCCATAGATGACACAGTCATTTCAATCTGGCAGTTTCGGTTAAACCTTACAGCCTTCATTCTCCATGAAGGATTAAATTTTTCCCATCTATCATTATCCGCTAATGTATTCTTCTCTTCCCCTCTTCCATTGTCCATGAAAGACTCAGTTCTTTTGATTCCTTTCCTCTCATATCTTCTCCTTCTCCTTGATGGATTATGTTCTTCCTATCTCTCTCTTGATGTACAGGGTGGCTCAAAAAAGTACAAGGCCACTGCAGTGCGCAACATGGAAATGGTGAAGACCAATCTTTATCAGACCAAGGGGGAACCACATTGACGCCACCACGCAGTCGGTGGCCATTTTGATGTCCGCCATCTTGAATTCAACTTCAGAATTTTAAATGGGAAGGGGGTGATATGATATATCAAATCAGGCTAGAACTTCACGAGAAATGCAATGGTGAAGGTTTTTTCGATGTATCTTTAACCTGTGAAAAGTTATGACTGAATTCTTGTACCAATTTGCTCCTTTTCGAGGTGTTAGAAAAATGCCTTACAATTTGTTTAGCGCATCGGTAATGGATCGAGATCAAAGTGATGTCTAGGGAGAGAAGTTCACATGCATTGCACATGATTTTAATCGGATACATCTATGAAGAGCTGCCCATTGTGAATGGTTGTCGTGAACAATTTACAGTGTGACGCTTCCAATGAATTAAAAGTCCTTCACATTGACAAGGCTAATGTTTATGTTCATAAGGAAGTTCAAAAACAGAATATTCGATGCTTTTTATCTGATAATTAACTTTGGACAGAAACTGCTTCACAACGTTCCCATAGCGTTCTGGTGTTCCTCCCTATTGAAAAAAACTCTGTAAAAAGTACATTCTTCCATAAGCAAGGATGAAAAAACCTGTTTATTTAACAAATCCAAGTAGCCCTAAGCATTTAAGGATCCGTTGATGGAAAATTGACTAACCAATCGTGTTCCACACAGCATGCCACACCATTAACTTACCAGCATTAACCATTCAGCTTTGATCTGTTAAAAATGAGTTATCAGATAAAAAGCATCGAATATTCTGTTGGTGAACTTCCTTATGAACATAAACATTAGCCTTGTCACTGTGAAGGACTTTTAATTCAACTGAAGCATCACACTGTAAATTGTTCGCGACAACCATTCATAATGCGCAGCTCTTTGTGGACGTATCCAATTAAAATCTTGTGCAATGGCATGCGAACTTCTCTCCCTAGACATCACTTTGATCTCGATCCATTACCGATGCGCTAAACAAATTTTAAGGCATTTTTCTAACACCTTGAAAAGGAGCAAATTGGTACAAGAATTCAGTCATAACTTTTTACAGATTAAAGATACATCGAAAAAACCTTCACCATTGCATTTCTCGTGAAATTCTAGCCTGATTTGATATCTCATATCACCCCGTACCCATTTAAAATTCTGACATTGAATTCAAGATGGCGAACATCCAGATGGTCGCCGACTGCGTGGTGGCTTCAATGTGGTTCCCCCATGGCCTGATAAAGATTGGTCTTCACCATTTCCATCTTGTGCGCTGCAGTGGCCTTGTACGGGGGGTGTTAAGTGACTTTTTGAGCCACCCTGTAGTTTGAGAATTCATTTTTTGCTATCTCCAAATTATCTCTTGGTGGATTTCTACCAAGTGGAAGAAAGTACTTAAAGTATTTGCTGAAGAACTGTGTCGTCATCCATTGCGAATGGGAGATACAAAAAGAAGAGAATACACCAGATTCAAGAGGGGAGATATGTAGAAGATAATCAATCCTTCATTGAGAATGGAAAGAAAAGGAAGAAAGGGAATCTGCCAAATTGAAGAATGACAATGATTGGTGATAGAAGAAGGAAAATCTCCAAGTGGAAGAGGGGAGACAGGAAGAATTGTGTCCTCCATGTAGAGTGACAGGAAGAGTGAATGGAGTGACAGGAGGAGTGAGTGGAGTGAGAGGAGGAGGGAGTTGAGTGATAGGAAGAAATGGAGGAAATACATGAAGTTCAGGAGAGGAGATAGGAAAATCTTGGTACTCCAAGGAGGAGAAAGGAAGAGGATAAGAGGGAGGGCGAGATAAGGAAAATCTAGTCCTGCAAAAAGAAAGTGAGAGATGAACTGAAGTAAATCCACCAATCATAGTGGAAGAATAGATAAGGAACTGTGATATACCAGGATTGTGAATGAGATAGGAAAAAACCGTGACAATGGATGTGTAGAGGAGAAGTGAGTTCTCCATGGAGAATGAAAAATGATGAAAGGAAGGAAAACCAGCACTTTAAGGAAGGATTATATCAAGAACTTAAATGACCAAGGAGAGGGAAGATAGGAGGAGTTTAATCCACTATCGACAAGGAAAGGAAATAGAAAGAAATGAATAATCCATGGAAAATGGAAGAAGATAGAAGGATAGGGATCCACCAAGGGGAAAAGAGGAGACAGGAAATGCTGAGTTCTCCAAGGAGAAGGAAGAGAGGTGAGATGAAGGAATGGATTACAAATGGAGGATGATGATAAAGAAGACTAAGTTCTTCCTATCTTCCATTTTCCATGTAGTGGATTGATTGTATTCCTTCTGTCACCTGCCATTATTCATGGTGGACTCAGATTTTCTTATCTCCCCTCTTAAAATCTTCCTTCTACCACCTTCATTTCTCCTTTGAGGATTCAGTGTTTCCTGTCCTCTTTCATCCACTTAATGGATTACTTTCCTCCTACGAGGGGCGTTCAAGTCAATCGGGGACTTATTTTTTTTCAGGTTTAAATAGATGCCTAGGCTGGAGGTTTTGTATGCAGTAGGAACTGGCAACTGTGTGCTGTTACTGGTAGGCGGCGCTCATATCCCACGCTTCTGCATAGACCGTTATTCAAGATGGCAGACAACAGTGTGAACGTCTACATGGAACAGCGTGTTGTGATGAAGTTTTTAGTGAACGAGGACAGAAAAGCTGCTGAAATTTACAGAAGACTTCAGGTTCAGTACGGTCATGAGACACTCTGTCGCAATAAGACATTTGAATGGTGTAAGCGCTTCAAAGATGGCCGTATCTCTATTACTGACGATCCCGGTCGTGGTGGATCACAGCCCACGGCAGTCATTCCTGGGAACATATAGCGCGTGGAATGTGTCTTTTAGGATAAACAGGGTATTATTCACGTTGATTTTTTACCCCATGGTGTCACGATCAACAGTGAGTATTACTGCTGTGTTCTGCGTGATGTGCATAAGAGTTTACGGAAGAAACGTCCGGGTTTCATCACAAAGGGTGTTCTCTTTTTGCAAGACAATGCATGACCGCATACCGCTCAATGCACATTCCAGGAAATCGGCTGGGGAATATTACCACCCCCACCCCCTATAGTCCTGACTTACAGCCAAGTGAATTTCACCTGTTTCGACCCCTGAAGGAATTCCTTGCAGGAAAAGATTTCAACACTGATGATGAAGTGAAGAATGCTGTCCTACAATGATTCCGCAGTAATGATAAATCTTTCTATGCCGAATCATTCCAGGCGTTAGTTAAATGCTGGGATAAGTGTATAACTGTAGCAGGAGGTTATGTGGAAAAATAAATCCAGTTACCACACTTTGAAATTTGTTCTTCTATTTCTTAAAAAAAAAAGTCCCCGATTGACTTGAACGACCCTCGTACTTTCCATTGTTGAATAGAGGAGAAAGGACTCAGTACTCCCAATGTTCCATCTTCCATTTGTGAATTCCTTTCCATCACTCACCTTCCTTTCTCCATAGAGGACTCATTTCTTCCTACATCGCCTCTTCAACTTGGTGAATTTCCTTCCTGAAAGAGAAGGGAAGGAGATAGCAGGAGATAAGTGTTCCAAGAATAAGGGTTGGCGATAAGTAGTAGTTTTTTCTATGAAGGAAGAAACGGATAGGGAGATATGATATTCTACAACTAGGAGGGGAAGAAGGAAGTAAGGAGAAACATATTCTCGAAGGAGAAGGAAGGGAAATATGAAAACGATGCAAGTTCTATAGAAAAAGAAGCAAATGAGGAGAAATATAAAAGTATAAAAGGGAAGAAAAGGATGCAGATTCCCCAATGACAAAGAAAGATATAAAGAGGAGCAATCATCCAAGTAGAAGACAGAAAATTAAAATCAAACCAGTTTTTCATTGAGGGCGGAGAAAATAGTAGGTGACAATCCTACTGAGAAATAAGCGAGAGAAAGAGAGAGGAGGAAAAAAAATCTCAACCACAAGGGGTGAAGATAAGAGAAGCCAAAAATACTGAGGGAAATAGCAACAAGTAAGTCCTCGAAATTATATTGGAGGAACATAGGAACAAGTGAACCCAGGAGAGTCTTCGAAGTAGAATGCGAGGGTAAAACAAGGAATATTACCTAGGAGTAGAAGGGAAGGATATAGATGGAGGAAAATTTGCCAAGGTAAAGGGAGGGAGATATGAGGTGGCAAGTCCTCAAAGTACAAGGAGAGATCATAGGAGAAGAGAGGGATATAGTAAGTGGCAATTAATTCAAAAATATAAGAAGAGACAGCAGTTGTAGAGTTCAAGAAGGAGAATGGATGGAAGTAAAAGGAATCAAAGAAAGATAGGAAGAAACATGTATTTGCTGGAGAATGAAAGCTGATATAAAATAATGTGTCCTCCAAGAAGAGGAGATGAACACAATGGACTGTAAATACACTAAGGAGAAGGAGAGAGATAAAAAAAAAAATGAGAGATAGATAGAGAGGAACATGCGCTGCTCGTTTTGGCGAATTGCAATGAAGACGATGAGTAGTAATTTGATAAAATAAATGAAAGTACACTCGCTTGGAACTTTGGTGACAACGTAGAAAGTCGACTACTAAATACACTCGCCTTCTGAGCAGGCTTATTACAGAGGGGAGAGTAATAAGAAGCATGTTGTCATAACAGAAAGAGATTAACTAATTCCAAGGTGATAGAAGGAGACAAAAGGAAGCAAGTTCTCTAAGCAGAAGGAACACAGAAGGAAATCACTTACCAAGAAGGAGAAGGGAGATAGAAAGAATGGACTTCACCAAAGAGAAGTGAGGAAATTTAAAGGATGATTAATCCATCATGTGGAAGGGGGAGACAGAGAGAGTAGAGTGCAGCAAGGAGAAGAGACAACAAAGTGAATGTACTTAGGAGAAGGAAAGAAGAAAATAGAAAGGAGAAAATGAATTGAATCACTTACCGTAACAGTTTGTTTTTCCCCTCTTGGTACTGTTGAAGTAGAGCATCTTTTGAAACTATTGTGACTCTCTAAGCTCACTGATTGTCTATGTTGTGGCAAATAACTTTTTGCTCACTCCCAGAACTGATGCACAGAAATTTCTCCTCTTTCTCTTTGGGAGGTCCATGAATTTTATATTATGGGTAGATCAGCACGTAGGCTGTTTTTACCCATTATGGAATATTGGGATAAGCTCCTTAACTAAATCATAATTGAGGATAGACTTCTAAAAAGAAAATAACTATATTTGGTCAGAACATTTTTACTCAATGTCTAAATATATATTCAATACCTCATTACCTAAAAATATAATCAATATCTCAATCTCTATTTATTACTTAACAAGAACTAAACTATACTATTTCAGAAGACCAAAATCTCCTAACCTAATTTTAAAGCTGAGATTGTAAAGATGCACTCAGCATACAAGGGAACAAACACAGGACAAAATAACTGCACAAAGGATTATCTTCATCATGGGTGTAGGTGCCAGACACTTGTTGGCCTGCAAAAAGCAGTTACTGGGGTGTAATACATAGAAATGAGGTTGGCTTTTGGATGCCTTACTGAAAGGTCTACCCCTGTAAAATTTGAATTAATACAGAAATAGAACACGAAACATAAAATACAATGTAATCGCCAATCAAGTAGTTTACATTTTTTTAAATGTAAGTGGTTACAGTTAATGTATTGTCTTGGTAAACATAAAAGTGGAAAATTTTCCCCTGTGTATTTTAACATGTCTTTAAGGACACATTAAATATAGTGTTAGATAAAAAAAAAACTAGAATCTGTATGTGATTGGTATGTGTCCATCAACTCATTTCAACCATTTATCTCATAAAGTAAGTGTAAGAAAGATTCAGTTTGAGGGAAAATAGTTCATTAAAATTTAGTTATGTTGATCATTACCAGAAAGTACAATTGAATAATTTATTTCTTGATGTTCAAAATCACAAACTATAAAACCAGAGAAACACAACTAGTGTAAGATCTTTGTAAATCATTGTAATAAGTACTTTCTTATCCTGTTGTATGCAAGTATTGCTTGAATTCTCTTAATATGCAGTTATCATGATCAAATAACTGCTTTTCTTGGTGCAACTAATTGCTTTATTTTATACTTTAGAAAAGTATGTTAGAATATCAAGTTTTGTTAATGGTTTAGTTTCAGGCCTCGAAACAATAAAATACAAACTCTAGTTTCCACAGCTGAGCTGTTCCTGTCACAGCACTATGTGCCACTGATTTTTAATAGCCATCATAAGCAACCAGTGAGAGTGTGCCTAAATGCTACCCGATGATGGAGGAAGTGATTAGTTTCATTGTCCATTTTTCACCTTTTCACCCACATTTTGGATCCAAGAGGGGAGCAAAGACACCCCAATATTTTAGTTGTAGAACCCAATATGTAGTTTTCCAAAGGAAAAGAACGGAAGAGAGAAACATGAGAAGTGTGTAAATAATAAGTTGTGAAACCAGAAGACATTTTGCTTTTGAAAGACATTTTATGGCATCTAAATTACTGTTTCCACAGTGCCCTTCAATATATGTGGGTTAGATAAGGGAAGAAAGTGTGCACAATTTACAACTATTTTGATAAAGTCAAAATCTCCCATGCTTTGTCCCCTCAAAATTGTGATTAATGTCAAATACTGAGAGTATGCTTAATTATCTTGTCAAAAAATAAATTAATATTTAAAAAAAATTGTCAGAACACCAGAAAATCATCAACATTGATAATTCATATGTTACTTATTTGCTACATATGCTTACAACCCGAAACCAAGTGTTAGGTAATAATCAAAATTTAACTATTGATAACCACTAAGAACTCATTTGAGATGCCAAGTGAAGAATGCAATATTTTAAATCTGTTTGTAGCAGATCATGCTATTTAGTTAAGTTTGAGTTTCACAAAGCCTGCATTTAATATTTATTTATACCACAGGACAATTCACCAAAATTTAATGATATTATGTTTCAATATTTACCACACTCTAAGTTGTGGAAATGTTTGGGTACCATTATCAATGAGAACTGATAAAAGCATATGATCATTATCAGTACAGTCATCATGGGAATTGCATTTCTTAGATTTTAACTTTGAGTTTGTCCTTATAATATCATTCACAATTATAAATTGTAGTCCTTGTAGAAAACTTAAGCTGTAAATGGATTACATATAAGTAGAATCTTCACAGTTGGAAATACTTTAAATGTACTATAATTAGTTATTGAAAAGTGCACAGAAATGTAAGTCATATTCCAAAATACGAGGGGATATCAAAAAGTAATTGAGTAAATTTTTTACAACCAAAAAGAAATGTATTCACAAAACCTGAAATATACATTTGGAAGTACATGTATTGTGCCACCTTTCCACAAGATGGAAGGTGTGTGTACCTTATGCATGCCATGAGGCAGTTGTTTCAAAATGGCAACTACGCTTGAGACGTTCGACACAGTAAAGCTGCAGAGTGTGACTGGATTTCTGTGGTGACAGTTAAAGATACCATCTGAAATCTATCGTGAGTTGTGTGCAGTATATGGTGACACATGCATGACATTCACAAATGTCTGTAACTGGTGTGCAAAGTTCAACACAGACCTGTAAATGTCTTCGATAAACCCCATTCTGGATGGCCTCGCACATCCCACACACAGAGCAACGTTGATGCTGAGGAGGCATTGATTCAGGAGGACCGGCAGTCAACAATCCAAACAACAGTGGATGCATGCAGTGGGCATTTCATATGGCAGTGCATACTCCATCTTTCATTATGAACTTGGGTATTGCAAAGTGTCATTGAGATGGGTCAGTACACAGCTCACACCACAGCATATGGAGGACCATATGGGACACAGCCTTGAGCATTTGCTCCAGTACCATAGGGCTGGAAATGCATTCCTCCACCGCATTGTTACGGGGTACAAATACTGGGTTTTTCATTACACGCCTGAACGAAAGTGAAAGAGGAAGTCATAATTCTCCATGACAATGCTGGCTGCATCAGTGATGCAAAAAGTCAATTCCTGGCATTGGGAAATTCTCAAGCATCCAGACCTGGCCCCATCAGACATTCACCTGTTCGGCCCACTGAAGGAACACCTTACCAGTAAACACTTAGGCTGCAACACGGAAGTTATGACAGGTGTTCTTCGTTGGTTACGCATCCAGCTGAACGATTTCTACTGCATGGGCATAGAAAAATTGGTGTCACAGTGGGACAAATGTATAAATGTGAATGGATGTTATGTGGAAAAGTTTAACCTTCAAAATGTATATTTCAGTTTTTGTGAATACATTTCCGTTTGGCTGTAAGAAAATTACTCAATTACTTTTTATATCCCCTCTTACATTTCAATATGTTACAAATGTTTCTATATGTGTTAGTATATGTGATTGTGAGTGTATATTTCTGTCGTGACATTTGTTCTGAATTTTTTTTACTACGTTTTGTAGCTTTTAAGATTAGCCTTTCTGTGAATATAGTGGACTTAAAACAACTATTCAATCAATCAAATCAGTCACTAAGTGTTTACTGTCTTGTTTTTAATATGTTTTGTCTTTACTTTTATCTGTTCTTATACAAGGGCTGTTCAAGAAGAAACAGAACTTTTACAAAATTGAGAAAATGGTAATATTCACAAGCTATTCCAACCTGTCTCCTTCAAAGTACTCCCCTCCACTGTGCACACACTGCTCCCTGCATTTCTTCCAATTGAGGAATGCCTGCTTGAACTCCAGATTTGGAATGGCCTGTTGGTCCTATAGTGAATTCCCCTTGATCTCTTCCATTGTCTGTAATCTGTGACTTTAGAGGGTTGATTTCAACTTTGGGAATAGGCTGGTGCAAGATCAGTAAAGTAGGCCGATTGAGGGACAACTGGTGTCTGATACCTTGCCAAAAACTCCCGGACAATGAGTGAGGATTGAGCACACGCATTATCGTGACAAACCATTCAGGACTTGATCTATTGCATCTGTGGCCTATTGTGCTGCACCTTTTCTTGAAATTATTGCATGACATTAAAGAAGAATGCTGCATTCACTGTGAAACCAACCGGCACAAACTTGGATCCCCTTCCAGTCGAAGAACATGATCAACATCACTTTAATATGGGATCTTCTCATTCGTCATTATCAACGGAGATTCAACCTGATCTGAAAAGTCTGTACCATTCGTAACACTGTGTTCAACTGAAACATTCCTCACCATAGGCTTCATGTAACATCCCGTACGTCTCTGAAAGTTTTCTGCAATTTCACACATACTCGTTGCTCTTCCCTTCCAGTTACTTCATAATAGGGTAACTGAAAATTGCGGTGTGCACTAAATACATCTGCACTCAAAGCTGTCTACTGCAGTACTGCAGTTTAGCAATGGCTTTGAAACTGGACCAAATTAATAACTAAGGACACTGCTAGGCACCAACACTGTCAGTTTTCTTCAACGAGTTGATACACACACGGTTTTATTTGAACAGGCCTTGTATGTATTCTCCTGAACATAGGAAGAGTGCTTCTGAAGTAGATATGTTTAAATTACAAGCAAAGCTTTTCACTTTGCTGCGTATGCAAAGTGCTTAACACACATAAAACTAACCTTCAAAAAGTCATGTGATTCTTCGAATGGCATTATCGATTCTCTTCATTAGATGGCCTTCTTATCCTCATTGTACACTGAAAGCCGAGGAAATGGATAATTTTGTTGAAATCATTTTTCATCCTTAGGGACAGTATTTGTGTTTGTCTGTTGTCTCTATAGTACCATTATCTGCAACAATCAAACTCATTATTTAAGTAACAATTAACTCATCCAATAATAATAACTGAAATTTGTTCTATTTACATAAAGCAAAAAATTAATTCATGAAGGCAGGACTCATAGAGATGTTGAGTGTGGAAAAACTTACACAGCTTAAATATATCCTAGTTAAAGAACAAGTTTTGTTAATCAGCTGTATTAAATAACCACTCATTTCTTTTAGAACACACATGTTTAAAGAATAAATCAGGATTCCCACACACCTAGAAAAAACTGGAAAACCTGGAAATCTTAGGGAATTTGAAAAAAGTAAAATTCACAGGGATATATCAGTGAAAACCACCTAATCGAACAATGAGTCACATTAAAGTACATCAAAAGGGTTAGAATATGCTCCTACATGTAGATCTTCTTCACACAAGCTGCTTTGAAGGCACAGGCTTGTAATATATGTTTATTTTCCATTAAAGATTAATTGATATTGTGTCCATTTCTAAATTTCTCTTTCTTAAAATGTGAAAATATTTGTTCTGTATGTGGTATGTTTGGAATGTTATTTTGTGCACTGCAATACAGTTGGAAATGAACAGAATTTAATATGAACAGAATCTTCCATGTAATATCTGTGTGAGGCCCATATTTTCAAGATATGAGAATGTACTCACTCCTGCACATTAATCGGTAAACGGTGACGTGGAGTCTGGGAGACTCCTCAAGAAGAAATTGTTTCAATAACTCTTAAACTGTTTCACTGGCGGCAACACGTGACCTTGTACCTTCCTAGGAATGGGGATAGTGGGTCTACATGTTATTACCAGCAGTGTTCGTTCAGCTGTTTTGATGAAAACAGCAGATCAGAGTCTATGAGACTCCACGTCACAGTTAACGGAGTGTCTTGCAAATCGGTTGCATTTGCTTTTGGTTTGTTTAGAATGGCTTCTAGAGCAAGTACATCATATAGCGTTCATGTAACGGGATCCTGGCTTTGAGGAAGTAGCTCTGGCTTGGTATAAGAGCCTAGAATCTGAAGACAGAGATGCAGGTTGTGATTCTGACTGTGAAATTGAAACTTTTTGTCATGCATGACATTATGGTTTTCTTTTTTCTAAAAATAAGTTGTTCTTTGATTAGTCTAATAGGATCTCAATGTTTACTTTTCTTATCCTTCTTAATTGTGAGTGCAAAAAGCCAATTTGTATGATTGCTGTTCTAGAATTTGCAAAGAGTGTGGCCTCCCTGATGGCGGAATGGTTACATCATTACTTTGTAATCAATGCGTCCCGTATTTGATACCCAGTGGAGGCACAAGTGGTTCGGATCCCACTTTAAACTGAAGATCCAGTCCTAATTAGCCTTACTGTGCATAAAGTGGACTTAAAACACCGAATCAGTCAGTCAATCAAAGCAAACATTGTTATGCAAAAAAAAAAAAGACTAACTTTTTCTTTTAATTTTTATGTATTGTGGTTTTTGTCATGCTTGACATTATAGTTGTTTTTTCTGAAAATAAGTTGCTCTTTGATTAGTCTAACAGGATCTCAATCTTTACTTTTCTTATCCTTCTTGATTATCTGATATATATAAAAAAATTACCTAAATTTTGTTTCTTTTTCAGTGACGTCTCCTTACAATATGCTATGTCACAAATGCACCTGTTACTATTTTTTATCAAGTTAGCACAGAACATATTCATGAATAAGTAAAAAAAACCTTAGGAATTGCTGTTTACATCAGAAAAGAACCAGTTTTGACAGGAGTCAAACTATTATACAGGAGTCTGTGAGACTCCACATCACTATCTATGACACAAAATGGGTCGTCACCGGTTAAGGGTTAATTTAAGATAAACCAGTTCCTCAGAAAATGAATGAATGAAGAAGACATTTTTTTTGGATGTATCGGCATATATGGCTATTTTGCACCCTTCAATGAATAAGGGGGAAAATTCCTTTATCCAAAATGTTTACATGAGAGTTAAAATAGGGGTGTAAAAAGCACCTTCAGGAAGGTTAAATGCCTAGTTGTAAAGCGACCTCCAGATAACTCGACCGATAATTTAAAATGGGATACAAATCACTGTTTTTTTTCACTGTGTATCGAACCTATGACCCCTTGATTACAAGATAATGACAGTACCACAAAGTGATCAGGGATGCACATCAAGAAGCATGTAATGGAACAAAACCGTGATAATCAGATGGCAGAAAGTCAAGGCTATAGGCTGGGTGTGGTAGTATTTCCAGGCTATCAAAGTCCTGAATTTTCTTTCAGACCAAGCAGCCCTTTAGCATGGGAAATTTTCACACTGCATGAAGACTTTCTATCGGTTCACCATTGCAGGGTAAATCTAGAGCAGAACATTTTGCACTTGCTGCCGCTGGTTTGCATTACGCTTCCCATTGAAGGCTGAACCATATGGTAAAAGCTTCCAGAGGAAGCAGTTTCTCCAACTATTCTGCTATAACTAGTATAAGGTGACATTTCTAATTGCAATGTTTCATTACATTATATATGTTTCATTTAATGATATTTAATTAATATCCACTGTAACATGCATTGTATTATTGAATTGTAATATCAAAGTATTGAAAACACAAATTGGTAACATTTCCCTTGCAGTATTCCTGCACAATATATTATACCCCACTGTATTTTACTGTCTCCATATATTGCATTTCACTGAATTGCTATATTGTAATATTTATGGTATCGTAAACACAAATTGACATGTCTGATATCACAGAGTATGTAAGAGCAAAGAATGATTCATGGATGAAATAAATCTATCTATTTTACATAAAATCTAATCTCCAAAAATGCTTTATAGTAGACCAGCCAAGAAGCAAAAAAATCTTTAAATAAACTTTCACCTGCATGGAATGTTAATAACAGGCATCCATGCTAAATCAATAAATCATAGGTCTGAACAAAATACAAGCGTGGATGCCACTAAAAATTTTGAGCTTAAAGGTTATTTCAAGGACATATTGTGACCCAAAGAGGTCAAATCTCAATGACATCCAAATATAGTCGTGGAGTACATCAATTGAAAGATGTGGACGAGACAAACTGTTTGGTGCTATATTTCAGTCAGAATATTGATCTCAGAAGTAGCAGATCTATCTGAAATTTAATCAGGTAAAATTTATATAGTATACCAGCCATGAAGCAAAACGGCATTTAAAAAAAAAATAACTGCATGGAATGTTATTAATAGGCATCCCTGCTAAATCAATTAATCCTAGGTCTGACAGAAATATTAGAATGGGTGCCACTAAAAATTTTGACCATGAAGGTTATTTCAAGGTCATATAGTAGCCTAACAAGATCAAATCTCAAGGTCATCCAAATATAGTCATGTAATATATCAAACGGAAGGTATGGACGAAGCAAACTGTTTGGTGCTGTTTTTAAGTCAGAATATTGATCTCAGAAGTAGCTCATCTAGCTCAAAATTAATCAGGTTAAATTTATATATAGTGACAGAACGATTAGCGGATAAAAAAGTACAATTTCATAACACACTTCCCAAAATCTATTCCAAAGCATTTGCAAATATCTACATAGCAAGAAATGTAATTAAGCAGAAGCAAAAGACTATTAAGACAGATGGAAATTTTTTCAATGTATTTGAATACAGTGATTGGGGTAGAACAGTGGAAGTGATAAACATGAAATATCACCAATCCCATTCTCCTTGGCAAACTCTGGAGGAGAAATAAATTCATCAAAGCAGAACTGTTGCTGTTTTGATTAACAAATTTCAAACTATTCCAGTACCTACATAATCTTTCTGACATGAAGACTTGTTTTCTCATTGATAGGCATAGGCAAGCCTCTTGGATGTAAGACATTTGGAGATCATGCTGCTGCTTTTATTTGTTCAATGATACTTTACTTTGGAGATAAAACTACATGAGTTGACATTGTATTTAATCATTATCTGACTAAAACTCAATCAAATTGGTGTCAGATCAAAAGTAGTGAACAAGAAGAAGCCTATTCGAAAGCTGATAGATGGACCACACATTTCACTGCCTCAGGTCTGGAGTCAATTTGTTGTTATGGATAAGAACAAGACAGATCTAGCACATTTCCTCTGAAATGATCATTGAGAAAACCAAAGATTTTCCCGGAGAATTCGAAGTAGTGACTGGAGGCAGATTCATGGACCACAGTGAGGCAAAATCAATCAGGAGAGACAAAGATGACCTCAAACGTAATGGGAATCATGAAGAAGCTGACACAGTGTTGATTCTTCATGCATCTGAAGCATTACGTACGTACGTTTCTGGCAACCTATTCATTCAGGATATTAAAAAAATAACCTGCTGGAAAATTTAAACAAAAAAAAAAAAATACCTTGTAGAAGGATTTGTCATGGTGGTGAGCTTGGCCTATTTAAAGAGTTTGCTTGCAACCTCTATGGAAGTCCAGGGCAGCAAACAGTTAACATTGCAAGATTGAACATGTTCTTGAAAAGGCCAGGACAGCCCTGGAAGTGCTTCTCTAACACGTGATGCTCTGGAGCTTCATGTGCAACGTGCCAATTACCAGTCCAAGATTTGGCTTTAAGCAGAGATGAAAAATATGGTTGTAATATTGCCTGCTGATGCTTGAAAAAGGAAGTCAGGCTATCTCATATCTCACTGGACCAGGCTACCTCCTCCACCATTGCCCTGCCTCGAACTTGTGACCTGCACTTGCAAAACGAAGTGCAAAACTGCAAAATGCGCCTGCTTCAAAATCAATATGAAATGTGTGCTGCGATTCTAGAGAGATTGTTGTAATCCATCCAAACGAAGACTATTTGTGTCAGTTATAGATTGCATGGACAAAAGTTTCTTTAAAATATATTTTATTACTTGAGATGATACATTAGTATATTAATTCTTGGGATTATAAACAAACACTACATTAAAATAGAGGTATTTTTCTCTGAGTAGACTGTAAAGAAAAAAATACCTGAATGAAATATTAGTCAATGTGTAATAGGTCTGACAGGGCAAGCTTTGCCCTATATGAGCCACTTCTGAGATCAATATTCTGACTTAAAAATAGCACCAAACAGTGTGTCTCATCCATACCTTCCGTTTGATATATTCCACTACTATATTTGGATGACCTTGATATTTGATATTTTTGGGCCACTATATGACTATGAAATGACGTACAAGGTCAAATTTTTAGAAGCACCCATCCTAATATTTCTGTCAGACCTATGATTGATTCATTTAGCATGGTGCCCATTATTAACATTCAATGCAGTTATTTTTCTTTTAAATGCCTTTTTGCTTTATGACTGGTCTACTACATAGGACTACAGTGTATATAAATTTACATTAATTAACTTTGAGCTAGATCTGCTACTTCTGAGATGAATACTCTGACTTAAAAATATCTTTCATTTGATATATTCCATGATTACATTTGGATGACCTTGAGATTTTATGCTTTTTAGTCACAATATGACCTTGATATAACCTTTAAGGTCAAAATTTCTAGTGGCATCCACCATAGTATTTCTTTCAGACCTATGACTTATTGATTTAGCATGGGTGCCTGTTATTAAAATTTCATGCAGGTAAAAGACACAATTCTGGTCCTTGGCTGAAAATGAGTTTTGAAATATTTATGGTTATTCATAAGAGGTTCAATGCTGTAAGTTCACTACACAAGTTAATTTTTGTTTAATAAAGCATGGTACAGAAACAAATTTATAATTCCATAATATATCACATCATTTGTTCATCTAAACTCACTGAACTTTATGCTGTCTGAAATTTAAAAAGCAAATTTTCCCTTCGTTTTTTCAGATTTATAGGTACATGATATGAAATAGGTTTTTACATGTGACAAAGTTTTCACAATGGCCAACGTATTTCTCATTTTATGGAACTTTTTCATCATGTACAGTTTGTCTCTTCCCTCCCTTGACTTTTACCAAGGCACATAGTAAATTTTGAACCCCGGTTTGACTGTCAGTTGCTCTCTACTGGCAATGTTCTTATATTTTACATTCAAACAAAACACCAACAGTTTTTTCTCTTTGTTATAGAGATTTGTACCATCTAATTTTCCTTTTCTGAGAGGAGGAAAAATCTATATGTAAGTTGCAACACTATGATGAAGAGACAGGTGTCGGTGCATGATTGGGGGTAGTTGCTCACAAATTTTGTGTGCTGAGAGAGCCCTTGGAAAACACACTGAAGGGAGTTGAGTCTCAGTCTCTGCAAGAGACCAACAACAGACACTGTGAAGTAAGGAAGCAAATGGAATGTGAAGTGGCATGGTAATATTTGATATTTTGAAGGAGATGGCTCTCAATGAATAAGAACATTAAAAGTTAATTGGTTCATAGCTTTATTTGGGTGTGCATGTATGACTGTGCAAGTAGGCAGAATCTTTCATTGATGTAGACAATGATTATTGCTAGTTCATACGCACATTTCAACTTTAATTCATAGTTATGGGGTTGCGAAGTTTTCATTTTAACAATAACACCAGAATAGCTGAGGAAAGCAGCATAAGGTGTGTAAATATGTTTGGGAAGGTTACAGAGACAGACTTTTTGCTTTCAAGCTTTCAAACTACAAAGTAAGTAATTTTGGTATTTTCCCAGATTAAAACTAAATTTTACATGATTTGTATTTGCCTAAATTTATTACACATACCTTGGCATAGATGAATTTTCTCCATCATCAATGTGCATGGAAATGTTTTCATACAGCCATTGACATTTTTTATCAATATTTGTTTTGTTCTTTTCTACTTGCCTTTAGCAGTTTTCTTAGTTCCAAAGTCATGTTTCATAGTTACAAAATTGTGACTCAATGTTTCATTCATTGTTACCATTGTTAGAACTCTATCGATATCAAATTAGTTTAATCAATTTAATGTTCATTAATATAATCTTACTCTTTTAATACCTTTGTGTTATATAATTTTCACACATAGTAATACCATTGACCTATTGAATTCTGTTCCTAGGTCTGACGATGCATTAGGAATTATAGTGAGGACATTTCTTTAGAAAAGCAGATAATAGGATAATTGTGTGGAGATATATTCTATTGCAGATATGTAGTTAATTATGTTGTTGGCAGATAATGATGTAATTTTTCCATGATATGAATAAATGTGTAAAATTGGAAAATTGAAAGGAAAAAATATTTAATTGAATTTTAATTTAGTATTGAGCCTCTCTTTCCACACATACACACATATATCTATTCAAATATCGCATATTTTAAAACCGTTTACCCTTTAAAGGTTTTCACATCTTCTTGAAATCCTGTGGCTGGTTTCTGATACTGACATTGACATATGTTTAGATTTCTCTTCATTTACAGTTATATACATTCCTACAATTTGCTCATGTATTTCTATTGCTCTTTTCATGTATCATGTTATCAGTACATACACTTATGTGACATTTTTTATTGAAAATTCTGCTTCCTTGAAGCATTGATGGGGAACTTTTAGTACAATGTGTGAAGCTAGGATATTACAAGTGATAATCCACCATCTTGTTCCACTTCTCTGTTGAATACAAATTCTTATGTCCCATCATTATCAAGTTCCCTTTTGCTTTTTTGGAATTTCTTGTCATCATTAATAATCTCACTAGTTCCTGCTTGTTGTCTGTATTTTGAATAGTTATATTTAATTCTTTCCTGTCTTGAATTTCAAATGCCTGTTTATAGTTAATAAATATAGATGGCCAGTTCATGTTGATAGTAATTTTCCTTATCCGTATGATGACAAATAACAAATCTGTGGTTGTTTTCTAATTGGTGAAACCCATACATTTTGAGTAATCGCTTGCTGCTTGTCATTTCTCTTTAACATGCATTGGCTATTAATTTTCATTGAGAGCAGATATAGGTTTAGAACTATTCACCCCTAATCCCAAAAATCAATAACTTCTTTGCACATCCATCTGAGTTACATAGTTTTCACATCTAACAATCTGAGGTTTCAAGAATAACACTTCCATACCAGATAGTAATGGGCCAGGCCAGGTCATGGAAACATGCAACAACTACTTAGGTTTATCACATCACCCTGTAACTAATTGGATGATCTCCCATCTCGGGTGAGTAGGATCAGGTGGAATTGATTGATTGATTGGTTGAGTTTATTTTAATTCATGTTCTGTGCCTCTTGGCTAATTTTCAAAGATGGGGATGAGTGATGAAATGATGAAATTGATGAATTGACATTCAGAAACAACCAAGCCCGAGCAGGATTTGAATCCGGGACCCTTGTAGGTGGGACTGAGGTCGGCAGTCAGTAGTTTTATTTACTATTATATAGTAATGGGAGACAGAACAGCAACTCTTCCACTCAACCATTATCACTCTCTGCCTTATAAATAACAAAACTTTTCCCCTGGTCACATGGAGAGAACATGTCCACCCAGTGGTGGCGATTGGGTGCCAAAACTGGGGGAGGGGGGGGTGCAAGGTGCCAAAATGGTGGGGGGCAAAGACAGTATATTTATCTTTGAAGATAAGGTTTAGCATAGTGCGGAGGCAAAAGCAGCATAAAGTGGGAGGCAACAGCCCCCCGATCGCTGCCACTGTTTCCACCTTAATGAACTTAACAAGTTTATCATAGTCAATTTAACTTGAAAGCATTTTCAGGAGAGTTCACCTTCATCAAACATTAACATAAAGAAGAATGGTGTCCTCAAAGACATTCATTCACATTAAGCCTGCCAATCATGTTCAGTATCTATACTTTAACAGCTATCATTGATTCACACCAAAGAGGTCATACCTAAAC